>NC_062228.1:64995091-65595091 GCF_902686445.1 Sciurus carolinensis | reverse complement strand
AGAAGTCAGGATTCAGACATTCAGAGAGGGACCCAGCCCGACGGGCCCAGGGTGACACAGGGGCCAGGCCACTGGCCCCACGTCAGCTGTGACCCCTGGGACACAGCAAGTCAGCATGGACAGACAGCGTCAAAGGCTGCTGCGGGACAGGAGGGGCTGCCGCTGGGGAGGGCAGCGGACACTCTCCACCTGCACCAAGTGCTGGCCAGGCAGGACGAGGAGACCTGCTCTCCCACACAGTGCCTGTGGTTAGCAACCCCATAGGTGTGTCTGAAGTACGTGGAGAGTCAGTGTGGAGAGTCACCTGTGATCCCAGGTACCAGGGAGGCTCAGGCAGGCTCGAGTTCAAGGCCAGCCTTCCAACTTAGCGAGGCCTGTCTCAAAATGAAAAGGGAGGGGAGACGGAAGAGAGCCCCTGGGTTCCACCCCGGAACTGGAAAGGAAACACTGGAGGACAGAGCTCCTGTTAGGACTTCTTACACAGACCAAGGCGGAGCACCACACAGGAGAGCACAGGACAGGCGCGGAGGTGGTGGGGGCTCGGCCGGCCAGGCGTCGGTGTGGGTGTGCACACGTGCTGCTCACCCAGGTGCACACCAGGTGTTCACTGACGCACGTTAATGCTATGGCTTGTGTTCGCCATGCCGCAAAACAGCTTTAAAAATGCAATACTCTCTTTTTTATTTTCTGGTACTGGAGATTGAATCTCAGAGCCACATCCCCAGCCCTTTTTTCACTTTTTCTTTTGAGGCAGGGCCTCCCTAGGTTGGTGAGGTTGGCCTTGAGCTTGTGATCCTCCTGCCTCGGTCTCCGGAGCTGCTGGGGTTACAGGCACACCCACGGCGCCCGCCAACTCCTCACCTGGCAGGCAGAAGGCAGGCTCCGGGAAATGGCCATCTCACCGAGGACTCAGCTGCATGCAGAGCGCGGAGTTCCAGACTCAGGTGGCTGAATCGTTCTGCTTTTTAGTGTGCTCTAAGTTGACAGCTAGAACCCACAGATGGTGAGGGCGAGCAGATGTTGAAATACAGCATCCCGGAATGGCTGCCAGGCTGCAGGCAGGCCTCGCCTCCCGGGCCCACCTCTGGGGAGAGAACTCAGCCTGCTCTGCTTGCCTCCCAGCCTTGGGCCTCTGGAGTGCCTCCTGCCACTGCTGGCTCTGGAATGAACTCCGCCATCCCTCGGGGTGCGGTGACCCCCCAGAGAACTCAGAGGGATGGAGGGTCCGAGAGGTCAAGGTCAGCCACTGCCCCAGGCTATGCCTCCTGGAAAGTGAGACTCAGCCGCTCAGACGGCTCCACTGGCGGGTCTCAGTGTGGTTCCCAGAAGCCGCCGTCTTGGGAACGTCCTGGTTAGGCGAGCTCTCCAGCCCACACCCCACACTCAGAAACCCTCTCCAGGGGCTGGTCAGGGTGTCTTCTCTGTGGTCTGCTTGGGGCAGGGCCTGAGGAGGGCCACCTACTGACCGCCTCTCCCTGTCCTCTCCCGGCCTCCTCCGTAGCTCTGGACCTGTGCTGCTCTCTCCATCTCTCCCTTCTCCCTCTCTGTCTCCATCCCTCCCTTCTCCCTCTCTGTCTCCATCTCTCCCTTCTCCCTCTCTGTCTCCATCTCTCCCTTCTCCCTCTCTCTCCATCTCTCCCTTCTCCCTCTCTCTCCATCTCTCCCTTCTCCTTCTCTCTCCATCTCTCCCTTCTCCCTCTCTCTCCATCTCTCCCTTCTCCCTGTCTCCATCCCTCCCTTCTCCCTCTCTCTCCATCTCTCCCTTCTCCCTGTCTCCATCCCTCCCTTCTCCCTCTCTCCATCTCTCCCTTCTCCCTGTCTCCATCCCTCCCTTCTCCCTCTCTCTCCATCTCTCCCTTCTCCCTCTGTCTCCATCTCTCCCTTCTTCATCTCTCTCCATCTCTCCCTTCTCCCTCTGTCTCCATCCCTCCCTTCTCCCTCTCTCTCCATCTCTCCCTTCTCCCTCTCTCTCCATCTCTCCCTTCTCCCTCTCTCTCCATCTCTCCCTTCTCCCTCTCTCTCCATTCCTCCCTTCTCCCTCTGTCTCCATTCCTCCCTTCTCCCTCTCTCTCCATCCCTCCCTTCTCCCTCTGTCTCCATCTCTCCCTTCTCCCTCTGTCTCCACCTCTCCCTTCTCCCTCTGTCTCCATCTCTCCCTTCTCCCTCTCTCTCCATCTCTCCCTTCTCCCTCTCTCTCCATCTCTCCCTTCTCCCTCTCTCTCCATCCCTCCCTTCTCCCTCTGTCTCCATCTCCCCCTTCTCCCTCTGTCTCCATCTCTCCCTTCTCCCTCTCTCTCCATCCCTCCCTTCTCCCTCTGTCTCCATCTCTCCCTTCTCCCTCTCTCTCCATCTCTCCCTTCTCCCTCTCTCTCCATCTCTCCCTTCTCCCTCTCTCTCCATCCCTCCCTTCTCCCTCTGTCTCCATCTCCCCCTTCTCCCTCTGTCTCCATCTCTCCCTTCTCCCTCTGTCTCCATTCCTCCCTTCTCCCTCTGTCTCCATCTCTCCCTTCTCCCTCTCTCTCCATCTCTCCCTTCTCCCTGTCTCTATCCCTCCCTTCTCCCTCTGTCTCCATCTCTCCCTTCTCCCTCTGTCTCCATCTCTCCCTTCTCCCTCTGTCTCCATCTCTCCCTTCTCCCTCTGTCTCCATCTCTCCCTTCTCCCTCTGTCTCCATCTCTCCCTTCTCCCTCTGTCTCCATCTGTCCCTTCTCTCTGAGGCTCTGCCCGTCTCTGAGAAGCCCACAGCGCCCGGCGTTGTCGTGCCGCCCTGTCACCACGAGGGGGAGCCAAGCGCAGGTGGAGCTGCGAGCGACCTCTGGAGGGGCCATCGGTGCTCCTCCAGTCACCGCCCTGGGAGCTCTCGGTAAAGCCCGAGTGAGCTCAAGGCGACCCCTAGCCCGGCCGCCCTTCTCCAGTCTCCCGCGCTCCCCGCGCTGGGTCCCCGGGTCTGGGCGCGCTGGCGGTCCCCGCACTGCGCTGCTGGGCTCTCTCCTCCACCGCACCTTCGCAGTACCCGCTCCAGTGCTTCCGACCTGACCGTCTCCCCAGGGTGCGCGGCGCAGTGAGAGCTGCAAGTTCGGGGGGCGCGGCGCTCTTGGTCTTGTCAACACCGCCCCTTCAGTGCTTAGCATTCCAAGTAACCTGGCGCGTGGCATGTGCTCTCAGCTTGGGAATCCGTCCTCAGCTGTCCGTCACCGAGGTGAAGACCGCAAAATCCAGGACGTGAAGCCACAGGGGCCATTCTAGTTAACCGGCACGGAGGCTGTGCCGGTAGCTCTCAGCTGGACTGTGGGGAGTCCAAGGGGCAAGGTGAAGCCTGTGTGCACCCTCCAGTTGTGGGGTGAAATTACGATGTCAATTCAAAGAAGGGAAAGGAGATCCAAGGCAGGAGGAACTAGGTTTTCCATCTGCTCTCTTCCTCTTCAGAATTCTGAGAATTTGGAAGAGGAGGTGGATAGCCATAAAAGTAGATGATTAGCAGATGGATAAATGATTGAAAGGTGATTTATATGGAGATGTTAGATGGATGGTAGGCAGATCGATGGTAGGCAGACGGATGGCTAGATGATTGATAGGTAATGTTAGATGGAGAGATGATAAAGGTAGAGGTTAAATAGATGAATGATGGATGGATGATTGGAAACCACACACCTAAATGCTCATACATGGCCTAATCATTTCTGCCTTTGTTTTGTGAAGATTGAGTTAATTCACTCATTGTGTTTAGAATAATACCTGCTACTTAGGAAGTGTTCAAACATGGGAGAAAAGGCCAGGGAGCTATATTCCTACATGGACAATCAGAGAGAAAAAATACAGATGGTTAGAGAGAGTATTTGCATCTTAGACAGATTCGTGCTGCTCCTCTGAGTTCGGGGATAAACATTTCCAGAGCAGTGCTAAGTGGATGATGAAACTGTGGCTCTACAGAGGGCCTTTCCTATATACCAGGCACTGTGCAAGTAGCTTTATATGATTTATCTCGTTTAATCTCAAAGTAGCCCTACTATGACCTGCATTTCAGAGGGGAAACTTGGGTCTGGGGTCCAGAAACTGCCCAAGATGGCAGGGCTTGAAAGGGACAGGGTGAGGTTCCACCACAGATGAGCTGAAGTGTCCGTGGCATCCCAGCTCCTGCTTCTGTGGCACCCTCAGGTTCCACCCACAACCACACAGAGTGAGCAAGAACTTCTCGGTACGAAACACCCCACCAAACTGAGGAACTCTTCAGGCTTGAGTCCCAGGAGGAAACGACTCAGTAAAAGTTTTAAACTTCTGAGATTCTTAATGTGTTTTCAAATTTCCGTCCAGCAATAGCGCACCAGTTTCCACTAGCATGGCAGAAGGAGTCCCATTTCATTTCGGAAAGTCACTGTTTGGGGGACTGTTGGTGAGAAAGTTCTGTCAACATGGGAGAAAGCCCTGATGGGATGTATGAACCAGCGGGACCAGATCCTTGGATTTTCCAAGGGGAATGTGCTGATGAAGTTGAAAATGATGGTTTCAGAAAGAGTAAGATGTTTAAGAGGGCCAGGTGTGATGGGCACACCTGTAACCCCAGCAACTCCGGAGGCTGAAGCAGGAGGAGGGCAAGTTCAAGGCCAACCTGGGCAACTTAGTGAGGCCCTGTCTCAAGATAACAAATAAAAAGGGTTGGGGGGCAGCTCGGTGGTAGAGCACCTCGGGGTCCAATCCCCAGTACAAAAAGCTGAGGGGAGGGAGAAGTTGAAGAGGTGAAGGATAGGGGTCTGAAGCCAGGGAGAGAATTCAGAGCTGACTCTCCTGATAACCTGTCAGTGGGAAGTCAAGGTGAGTCAGAACGGAGTGGCCTCCAAGAGGGCCCTGCTGGGGGCCAGCCAGACGTCACTGCGAAGCTGCCACCACAGGCCAGTTGGCGGAGACAGCAGCGGGGCAGTAGTGACTGTCTTTGTGCACCAGGGGCGAGTGGGTGCCAAGTAACAGGAAGGAAAGAGACGGGCGTCACCACTGCCACTGCAGCCGCTGTCCCCAGACTCCCAGTCAGAAGCAGCACAGGAAGCTGTGACTGCAGAGCCGGCCCTGCCTGAGGTCAGAGGGCCACGCAAAGACTCGGTGCAGAACAGGTCAGTCGAGGACCCTGCCTCAGGGGTGCCATGAGCTCTGATGGCAGGGCTGCTTCCGGACCCCCGCCTGGGCTCAGCTCTAAACTGCTCCTCCGGCAGCAGGAGGGGACAGATGGACTGGGCTAAGAACCAAAGGGCAAAGGTACTCTTGCTCAGAAGGGCCTAACCAAGACCTGAACAAGCCACAACAACCAGACTGTGGCCACCAGAAAGCACAACTGTCACAGACCCCCAGTCCCTGGGGAAGCAGGATGATTAAGACCTGCACCCAGCAGTTCCGGTCAGCACCCGCGGGTGGGCCAGGAGGCGGGAGCCCCGGGGTTGTCAGCACAGCGCTGTGATGTCAGTCATTTGCAGCTCTTCTTCCCCTGGGCGGTTGTGCTTAGATACCTGTTGACAAAACCATGTGCAAATCTGACACACTGTCCATCCAGAGCTGGAAGGTCTTTGCTGTACTTTTACTACGTCTGCTTGAAACTGTCTCTTGTGAAGACGCTAGCTGGGAACACATCATCAGTCTCAGGCAATGACCGGAAGTCAGTCCAGTGATCCAAGGAGAGAGGGGAAGTTGCTTGGTCCATGGGGGTGATGAAGATGGAGAGAGGGGCTGGTTGGGGATTATTTCAGAAGAGGAATCAGAGTGGATTCAGGACGAGTTAGCAACCTCCTCTGAGAGTCTGGACTACGACATGGGTGTCCATGGACTCAGAGTACAGGTGGGTTTGGATTTGGTTTGTGACTCCACCGTCCAGGTTACATCTTCCAAGTCCCAGACCTTCAAGCAGGACAACTTTTAAAACACCCCTGGGTGGTTTCATAGGTTGCACAGTGGACAAGTTTTCTGACCTCCCTAACTGATGTGCACGCCCCTCCTCCTGCTTCCATCCTCTGCCATCCCAAGCAGCCTTGGACAAACAGCTCTCTACAAGTCTGTTCCGATGTGTGTGAGGTCTTTCTGGTTGTGGGGGGGTGGGCTCATTAGGTTCCTATATTCCAGATTTTTCTGTCTGCTTCAGTCTATGCCCCATCTGTAGTGCACCCTAAAGCCCATGTGGAAATTGTTTTAGGCTTCTTGTATCTTCATGTTTGGGGGCCACCCCAGTGAGTCTTGGAGGAAGGTACAGTCCATCACCAGGCAGTGGTCTGATGCTGCCCCTGGCATGGAGTGAGTGGGTGCCTGAGAACGAGGGCAAGTCCTTCTCCAGCCGTCAGGTCTCATCTTGGTCGTCTCTGCAGTGTCCTGCCGTGACTGATGCTCAGCAGGGACTTTGCTTTTAAATGGCTGACACAAAGGTAGAACCAGGAGCAGGACAGCTTGGCCAGCAGTCCCCAGACTAGATCTAATGTGCACTGAGGATGCCCAAAGGGAGACGGACTGGGGGCAGGTACCAGAAGAGAAGGGATGAGGCCTGAGCAGCCAAAGACGGCCCCCGAGCTGGAGCAGGAGCAGGAGCAGGAGCAGGAGCAGACCCTGGGCTCAGACCGGAACACAGCCTGTCCCTTCTCTCCTGGTGCCTGTTCCTGACTTGTATAATGGGGTCACAGCACTGTCTCCCTGGATGGTTGAGATGCAGACACAAGTGGACGGATTTCAGCACTCAAGAGGTCTGCCTGGGTACTTCCCACGTTTGCTGCTACTATCTGTGAGCCCCCACTCTCTCACACTCCTCCTAGCCCCTCTCAAGCCCCGCAGCAGATGACATGGCTTCTCTAGCCTGTTCCCTCCTGCACAGCAGGCACAGTGAGCTGCCCCCAGTGTCAGGCAAGCCGTCCTCCCATGCCCTGGGCCTGCAGCCTTCTGCACTGCCGAGGGCCTGCATTGAATTCGTTTGCAGAGATGGACCCTGCCAGCAGAAGCTAGGTGGTTGTCCAAGGTGCCTGTGGGTCACCTGTCCTCCCTTGGGACTGCCTGGCACCACGGCCTCTCCTGCCCTGCGTCTTCTGGGCCAAGTGGCTATAAACACCCGACAGTACAGTTGGACACTCTCCCAGCCCTGCACTTGACTCTTGAACCAGGAGCTGACCAAGTGCAGCACGAACTGTCATCACTGAGGCACCAAGGATGACACACCCTATCGCACGCTGGCTTGGTGTGTCACTTTAAGCTAGGACACTGGAGGAACTGTCCTTTCCTATGTGCAGCAAGTCAAGAAACCACCTCTGAGGAGGAAGCCTCCTCCCCACCCCTGCCCAGGGCAGGAAGCAGCCCTCACCAGAGACCTCACCGCAAAGGACCTGGCGAGCTTGCTGACTGCCCCAGCCTCCCCAGCTTTAACCCATGGGCCGCAGATGGCCTCCCTAGCACCCTGCTCCAGCCCCAGCCCCTTTGTCCTGCCATTTCTCCACAAAGTTTTCATTTAAAAAAGTAGTCAAGTATCTAGTTCTGACCACTTGGGTCTACACTCTCATGAAGTCGCCACACACATGTGAAAATAAGTAACTGTGTATGCTTTCCTCCTCCCATCTGCCTGTGGGGGTCCCCTCCAGGAACCAAGATGGGTGAGGGCTTTCAGCCTCCCGGCACCTTGCAGCAGAGCCCAGGATTGCACTGTGGGGCCAGGGCCTCCCTGGAGCCAGGCAGGTCCCTCTACTGCTTCCTCCCTAGAGGGAAGGACTGAACTGCAGGACAGTCCAGCCCTGAGCCCTGGGAGTACCAGGCCAGCAGGAGGCTGACCAGGCCCCACCTTCCTAGAGCCAGGCTGCAGGCTCTTGGCAAAATGTGCCATATAAAACACCAGCTTACGGGCTGGGGATATAGCTCAGTTGGTAGAGTGCTTGCCTTGCATGCACAAGGCCCTGGGTTCCCCAGCACCACACACAAAAAAAGAAAACAAAACACCAACTAACACCGATACCTGGGGCTCCTGAGTGTCACAGCACGGCATGGCTAACGTAGCCTCAGCAAGGGCACCACTGTGGATAACATCACAGAGGCAGAAACTGCTGCTCAAAGGGGCGTGTCCCGCCTGACTGCACAGCCAGGAACTGTGGGGTCCAGATCCGAGCTGGAGGTGGGCAGGGCCCTTCTCCGAATCTCCTGTCTGTGTAGGAGGAACATGGGATCAGCGCCACCCCTGCGCACTGGGAGCTGAGCCCAGGAGGGTCTGAGGTGGGCCCCAGGAGCACCCCCAGAGCACAGTCCTGGAGGGCTGCAGGCGTAGTGAGAGCCTGGGACAGCAGGCCACACGCTGAGTCACGACTTTATTACTCTCGGATGCTGGGGAACTGTGGTCCCTGACAAGCCTCCCAGGAGCAGGCATCTGTTCACCTGGGTCCCTGGGTCACAGAAACACCAGACCACGATGCCCCAGCCTGGCCGCTGGGTCTAGCTGGCCAGAAACTTCGCCCCCTTCCTCCCCTGCCTCTATCTGTCCTGGGGGACAAGACCCAATCCTTTCCTCGGGGTCTCCCTCACCCCAGGAACTCTGCCACTACTTGCCCGGGCTTCTCTCTAGCAAATGGAGTCCTGACTCTGCAACCCGTAGGGAAAGGCTGGCGGGGAGGGAGGAGAGGGGGTGGAGAAAGGCTACGGGACAGGAAGCCAGGCGCCTTTACAAGGGGGAGGCTGAGGACTCGGCAAGGGAGGAAAGGGGGCAACTGTGAGGCTCAACTGGAAAGTGGCATCTGGAGAGAGGGTGGGAAGGGATGGGCGGGCTGGGGGAAGGCGAAGGGATGCCGCGGTTAGCGCCAGGTGGTGAGCTACCCGAGGGGCCAGGGTGGGAATGCGCCGCCGCCGCCCTCAGCGCCTGGCGCAGCAGACCCCTGAGCGCCCGCTGCGGCGCGGCCGTGAATACGCTGGTGGCGCAGTACGTGCTCCCGGCGCCCGAAGCCCTTGCCGCACTCCCAGCAGGCGAAGGGCCGCGCGCCCGAGTGCGTCTTGCGGTGGCGCACGAGGTGCTCGCGCCAGTAGAAGGTCTTGCCGCACTCGCAGCATGCGTGTGGCTTCTCGCGCGCGGGCAGCGGACGCAGGGCTGGGCCCGGGCTTCCGGGGTGCGTGCCGCGATGCCGCCGCAGGTGCTCCTTGCGCCTGAAGGCCTTGCCGCACTCCGGACAGGCGTGCGGCTTCTCGCTGGAGTGGCTCTGCCGGTGGCGCTGCAGGTGGGCCGGCTTCAGGGGCGTCTTGCCACACTCGGGGCAGGAGGCGGCACCCGGGGCTGCCAAGAAGGTGTGTAGGCCCGGCGCTGGTGGGGCTGGCGGTGGGCTGCCCGGCTCCTGCTTGTAGGGGCGCACGGCCCGGGTGTCCCCCGTCGCCGCCGCCGGCACCTCATTGCCAGGCGCCGCCCCATCTCCTGCTGGAAAGGCGCAGGGTCAGAGGCAGCTCCAGGCCTAGCGGGTGGGTCGCGATTGGGCGGGGCAGGAGGTCTGGGGTGCCTAGACCGAGGATGGCGCGTAGCCAGGGCTGGGGAAATACCTGGTGGACGAATAGACGGGTGGGGGACACGGATACGTGCGCGGGGAAGGGGTAACCAGATGAATACCGGTGGAATGGTAGGTGGGGGAGCGAGGGGCACGCGTACAGAGGGACAGGCTAGTGCAGATGCCGTGCGGCCGAGGGAAAGATGGCAGGGGCAGGAAGGTACACCAGTGGCGATCTGGCTGCAATGGAGGTAGGGTGGGTGGTGTTGGGGCAGGGCCCGGGCGGACAGGAATGGATTACTGGGAAAGAGAAGCTAGACATCAGAGGAGCCCCTGCGCCTTTTTCCAGGTTTCCCATCTGCTTTGGTTTTCGTCAGTCTTACACTGTGAGCTCAGCTTGACCCCCTGCATGAAAGACTGCCTGGTCTCCAGCACTGGCGCCGCCCAGGGCATCTGTCTGCCTCAGGTGGACGTCTGGGCGTCAGTCCCTTCTCGGAAGGGCTGCCCAGTGGTGATCGCTGGCACCCTAGAGACTCCACCCCCAGCGCCAAGGCAGCAGGTACAGAGCACCTGACACCATGACTTCAGGAAAGGTGGGGGTTCCCTGGAGCCGCCCTGAACTGCAGGAGACCCTGGCTCCGGGGTGGGCTGCCAGTCTCCTGGCTTGCAGCCCTCTCTCCAGACAGCCCTTTCCAGCAGCCTCAAAGCACAGGTAGCAAGGCCGCTTCTCCAGGGGCTGCAGAGGGCTTTGGAAGCAGCACAGCAGGCGCTCCTTGCAGCCTGCGCTCATCACCCAGTGCTCAAGGTCCTGTTGCTGCCCTGCCCTCCTAAGTCTGACCCCAACTGCTGCCAGCTCCCCAGCGACAGGGACATGACAGTAATTTCTGGTTCTGGTGCCAGGGTCCTTCACTGAACAAGTGGATGACAGCAGGGACCCAAGGGAGACCCCAGGTGCTGGGGACCAGAACGTGGGTGAGGGGCCAGCTGCTCACCTAAAGGCACCATCCCACTATCCTCCTTTCCGACACTGACCCCGGAGCCTTCTGTCGTGTCCCGAGATACCCTCATTGCTGATGAACGATCTGGGGAGGTGGCTGGTCCCTGAAACGAGAGATACCACATTCCAAATTGAGAAACCAGAGTCGCAGCCTCCACCTCCCTTTCCCTCAGTCCCTTCAACCAGGCATGGGACTGGTGTGCTCTGGGCAAACCCACAGCTGTGCTGGAGCAGCTCCCCTGGGTCTCTGGAACCAGTGCCAGGGAGCTGTCTCTGGGAGGCGTGTCTGCCGCCCTGCCAACCCCAAGCCAGGCCACCTATCCAAGCCACGCCCACACTGACGACCCACGAGGCGGAGCTTCAGTGCTTGTTTTAAGCCGCTAAACTTGGGGTGACTTTTTCCCACAGTAACAGATAACTAGCTCATACACCTGTTGTAAATCTCACTGTAGCTCCCTGCTGTCCTTTGGGTAAGCTGCAGAATATGTAAGCTACTTTTAACTCAGAAGAAAATGAAGTGAGTTCAGAACCAGAGCTTCTGCCAGCACAAATGGCAGACAGCTGCTGAGTTGACGGTACCATTTAGAAGACCAAAGGTTAAAGAATAAGCTTTGGATTGGCTGTTTTTAGTTTCTTTACATCATTGTTGACATTCCTCAAACCGATACCCCAGATGATCACAGTTCTTCGGTTGGGTGCAGTTGGTCCAGGAATCCTACACACCACACCCCTTTATTTGAATTCTGCTTGGTAGCCAGACCACCTGAGTCATGAGTCACTAAGCCGCCAGCCATGCCTATGGTCCCACTGCTGGTGGACTCCAGGGTGTCTGGTGTTGGTAGATGGTGAACTGAGTCCTCACCACTCAAGCGGCTCCAGAGGTCGTGGTCTGTCCCTTTGAGATGCCACACCCTCCAGCTCCACCCTGGTCAGGCCCATCCTTGAACCCTAGGTTCAGACCACAAAATCTGCATTTTAAGGTTTCCTCATGATGAACGCCTGGCAGGTCTGGTTAAACCTGGCCTGGTTTCAGTGTGACGGTTCCAGCTGCTGGTGAACATTCTATTCAGGATTCTCAGCTCCCTTGAGCTGGGCCACAGCTTGCTTTCCTTGGGCTGTCTTTGTATGGCTAGACTGGCTGGGGTGGAGGGGTTGGCAGCTTTGCAAACTGAGCTGGGTGCTGTCCCACCTTCTGTGTCTCCAATGGCTTATAAAAGATGCGCCATTCTGTGGGGCTTTTTTTTTTTTTTGGTACTGGGGGTTAAACCCGAGCCACAATCCCAGCACTTTTCACTTTTTGAGAGAGGGTCTCACTAAGCTCTCAAGGTTGGCCTTGAACTTGGGATCCTCCTGCCTTAGCCTCTCAAGACACAGACCTGCGCCACCACCGGGGGCTGCCCCGTGCCTTTCCTGGAGGTCTTTGATCAACATTTCCTCTGGCTTCTGGACTCTAGATCTGCTGCTTCCTCACGAGCATATTTTGGTAACTTTTACTCAAGACCGTCCACCTCCTCTGGGTGTGGCGAGCTGGTTCTCTCCAAGGCGTGGCCTGTACCCCTGCTGCTCCTCACCAACTTGCTGACGTCTACTACTTCTTCTTCCCAGGTTTTGGGCTTTCCAGTCACACACCTTGGCTTCTCACTACTTCCTGCCTGACACCTGGTGGCTGGTCTATACCGCTCTCCAGGGCTCCGGGCTGGGAGCCTGGAATACCCTCCCCTCCAGGCTGACAGGCTGGCTGGGCTTCTTAGTGCTCCAGGGCTCTGCCTGTGGCCCCTCCCCCAACCCCCTGCTTCCTGGCCACCCACCAGCCTTCCTCTGGGTTTCCTAGGCTGGCTGGTGCCCTGCCCCCATGCCTCAAAATAATCCTCTGGCTATTGTGTGCTGAGACCAGCTGCTGGGTGACTACAGACAAGTCATCTGAGCTCTCTGGGTAGATCGGATTCTCAACTGAAGTGGGGAAGCAGACTGTGCTTGGGCCTCCCCATCCCCTGTGTCAAACCAGGTGCTTCCTGGAAGGACAGAGATGATTCATTCCTCCTAAGCAACCATTTTCTTAGTACCTACTATGTGCCAGGGACACATCAGTGAACAAAAAGATGAGCCTCCTATCTGAGAAAGGCTGAGTCTACAGTCTGGCTAGGGCTAAGCACTCCATTGAGAAATAAAAGGAGCTGGGGATGTGGCTCAGTGGTAAATGCCACCCCCAGTACCATTAAAAAGAAAAGTAACGCATTGAGCTGGGGTGTAGTTCAGTGATAGAGCACTCATGTGACATGGGCGAGGCCCTGGGTTTATCCCCAGCAACACACACACAAAGTAACACATTCACCAAGGTCAGCCTAGCTAGTAAGGGGCTCCAATCACCCCCAGAACCTGCGAGGCTGAGCAAAGTCCTTGGAGCCTGGGAATGCTAGTGGTTCCCACAGTTAGATTTCCTGCCAGCAGACCTGCTTCATGCCCCAAACAGGAAGGATTTCCCACTCTGCTAGGAATGTAACTACCATAACATTACCATCTTACCTACAGAACATTTTAATGCCAAAGGAACAGATGGAATGAGTAAGAGCAGTAACAACAGCTGGCCCCCAAGTGGCGCTCCTGTGCCAGGATCCGTTCTGAGCTCCTTCACTCCCCCCACAAGGTGGGCACCCAACTCCCACCTTGCGAGCAGACCCTCAGGGCTCAGGAGGCAAGCTATTTGCCTGCAGTCTTGAGGCTACTACCGAGTGGGGACAGCTCCAGGGCCCGTGGTCTTACCAGTGGTTGTCAACCCCAGTGGTCCACAAATCATGAGGAGCTTTTTTAAAAGCGTGAAATTCTAGTACCAAAAGGACGTAGATGCTTAATACATAAACGATGCTCACCACTCGCCAGCAAGAACACAGAGGCAGCTAGGAAGCCGGCAGAAGACACTGCTGTGGGCCCAAGCCCTGCCCCAACAACTCAGCTGGGAGCCTCTCCCCCAAGTCATGAAGGTAGAGCCTCCCAGAGGACAGAAGAGGCCAGAGTTTCCTGGTGCCTCTCACCTTTGGAGGGCACAGAGAAAAGGCCTCATTGCGAACCAGGAAAGGGGCCCTCACCAGATGGGGCATCAGCTTTGACCATAGCCTTCCAGGTTAAGAACTGTGCTTTCTGTGACTTAGAGCTGCCCGGCCTTGCCACACTGTTACAGTGGCCCACCGGACACATGAAAACACTAAAGCACCTTCCCAGAGGAACCACACTGCAGGGTACAGCAGCTGATTCCCAAAGGCCAGCCACAACTGCAAGAGGAGACACACCTAACCCTGGGCCAGGACACAGCATGCCTCAGCCCCAAAGACTCTCCGCTGAGGGAGAAGCCTGCCCTGAAGGCTGTGCACAGCTGGGTTTCTTTCCCATCCCAGCAGGATGGAGTCCAAGCCTGTTTGCTGGAGCTGAGATGGGGGGGGCAACAGGGCTGGCTGGAGGAAGTTCTTTGGGGTGGGTTTGTGGTGGTTATGAGAAACTGTCACATGTCAAATGCAAAGACGCATGTGTCAACTCAGATCTATCATTTTGCAGTTTTGGAGCCAGAAGTTCAGAATGGGTCTCTGGGCTAAACTCAAGGTGCCAGCAGGGACGCCTTCCTTCCGGAGCCTCCAGGGTCAAATATATTCTGGTGCTTTTCTAGCTCCCAGAGGCTGCAAAGGGGGAGAACCAGGCCGAGGAGGTGTGTGCAAGTTGCTGTGTCACGGGTGGTGATCCGTTACAGCACCCACTCCAGGACGCGGTGACCCAAAAAGGGTAAGGAGAAGGCCTGAGCAGCCAGCAGGTGAGCACGAAGTGGCAGCACAGGTGGAGATGCGTGTGGCCCAGAGAAGAGGAGACAGTGCCCGAAGGGTCAGGCTAAAGAAGAGAGGCGAGGCGGTGGCTGGAGTGGGTGGAGGTCGCCTGGAAGGGCAGGAGGATGTCCAGTCGCCCTGGACCCAAACCTGCTCGGAGACGTGGAGACGCTGCCTTCCCCCTGCTGTACCCCAGAACCCTGAGGCTGGACTGTCACCATGCTCCCCGACGCCTTACCCCACTGCTGGTCCGGCTGCACCACAGCTGCACACAGGCCTATCTGCTCCGGCTGCTGCTCTCATCAGGCCCGGGTGGCGGCTGTGGCCACGTGTGGGAAGGAGTGCCCTGGACGTCCTGTTATCGAAACCAAACTCGCCTGTCTCCTCTGTCCTCTCTCAGAACACGTGGGGAGACGTGGCTCACACTATCTCCCCCGGACAGCATGGCTCTAAACCAGGGTAGACAAGCTTCTTCTGCCAGAGGTCAAGGTTTTCGGCCCGGCGAGCCACAAGGCTTGGCCCAATGCTGCGGCAGGCTAGAGGGCCAGCTCTACCGCTGTGGCTCCAGACCACGCGAGTAAGTAACCATGGCTGCACACCAAGACTTCTGGAGAATGGGGTTCTGTCTGCAGATCCCTGTACCAAATTCAAGCCCTAAGGGCCAGGGGAAGTGGGCTCTGACCCTCAGGGCCTCAGGTGAGCCAGGACACAACCATGGATTTAGGGTGGGAGCTGGAGCTACAGCAGCAGCGGACCTCCAGGAGGGGTGGAGACAGGCTGAGCCCCCGCAGACCCCAACATGGCCAGGCCCTGGCTGACAGTGCTGTGTGCAGGAAGCCCTGTGCAGGACCCCATGGGAGGACAGTGGGGCTGTGCAGAACCCCTCCTGACCGGCACGCCTCCTGCACACAGCAGCTCTCACGAGCCCTGAGAGTCCTTCCATCAAGCACCACAGACAGAGGGCTCAGGAACTGCTGGGCAGCAGGTGTTGGATGGAGAGTTGCTCCTGTGCCCTCCTTCCTGCAGAGGTTCCCTGGACCTCACCCCTGCACCTGTTCTGAGTGTGTGGTGTGTCCCCCATGCACCGAGGGCCAGCATCCTCTGCCGTGCAGCATGGGCTAAGGAAGCGCCTCCCAGGCCCTGGAGAGCAGGTGGCCAGGGAACCTCACGCCACCCCGCCCCCTGCCAGCTCACCCAGAGCTCCTCCAGCAGGGCCACGGCCTCCTCCCCGCTCTGGGGCCTTCGGCTGCACACCCAGGCCTGGGTGTCGGCGGGGAGGGCGCTCAGGAACTGCTCTAGCACCAGCAGCTCCAGCATCTGCTCCTTGGTGTGCACCTCAGGCTGCAGCCAGTCCCGGCACAGGGCGCGCAGCAGCCCCAGTGCCTCCCGTGGCCCTGGTGCATCGCCCAGGTGGAAGTGGCGGAAACGGTGCCACGGTGAGTCCAGGGTCAGAACCTCGGCCACCCCGCCCTCCTGCTTCACCGGCTGAGATGCAGCGACCTCCATGGGGCCTTCTGGGTGGGAGTGGCAGCACCTGTGAGGAGGGAAATTTTGGGAAGTGAGGGTCCAGCTCCATCCCCCTAGAAACCACCACCCTCCCCAGTGCCCAAGGGGACCACAGAGCCCAGACAGGTCTGAAGCCAGGTGGCATCCTGGATCCACTGCCCTCTCCGACCTCAGTTTCCTTCCTTATCAGATACAGTACTTGCCTGTCTCTCCTGGCCAAAGGTAGGACAGGTCACCCAAGGTCCCTGTGAGGGGCTGTGCTGAAGAGTGATTGAGACTCCTCCTGGGAACAGATGGACTCAAATCTTGGTCCTGCCCCTCCCTGGGGGAGGCCCTGGGCACTGCTGCACCTGTCTCCTCCAAGCTTCTCCAACAGCTTCAAGATGAGGATCAAAAACACACAAAGGGCTTACAACGGGGCCTCGTGGAGCAAGTGCCCCCCAGCCTCTCCCTCTACTCAATGAGGGGCTGAACTACGACCCCTAGGACTCAAGTAAGCCCTACCTGTGGTGCCCATGTCTCTAGCTTTTGGGAGGGAGTGAAGGTTAAGTGAGGTGGGGGGCAGTGGAACAGGACCATGGCCTTGTAAGAGACTGGTTCCTCCTCTCTGCCAGGCAAGGACAGTGAGGGGGCCTCTGCAACCAGAAAAGGCCTCACTGGCACCCCCAAGCTGCATGCTGCACTCTGACCTCGCTCTCCAGCCTCCAGCACCAGAGAAGTAGATTCAGTTCAGGAAACCTAAAAGAGCGCCTCACACTGGGCGGCGTGGACAACAGACCCTTAGTTCCCAGACCTCTGAGGGCAGAGTCTGAGGGAAGGGTACAGCACCGGGGCTGCGGAGGCCCCGTCCGGTTGCAGAAGCTGCCTCGGGTCTTGTGGTGGGCAGAGGAAGGGAGCTCGTGTCCTTCCTACAGGGGCACTGATCGCTCCCACTCCAGAAGGCAGAAGGTGGACAAGGTTGTGGCTGCAAAACAGGGTGGTGCCACCAGAGGGAACACTTGGCAAGGTCTACAGACAGTTCTGTCAGTGCACAGCGGGCGCCTAGCACTGCTGGCACTTGTGGGCCCAGGTCAGAGATGCTGGACAGCACCTACAGCGCACACGACGGGCCTCCAATCAGAACCGTCTGGCTTCGTATGTCAGCAGTGCCAGGATGAGAACCCTGGCCAGGAGTCACAGTCCTTGGTTGGTCTGGGGACCTCTGAGATCCTTCCAGGGGTGCTGCAAGTTCAGCACTGTTTTCTTAACACTAGGAAGGCGCCCTGCCTCTTGAAGCCAAGACACCCTGACAGGTCAGGCACTCTCAGCTGACAGCTGAGTTTGCTAAGCGGTCCCTTTACCTTCACAGTGACTAGATGACCGTGAGGTAGGTGCACTCATTGCATGCTCCCTCTGAGCTGAGCAGGACAGCCTGGCACAGGTGTCCTCCTCACCACGCAGCACTCTTGCCCTGTTTTCTACACTCCAGCCACATGGGCTCCTTGCTATCCTCCACTCAAGGACAGCTCCTACTTCAGGGCCCATGCACCTGCCATTCCTCCCGGATGGCTCTTCTCCCCCTGGGTGTGCTCAGCTGAAACCTTCTCATGGGGTCTCGATGCCCCTTTGGAGAGGCTCCCAGTTCATTCGGCCTGTGCTGGCACCCATGCACCCTTCTCAGTTGCTCTCCATTGCCTCCCTATTACTAGCTTTCTTTTAGCATTGAATACGACGTGGCATTAGCCATATTTGTGTGCCACCTTCCTTCACAAGACTTTAAGCTCCATGGAAGGAGACCGTACGTTCCAGGCCAGCATTCTGATGGGCACTCAGAAATCTTACAGGATAACCAGTCCCATGGGGCTGGGTCATCACCCCATCATGCATATGGAGAAAGTGCAGGTAGCTTGCTGAAATGCCAGCTAGTAAGCGGAAGAGCCTGAACTCACCGCACCTCTGCAGGACCGCAACCCAGGCTGCAGTGTCACATGACCACCATCAACTCAAGGACTGATGGGCCTGGAAGCAGATAAGGAAGGCTTCCAGAAAACCTGGGCCAGTGCCAAGCCTCAAAAGGACCACAGAAACCTGTTCTGCTGTGAGAAAGATCCTGGGCACTGGAGAGGGACGCTGAGCCAGTAGGAGTGAGGTCCAAGCCTCTGGCTGACCTGGTTTATAAGCATGGGGTGGTGTCACAGATCACCAAGCCTCGGTTGTACAGAGCGGGCTGCTCGGGGAAGGGAAGAATTTTTTCTGGGACCTGGGGTCACCCGGTTTAGGAGCACATACGGCACCCTGTAGGTCAACTCTATCCCTCAATGAGTGCTCTGTGCCATCTGCATGAAGGCAGTTGTGACCCTGTTGTCTGGCAGGCTGGCTATACCACGAGGTTCATCCCTGGACGCCAGAGGAATGACAGCTGCCTTACACTGCACCACCCAGCCCTCCCAACAGCCCTGAGCTGGGCTCCCACTGTAGAGAAGGAGAAATGCACACTCAAGGAGGGATGGAACTGGGAACTGAACCCAGACCTGACTCCAGAGCTCATGCCAGTCATACCCAGCACCATGGCGCACCTCTCACACAGGCTGGACTCATAGTATGATTAAGTCAGGCTCTGGAGCATGGCTGTCTCACCGGGACTTCTAGCTCTGCCATTCATCAGCTTTATGAACTTGACCACATGACTTGCCCTCTCTAAGCTTGTCAGCTAAACCTGTAATACAAGACCAACTGTAGCTCCTATCCCTCAAGTGGAAGCATGGATTAGAAATGGCACAGCATAGAGAAGTGTTCAGCAGGCCGCTGGCCCCTGCGCCTCCCAACCTGAGCATTAATGGCACCTAGAACTGAACAATTCTGTGGCGCAGGAGGCTGTCCTGTGCAGTGCAGATGTTTGGCAGTATCCCTGGCCTCCTTCCATTAGATGCCAGTAGCACTACCTAGGTGTGACAACCTCAAACATCTCCAGTTATTGTTGGGTTTTCCTGGGGCGACAAAATCATGCCTGGCTAAGAGCCACTCGCCCATGGGCCAAATATTTACTTAGAGCAAAAGAACTCTGAAGCAAATTCCAGCTCTGCCACCTACCGCCCTGCGTCCTTGGACAAGGTACAAGGACACGTTTTACTCACGGAATCTCCATTTCCTTGGCTGTAAAATAGGGACAAAAATATAACACTAATCCAAGAGCCACAGTGAGATAATATAAAGAGAACGAAAACGTGGAGAAGAGCACCTTGCAAGATGTAGGCGTTCTGTCTAGGTGCTCGAGTTAGCATTCAGTCTGACGACTGTCCCAAGTCCCTCGCGAGGAGCTATGGGAAACAAGCACACAGATTAAAACGCGTTTATAAACTGCAATAGGTATCAAACTGGGACCGGGTGCGGCCGCGCCCGACCGGGCGGCACCCTCCGAGGGTCGCACAGCCCTAAGGCACAGGAATGAATTCTGTCCCCCGCAGCACGCCAGGGAGGAAGGCGCTCCGGAGCCAGAGATAAAGGGACCGGGCCGCGACTCTCCTCCCGGAACCCCGCGCCGTGAGGCGCAGGTGCGCGGCAAACAGCGCGCACGCCGGGACGCCGCACGCCACCGCCTCGGGTCCCTCCCCGAGTCCCCGCGCCCACCTTCCCAAAGGGGCGGCTCCCTCGTGGGGTCGCGCCCCGCCGCTCCCTCCCCACGGCCTACCCCGGACGTCCATCCGCCCCCGACTCCCCCGCCGCCGCCCGATCCCGCTCCGGGCCGCGCCCCGAGGCGCCTCGGTCCGGCGTCCACCGCCCCACGGCCCTCCTCCTCTCCCCTTGCTCACCTCACTCCCAGCCAGGCCCCCCAAGCCCCTCGCCTTTCCGCACATGCGCACAGAGCTCACCGGACTCCATGCCCCGGCAGGCTTTGCGCCAACTCACCCGGCCCCCCTTCCCCGCAACACCCACACCCCGAGTTGCCCGTTCCGCCCAACAACTCCCCTCCTTCAGGGCCTCGCACAGGACTACGCTTCCCAGGGGGCATCGCGCCACAGGCGGTTGCCCATTGGCCCTCGCTGTGACCCGCCCCCCCGTCTCCACCAGCAACAGAACTACACTTCCCAAGATGCATCGGAGCGCGACCTGCCGCCCATTGGACCCCGCGAACGCTCGGGGTCTTCGGACTACGTTTCCCCGAATTCGTGCGGGGGCTTCCCATTGACCCGCGCGCCAGCCTGGAGGGAAGAGGCGGAGCCGTGGCGGCGTTGTCGTGGAGACCGACGGAGGCTGGGCGCTCCCCCGCACTCCGGAGTGGAGACTCCGGGTCCCGGAAGCCTCCGGCGGGGAGGGGAGGGCGGGGGAGAGAGGGGGAGGGGAGGGCAGGGGCGGGTCTGGCGCGGGCTCCGCCGGTCGGCCGTGCGGCGTGCCTTTTCCTGACCACCGGTCGCAGTTGCGCGCTCCCAGCCCGGCGGGGCAGAGCCGAGCTGGACGCAGCCCGGCGCGGGGTCCGCACACGAGCGGGTACCGGGAGCAATGACCCGCCGCCCTGCTCTGGCTCCGTCGCCCCCCGCCCGATGAGTTGGGGAGAGTTCTGCCTGGTGGCCACGTGCGCCGGCGGAGAGCCCGCCGCCCCTCCCGGGGCCTCTCCGAAGTGGAAGGAAGGCTTAGAAGCAGTTGGCTCTGAATCCGGACGGACGGTTCCAGGTCGAATGGGCAGGTGGAGCAGGGCTAGGCCTGCCGCAGCCCGCCGCCTGCCTCCTGTGTACTGCGGCTCGCGGGAAGCCCGCACCTCCAGGAGCACCGTGAAGATCCCTGTCGTGACGGGGAGGCGGGGGCAGGCACCTAGCAAGCGTCCATCAGACAGCAGCTGGTTACTGTGCTCACCGAATTCATAGGTGCACAGGTGTCGCGGCGGCGAACTTTACCCCCGTACTATCGCCGGGGCCTGCTACCCTGCCCCACCTCTCGGCGCCCTCCCTTCCTGCTTAACGTTGCAGTCACTCAAGCCTCTTGGTTCCTGGAACCCCGGTCTTGTTCCCCGTGTGTTATCTAATGGCCTATTTCACATCTCCACTTGGATTCCTAGCCCCCGCCCCGGCCCCCAAAGGCATCTCTGACATAAAATGGGCAGTGGAGGGACTGGAGATATAGCTCAGTTGGTAGAGTACTTGCCTCGCAAGCACAAGGCCCGGGGTTCAAATCCCCAGCACTGCAAAAAAACAAAAAAAAGGCAGTGGAGCATGTGTGTCGTCCCCCGCTCCCTTGCCGCGAAGAAACTGGTTTCTTTCTGCTATACCATCTTAAAAATGTGCATCATTCATCCAAATGTTCAGGCCAAAAATGGCAAGCAGACCTTGACTCTCCCACCACTCCTACACAAGGGCAGGGTGGTCCTTGAGTCACCTTTTCCATCCCTGCCCCCCATAGACATCTCTAGCAGCAGGTCCTATTGATTCTGAAGGAGGTCCTATTGATTCTGCCTTCAAAATAGAACTTGTCCACAGCTCTCCCCTCCTCTGCTAACCTGGTCCAAGGTTGCTATGCCCCCTCTAAACATTGACCTGCTTGGTCTCTGGCCTCCTGCACCCAGTCCCTTCTGCATATAACAGCCAGAGGGCTTTTTTTTTAATTACGGCAAAATATACATAGTATGCAACTTGCCTTATTGACCCATTTTTTGAGTGTACAGTTCGGTGGCATTTAAGTACATTTACATTGTGCAAAACTATCCACCTACAGAATTGTTTAATCTTGCAAAACAAACTGCATCCATTAAACAATAACTTTCTATTTACCCTTTCCCCAGCCTCTGGCAACCACCATCCATGTTTTGCTTTTGTTATTGTTGTACTGAGAATTAAACCCAGGGCCTCACACATGCTAGGTAAGTGCTCTACCACTGACTACACCCCCAACCTCAAACAATAATAATACTGGTGTGTTGGGAACGGGACTTAGGGACTCATGCATGCTTAGGCAAGTGCTCTGTCGCTGAGTTACGTCCCTAGCCCCACCACGGTACTCTGTCTCTATGGAGTTGACTACTCCAGGTACCTCATACAAGTGGAATCATGCACTTATGGTCTTTTTGTGGCTGGCTTATTTCATTTAGCATAATGCCCTCCAGGTTGGTTTATGTAGCATGTGTCAAGATTTCCTTCCTTTGCAAGACTAAATAGTATTCCATCATTTCCATCATACAGACACAACATTTTGTTTATCCCCACATCAAGGACTCTGATTTAATTTTTCCCCCTCTCCTATGGAGGTGGGGGTGGCTCTGCCTCTTGTTTGCAGCCCTCCAGGATGCACCCTTGGCCCTGACCTGCACAGTCCCCCACGTGACCTGAACCCCCAATCCAGAGCCCTTTGTGCACACAGGGTCTGGCACTCCTCAGAAGCCACAGTCCTGAGCCAGGGCACAGACTTGGCAAGTGAATCGGGAGGGACATTTCAGCCACGACTTGCAGCCTGGCCAGGTGCGTGTGGGTTGGGTCCAAGGTTCACAGAGGCCTTCAGTCCAGTACCCATTCCCTCCTCACTGTGCACCAACACTGGACACTGTGTTCTTCTAACACAGGTAGTTCTCAAAGTCCAGTCCCCACACTGGCTGCACAGCAGCACCTGGGGTGCAAATTTGGGGCTCCTACTTCTGGCTCACTGAATCAGAAGCTCTGCTGGTGGGCCTGGCGGCTTGTTTTCAGGAGACTCCAAGGGTTCTGGTGCATGTTGATCCATATATCCTGCCGGCAGGCTAGAGAAGCTACCACTTTACTGTGTTCTTGTGCAGAGTGCTTAGGACTGGTGGAGAGCAAAGGTCCTATAACATCAGCTATTTTTGTTTTATCTACAGTTCAGTACCCAAGCCAATGCAATTCAGTGCCCCCCACCTCCCCCCGAAAATGTGACAAAACCAGCCAAATTCACCACAGAATATTATCTCCCCCTTCATTCAGTTCACATGGATTGGGCACTTCTGTGAGGCACATACTGTGCAGGCCTGGAGGACACCGGGCGGAAGAGGCCAACAGAGCCTGTGCTCCACCCAAGCTGAGGGCATATGGGGGGTGGCGGGTGAGAGTCAGGCCGAGACTCCACCCAACACCCCCAGACGCAGACCTGGGCCACTCATTCACCAGCACTCAGCACTGAGATGGAGACAGAGTTGGGGTGGGGATTAGTAAGGGCCAGTAAGGTCTCAGCCAATCGGGAGCCTCCCCTCGCTGGTTATTGGTGGAGGCTCAGGTGGCTGACCGGAGAGATGTAGGAGCCCTTTTAAGGGGGACACTTGCAGAACGATTTCCCCAGCTCTCACGAGGTGAGGGGGAGGAAACAGTTGTCCTGCGGCCTCGTCCTGTCTGTGGGTGACACTTTAAACCCTGGCAGCTGTCTGGGAGTCACCAGGATGATGGTTGGAGCTCCAAACTAGGACAGATGAGAGGGGAGAAGGAAGAGCTGGGTCCTTCATGACGTGGTAAGCAGCTAAACTCACCGGCCATGGCTGGAGCTCCCATCTCCTGCCTCTTGATGTCAAGTAAGTCCCTTTGAGTCATACTGAGATATCTGTTCTTGAAACCGGAAGTGTCAGCCAGTCACATGTCCGGGGCAAGCTTCTTGGGATTGCACCCTGCATGCCACATGATGCCCTGAACTTGATTTAAGGCTCAGCTGCAGCCATCTTGAAATTCTTAATCCTTTTTCAACATAGGACTCTGCTGGGCCCTGTTACTGTGCATGTCACCACTGTGATGTGTGCAGTGTCTGCACTTCACATTGAGGTCGGGTGTCCTTACCTCAGGTACCTGGGTAGGAGGTCCTTACCTCATTTACCTGCACAGGTGGTCCTTGCCTCATGTACCTTGTGATGGACCCTGAGTGCCCCACAGACACTGGCAGGGAACAGGAGGAAGGACTGCTCCTTAGAATTCCTTCCTCCCCTGTACATCCTGCATCCCTCAGTGACCATTTCAGATGTCACCTGCTTCCAGAAGCCTTGCAAGATCACCCCTACCTCAGTAAGCCTGCACAGAGTTCTCCACTGGGCTCTCCAGGGACACCCACCCCACGCTCTATGCACCCTGAAGTGAGCGACCCAGCGGCACAGCTGTTGCCTCCTGCCCAGCCCCAGCTCAGCTTGGCACCTGCTAATCAGGAAGGGCTGGAGGGAAGTGGGTCTCACCCGGCTTCCCAGGCCCCCGGGGCGAGAATTCCTTTGGCAGCAAATTTAGCACCTACCCTCCTTAAGCAGCCCGGCTCCTTTGTAGCACGCCTATAATTATTACTCAAAATAATAATTAACGTTTTCTGTCTGTATGGTGCTTTGAAGCCACAAGGTCCCCCAGGGCAGGGACAGGTTCGGTTCATCACTGGGTCTGCAGCCTCTGGCACCAGGAGTCTCAGGTTGTCACTGGGCAAATGGATGACCTGAGAGAGTGGGCCTGGAAGGAGCAGCGCGGGTGAACAGCACCTGTCCACGCAGCTCTGCGCCCCACGGCGGGGGCTCCCAGGGAGGGACTACAGTGCAGCGTGAATCATTTTTGGATCCCTGGGCCCCAGGAATAATTGAATTAATAAATGAATTGCTTAATGACAGAACACACTGCCCATTATCTCTCCTGCACGCTCACCTGCTCACCTGTGGGAGACGGAACACCTCCAACATCAGTGCGCTCTGCTGCAGGATGAGTGTGCGTTCTCCAAGCGGCACGCAGGAGAGGCAGAGAGGACTGCTGGCCAGGGTTTCTGGCCGGCAGCGGGCATTGGGAGCCACTCAGGGAAACTGAGGCACAACCTGTGCTGGCAGCAGGCTTCCCACTGCCCAGGAGTGCTCTCCCCCTGGATGGCAGCCTGCAGTCAGGCCCCAGCAGCAGGGCGCCAGGCGGGCCTCACGCACTCTTGCTGCCAAGGCAGGGAAGCAATCCCTGGAACCTTCCCAGCCATTTGGCAATGTCAGGCCAAAACGGACGCGGTTCCTGGAGGAGGATCTCCTGGGTTCTCTCTCTTCCATCCCCTCCTCTGGGGGAAGGCTGGGAGTTGAAACTGCATTTGCTGGACCTCCTGGCCACTAGCTAGAGTTCTGGGGGTGAATTTGGTGTGCAGTGAATGCTCCCCTGTGCCCCAGCCCTGGGTTCAGTGTCGCTGCTTCCACTTAATACTGCCACACCCTAGAGGGTGAGAAGGCCAGGGGCATGTTACCCAGAGTTGCAGTCCTGACCCTTGTCAGAGGCACGGCTGTCAGCAGGAAAGCTGCCCGCGGCCCGCCCAGCACAGAGGCCCTGTGCACCGCTGTGCTGGGGCAGTTAGGAAGTCCTACAAATCAACACTGGCTCAGGCTTTGATTTTCCTAGGAGTCAGGCACACATTCATAGTTGCAGTTATTTCCTACAGTTTGTTAAAGGCAGAGCAAAATAAGCCACATGTGTGTTCGAGGTGTTTGCAGGAGTTAGATCTTGTGCGTTCACCACAAAGCAACGCTGGCGGTGGCTGCCTGTGAGGCAGGAGCTAGTGCTGTGCCCTGGGCCCTTGGGAGAGGGTTTCAAGCAAGACACAAAACTTGCAAAGTTTACTAAGAAGGCACCCGAAGGGGGAAGTGGGCTGTCTCCAGGAGGAGACCCAGGACTGTTCTCTTTGTGAGCTCAGTTTGATTGGGTGGGAGGGGAAGTCTGGGGAGAACCCTGTCCCAGCACCGAACCTAGCTCCTGATGGACAGTGAATTGTGTCACTTACTAGATCTTGACCATGCCTGCTTTGACCCAAGGGACGAGGGGGAGAAGAGCTTATACCTAGCTGCTATCATGGAGCTATGCTAACATATACTACGCCCAGCCGACAGGTCCTAACTGGAACTGGTTTTACAGAATCTATGGTCAGTGGGCTGGGACCTTAATCTGCTGCTTTCCCAGGTCTGGGAATCTCTGGCCAGTGTGGTTAGTGCAGGTCTTGTTTAAGATGTCTCAGCAGTTGGGCCCTTCTGAGGAAACACATCCTGTCCGCTCCTGGACCAATCTCTCTCCTGTGCTGCAGAGAGTGGTTCACAGAGCTGAGCCGGGGCTGGGTGTCACTGAGGTAGGGCTGGTGTTCCACACGGTGAGTTCGTTTAACCCGAGTCTGCTCACATTCTCCTGCTGCCTACCTCTGTGGCGGTTCTGGGGAGCCTCCTGCCACGTGCTCACCAGCCGATCCGATCGATACACACAGCCTTGTTTGGCGTGCTTCTGTTTAAAGATGCCTCATTCGATGTGTGTTGTTGAATCATGAACATTGAATGCGAGGCCAGTGGCACCGGGTCCCCCCTCAGAACCGTCTGCCCCAGCTCATCACAGCCTCCTGGTGCTCAGGGTGGCGGCGGGCTCAGGAGAAGCGTGAGGGCTGGGGTGCTGGGGAGGCAGAGGTCTCCGGGAGTGTGCTGCACTCTGCCCGCGTGGACACATTGGAGAGAAGAGGCAGATTCACAAGCATGGAATGCACCTAGTCAGAGTCACACAGTGTTTTTAAAAACCGTTTCCCAGTTTTGTT
The DNA here is from genome assembly GCF_902686445.1 of Sciurus carolinensis. Taxonomy (NCBI): domain Eukaryota; kingdom Metazoa; phylum Chordata; class Mammalia; order Rodentia; family Sciuridae; genus Sciurus; species Sciurus carolinensis. The sequence continues at coordinate 65,568,867 of NC_062228.1, read as the reverse complement.
TGTCGAGAGAATCCCAAGCAAAACGCAAAACATCCGTCTTGCAAAACTGTGAGACGGCTGTGTCAGGCGACCTTCTCCAGGGCCAGGCGGCTGGGATGGGGCCTGCGGCCTCTGGTTCACAGTGGCCTGCAGAGGCTGGGGCTCCCGCTGGCCGCGGCCCTGCACAGAGGCGCAGCCTGACCTTCAAGGCTGGCGCCACCTCTCCTCCCGAGCAGCAGGCGGGGTGGATGTGAGATCAGATCTGGAACATTTGATGTCCTGTGATAATGTCAGGGAAAGCTGCCCCAGATAAGCTCCTGCAGCTGCAAGGAGCGCAGGGACAGACTCGATTCTCAGAACACACGGAATTTGCAGAACCTCTTTACGGCTCTGAGAACAAGCACCTGCCCGAAGAGGACCGGTGAGCAGCTTCTAGGGCGTCCCTCATTCACATCTCTGAACGGCATTTTGCGATGGCCACAGCGGGTTTCTCCCGAAATGAACGGAGCCAGTGGGTTGAAATACCTTTTTCTTGTTAGAGGACATGACTTGGGAGTTAAAGGGTCTTCAGGAATGCTTTGCTCTGTTCAGCCTTTTCTACTGGGTGTCAAGGTTTGGGGAACAGGAAGTGCAGGGGGCAGAGAACTCCGCCTCGCTCTTTTCCTTTTGGGTGGGTACAGGGGATTGAAGTCAGGGCACTCGGCTGCTGAGCCACCTCCCCAGCCCTATTTTGTATTATCTAGAGACAGGGTCTCACTGAGGTGCTTAGCCCCTTGCTTTTTCTGAGGCTGGCCTTGCACTCCTCATCCTGCCTCAGCCTCTGGAGCCGCTGGGATGACAGGCGCGTCACCACCCTGGCCCGCCTGGCTCATGGTAGGCAGTTGGAGACACGTTTCATTCTTGAAGAGCTGCAGACCTCGCTTCGCCTGTCCTTTTGACAGCACTCACATACGCCTGCGCCCGTCTTCCACCCCAGCCCCTGCCTCCTGGGGCCGGTGTGGGCTTCGTGAGATGGCTGGCGGAGGGGCTCCACGGGAGCCCAGCTGCCACGTCTAGGACAGAGAAGGAAAGGCAGCACACTGCCCTGCCCTGTCCGGCCTGCGCTGGTCTGGCTCAGCTCCCTCCCCGTCTCTAGTGGCTACACCCCGACTTCCCTGGGGAGGGGCGCCGGTCCCCTCTTCCCCTCCCTTCCTCCCTGGGGTTCATCACCAGTTCCAGGAGTGAGCATGAGACTCCAGACCTGCCCGTCAGAGCACTGCCTGCCCCACCCTCTGTGACTGGCTTAGGTGGCCCATCAGATCCAGCTGGACACGGGGGGCATCTGCTGGGGTACCCAGAGGGGTCAGGTGCCAGCTTTACCTGCTGACTTCGGCCTGGGCGAGCAGAGGCTGGACGCTGCTGGAGGCTGGCCTTCCACCATCAGGGTCCCCGGAGCAAAGCTGGTGCGCGTGGAGCCTGAAGACGGCGGGGGGCGGGGTCCGGGGACACAGGTCCTGTGGTGGCCGGGCTTAGGGGGTTTTGGTGGTCTCTTTGTGGCCACCTAATCAGTCTCCCCGCCCCACCTTTGGTTTGACTTTAAACCTGTCAGACCTACCTTCCTGTCTCCTCCGACCTGGGCCCGTGTCTAGTCTCCATCGTCGGTGACTGATTTCCTGAGCGGGAATCCGTGAGGGCTGGGAAGGCTGCACGGGGTGACCAAGCCCCTGGATGGTAGGATTCCCACAGAGCTACAGCAGCTCAGAGGAGGCCGCCTGGCCCTCTCGGGGACGGGCCAGGGCTGCGCTCGGCTCTGCCCTGCTTGCTGCGGGATGTAGCAGGAGGGACAGGGTGGTGTAGGAGGACGTGGGGGGCCCACACCTGGTCAGGTCAGGAAAGATATGTGGGAATGAGCTGGGAAGGGGAGGGCACCCGGGCTGGGGCGCGGCTGGGGCAGAGGCCGGTGGCGGAGAGCCAGGGCACCTCTGGGTGCTTCCCAGTGCTCTGTGGCTGTTCTCTTGCGTGGCCTCCCGTGCGTGTGAGCACGTGGGTGTGGGGAGGCTGCGAGACATGAGCCTGAGCCACACCAGGAGGGGTCCCGGAGGCCCAGCTGAACAGCCTTGGCTTCAGCCTGGGTAATGGGGAGCCCTTGCCGTCTGAGCTGGAGAGGGTGCTGGGAAGCTCCTGAGGTAGAGGTGGGGAAGAGGGCGTGGAGGGCAGAGGGCTGGGCAGGGCCTGAGCAGAGGCTGGGGGGGCTCCGCCAGCTGCTTCAGACTCCAACCCGCCCTTCACTCAGCTTCCCGGGGTCTCAGACAAGGCGCCCTCTCCCTCCCTGCCCCGCCACCTCCATGCGCAGCACCGGAGAGTCGGGTGCCTCCATCAGCACGGGCCTTCTAGGAGCCAGGCCAGGCAGCAGAACTGCTGCTGGGTCGGCCTCTGACGTCAGACAGGCCTGGATGAGCCAGACGGCCGTGGCTTGGGCACTCAGGCTCCTGTCTCCACCCCAGCTCCCACCTGCAGGAAGCAAGAGCAGCCCTAACGGTTCCTGTCCGTGTTAGGCGGGAAATACCCCTCTGCAACTGACGGAAAACTCAAGTCCAGTGGGCTCAAGTGGAAGGAGGATTTTCCAGCCACAGCCTGCAGGAATGCCCCCAAACAGGGACAGCTTCAGGGCTGATTCGATCCAGACACTCCAGCCTGTCATCCGAGTCCTGCCTTTCCTGGTCTCTCTTTCCTGTGGTGTAGGCTCTCTCTTCAGGTGGTTATCCTCACGGTGGAAGAATGAATGCTGCTGTGCCAAGCATCATGTCCTGTATCCTGCCATGCAGAAGGAGGCAAGTTGATTCCACAGAACCCCATTCAAAACACTTCTCTGTCATGTGGGCACAAATTGGGTGACATGCTACCCAGAGATGGGGACCCTGGGATGGGATTATGCTCAGCTACGTGGCAGGTGTTGCTTCCATTTCCATACAGCCAAGGATGGAATCATCCTCCCCCTCCAACCCCCCACCCCCAGTCTGGTGATGCACAGAGGAGGTGTGGGGATCTTGGAAAGGGGCGGAGAGAAGTGGGTGTTCTAGGAGCTATCACAGGGCTGCCATCACAGGGCTGCCAGACTCAATGAAGGGTAGGACGTCCAGTTACACTGTTTCAAATAAACAACAAGCACTTCTTTTGGGGCCAGTTTGGGACTTGCTTATACTAGAAGATCATAGTTTGCCTGGAGTTCAAATGCAACAGGGCACCTTGTATTTGACCTGGGGCTGGCATGCCTCACGCTTCTGCCTGGGTCCCTGGGGTGCAGGGTTAGAAGGCAGATTCTGACTCTGCGCTGGGGAGGGGCCTGGGAAACCGCATTGATGGCGGGCAGTCACCAGTGTGCTGCCGAGGCCCCGGCTTCGAGGAGGGGCCACACTCTGTCCCCGGAGTAGAGCAGGTGACTCAGGGAAGCTGCTGCCCAGGAAGAAAACTCATCAGGGAGGTGCTTGCTGACTGTAACAGTGGCGCAGACCTGGAAAGGGCAACAGTGTGTGCTTCTCTGCGTACAGGCTCCACGGCAACTGTGCTTCAACAGCTGCCCGCTGCAGCTGCTCCCGACAGGGTGTGGGAGGACCTCCCGCCTGGGGCCTGGACTCCCCCTTAGGTGTGGAGGAACCATGTGAGGCGGCAGAGGCCTACCTGGGGACCTCCTGGAAATGTCTGGAGAGACACCTAAGGAAAGGAGAGTGTAAGAGCCGAGCTTCAGCAAGGCCAGGGACGCTGGACCTTCTGGCCTGGGTGGTCATACTCTCACCTCTCCCCTCCCTGCCCAGCCTCTCAGCAGACTGACCTCCTCTGCATGGTGAGAGACAGTCTGCCATCAGCCCCAGATCCCCTGGGTCCCAGTGTCTGCCCAGGAGTGCAGACCTGCAAGGCCACAAGAATCCCAGGGAAGACCACGGATTGGCTGGCGTGGGTCACAGGAAGCAGTGAGACTTTGCTACTCTCCCCGTACCAAACCCACCAGTCCGTGATACCAGTGTCTCAGCGTCAGATCGCATCTGGAGGCTGATGCCTCCCTGGGGGAGCCGAGGGCTAGGTCTACGACTGAGAGTCCGCATTGGGGAAGGGCAGTTTTGGGAACAAGTGATCAGGGGCAGTCCTTTCTGTTCCTTGCATTTTAAAAACATTTTAATTTGTGGCTAAATGCACGTAGCATGTCATTAACTTTCTTAACCATTTTTAATTGTGCAGTTCAGTTTAATTACTTTCCTTTCCTGCTCCCACCATCACCAAGAGTGAAACAAGGGGGCCTAGCCAATTCCTCTCCGCTCCTCCTCCGCCCGCCCGCCCGCCCTCTGGCAATCACCAGTCACCTCCCAGGTGGCCTCTGAATTTCGCTACTTTAGTACATCCTTGAGCAGAGTCACAGAGTTTCTTTTTTGACTAGTTCAGTTCACTGAATGTCCACAAGGGTCATCTGTGGTATTGCACTCATCAGGATTTCTTTCCTCTTTAAGGCTAAACAATATCTCACTGTGTGTACATACCGCATTTCGTCTATCATCTGCCTGTCCATGGACACCTGAGTGGCTTCCACCTCTCAGTTACCATGGCAAAGCTGCTGTGCAAATCAGATGGACGCTGGGTGGGAGAACGTGTTAACACAGGGTCAGCTGGGGACCCATGTCACTGTCCATGTCCAGCCAGCAAGAGGGGAGACAGTGGAGCGCTAAGGGCCTGGGCCTGGAAGGGGCCTGCGTCACTTCCGCTCCCATCCCATTGCTGAGGACCCATCACAAGGCCACGCTGAAGACACCAACAGGAACGTGATCCCGGGAATGCTTTTACGCAGGCTGGTGGAAGGGAGAGCGGGTTTCAGTGGCAATGGGGATGCTTCTGCTGCCACCCTGCCTGTGTCTGAGGAACACCCCCGGCTGGTTTGGTTGTTTTACACAATCAGAATTAGCAGTGTTGTCTTTCTCAGGTGAAACTTACCAGACATGTTGCCTGTCACAGAACCAAGAAGTGCCTCGGTCACTCCTGTCTCCTAACGCCACCATCCTCAAGGAATGGCTTGACTGAGAGCCAAGCTGGCTGCTCCAGATCTCACTGGTTCTGTTTGGCCAGCGGGGAGGGGAAGGAGACAAAGAGTGAGGAAGCTGCAGGACACCTACTGACCTGATTCAGAGGTACACAGATGTGGTGTTTCTTGTACGCATAACAGTAATTCTATAGCAGCATGTTCCTTCTTTACTAATATTTATTTTAAAAATTGTCTTTGCAGTATTTTTGAAGCTGGTACACAGACTTATTATTGGCATGCTCACTTAATACAGTATCGTTTTTTCCTTGCAAAGACACTGGGTGGTGCAATCTTGGAATTCATGCGGACTGAGACTTGAGGGTACTCCTGGCCAAAGCCGTAGATATAGCACTGCTAATAAGTAATGATTGCTGCCATTGCCATTGGGGTTTAGATGAGCCAGGTATTGGATTGAGGAACTTTCACAGGTATTACTACACACATTATCTTCCCACCCCCATTTCACAGAAAAGAAAGGCTGAGAAAAGTGTTCTATCACAAGTTAACTAGTGCTTGTGTTTCTGACTCCCAAGCTTGATGACTGTTTCAGTGATGACAATAGTAAAATGATTATAAATCATATTAAGGTTAGGTCACATGAGGGGAGAGGGAGTAAAATATGAAAGAGAAGGCAGCATAGGGGCAGACTAAGACACTGCTGTGGACCATTATTTAAAAATACGTGCTTTAAAGTCCATGCCTTAGGTCCCAAGCACCGGGCGGCCGGCGAGACCGGTCTAGGGCAGAGGCATTTCACCCAGCAACCCTGCAGGGCAGCTCCCGCACCGCCAGCGCCCCGCGCGGGACCGTGACCTCCAGCTGCTGACCAGCAAGCATCTGTTGCACAGTCACGGCCAAACGCACCCTTGCGAGTCGCCCAGCGAACGACCTGACCGCTCACGCCTCTGCAAGTGGGGACGAGACCCATTACGAAGCCTGGTTGTGCCAGGATCTAGGGAGGCACCGCGCGTATGGTGTCCTTCGGGAAGGAGAAACTGAGGCCGAGGGGGCGGTAGGGACGGACTTCCCTGGCGCGGCGCCTGAAGCGAAGCACTGTCCAGCAGCCAAGGGGCCGAGGGGCCGGGCCCGGCGCGGAAGGGGTTACAATGATAGAGACGACAGGAGGACCGGGTGGCGCGAGAGTCCTCGCGGTGGCGCGGACAGCGCAGGCGCGAGCGGCCGACGGGGGGCCGCCCAGACACCCGGAAGTCAGCGCCTAACGGGCCTCGCCGCGCCTGCTGTCCTCGGAGGGGCGGGGCCGGCGCCCCTCGGCGCGAGGCGCCATAGAGCAGGGACGGCGGACCCGGGTCCTAGACGCGTCCGGAAGTGGCTTCCTTCGGCGCCGCTTGGCACCATAGAGCTGGGGGGCGGCGGCCAGGGGTCGCGGAGCCCTCCTGCCTAGAGTGGCGAGGACGGGGTGGCGGCCTGGGCGGAGGGGCAGGGGAGGGGGAGCGGCGCGGGCGGAAGCGGCCGGGAAGGTCACTTCCGGCCTGGGCGCCCGTCCCCCTGACCCCAGGGTCTGAGTCGCCGCTGCTGCCGCTGCCACCATCCGCGAGGCAGGCGCGAGGAGGAGGAGTGCGGCGCGGTGGCCCCGGGCCGGAGGAGGTGAGGGCGGCGCGGGCGTGGGGGGCGTGCGCCGGGGGCCCCGGGGGGCGCGCGTCAGGAGCCAGGCTTCGCACGGGGGTGGGTGGGGAGGCGGGCGGGCGAACGCGGCCGGGCGGGCGAGCGCGCGTGCGCGCCGTTGGGGGGGGGGCGTGAGCGGGCGCGCGACCGGGACTGCGCGTGCGCGCGACCCGCGGTCCAGGGGCAGTGCGCGTGCGCGGTGGCGCGGCGGCGCGCGTGTGTCCGCTGGGCCGGGTCGGGCCGGGTCCCGGGCTTCTCGGTGCCGCTTGGCACCTCAGCCCTCCGCGGCCGGAAGTGCTGGCGACTCCGGGGGGAAGTTGAGGCCGGGCGGGGCAGAGGCCGCGCGCGGGGCCTGGCTGGCCGGAAGCGGCGGCCGGGTAGTCGTGGCCCTAGGTCTCCCGGGTCCCTTCCTTCCCCTTTCCGAGTCCGCGCGGCCCGCTGCTTCCCCGGCGGGCCGCTCCGGCCTTTGATCCGTGGGTAATTATGGGGATCCCGGCGGCGAGGGCCCATTCATTCGGCCGCGCGCCGGCAGGCAGCAGGAAGCGCGTCCCGGGAGGGGGCGGCCAGGCCAAGGTCAGCGCCGCGTGGCCGCGCGGGCCAAGGCCGCGGCCTCCCTGCCCGCCTCGTCCGCCGCCGCTCCTCCCCCGCCCCGCCCCCGCCCTTGGCGGCTGGGCCGGGGCGGGGAGACCCGGGTCCTGAAGACCAGTGCCCGGGACCTGCGGGCCAGGCCGAGCGAGTGGAGTGAGGACGGAGGCCTCCTAGGTGCCAGCCCCTGCTGGGCAGCGGGACCGCGAGACGAGCACGGGCTGAGGAGGCACCCCGACCAAGCACAGTACTCGAGACCTCGGAGCTTCAGGAAGGCAGCGACTTGTTTTTTTCCGTGTGATTTTCTGGTTCCAAGCTCCTATCCGGCAGTGCCGAGGAACCAGTTGAGGTCTGGCCTCAGCACTGGGCAAGCACAGTGTCCTGGCTCGTAGGCGAGACCCTAAGCCTTGTGGGCTCAGTGCTGTCGACGTCCTGTCCCTGGGGACCCCTTACCTCAACCCAGAGAACATCACATCAGATTCCTCCTTGGGTTGTTGCAGGTCTCAACCTTCTGAGCTGAGCTGTGGAATGGGAAGAGCTTGTCATGCCTGGCACGTGGCGAAGTGCCAGAACGAACAGAGGCCCTGGGGGGAGTATTCCCCAACAGCTCTGGGGCTCAAATCCCTCAGCCACCCCTCCTTCCTTCTATGGCCGGGGAGAGAGGAAACTCCACTCTCAGTTTCTTCCTGGGCAGAACAGGGTGATAAGCCTCAGTAGAAGGCTCTTGATGCTTTCCTTTAAGAGCCAAAGCAGAATTCAAGAGGTCTGAGTAAAGCTCTGTAAAGGGCTCTGGAAAGGGCTCTGGAGCCAGCCTTTCCTGAGTTCCCATTTTGACCCAGTCTAGTCCAGTTCTGTGACCTTGGATGTGCTACTTCCTCTTTCCCAGGCTGTTTCCTCTTCCCTCCTGCTATGTGGAGAATATGGTCACAGTTTTCTTAATTCCCAATCCATCAAGATTGCAAACATGCACAGATGATCCCAGTATATTGCTGCGCTATCGGGCCCCACACTGGTGGCAGAGGAGGGTCTCAGTGCCTCTTGAGCCAGGCCCAGTGACTGCAGGGGGTGGAGAGTTTGCCATAGTGGCTCCAGGAGCCCAGAGGACATGCACTGTCGCCAGGTGAATGTGCAGGGGAAGCAGCAGGTCTTGGGGGGTAGGGTGGGGAATAACCAAGAGGACCTGGAGACCTCAGGGGGATGGCAGGATGTACAACCAAGGCCACCAGCAACTGTGCAGCTGCCCCAGGTTCTTCCGTCCAGTCACTGATGGACACCGGCTCTTGGGGCTGTGCCCAGACATACCCCATAGGCCTCCATAAACGTGGTTCAGTTGTCCTCTGGTGCTCTCTGAGGTCATGCCAGTATTGGGCCTTGGTGTTTGGGAGATCTGTGGACTCGATGACGCTTGCTAATCATTGAGTGCCTGGTGCTGTCCTGAGTCCTTCAAGGCTCTGGAGCAGAGGTGGTCACCCCATTTAGCAGGAGAGGACAGAGGCTCTGGTTGGTGCTCACGAGCTCCAGGACCCACAGCACTTGAGAACACCATGCTGTGTGTCATTGCAGAGCTGGCCTTTGACTGCTGTGCCACCCCTCTGTTGGCTTGATTCTTTTGGCCTAGTGTGGAGTCTGGAAGAGATGAACCTGTTCTGAGGGCCTCTTCATTAAAGGATTGGGTCTCTGGGTTTCCCATTCTGAGGGGTGCACTGTCAGGAGCCTCCATGCAGGGCTGCCGGCTGGTTCCCAGGACTCTGAGAACCAGCCCTCATTCTAGGGCCCTGCAGCATAGGGGGAGATTCCTGCCACCCAGGTGGATGGGGGGTCGTGATTGTCACACTGCTAGTGCCAGTGGCCCTGTTCCTTGGAGCTCAGAGAGCTCTTGCCTCACCATTGTGGAGGGACCAACCAGCTTGAGCCCTGACCCAGGTGGGCAGACCAGGGCCTGTCTGTTCCTCCAGGGGCCAAGCCACTGGGGCCTTCCCAGTGGTTTTCCTGCTCGTCTGTGCCTTGGCCCCTTGCCCTCTCCCTGTGGGCTTGTTGAGCAGTGGCATCTCTCTGTTGTGCTGAAAGGGGAGCCCTGTCCCACCCCTTGAGATGCCTGGCCTTGCATCTCGGGGGATCCTGGGACCCCCGAGAGGATCAGATGAAGTCTCAGCCTCAGTGCTCAGGTCAGGCTGCTCAGAGTCATGGATTCCCGAGGGTGCTATGTCTAGGGTTTGTGCTGGGCAGTGCTGGCAGTATTCTCTGCCCTCCTTGAGGACATACTCTGCAAAACTCTTGATGGGGCCTGCAAGGGGTCCTATAGTGGGAGCCATGGAGGTTAGATTGGAATCTCTCAGGAAACAGTTCTCACCCATGTTAGCAGACACTGGCGGGGAGCACATGCCAGTGTCCTGAGAGTCAGACTGCAGACCCTGTTTGCCTCAACTTATGCTCTGTGGCTCTGTGACGTTGCACTAGCCACTCAGCCTGTCTGAGCCTCCAGATCAGGGGTGGCAGTGACGCTGTTTGTGAGGCACTTCTCCACGTCTCTACTCTGCTGCTGCTTGTGGAACTCGCTGTGCGTCATCCCGTTTGATCCTGACCCTGGCCCTGGGAGCATAGGATGGATGCACAGGAGAAGCACCTTACCCAGGTCCCTGGCTGCTCTGGTGGGGCTGCTGGCTGACCCGGCAGCCTGCCTGGAGAGATTGTCCTTGCGCCTCGCCATCTCTCCTAGGTGGTTTAGGGGATCAGGAGTGGAGCTTATGTGCTTACTGCACCCTGTGCTCATGGTCTGGGGCTTAATCTGTGCTTGATGAATGTGCTCTGTTACTGCTGGATAAGGAGGACAATTGAGCAGAGGGAAGGAGCAGTCAGAGGCTTCCCAGGGAGGTGCTATGGATGCTGGGGCTTGCATGATCCAGAGAGCAAGCTAGAGAGAGGCAGGTGAGGTGGGTGGCGAGTCCGTGGCTGCCACAGGGCAGATGGGATGGTCCACACCCAACCAGAAGGTGCCCAGCTGACAGGTGTTCTGTGGCTTGTTTTTGCTTGTCCTTTAATATGCTTTTTTTTTTTTTAAGGGGGGATTACTGTAGATTGAACCCAGGGGCACTTAACCACTGAGTTACCCCCAGCCCCCTCCTTTTTTTATTTTTTTTATTTTTTTTTATTTTGAGACAGAGTCTTGCTAAGTCAGTTAGGGCCTTGCCAAGTTGCTGAGGCTAGCCTCGAACTTTGTATTCTTCTGCCTTAGCCTTCTGAGTAGCTGGGATTTCAGGTGTATGCCACCATGCCTGGCAGTGTACTTTGATTTGTATTTTGGTGGGGGTGTTCCAGGGATAGAACTCAGGGGCACTCAGCCACAAATACAAATACAAAATACAGCCCTATTTTATATCTTATTTAGATAGAGCCTCACTAAGTTGTTTAGCGCCTCGCTTTTGCTGAGGCTGGCTTTGAACTTGCGATCCTCTTGTCTCGGCCTTCCAAGCTGCTGGGATTACAGGTGTGTGCCACTGCACCTGGCAATACATATTGGTTTTTAAGAACAGTTTCAGGTTCACTACAAAACCGAGTGAAAGGTGCAGGGCTCCTGCGTGTCCCTTTCCTTCCACTCTCACCATTGTCAACATCCTGTGCCTTAGAGGCGCAGTTTGTTAAAACTGATGAACTTGCCACATCATTACCACCGGAGTCCATACTATTCTGAAGAGTAATTTGTTTTCTTTTTTTTTTTTTTTCGCGGTGCAGGGGTTCGAACCCAGGGCCTTGTGCTTGCAAGGCAAGCACTCTACCAACTGAGCTATCTCCCCAGCCCTAAGAGTAATTTGTTGGGTTTGAGTGGTTTTCAGTTATTTGCCAGCGTTTGAGCATATGAGCGTTTGGGAATGGACCTGAAGATCGGCTTGCGCAAGAGGCAGCTGGTGACCAGGGAGTGGCAGGGTTGCTCCCATGGGCCCAGCTGAGTTGCAGCTTCACAGTAGATGAAGGTTCCAGAGTGTCTTGTGGAGAAAGTGGGGCGTGGCTCCAGGACAAGAGTCCTCTGCATCCTGACCAGTTGTGTGTGTGCTCCTGCTGGGGAACCCCGGCAGGCTGTGCACTGGTCCACGGAGGCGGCAGAGGCACCCAGCTCCTGACCTTGGGTGGGAAGAGGACCGGGGAGATGGGGAGCAGGTGCCCTGCTGCGCTCCAGGCCACCTCCAAGTGCAGCCTGCACTGGACGGAAGCACAGTGGAGAATGTGGTCAACTAGGACTGGCCCCAGGTGAGCTGCGGGGACCTAGAGCTCACCCCAGGCAGGAGTCATGAGTCATGAGTCATGAGTCGTGGAGACCTTCTCCAGTGGTCAGGCCTTGTCCCAGGCTGAGGCGCTGAGGGCCTGGCTTTGGCCTTGTGCAGATGTAGCCCTGGATCCAGGGGGAGGCAGAGAGGAGAGGAGAATGGGTTCCAGGCCTGGCACGAACTGAGGGTGGTGGAAAGAAGTAGTGGGGAAAGCAGGGGTGGTTCTGTTTGGCCCAGGGAGCGGTGGGGCTGTGGCATGAAGAGGCTCGCTGTGGTCATTAGTGTGTTCTGGGATGGCACTCCTAGAGCCTGCCCCCAGGGAGCACATGGCCAGGAAGACCATAGAAAGGGTCAGAGGGCAAGGTGGTGGCTCAGTGGTGGAGCCCTTGCCTACCACGCATAGGGCCCTGGGAAAGAAAGAAAGATGATCAGAGATGGAGGGAGAAAGCCCTGCCAGGCCCTACGGGGTGGGTGGGGCGTGGGCTGTGAGGGAGACCCTGCAACCCACCTTGAAGGGGGAGGAAGCCGGCATGTGGAGGACCTGGGCAGGGCTCTTGCAGAAGTGTTGGGCGTGGCCAGGAGGCGGTGTGCAGCCAGTCAGGGTCTGCACAGGGAGTGGGCCCATGGCGGAATTTGGGTTTGAGTCTGCACTGGGCCTGGGGGTGGGCGCCTGGGCAGGGAACTGGTGTGGACAGAGTTGCTTTTTCTTGCCATGGCAGCTTTGTTGAGGTAAGGTCCCACGTGCCACAACTACCCCACTTAAGGTGTCCTTTTCCAAGGTGTGCGCCCATTGCCATGGTAGATTTTAGAGCACTTCCCTTCCCTTCCCAGAGAAGCTGCCCTCTGAGTGGTCATCCCCTCCACCTCCCTGGCCTGGGAGCCATCGGTCCACTGTCCTCCATGGAGGTGCTTATGCTGGACATTGTGCACAAGTGAGGCGGCAGTGCCCTCTGGTGCACTCTGAGCACCGCGTCTGCAAGGCCTGTCTGTGGGGCACGCATCAGCTGCAGCATCATGGTCTCCACTCTGGCTGTGGTGTGTGTTTTCTGTGGACATTCAAGTACAGGTTTCTGGGTGGGCTTTGTTGTTGGGTGCACACTCAGGAGCGGAGGGGCTGGGTGTGTAGCCTGTGAGGGCTGCCTGTGTCCTGCTGCAGTGCGCCCCCTGCCCAGGTGAGACTTCAGTTCCCCCAGCAGCTGTGGGCCAGTGGCCCAGGGGCTGTGAGGCTGTCTCCTCGGGCTTCCCTCAGTCTCTGTGAGAACTGACAGCCTGGAACAGCTCTCCACGAGCTTGCCGCCATTTGTGTGTTCTTTGAAGAAATGCTTGTTCAGAGCCTTTACCAGTGTTTTTGATTCAATGTCTTAGTGCATCACACTTATCCGTAATGGTGGGTTCACTCTGATGCATTCCCACGCTCGTGGAATGTCCTGTTTCACTTCACTCCCCTCCCGCTGTACTGGGTCCCTTCCTCTACTCTCTGGGCTTCCTTCTGTTTCTTGGTCTCTAATATCGGTGCTTCACAGATCCGCACAAAGGTGGGATTCACTGTGGTGTGTTCTTATGTGTACATGGCATGCACGGTTCGTCAGTTTCCTTCCGGGATTCCTCCCTGCTCCAGGCCCTCCTCCCTCCCCCTCAGTCTCCTTTCTCTCCTCCACTCATCTCCTGTTTTCACAGGATCATGGGATTTCCTCCCCTACCCTAACTTTTCCCCCTTACTTTGCTCTAGCTTCTGCATATGAGAGAAAACATTCTAACCCTTGACTTTCTCAATCTGGCTTATTTCTCTTGACATGATGTTCTCCAGTTCCATCCATTTACCAGCAAATGGCATAATTTCATTCTTTACATCAGAGTAAACTTCATTGTGTGTACGTGCTGTTATTCCTTAATCCGGTCTTGTAACAGCACAGTTCACCAGTAGCTAAGTTATGGAATCAGCCCAGGTGCCTAGTTTTTAATTGGGGTATTTGAACGGAGTGACTTTTTACAAGGGTTCACTGGCTGTGGTGTGGGGAGGGGGCTTGAGGGGGGGGGGTGGAGGCCCTCAGGAGCTGGCACTGGGGAGGACGGGTAGAGGGGCCCAGTGCTGGCGGAGGGGCTTTTTCCTGAGAAGTGGGAGAGGAGGGTGGGGTGCCTGTGCCCTTGCCAGTGCCACAGGGATGCCAGGGTTCAGATGGAGGGCGGCTGCAGCGTCGGGTGACTGAAGTCAGAGGGCCTTTCTGAACTGAGCTGCTGAGCAGGGGAGCACAGGTGGTCGGGGGTGAGGGGAGGTGAGGAAGGAGGTGTAGTCCCCCTCGGGACTGGCTTAGCCAGTGCACGGGTGCAGGTGGGCAGGAGGAGGGGCCTGGGGCTGGGGACTGCTGGGCTGGCCTAACCTCGTCTTGCCTTGCTGGGAGGGGTTGCTTCTGACCCTGCACCCAGCCCCAGCTGCCAGGGAGGGGAGGAGGAGGCTCGATTGGCAGTAGAAGAAAGAGAGGGGATAATTGGCGGGCAGGCATCCAGGGGGGTGGGTGGGACCTAATAACAACAATAATAACAATCATTTGTCTGGGGCTTAATAGCCCTGTCAGATCTGTGCTAATTGGACTGCTTGAGGGCCAATCTGGGGTGGGCTGCAGAAGATGCCCTCCCCTCCTTCCTCTGGAGGGTAGAGGTCAGAGCAGGGTGAGCGCCTGTATGGAGAGGGCCCTGAGTATTGGCTCCCAGGGCAGGCAGGATGGCCCAGGGACAGGCTCTGATTCAGACTGCTGCCTTCCTCCCATCAAGGTGGCTCCTGGAATTGCCTGCAGTGTTCCTTACTTTCTTCTTTTCTGGTGTGGTGCTGGGGAACAGCCCAGGGCCCCTGCCTGGGGATTTGTTGAAAGCAGGTCGGGGACCTTCTCCAGGGAGTGGCCCTGAGCCCTGAGGTCCCAGCTCCTTACCTTCCCCCTGCAGATGAGGGTCTGCAGTGTCCCACTCCCCACACTGTGAGGTCCTGGCGGTGGGCCCCAGAACTCAGGTGTAGGGCAGGAGGGCCCGGCACCCCACTGAGGGTGGGAGTGAGAGTGAATGGAGAGGAGGACTGGGTAGCATTTTGTGGCTACCCTTCTTGGGTTGGTTAAGTCACACAGTGGTTCCAGTCATCTGCTGTTCGTCCCCATCCAATGGAGGATGCAGTTGAGGCCTGAAGAAGTGGAGCCATCGCTCCAGGTGGCAGAGCACTGCCACAGGGGGACTGGAGAGGTGTCTGCACCAGCACTGGGCTGCTCTCACCAGCCTCCTGGGGAGGCCACCTGCAGAGCGAGCACTGTGTCCCGCCCCAGGCGGTGGCTGGAGCCACTCAGCAGCCGCTGCTGGGAGAAGTCAGGATGCAAGGAGCACCTAAGCTTTGGTAAAGGCCCTGAGCCTGCGGCTGGCTCCTAGGTGCCTGTGCTAAGGCCCAGTGCCCTGTGCCCCTTCTGCCACTCCAGGCTGCAGGGCCCGGTGCACAGTGGGGTTTGAGCTGTGCCAAAAGGCAGGAGGAAGGCTTCCCCCACGTCCCAGGTTGCTCTGGTCTGTTGGGTTATTATGTGGTATTTCACTCGTGGGTGCAGGGCACAGCAATCCCCAGCACCCGGGGCTGGTCCCATCAGCCCTCATTTATGAAACTTGGATCCACTGATGGAAGTATCAGGAATTTTGGGTCAGCAGCTGCACAACATTGAGGCCTAGCTGGGTCCTGCCTCCTGCCTGCCCTGTACCTCTCTCCTCCCTCCAGCGTCCTGGGTTCCTCTCTGCTGGGCCCAGAAAGCTTCCCTCCAGTCTGCATCCCAGTGGTTCACATCAGGAGTCAGCAAATGTATGTAATGGGCCAGACCTCAAGTATTTTAGGCTTTGTGAACCAGGAGGCAAATCGCCTCTGTCATTCACGTAGGTAATTAGGTGACTCTTATATGTGACTGTGCCCATGGACAGGTGGGAGGATTCTGTTGACCTTAGGCTCCTACCAGAGCTCAGGGTCGGCCTCATCACTCTCTTCTGCCAGCTCCCTTCCTGGCCCCAATGCCTGTGGCCTCCCTGACACTGGGGCCAGGGAGGCTCCCAGCTGGGAAGTCCCTGTGCTCTTGAGCTTGGGCTTTTTGTCTCAATGGAAACATATCGCACTTGGCAGACAAGTCTCGACACAGCAGAGGCGGCCCCTCCCCAACCCGGCTCTCCTGTTTTCTTCCCGTGCTACTTCGTGTAATGTCTGCAGTGTGGTAATCTGCGGGCCTGTACGCTTTTCTGAAGTTCACTCTTCACTAGAGACATTTGCAGGCTGCAGATGCTCTTTTGCCGTGTGCGGTTGGGTGGCTTTCCTCATATTCACACAGTCGCTTCACCACCACCACTGTCTGGTTCAGAGTGGTCTTCACCTTCCAGGCGCCCCACACCCATTGAGCAGTCTCTCCTGTCCTCACCTCGGCCTCCAGCCGCCACTCATGTGCTGTCTGTGTCCTTCCAGCCTAGACAGCCGTGTGCAGGAGCACACGCCACGTGTGCCTTTGTGCCAGCCTCCTTTGCCTTGGCGTTTGTGCCTGTTGTGAACAACCCACCATGAACATTCATGTGTGGCTTTTGTGCGGACACGTGTTTTCTTCTGTTGGGTGGACTTCAGGGTCTGTGGCAACTGCGTTTGTCACTGGAAGAGTCGCCAGGCTGTTTCCTAAAGCCGGGCACCGCTCTGCATCCCTAGCAGTGCGCCTGACTTCACCTTTGGTGGTTTTTTTTTTTTTTAATTTTGTTGGTTTTGGGGATTGAATCCAGTAGTGCTCTACCACTGAGCTACATCCTCAGCCCTTTTTATAAATTTTACTTTGAGACAGGGTCTTGCGAAATTGCTGAGACCAGCCTTGAACTTGTGATCCTCCTGCCTCAGCTTCTCGAGTTGCTGGGGTACAGTTGAGGTCACCCTGCCAGCTCCTTTGGTGTTTGGATGTTGGTGGTGTGTTGCCTGAGGCTGCAGTTTTGTGTCTTTGCAGGGGAAGCAGAACTGTGCCTCATAGGGTCTCTGCCCTGAGAGTTAGGTCGACACGAGACAGATGACCAGGAGAAAAGCACAGACCTTACCCTCACCTGTGTGCGAGAGGCGTCCCAGGACAGTTAGGCCCAGATGCCGAGGGTCCGGGAAGGTGCTGCGGGGCTGGGGTGGAGGGAATCCCCGTGCGTCAGCAGGGCTGGTTTGTGCAGAAGGCCTTGGCCTTGGCTCCCACCTTGAGATACGTGTCCTGCTGCCTGGTACACGGAGCAGAGCACATTGCATGTGGGAGTTTCTGCCCTGTTTTCGGGAAGAAAGGGAGTTGCCGCTGCCTCCAGGGTTGAGGTCTGCCCTGGCTGGGTGTGCCCAGGGTGCTGCTCTGCCCTCATGCCCACCATTTGCCCATTTGATACAGTCTTCATGACTGTCAAAAAACCCAGTCTTTAGTCTTTCTCTCTCATATTTTACTGTTAAAATAAAACAATAAGAAAAATGGTCAGAAGGAAGTTAGAGTCAGTCCTCATGAGATGAGTGGGCCGTCCCTGTAGGTGGCCACCCTCCGTGGAGCCAGGGCTGCATGATTTGCTGACGGTTCTCTCATCGTTGGGCACATGTGTTCTTCCTGGTTTTCTGGTGCTAAATCTTGCCATGGCCTTTTTTTTTTTCTCGTAAGAAGCGTCTCCTGAGGTTTTGGTATTCCCCTCCGAGTAACTTCTGGAAAGGTGGTCACCTGGTCAGGGGCCTGTACACAGTGCAGGCCTCCTGAGCTGTTGGCATCTGTCCCTAGCTCGTTCTTGCGTTGTGTTCTCTGCCTGAGCCAGGCTGGGACGCACAGGGCGTGGGGGTGCAGCAGGCTCTGTCCCGGCAGGCTGCTCACTTGAGGGTTCATCCCACGTTCCCAAGAGCGTCTCCTGTGCCTGGCACTGCTGGGGTGCCAAGAACTGCGCAGGTGTCAGGTCAGTGCTGCCCGTGGGCAGGGAGGGTGGCAGACAGACCAGCATGGCATGAAGGAGCCGTGGCCTTCAGGAAGAAGGGCTGGTGGTGAGAGGCTCAGAGGAGGTGGCGTCGGCACAACTGAGTCTGCAGTGCAGCGCTCGTCACCTGCACAGGAGGCTCTTGGGCTGTGGGGACACAGTTAAGGGGTTTGAGCAGGCTAGACTGATGGCAGACAGGGGCCAGGCAGCTGAGGGTGCTCCTGAGGCCTGGAGCCGGCTGGGCCTTCCGCTCACTGGCCTGGAAGCCCCATGCCTGGGTGTTGCCTTGAGGATCTGGGGTTGTGGCACCTCTGCCCCCTGCAGAGCTGGGGTCTTGGAAGCCGGTCAGCAGTGCCTGTACAGGAGGCAGGAGTTAGTTCTTCGTAGTTTTGGAATTTCTTCTTATTGCTCTCTCTTGGCTGTAGAAGCTGGCAGCACTGTGTCAGTTCCCTTCCCCAAATTCTACTAGAACTTCCCTGGCTTGTGAAATCCTAGTGTCTGGGAGCTGCCTGCTGGCCCTGCCATTCCTTGATGCCACATGGTAACTGGAGTTCCTTCCACCTCTGCATGCCAGTTTTGTCTGGCTGCCTTCCGAGCAGCTACCCCTCGAGGTCCACTTGCTCTCTTCCTGGGGCCCGGGTGGACTGGCGTCAGGAGCCTGCCCCACGGTCTGGCTTGAGGACTTCTGAGTGGTTGGCATGTGGGAAGGCCGCTGGGCAGGCCTGGTGCACTGGTTGGTGACCTGCCGTAGGCATGAGGACCTCTGTGTGGCTCAGGATTGCCTCCTTGGCAAGAGTGCTGTGTGCATCATCCTGTTTATAGCTGATGCCCTCTGGTCCTCCATCTTGCCTGTGAGTAAACCAAGGCACAGAGGTCACGTTGTACGCCTTGGTCTGGGCTGTAAGTGGAGCTGGGCAGGAGGCTGTGGCTGTGGCCTGTGGTTGCTGGGGCTGATCTCCTGTACCTGCCAGGTCAGCCCCAGGCCTTCCCTCCAGTGCCTGTGAGATGTGAGTTGTGGGTGCCGTCTGCAGGGCTTTGGTGCAGTGCCTGCCCTCCGTGGCTCTCAGTTCCATCTGATACCATGTAAACTCTGTCCTTCTGTCTTATCCACTTCCAACAGGAACCCAGACATGGAGCTGCGGGAAGAGGCCTGGTCTCCGGGGCCGCTGGATTCTGAGGACCAGCAGATGGCCAGTCACGAGAACCCAGGTGAGGTGACCCTGTTGGTTCCACTCAGCCAGCCCTGCTGCCCTCCCACCAGGGAGGGGGAACCCTGTTCCTGCATGTCCCCCCTGCTGTGTCTGGCACCCCTGGCTTCCTGCCCCTTCCTCTGCCTCCCAGGGCTCTGCATTCCTAGCTTGCAGGGGCTCCTGTTTGGTGTCCCTAAGTGTCCTTCTAGTGGACCCATCCTGGGGCCTCAGGACCACCTTCTGTCTGATTTCTTCTCCGGTGCCTCTGGCCTGGGGCAGCACCGTCTGCTGTTCCTTCTGTTTCTGGTTCAGGTGACCCCTTGACTCCCTGGCAGGCAGCTCTTCAGAGCAGGGTGGCCAACCCACACATGCAGGGCCTGGAAGGCAGCATGCCCAGGGAGCTTGAGGGTGGGTGCCAGCGTTTCAGGGAAACCTGGGTGGGTTTCACCATGAAATCTTCTGCATGTTGGCAGTATGTTTTGTTTAATAAACACTGTTTGGGTGAATAAACCTCAACTGTAGGCCACACAGGCCCTGGGTTTGCTTTCTGAGACCCCACCCACCCCAGCCCACTGACGTGCTTACTCCCTCTGTGTTGTGATGACTATGGCCCAGTGACCAGAAGGCCCGGGAGGAGGCGTCCTCTGGTCCCAGGCACTCCTGGGTCTTAGCTCCAGGGCATTAAAGTAGAAGCGAGAGACTATGATTCTCAAGAGGGAGCTGTCCCAGCAGAGAGATTCCTGCTGGTGGGGGTGAGATTCAGCCCTCCCCCTGGAGCGTTGGTGTTCACTGGGAGAGACTGATTCCCAGCTACAGCGTGGCCCTGGGATCGTCTGATTCCCACATATGAGCCCAGCAGCCAGATAACCAAGTCCTAGGACCACACTGCCAACACGAGGCCTGGGCACCAATGGCCGCAGGGCTGGGGTCAGCAGCCAGGCCTGTGCAGGTGGGGTTCTGGAAGGAAGGAGGCAGGGAGGTTGCCTTCAGGCTTCCTCTGGGGAGCATGGGTAGGGGGCTTGGAGATTGGCAGCTGACACTGGAGGACTGCTTTGTACAGACCGTGTGTTGGTGTGTCGGGGCAGAGGCCAGGGAGGGCTGAAGGACTGGAGCAGCCTGGACCTGGGGCTCTTGGACCAGCAGAACCAACAGGAAGCCTGCGGGGCCCTGTCCTTGCCAGCAGAGGAGAGAGGGTCCTGATAAAAACAGGAGCAGCAGAGAGCCTGCGTGTGGGGGAGCCCGTGGCCCCTGTGACTACAGGGGGTGCAGGCCGCCAAGAAGTCAAACCTCACCACCTCCCAGAGTCAAAGTGAGCCACAGAAAAGTCCTGAGGGCAGCTCCCCAAAAGTCATTGCCCTGAACAAGAGAACAGAAGAGCACCTCCACACCCAGAGAGGTCCCGAGTCCTGCCATGTGCCAAGAACGCAGAGCACTGGGAAGAACCGCAGAACTGCAGAGCCCAGCACAGGCCTGGGGAGAGGAGCACAGGCCTCCTCAGAATGGAAGCGGAGGAGCCCGAGCGTGCATGAGCTCACTGTGCCTCATGGACGGTTCAGGTGACAGCTGATTGTAAGATGAGAAAGAAGTGAAGAGAGGAAACTGGTAAACCGACTGAAACCAGGCACAGAGAAGTCGCATGCAGAGAGGCAGGCCCCGTGAAGGACATCCAGGGCGAGGGAGTGGAGCTGGTGCAGAGGGACTCGTCAGCCTGGCGTGAGCAGCAGGACGCCCGTTAACCTGTGGGTGGCGAAGGGACACACCCTCTGGTGTTGGAGCAAAAATAGCATGCCCTGGCGAGAAGGGGCGCGGTGAGCCCGTGGTCCTGGGCACGTGCCCTGGCGAGGAAGGGGCGCGGTGAGCAAACTTTGTGTGGGCGTGCTCAGAGCCAGAGGAAGACGCATGGCCGAGGGGGCTCAGGTGAGGTGGTGAGCCCACGATCTCGCACTCAGCCTCAGCTTGGGTTTAAGGGCACAGGTGCCTGTGCGCCTTCCCAAGGAATCTAATGGCAGACGAATGAGCTTCTGACAGCCCCTGTGACCAGACAGGGACTGCACTGGTGAGGCTGTCCACGTGACAGTGGTGGGGTGGGCACAGCTGTGTGGGGGCACAAGAACGGCAGGTGCAGCGCGGTACCCTAGGTGCATGGCTGAGTCACTGAGAACCAGGTTTAAAACTTGGAGTCCCAGATTTGAATGTGAACTCCTGAGAAACTTTTAAAAAAGAAGTAATGAGCATTTCCCGATTTTGCTTGTGAAAACCATTTTGCACCTGAAGAGGCCAGGGCTCTTGGAGACTCTGCGGATGGTAGGTGGGTGCTATGGAAGACCACTGGTCCCGTGGGCAGCAAGGGGCGTTCCAGCCTGCAGGAGCGCGGCAGTTGCAGCAGGGAGAGCCTGTTGGCCGTGGCTGGCCGTGGCTGTGTTCGTTCCCGCTGACGTTTGGGAGGGGAGAGCTTCAGAGGAGAGGGCGCCAGTGCTTTCTCCTGAAAAGTTCAGAGGCAGTGAGCTCTTGTCCTGCGCACCCTGTGAGACTGCACTGGGTACCGGCTAGCAGGTGGGGGGAGTCTAGAAATCACTCCAGCTTCAACCCAGGGGCGGCAGAAGGACCCCTTTGTGCACCCCATTCCATCTGTGGCCCAGTGTTGTGGGTCCACTCTGTTGGTGTTCCGTGGAGACACATAGGAGATACCGTGTGCCCTCTGGAAGAAGCAAGACTCTGGCCACACTGTGCCTCAGCAAGCTGCCTGTCCAGCTGCCACCTGACAGAGGCCTGGGAAAACCACAGGACCCCTCCTCAACAGGAACACCTCAAGGAAAGCAGGGCAGTCCTCGGGGACCATCCAGCTTAGAGTCGCCGAGGCACAGTACCTCGGGATGCACACGGGGTGGCAGAGCTGTGGAGAAGTGCCAGGACCCCCTGGGTTTTGGGGGCCAGTGACAGCAGTGGGGAAGCATGCAGGGACTCCCTGTGGTGGCAGAGACCCAGACTTGGGGTACGTCTTTTTTTTTTGAGGGGGGAGTACTAGGGATTGAACTTGACCACTGAGCCATATCCCCAGCCCTATTTTGTAGTTTTTTAAAATTTAGACAGGATATCAGAGTTGCTTAGCACCTTGCTGTTGCTGAGGCTGGCTTTGAACTTGAGATCCTCCTGTCTCAGTCTCCTGAGCCACTGGGATTACAGGTGTGTGCCGTCACGCCCAGCTGAGTATCTTTTTAAAATATTTTTTTAGTTGTCAGTGGACCTTTTTTTTATTTATATGTGGTAGTGAGAATCGAATCCAGTGTGTCACCTGTGCTAGGCAAGCACTCTGCCGCTCAGCCCAAGCCCCAGCCCAGGCAGGTGTCCCACATGGAACTCTTTTAACTCTGTTCGATTCTGGAGCTGTGTGCCTGCCGTGTGCCGCACAAGAAGACTAACGTCGGAACTGCAGCTGCTGGGCTCCCCTGAGGGTCTGAGGGCAGGGATGGCCCTGCTCTGTGCCAGGGCTGGAGAAGCTGAAGGACCTGCGCTCCTTGTCCCCGAGTTGAGAGAACAACCTTGGCACCCTCTGTGGGACTGAGTGTGGGCCACGGCACGTTCAGCAGCGGGACGGTCTGAGGACCCTGCTCTCCTGCAGGGCCCCTGCTCCAGCCTCAGAGCCGCCCTCTGTTGAGCGCCTGTGCTCCACACCGCTCTCCTCCTGGAGTTCCTTGTGTCGTGTCTGTGTTGTGCGCACGCACGAGCGTTGCTGGGAATTGAACGCAGGCCTGGCACTCTCTTCTGCTGGGCTACATCCCCAGCCTCTCCTGTCCTCCTGAAGGTAATGTGGGGAGTGCCAGCCTCTTCCTCCTGTGAGATGGGGAGGCTGAGGGAGGTTGGGTGGCTTCCTGCAGGTCTGCCGTCCTCCACTGCAGTGCTATGTGGTGCGGTGTGAAGCGTGGGTTCCTGGACCTCAGCCTGTGCCTGGTGGGAGAAGTCCACCTTCTGAGGACAAGAGCAGTGCCCATTGAGCAGTTAGCCTCTATGTGGAGGTTGGCGTGCCAGCGGCTACATGGGTCAGCCTGTGTGAGGTTGCACAGGTGGCCTCTGGAGCGGACCTCACTCCTGCGTGCAGGGCCTGCCGAGCCCATCCCAGCCCAAGAGTGCTGCATGTGGTGCCCGCACTCTTGACAGCTGTGCAGGACCGTTGTCATTGGAAAGCAGGTCTCACTCCTCAGCCTGGTCACTCTGCCCAGAGCTAATAGCCTCTGATGTGTTTTTAATTCTCTTTTTAATGTACTTATAACTTATTTCTTGACTTACATTGACATCAAAATGGGTTGCATGTGTCTCTTTAGGGTCCTCCCTGCTGCTCATGTCCTGCCTGGATTTTCCCCTGCCTGTGTGATTCCAACATTCTTTGCCTTAGAATAGTGATTCTCAAGCTCCAGGGCATCAGAATCCCCTGGTGGGTGGACTGGACTAAAGCCCAGGGTGTGTGTCTGTAGTTCTTGGTGGTCCTGGTGGCCAGGGACCTGCTGAGAGTGGACCTGCTGGGAGTGGGCCTGCGGAGGGCGGGGCGTCGGGTGGAGGCCAGGCTTCCATTGCTGTGCCCGGGTTCTTACCACAGACGCAGGTTTCACAGCCACCATCTGTGATTTGACCTGTGGAGTCAGCAGGGAGCACTGCCCTTGGAGGCCCTGACCCTCCTGTGTTCACCAGTGACATCTCAGAGATGTATTTGAGCACTTGGTGTTAGCGAGAGGGGAACACAGTAGGGTGCGATTCCTGCTTTGAAGGAAATGGGAGTACACCTGTTGAGGCCCTGGCATAGGATCCTGCAGCTCTGGGCAGAGCCCGCAGGAGAGCCAGTGTTGTGGAAGGAACGGGACGGGCTGGGAGACAGGCTCCAGGCAGGCGTGGTACACATGCCAGAGAGGCTTTGGGGTGCACTGGAGGTGGTGTCCTCGCTTTGCACAAGTCCAGGCCAAGGCCCCACTCCACAGGGACAGGCAGCCTGCACCCAGGGGCCAACTGCAGCCTCTGAGGCTGCTTTATGTTGGGGCTGTACTCCAGGGAGTGGGCTGGGCTGATCTCAAGGTGGTGTCCAGCCCCGCAACCCGCTGTGCCCCCTTCTCCACTGCTCCTACTCTGCACCCAGGTCTTGCTGGAGCCCAGGTGTGACTCCACTACTGCCTCACATGTACACCTTCAGGGCAGCAATCCATGCCTGGCTGAGGCCAAGTGCCCCCTGGCTGCATTCAGGTCTGGCCTGACCCCTGGCCCTCAGGGGTGCCCTTTCCCTGGAGCCTCCCTGCCCCAGCCTGGTGCTCTGGGTTTCCTGTGTTTCTTTCTCTGGAAGCCTTTCTTGGCCCTCCTTCCCTTGCCCGCCTTCTTCATGTGCGTACTGCAGTTAACACCTTTCGGGAGACCCTCTGCTCCCCAGGCATTGCTGCTGTGGCTTGCAGGAGCGTACCTTGGGGAAGGCGGGTGATGAACAGTTGAGCAGATGCCCCTGAGAGGGCAGGGTAAGGGTGTACAGAGCAGAGGCCCTGACCTGCATTCTGTGATGTGGGTGCCACCCCACCTGGTGGTGGGGGAACTCTGTACAAAGGCATTCAAGAAGCTGTCCCAGGCCAGCACTAAGCCAGGGTTCCAGTGTAGACAGCCATCTGTGGAGCCGCTGCCTCTGACTCCCTCCCCACTACCCTCTTCTCTTCCAGTGGACATCCTCATCATGGATGATGATGACGTCCCCAGCTGGCCTCCAACCAAGCTGTCCCCACCCCAGTCTGCACCCCCGGCGGGTCCCCCTCCCAGGCCACGGCCGCCCGCCCCCTACATCTGCAACGAGTGCGGCAAGAGCTTCAGCCACTGGTCTAAGCTGACGCGGCACCAGCGCACCCACACGGGCGAGCGACCCAACGCCTGCAGCGACTGCGGCAAGACCTTCTCGCAGAGCTCGCACCTGGTGCAGCACCGACGCATCCACACAGGCGAGAAGCCCTACGCCTGCTCCGAGTGCGGCAAGCGCTTCAGCTGGAGCTCCAACCTCATGCAGCACCAGCGCATCCACACGGGCGAGAAACCCTATGCCTGCCCCGACTGCGGCCGCAGCTTCACGCAGAGCAAGAGCCTGGCCAAGCACCGGCGCTCGCATAGCGGCCTCAAGCCCTTCGTGTGTCCGCGCTGTGGCCGCGGCTTCAGCCAGCCCAAGAGCCTGGCGCGCCACCTGCGGCTGCACCCTGAGCTGTCGGGGCCTGGCGTGGCTGCCAAGGTGTTGGCGGCCAGCGTGCGCCGCGCCAAGGCACCAGAGGAGGCGGCGGCGGCTGACGGCGAGATCGCCATCCCGGTGGGCGACGGCGAGGGCATCATCGTGGTGGGCGCGCCTGGCGAGGGTGCCGCGGCCGCTGCAGCCATGGCTGGTGCAGGGGCTCGGGCGTCGGGGCCGCGGTCGCGGCGCGCCCCTGCTCCCAAGCCCTACGTGTGCATGGAGTGCGGGAAAGGCTTTGGGCATGGGGCCGGGCTTCTGGCCCACCAGCGGGCCCAGCACGGGGATGGGCTGGGGGCGGCGGGCGGCGAGGAGCCCGCGCACATCTGCGTGGAGTGCGGGGAGGGCTTCGTTCAGGGCGCGGCGCTCCGCAGACACAAGAAGATCCACGCTGTGGGCGCGCCCGCGGTCTGCAGCAGCTGCGGACAGAGTTTCTACCGGGCTGGCGGGGAGGATGAGGACGAGGATGCGGCGGCGGGTGGGCGCTGCGCCGAGTGTCGAGGTGCGGAGGGCCGGTAGGGGCGGGGGCGCCCGGGGGGGAGCAGGGCCCCTCGGGCTTGGCGGGGACGACAAGACCAAGAAGCCAGGGAGAAATGGACAGAGGGGTGCGACCGTGGCATCCTCGTCTCCCGCCCCTGCTGCTCGGCCTGCGCTGTCTCGGTGCGAGGGGACCTGCGGGCGTTAGGGCAAGATCATTTCTCAAGATGCCCGCTGGCTCTCCAAACCCTGCCCTTTGTAGGTTCTCCGCCAGAGCCAGAGCTAGACAATGTAAGAACTGTAGAGGCTAAGCGGGCAGACCCTCAGGCAAGAGGCCACTCCTCTCTCTCGCCCCAGTCTGGGGTTTGTAAGGGATGGAGGGAAATCTGGCCTTTTGTATTTAGAGGGTCCCAGAAAGGGAAGGGGAAGAGGGGCCCTTTGCCCTTTTAGAATTTTCTTTTAATCATACCCACCTTTCCCCCTCCCATCTATTTTTTTTTTTTCTGCCCTGTGGGTCCTATTGATTTTATAGCCCTGGTTTTTCCTCCTGCTCCTGGTTTGGGGTAGCAGAAGAGTGAAGCAGAAGTAGCCCTCTACACCCAGGGTAGCCCCTTCAGAAGATGGGGTGCCCTGTCTGTTCCCTGGCCCAGGCACGGTGGAAAAAGGAATGTGGGGGCAATAAATTACACTATTCAATTGTCCTGTAGCTGTGTGGTTCTTGAGTTTGGGAGAAAGAAGGGCCAGAGGCTGGAGGAGCCGCCCACACCCCCAGCTGTGGCAAGGAGAGCCAGTGCAGTTGGTCGCCACCTCCCCTGTGCTGTGCTCCTGCTGGGGAGCTGTGCTCCTGCACAGGGGCGGTCCTCCCGGGAGCCCCTGCTAACCTGGCATGCTGCTGGGAAGGTGGGCCAGCTGCTGTGTCCCAGAGGGCCGTGGAGGCAGCTCCTCCGGCCTTGAAGTCCTGCATTCTGCATCCCAGAAACGGCACACATCTCCCCTGTTCAGATCCCTCTAGCCAGCTGGTCACATGGCACTTCCTGCAAAGGCGACTATGCTTGAAGGCTGCTGGTTCCTAGTAACAATAGGACAAGGAAGGTGGAAGAGGAACTTGGGGCAGGTGGTCGTGTCTGCCTTGGACTGGTGACCAGGAGGTGGCAGGAGCTAGGTACCACTGAGGCCTGTGACTGTTTCGGCACTGAGCTACAGTGTCTGCCACCTTGTCCCTCAGGACCACTGTAGCATCCTGTCAGAGGGTCCTCTAATGCCAATTCCAGCTTCCTGGGTCTCAGCCCCAGCCCTGAAGACTCCTATCCCTGGGGCTTGAGGGGCTGTGGTGAGGTCCCACCAGTGGGTCTTTCCAAACTGGCTGAACAGCTGTGTGAATGCAGGAGGGGCTTGGAGGAGGTGGCTACAGGTCCCTTCCCCACTGGGAAGGGGTGGGGAGGGGATTTGTGCCTGAGTGCAGGCAGTGGAAGCTGGGGTGGAGGCTGGTGTTTCTGTACAACTCGTCTGAAAGTCTCTGATCGCAAAGGGACGGGCAGGAGTGTTTGTTCCAAGTTGTGCAGATCAGTGAAGACTGGGCAGCAGGGCTTGGTGCTCTTATGTCCCTCTGTTGAGCACCAACCTGCTTCTGGAGGCAGCGTGGTAAGTCTGCCTCTTTCCCCAGGAGCTGACTCGTAGGTTGAGAAAGGTTCAGGGGCAGTCTCCACCCTGCCTCTTACAAGGCTCCATGGCTCTGGGCAAGTGAACTAACCTCCTTGGCCCTCAGTTTCCTCCTCTGTGAAAGGAGAAGCTTGCCTTTCTTATTGGCAGTCTGGGAGGGATCCAAGCCCAGCATGTGGTCCCGGCGTGTCTCCTAGGCAGGGGTAGAACCAAGTGGCAAGTCTCAAATCCTGGCTGTGCTCACCCCTGAGCCTCTGTTACTTTCCTTAACGTAGGAGTCTGCTTCACTGCCAGTAGACACGTTAGTAAGCCACTGTGTCCTGGGCCTTGACGGGAGTCCCCAGCACTGCATGTGGACGGAGAGTGCCTGCTCTCCCCAGGCACCAGTCACAGGCTGCCGCTGCAGCTGTTCACCCGCTGTGTGGGTGGGCAAGTTGAGGGAAGCAGGTGGGCCACCTTTCCAACTCACAAAGCCTTTGCCACAGTGGCAACAGAGAGGACTCCTGCGACCTCATTTGGTGACCTCGCACCCATTACTCAAGGCGTCCACTCTGGACTCTAGTCCATGCAGACTTGCACCCACACCTGAGCCCACACGCCCTCCGAACTGCTCTGTGCGTAGTGAGCACCTGCTCCTTGCCAGGGGCTCTGGAGCTCAGTGTGACCGTGGTGGTCAGTTTCCTCTTGTGGAACTCATCTCCTAGGCCCAGGGGAGACTCAGCTGCCAGGAATCAAGGGTGGAGAGGCTGGCAGGAGGCAGGACTCAGAGGAAGTCCTGGGGGGACGAGAGCAGCAGGCACTGTGGGGGAGTGGGAGCAGGGTCCCCCACCGCTTCCTCCTGGTCTGGAGGCTGCTCGTGGGGACGTGTACTCCCTGTATCCCTGTGTCCCGGGCGTCCTGCAGCACGCAGGTTCCAGGCCAGGCTGATGTTGCAGACAGTGGCCCTGCACGCAGGTACCTTGGCAAGTGTTGAGTTGCTCCCTGGCACAGACACAGTGCTCACCTGGCTCATGGCGGCAATGAAGATTTGGTGGTCTGAATGAACTGCAAAACAGGCGTCCCACCCAGAACTTCTGAAATGCTGCACGCTATGGGCAGGGAGTGGGCCTGTTGCCTCCTGAACTTGTCCACCATGAAGCCTCCGTTCACAGAGCATCGGGAGCTGTGTGCTCAGGCACTTGAGGTGCGTGTGGGGTGTGAGCATGTGTATGCGTGTATTTTTGTGTCTGTTATGTGTCCATGTGTGTCTTAGTACATGTGTCTGTTAAGTCTTTGCATATATGTTCACGTGTGCGAGTGTGTGTGTGGGGAGGGTGTTGTCGCTGACCCTGCTGACTTCACCTCCTTTCCTGCCTTGATGGACAGGTCTTCCAGGAGGCCCCATCAGGTGGTGCCTCTGGGTCAGGTCCTTCAGCACCATGGACAGAGCCCCTCCTGGGTCTCAGGGGCAGTGCAGAGGCATCCTTCTGAAGCCTCCCCTGCCTCTGGCCTCGAGGGCATTGCCCCACTTCACAGACACAGGACTCAGAGGCCCAGTGACCCCTGGGTCTTCACAGGGAGCAAGCAGCAGAACCGGCAGCGGTGTGCAGTGCCCACCCTCACTGGCTCCCTGGGGTGCTTGTGCAGGGTGGCAGCTGCCTGTGCGCAGAGCTGGCCAGCCATTCAGGTTGGTGGTTCCACGCCAGGGGTTTGGGTCAAGAATTGGTATGTCTGGTCATAAGGTTTTTTTTAGAAAGGAGTTACGCTTGGAAGAAATGTTACAGAATCTGTCTCATTCCAGCTCTCACATTCCTCATTCCTCTCTACATTCTCCTTGAGGAAAACACAGGGTTTTTAAAATCAAGTGGGAGCAGACCCTATGCACTCCCCTGCCAATGGCATATCCGCCAATCACTCAGTCATCTGTGTGTACCTGTTGTCTGTCTGTTGATCACCATGTCATCATCCATGTCTGTCACCCACCTACTCTCCTTGGGCATCATCTGTCTGTCCACCAGCTGTCCACCTGCGACTGTCTACTTCTGACCTACTCTCCCTGGACGTCATCTGTCTGTCCACCAGCTGTACACCTACGACTGTCTACTTCTGACCTACTCTCCCTGGACGTCATCTGTCTGTCCACCAGCTGTACACCTATGACTGTCTACTTCTGACCTACTCTCCCTGGACGTCATCTGTCTGTCCACCAGCTGTCCACTTGGGACTGTCTACCTCTGACCTACTCTCCCTGGGCATCATCTGTCTGTCCACCAGCTGTCCACCTGCGACTGTCTACCTCTGACCTACTCTCCCTGATGTCCACCAGCTGTCCACCTGTGACTGTCTACTTCTGACCTACTCTCCCTGGGCATCATCTGTCCGTCCATCAGCTGTCCACCTGTGACTGTCTACCTCTGACCTACTCTCCCTGGGCATCATCTGTCTGTCCACCAGCTGTACACCTGTGACTGTCTACTTCTGACCTACTCTCCCTGGACGTCATCTGTCTGTCCACCAGCTGTCCACCTGCGACTGTCTACCTCTGACATACTCTCCCTGGACGTCATCTGTCTGTCCACCAGCTGTCCACCTGGGACTGTCTACCTCTGACCTACTCTCCCTGGACGTCATCTGTCTGTCCACCAGCTGTACACCTATGACTGTCTACTTCTGACCTACTCTCCCTGGACGTCATCTGTCTGTCCACCAGCTGTCCACTTGGGACTGTCTACCTCTGACCTACTCTCCCTGGGCGTCATCTGTCTGTCCACCAGCTGTCCACCTACGACTGTCTACTTCTGACCTACTCTCCCTGGACGTCATCTGTCTGTCCACCAGCTGTCCACCTGGGACTGTCTACCTCTGACCTACTCTCCCTGGACGTCATCTGTCTGTCCACCAGCTGTCCACCTACGACTGTCTACCTCTGACCTACTCTCCCTGGATGTCATCTGTCTGTCCACCAGCTGTCCACCTGGGACTGTCTACCTCTGACCTACTCTCCCTGGACGTCATCTGTCTGTCCACCAGCTGTCCACCTGCGACTGTCTACCTCTGACATACTCTCCCTGGACGTCATCTGTCTGTCCACCAGCTGTCCACCTGGGACTGTCTACCTCTGACCTACTCTCCCTCGACGTCATCTGTCTGTCCACTAGCTGTCCACCTGCGACTGTCTACTTCTGACCTACTCTCCCTGGACGTCATCTGTCCACCAGCTGTCCACCTGGGACTGTCTACTTCTGACCTACTCTCACTCGGTGTCATCTGTCTGTCCACCAGCTGTCCACCTGGGACTGTCTACCTCTGACCTACTCTCCCTGGACGTCATCTGTCTGTCCACCAGCTGTCCACCTGGGACTGTCTACTTCTGCTGTCATCTATTGCAGTGAGTCCCAGCTGATGCAGTCAGCTGATGCAGTGAGCTCATTTGGTGTATCAAAGCCACAGCTAGATTGTGCCCTGTCTTGGCAGGTTCTGACAGGGTGCCTCACTCCCAGGATGTCAGACTGACTATGGCCAGCTGAGCAGAGGAGGGACTGCCCCTTCCTGCCATCCTGTGAGGGCTTTGGTGTGGCAGACCCTTGAGGGACTGGGAGGTGGCTTGGGTTAGTGTGTACCATCTATCTACAAGCTGGCGCATCCCACGCCTGGTCTAGTCCTGCACTGAACAGAGGCAGGGTTCTGCTGTGCTGCAGACCAGCAGGAGCCTGCTCCTCCCAGGCGAGTGGGCAGGCCGGGCTGCATGCAGTAGAGTGTTAGCCCTGAAGAGGAAGGAGGCATGACACAATGGATCTAAACAGCCATTCCCACCCACAACAGGCCGGCAAAGCCACCCATGCCTTGCCATGCGGATCATGTGTGAACCAGGTCCTCTTAGGGGAGGGGAGACATTGGTGTGTCCGTTTGGGAGATCGGCCCAGGGTGGACCACCACTCTCAGACTGGGGTGATGGAGGAGAGCGGGCCTGGCATTTGGCGCCTCCTATAGTACACAGGTGACTACAGCACAGAACTGGGTGGTCCCCAGCGTCAGGTGACTCCTGCCTCCTCTGCTCACCTCCCTGAAGATGCTGTGCACTAGCACAGGGGAACTGAGCACCCCAGCAGCCCTGTGCCAGGACATTTGCCCCAGGACCACAGCATGGGACACTGGAAACTTCTCTTCAGTGACCAGCTCTGCAGCCTGTGGCTGAAGGCATCAGCATTACCGGGCTTCACACACTTTACCGGGCTACAGGCTGGCAGAGGAGGAAAGGGCCCCAGAGGAGCCCAGAACTGGCCAGGAGGCTCACCCCGCCGTCCACCCCCAGTGTGAGGGCCACTTGAGGTAATGCAGGGGACTTGCCACAGTTGCCCTCTCAGGGAGCTTCCTGTCCTGCTCCTTCCCCGGCCACAAATTTAAGAACAGGGAAGGGGCAATTGGGGCATAAGCAGCCTCTCCCGAGTACCAACACCCGCTCCTGGATCACTGCCAAGAGCCCCACGTCCTTCTGGAAGTCAGTTTTGGCCCCCAGGCAGCCTCCGGGCTGCCAGGCTCCCCACCCTCTTGCTGGGCCCTGCTCATCTCTAGGGAGAGGTGGGAAGCAGCTGGAGCCCTGAAGCCTCACCCTGGTTGCTAAGAGTCTGCCCCTCTTCCCCAGTGGCAGAGTGCACCAACCCCCTGAGCAAGATCCACTGGCCCACAGAGATGCAGCCACTAGCCACGCTCCCCACCTTTCCTCTGTGGCTGCCATGCTGGTGCAAACCTCCTGCATCAGCCAGGGTTCTCCAGAGAAACCGAACCAGCATGTACATATTTATACGTATGTATGGATGTGGGGGTGATTAGCAGGAAGACGGTCTCATGACCCCAGTGGCTGAAAAGTTCCACCATGCTGTTAGCACAGACTGGTCCTGAAGCCAGAAGCCTCAGACCCTGGGAGGCTCACGGTGCAGCCCTTTCTATGGCTGGAGGTCCAGGAGCTTCTGAAGCCCCTTCTGAGCCTGGAGGCTTAGGAACCTCCAAGGCTGAGGCCCCATCTGAGGCTGAGGCCACTTCTGAGGTTGGAGGCTCTGAGGGCCACTGGTACAAATCTTGGAGTCCATCTGATGTTCAAGAGCAGTTGCAGAATGCGTTTATGTCATTCCTTGTGATAGCTGAACGAGGGTTTGTTCCTGTTGTGCCCAGAGCGGAGTCCTTGGGGCCTGGGTCGTATGCCCTAGCCCCTCTCCCTGTGCACTGGCTGCAGTCCCAGGGCCTTTGCAGCAGATGCAGCACGTCCCACGCACTCTGCACGGCGCTCAGTTCTGCTGAAACCTTCCAAAGAGCTGCCTTTTCCAGGTCAGCCTCAAAAAGGGACAGGAGCATGGGAAGAGCTGACCACAGGCAGGGGACTCTGGGAGACAGGCTGCCGTCCATCCCTCATTGTGGTGGTCCAGCTGTGCTCCAAAACTTCGAGCACACACTGAACAGGGCATTTTACTGTAAGTTGTACCCCAAACCTGACTTTCAAAAATATACAAGCAGTGCAGAAAAAGTGGCCTTTGCAGATGATACAACAGCAACCAGCCTTCCTGCCGTCTTGCTAACATGGTGGTCTTGCCCTGGTCCCCGTGGAATGGAGAGCAGAGAGAGCAGGGCTTTGGCTTCTGTCAGCCGGAGCCCAGTACCCGCAGAAGGGATTTCACAGAATTTGGGATCAAATAAGAAATAAGGAGTCAGAACTGCAGTGTCAACTCTGCCACCCACAGGTCCCCGAGGCGGAAGCACCTGCAGCTTGCCAAGCTTGGCCATGAGGGCGTCGGTAGCTGCGGAAACTCGCTGCCGGGGGGGAGGAGGAGGAAGGTGGCGGGCCCTGAGCCCCAGAGGAGCCGCTGCTGGGGAAGAGCGCCAGCAGGGCTGGTCCCTGGCTTCCTCCCAACCAGGCCACTCCCTCCTCCACCTGGAGAGAGGCCCAGGGCCAGAGGGAAACAGCTTCCCTCAGCAGGCATGCCTGCAGCCTCCACGCAGAGGGGTCAGACAGAGTGAGGGGCCTTCAGCAGAGGCAGCAGGAGCTGAGACCCAAGGCCCACAGTCACAGAAGTGCTTCTGGGCGAGGCAGCTGAGCCCCCACCCCTGCCGACACCCCAGGGCTCCAGGGCTGCTGGGTGTTTCCTGCATAGCCAGGGTGACCAGAGCAGCAGGGGACCCGGGTGGCAGGCCTGTGGCTGCTTTTCAGGACTCTCCAACCAACATGTAGGTGCACGTCTTCTCATTTTACAGAAATGGAAAGCTCCTGGCTCGGACGTTCGCCCAGTGTCCACTTATAAGGGCCGGGACAGCGGTGTGGCTGAGGCACCAAGGGTTTCTGGAGCTCAGCTGCTTCCTGGGCCTCCCTCCAGGTGGCTTCACCCCTGGGGCGGGCGCTGGCAGGTGGGCACGGAGCGGAAGCCCGGAGTGGAGGCCCAGGTGTTCCGCTGTGCAAAGTGATGTCTCTCGAAAAAGGTCAAGCTGTGTGGCATGACTAGTGCTGGACACCAGGGGTGACCACCCACCCCTGGGTGGGGCCCCTAGGTCTGGGGCGGGGTGGTCACATTGGGAGCCTGTGTCGCGCAGAAGGTGGAGACTTCCTAGATCGGAAAACTACACGTTGCCCACCCTCCCCTTCCCCTGCCCACCCACGTCCCACCCCACACTGGTCCCATGCCCAGGCACCGGCTGTGTGGACCGACTCCCAGAAAGAGCCTGAGTCCTCCCGCAAAGCAGCCTCAGGCTGGGTGGGTGTCCCTCCTGCCCCGAGGGCAGCTGCTCCCAGCCGCAGTGCAGGGAGGCAGACCAGCCCCGACCCTCCAGGCTGCGGCGGTGCCTGTACAAGCAGTGGGGCCCGTGCCTGTGGCGGCAGCCACGTCTCCATGGAGAGATGGACTCCGGGAGGCACGTCCGGGCTCGAGTGGGCGCTGCAGCCGGCTGGCTGGCTTCTCGGGCCTCCTGTGCCCAGGTCCTTGTCTAGAGGGGGTGGAGTCGCACTGCCCTAGGAGCCAGGCGAGGTCAGGGCCAGGCCACCTGCTCGTGGTCCAGCACAGCACACAAGCAGGCGTAGGAACAGGCCCCGCTGCCGCTGGACCCAGAACGTGCCCAGGGTGGTGCTGCTGGGAGCTGGGCCCCGGGGGCCCCAGGGTCATGAGGGTGTTCTTGAGGGGCACGGGCTTCCTGCCCCTCTGCTCCCTGCTTGTTCTGAGACAAGTGGGTTTTGTCCTGCCCCGGCCTCTCCCCCCACAATGAGCTGCCTCAACCCAGGCCCAGCAGCAACTGGGCCACACCTGGACAGAAACCTCCAAAGCCATGGGCCCAAGTAACCCCTGCCAGGTGCTCCAGGAGTGTGGAGGTGGCCAGCTGACCAACACCTGCTCTTTGGGAACAGAAGAGCCGTTCTGCAGCCTGGGGACAGCCAACAGGGGACAGCCAACAGGGGACAGCCAACAGGGGACAGCCAACAGGGGACAGCCAGAGCTCTCAGCCTGTTCAGCTCCAGTGGCTGACCCAGGAATATGCCCTCCATGGCTGACCAGTGGATACCCTCTGCCGTTGGGGCTCACCGGCTGTGGGGTGCTCCCGGCTGACGCTGCGTGCTGGGAGCCGGCCCACACTCGGAAACCGGGTCTGGAACCCCTGCCTGCAGAGACTGGCTCCAGCCCATTTGCAGGAGAGAGGGGCAGGCTCACCACCCCCCCGTCCAGCCAGAGCTTCAGAGCCAGCGATGGTGTGCATGTGCAGTCACTCTCGGGACCCAGGTCCTCCAAGCCTGCCCTTACAGCCCTCCCCAGGCTGGCCGACACCCCACTTGGTACATTTCCAGATGCTGTGTTCCCTTTATTCCCTTTGTGATCAACGTGGGACAGACAGATGCCAAAGTCCTGAGACTTGAAGATCCCCGCTTTCAAAGGCAGCCACCAAGTTGTGCGGGATAAGAACCACCACCCGGGTGGGGGGAGCCAGCTCGCTCCGCACTCCCACAGAGCCGTCCTAGAGCCCAGGCGGCTGGGCTGGGGCTCCTGGTCTCAGCTCTTCCACCAGCGCCGGCTGTCCTGGTCCACAGCGTACCAGTCCCCGTCGATGGCCAACTGCGGCTTGAGCTGCTGCACTTCCTGCAGCAGCTGCTGTACCTTCGGGGGGTACTGCTCCTTCCACAGGCTGCGGGCAGAGGGGGCACGCCTGAGGCCCGGACTCAGGCCCCCTTCCTGCACTCCCTGGGCCCCAGAGGACCCAGCCGCCTCCTCCATGCCTGCGGGCCAGCACCATCCCTGCTGAACACGGGCGGTCCCTCCAGGCAAAGGAGCTCCCAGCCGCGCAGGAGGTCGCGCTGGGCCCCCGTCCTGCTCACTGTCACCGCCCTTCCTGAGCGTGGGCTGTGCCAGGCCTCGTCCTAGGGTTTGGAGAGCGATGGTGGACAGGACCAGGTCCCCTCGCGGCTCATCCCAGGAGAGCGGCGGGTATTTAAGTAGATTTTGTAGGTGGGGAAACGGGCTCATGAAAGGTCAGTCAGCAGACAGCAAGTCTGCTTCTCCACCACGTCCACCGTCCCACCACCCCCAAAGGCTGCCTGGAGCCTCTGGGTGGCGGCGCAGGCCTACTCTCCAGTCCTGTGGCTATGGTTCCAGCGGTGGCTCCAGCGGCTGTGGAGCAGCCTGTCAACTGAGTCAAGATGCCCATGCCCACTGGCCGTCCTGCCTCTGACCCAGGCCACGGTGGGTCACATAACCACTCCCACGTTCCTGCTGGTCACTTGCGTGCCAACCCCAAATCCCACGAAGCCTCTGCTGCCAGGTGTGACCAAGACAGCTGCGGTTGGCCCAGGACGACACTGCCTGCAGGGGAGGGGTCCCTAATGCTGCAGGGCCGTCTCCCGCGTCCGGGTCACAGCTACACGTCACCAGGATGCGCCCCCAGCTTCCACCAAAATTCCCTACCGCACAGTGGCCACGTCTCTGGATTGTGGCTTTCAGGGGAAGGAGACCGTGTTCCTGAATGGAACCTTGGCCCGTGGGAA
Organism: Sciurus carolinensis; assembly: GCF_902686445.1. NCBI lineage: Eukaryota > Metazoa > Chordata > Mammalia > Rodentia > Sciuridae > Sciurus > Sciurus carolinensis. The sequence continues at coordinate 65,532,881 of NC_062228.1, read as the reverse complement.
CTGGGTCAGCCTGGCCCCAGCCCTATAGCACAGGGCATCCGGGGCAGACTGTTTTCAGCCTGGCTCTCGCTGGGGCGGCCCTCAGGGCTGGGCCACCTGTCTTTGTCCTGTTCTGGGCCCTGCCCAAGCTCCTGTGTCACATGCCCCACGTCATAGAGACGCTGGAGGCCTTCCTGGGTCTTAAGTTCAGATTTGTCAAAGTCTGGACTGGGGCTCTCCCTGACCACGGGCTCCTCTCCCACCCCGTCAACCCAGCCTTCACTGCTCCCTCCTCTCACTACCTGTGGGAGCCTCTGCCTCTCGAGGGCTCAGATCCAGCGTCTGCTGCTGGGAGAGCAGAGCCTCCAAGCCCACGGCTCTCATTTTACTCCCGCCTTGGCATCGGCCATCTGCAGTGACCCTGAGCCTTAGCTTTCGACCTAACCCTTCCTCCACGTCATGCTGAGTGCCCACCCACTCCTACGCCGGGGCGCTCCCTCCTGCAGGACTCCTCCGAGTCCCTGCCCTGCTCCACCTGAGACCTGACTGGGTACCTCACAGGACATGTCACAGTTCCCATCCACTCAGCGCAGGGGGCGCAGCCAGAACTGCCCTAAGGCGCCACACTCCGCTGCACACGTGGACGGCACTGCTCGCCACCACCCGCCTCGGCCAGCACTGTGAGCGCCGCTCTGGCGACAGGCGCCAGTACCTCAGGGCTTGTTGAGCGGCTGAGGAGACTCCTGCAGTGCCAGACTGGGGCTGGACCCATCCTGCTGTCCAGGCTTCGACATCTGCGCTCTCCTGTCCTCCCAGCCCAGCTGAAAGCAAGCCCCCAGACCAGGCGCTGCACCCCCACCTCCACGCCTAGTGCGGAGCCTGGGACCGGGCCAGACCCACGATGGGGGGAGCAGGCTCCAAGCTGCCCTCAACTGCCCAGCGGTCACTTCACCACCCGCCTGCCTGCCAGAGAAGCAGGCCTTGCCCCAGGACCCTGCCGGGGACTCACCCGATTGTCCTCAGGCTGCAGGAGGGCTGCGCGAAGGCCGAGCACAGCAGGGCTATGCCCGCAGGGCTGAAGTTGTTGCACACCAGGTTCAGGCTGGTCAGGCGCCCCCTGCAGGTCAGGGCCGCGGACAGCGCCTCACAACACCCGGTGGTCAGTCTGCACGCCTCCAGCCTGTGGCAGCGGGTGCCCAGGAAAGAACCCAGGGTCAGCACTGGTCCTGCACCGGCCCGTGTGTTCCACCTCAACATCCAGGGACGAGTGGGGCCTGCACCCCGTCTCTGGCCAGAGATCCAGGGACGACCGAGGTTCCCATGGCAAACTCGTTCCCAGGCAACCCCCAGCTCCCAGGGCTGCCGGCCACTCAGGTCAGTCCTGGGAGGGACGAGAGGCCGGGAGTCGCAAGGGAGCAGAACTGGGCAGCCACGGCAGGGGCAGTGCCAGGGGGCGCACACCACCAGGACCTGCAGGACCCCGCCTGTGGGCACACTGGACAGCGTCCAGCCGGAGCCCAGCTGCAGGCGGTGGATGGGGCCAGGCGGCGAGGGTTCACCCAGGACTGCGGGAGGCCCGCGCCTGCCGAGGCCTCAGGGCAGAGGCAGCTCTGGTCCTGGTTCTGACTCTCGTGGCAGAGGGTGGGGCTGGCGCAGGGCCACGCGTGGTGAGGGCGGCTGGGGACAAAGGCGGGAGGTGAGGGGACAGAGGCACCAGGGGCTGGGCATGCAGCATCGTGGGGTCTCTTGCTGGTGACGGCAACCGTGGAGGGAGCCAGTGACCGCAGGTGCCGCGGGCTCCCTGGCAGCGGCTCCCCTGGTGTCGGGAGGGCGGGGCTGTTCACGACCCAGGAAGAACAAGGTAGGCAGAGGCTCACAGGAAGGGGGCAGATGCCACCAGGAGGGGCAGACGCCACCAGGAGGGGCAGACGCCACCAGGAGGGGCAGACGCCACCAGGAGGGGCAGACGCCACCAGGAGGGGCAGACGCCACCAGGAGGGGCTGACAGGCTGGCTGGAAAACCACACCCGGAAGGTGGGAGGGTCCTCGGTGACTTCCAAGTACTCCTGCCACCAGCCTACCTGAGGACAGGACGGGGACCCAGAGAGGGCCGGGCTGGGCAGGGACTACTCTGGAGAGGGCCAGGCAGACGTGGGCGGCCGGGCAGACGTGGGCACCCGGGCAGTGCTCAGTGAGGGCAGTGGAGCCCTGGGGCAGCCATGCCTCCCCCAGCTCCACAGCGTCCTCCTCACTCGGGGTGCCCCTGTGGCTCCCCTGCACCCCATCCACCTCGTCCAGAGTTGACCGTGCTGCCCACTTCCTGCTGATGGAATCGGCACATGGGACCTTGGGTCTGGGCCACCCACTTGGTGTGCTTCCCAGGTCCACACGCCGTGGTGGGTGCCCACGCGGCTGCCTGTGCTCCAAGCACCCTCAGCAGTGTCCTGAAGAGCCCAGCAACTGGACCTCCAGTGTGGGCGCCCCTGGGCGATGTGGGCCTTCTCCCAGACCCTTCCCACGTGCCCGCTGCACCCATCTCATCCACAGGCGGCTGGACGAGGCCCAGGCCCGTGTTAGGCTGCACCTGTCCGAGCTGACCGGCGGCCAGCACTCTCCACACCTGCACCCTCGCTTCCTCCGAGCGCCCCTCCAAGGCCACCCCAGGAGCCTACCCGAGTCTCCTCAGCGCGCTGCCCGGCTGCTGCAGCCCCTTGCACAGCGCCATCACCCCGCCGTCCCCCAGGGCGTTGGCGGCGAGATCCAAGCTCTGGAGGTGCTTGTTCTTGGTGATCACACAGGACAGGCTCTCGCAGCAGGCCGCCGTGAGCTGGCCACTCACCAGCCTGCGGAGACCAGAGGTGGCTGGCTTTCAGGGATAGCACCGGTGGGCAACCATGGAGATGGGGTCTCATTTGCTCCCTGAGGCTTGGGAGGGGAGGCTCTGGAAGCGAGGTTGGAGCTTGAGCCTCACCTGGAGGGGCGGGGAACAAGGGGGACAGACAGAGGAGCGGGTGGAACCAAGAGGCAAGGCGGTTGCAGGGGCTGCCGAGCCGTGGGCCGGGTCCCAAGGGGAACAAGGGGGCTTCTGTTCCCAGGCCGCACGGGCAGTGGGGGTGGAGCAGCCCTGAGGGACGGCGGCAGGGCTCAGCTGGGTGGGATGACCCAGGGGTCCAAGAACTGCACAGGCTGGGTGTCCAAACCCCAAAATGCTCCCCCCCAAAAAAAAAAACAAAAAACCCCAGCACTGACAAGACGCCCCAAGTAGCAGTGTCCACACCTGGCCTCACGTGACAGGTCAGTCATCACAGGGCACTGAAGACTGCGTGAAGTCACCGCAGGCCCCACAGAGTGTACGTGAAAGTGACTTGTGTGTGGACTTGGACCCATCCCTGCCTCTCCTCTACAGATGTTCCAGACTGAGGTGGACCCAAAGTCCAGGACACTCCTGGCTCTGGCACTGGACAAGGCACATTCGACCTGCGTCTTCAGCTTCGGAACCACAGGTGGAGTGAACCCTGGGTCAGAGTCCTCAGAGACTCACAGCTCAAGGTGCAGGGACTCAGCTAAGAGGGTCACCTCCGAGGGGCACGGGAGGACTGCTTAGATGCCAGTGTGGGCAAGCAATGCGCCAAGGATCCCACAATCCCCCAGCAGTCTGCAGTCCCAAAGGAGGGGAGTCTCCAGTCAACAGGTTCCACGTGGACGTAGGGCTTGAAGGGCAGCTAAAACCACTGGCGGAGACATCGACCCTGGGGGCAGACACTCCATCCGCCTCCACTCACTACGGGAGGGCAGAGGGCTCAAAACCGTCCTCTTTCGTCCCACCAGTTGCTTTTGGAACTGATGGACAGTGCTACCAAGTGCTCCTGAGACACTGGACCCAAGGGAAGTGCCCGCCTTCAGGGGATTTAAAGTCACATCCAGCCCCGAGTGCAGAGCTGTGTCCTGCTTCATCACACCCGACTATCCAGGGCTGAGCGTGGGACAGAGCCGAGGTTTCGGGTCCCTGACGTTCCAGTTTCTGCTGGTCATGGCTGGCAGCCTGTGCAAGGCTGGATGGGAAGGCAGTCAGTGCTGCCCGCCAGGCCCTCCAGCGCAGGGCCTCTGTCACTGCCCTTGGCTGCACCAACACAGCGCTTGATGGGAAGGCAAGCCCTGTGGACCCAGGAGCCCCTGCTGACCTCCCGGCCCCAGGAGCCTGGCCACCCTGGGTACTCACTCCAGGTCCTGGAGGCAGCAGCTCGGGTCCTGCAGGGCCTCACACAGAAGCTTCACCCCGCTGTCCCCCAGGGGGTTGGCACTGAGGCTCAGGTGCGTCAGCCGCGGGCTGCTCACGAGGGCCAGCGCGAGGAAGCCGCAGCTGGCCACGTCCAGATGGCACTGGTTCAGTCTGTGGGACGTAAGGGCAAGGGAGGGTCAGGTCACTGCCCTGGGGAAGGGCCACCTCTGACCAGGACGGACGGGCAGGGGCACTGGGCATGCGGGTGCTGGATTCTCTTCTTCCCTCTCGTCGGACCCCAAGGCTGAGCTGCCCGAGGCTGGGGCTGAGCGGGGAGCTGGGCTGTGTTCCTCCACAGGCTCCAGGGAGGAGCTGCTCCCTGCCTTCCTGGCCTCCAGGGCCATCCCCCAGCTGGCTGGAGGTGGCCTTGCTGGACGGCCCCTCCTCCTGCTCCTCTGCACCCTGCTTCTCCTCTAAGGGCTCCTGTGATTACTCCTGGCCATCCCCACAATCTACCCAGGGTCTGTCCCATCTCGAGGTCCTCAATCAGAGCCGTGAAGTCCCTTTCGCCATGTCAGGTGGCACATTGGAGGACCTGGGGATTAGGCGTGGACAGTGCAGGGTGGGCTCTGTTCCACCTGCTGGGCTCAACACCCCACGCACCACGGGAGCCGTGGGACTCGGAAGGCACACTCGTGTGTAAGGCCATGCTTTCTTCCCTGGGGTGCCAGGGGCTGTGCCAGGGGCTGAGCCAGGGGCTGGTGCTCTGCCACTGAGCCACATCCCCGCTGTTTTTGGCTTTTGTATTTTGATGCAAGTTCCCACCAAGTTGCTGAGGCGTCTGTGGGGGTCCCGGGACCAGCTCCCACCCTGTGGCTCCTCAGGTCCCTTCGAGGCAGCACCCCCACTCTCTGCCCCATCTCTGTGCTTCGGGAACGTGTGGCCACCTGAGGCTGCGGGGCACTCACATCAGCCTCTGCAGGGCGCAGTCGGGAAGCCGGAGGGGCCGGCACAGCAGGCTGACCCCGTCGCTGCCCAGTTGGTTGTTACACAGGCACAGGTGCGTCAGGCTGCAGCTGCTGGCAAGGGCCGAGGCCAGGGCTTTGCAGCCAGCGGCCGTGAGGCCACAGGTGTCCAGCCTGCAGGACAGGGCCCAGAGGGACGTGAACAGTCTGCCCTGGAGCCCGTCCCACGTCCCGCGAGGTTTTCCTGTCCACCCCCACCCCAGCACTGACAGCCAGGGGATCCTGTTTGTGGGCCATTGGTCCCCACGTCTCCTGGTTCAGCTGTTTGAGGGCAGCGCCCGCCTGAAAACCAGAGCCCAACAGCTGCTCCCCGAGGGGCCACGCTACGCCGGGGAGTCAGCCTGCTGTGCGCCTGGTGCCTGGGCCCTCGGTGGACCAGAGATCTCTGCCCGAGAGGGGACGCTGCCTGGCTGGCCCTGCCAGCAGAAGGGCCCGTGGCTCCTGCCGGGATCTTCTGACCTCTGGCCTTGGGAGGGTGGCTGGTGCCACCTTCTCGACCTTGGCTGCGACTCTGGAACTGAGCTGCGTGCTCCAGCCAGGCACAGCCTGGAGACTGGCCAGGGCGAATCCCTGCCCGATGGCAGCCCAGCCGCAGGCACACAGCTCCTCCCTCGCCCACCACCGGGGCAGGGCAGGATGCCCACAGGCCTGCCAGATCATGCCTGGACCTGTCCTTCTCCTGCCCTCAGCAGCAGGTGGGGGAATCCCACTGGGATATCCTCTGGGGACCTGCCTCCTGTCCCTGGGGGCGAATCTCCCCAGGTGTGGGGGCGAATCTCCCCAGGTGTGGGGGCGAATCTCCCCAGGTGTGGGGGCGAATCTCCCCAGGTGTGGGGGCGAATCTCCCCAGGTGTGAGGGCACCTGGGGGCACTGCCTCCTGCTGAAGGGCTTCAGGGCTGCCCGGGACGCTGCCCAGGGCGGATTCCCACTGCCGTCCTCACGTGGCTCAGAGGCAGATGTTACTCACTGGGTCCTCATGCTGGGGTGCTCAGGAGGCCACCCTCCCTCCCATCAGTCCCACTGGGGGGTAGTGGGACAGCGGTGCAGAGGGCCTCCGCCCTGTGAGGGACCACTCACGTCAGCTCCGCCAGGGTGCACTGTGAGGTCCGCAGGGCTGCACAGAGCGGCGCCAGGCCCTCGTCCGTCACCTTGTTCCTTGCCAGGCTGAGGGACTTCAGGCTGGTGGCTGCAGTAAGCATCTGGGAGATCACCGGGTAGCAGGCGTGGGTCAGCCCACAGGAGTCCAGCCTGCAGAGACGGGCGGCACGAGGCGCTCCCCTTACTGCTGGCCCGCTCCTCTGCGGTCCTTCCTGTCCTTGGACGTGCGCCTGCCTCAGCGTCGGGCAGGCTGCCCTCACCTGCACAGCCCGCGCCCAGTCCTCACTCAGGTCTCCCAGCGTGGCTTCTTTGGAGCGAGTTGGACGCACTGCCCTACACTGCCCACTGAGGTCCCCACGGCAGTGAACAGCTGGGGACGTCCCTGTACAGCCACGTTCCTGCCTAGAGTGTCACCTCTGAGGCAGAGGCTGGCTTGCCTGGCTCCCCAGTGCCCAGCAGCCACGAGCCTGCCGGGCACACAGCATTTGCCAGAGGCCTAACCCCAGACCCCTGGCTGCACCCGGGAGCAGAGTGTGCATCTAGCCTGACCCGGCCGTTCCGCTGAGCCCACCTGCCACTCGGGCAGCTCAGCGTCCTCAGAGCAGAGTCCACCCTGTGGACAGGGATGATGCTGCCACCCCATGGGCACGCTAGATGCCCGACATGCACGCCAGCTGGCCCACCTCCTCGTGAGTGGAGCAGGACCGCACGCCCAGGGGCCTCGTGGCAGGTCCCGCTGCACGACCGAGAGCCCGCTGAGGTCTGAGTAGCCCTCCGACCCCTCCAGCAGCCCCTGTGCACACGGGGGGGGCGGGTGTCCGCTCAGCTCTGGGTACCAAACTCCCCAGAGGCCCACGGCTTCATCCTCGCACAGCACCAGGCGGTCCTCCCGCGGACTCCTGGGGGTGGCTTAGTACCCAACGTGCTGAGGCTGCGCAGGCCGCTGTGCCGTCACCTGGGAACGCTGACAGTTCCCTCTGTGCTTCTAGTCTGCAGTGGCGAGCCTGCGGGCGGAACCTATTCCAGTTCTATGGGCAGGACGTCCCCCAAGGGCAAGAAGCCAACTCAGCAGGATTCCGAGCCCGTCCTTCACAGTGTGGCCCACTTGCTGTCCACATCAGGGCCCGACAGGGGAGCTGAGCAGTCCACTGCACCATCCACCAACCCTGGGGGCGTGACACGGGCCACGTGTCCCTAGGTCTTAAGGATTCAGCAGCGAGGGAAATTGAGGTGTCCTGCCACCCTGAGCTGCCAGAGCTAACCCAGCGTGTCCCCACTCCAGGCCCTGAATGGCCCGTCCCTCTCCTGTCTGACAATGTCCCATTTTTCCCTGTGAACCCCAGCCCCCACCGGTGGGGAGCAGGAGGGGTGGGAAGGAAAGTTGGCGGCCGCCTCTGGCCTGTGAGCTGCCCGCTGGGCGGCTTCCTCACCCTCAGGGACGCCTCTGGCCCGCTCTGCGGCTGCACCGTGAGGGCGCGGTGTCTGAGTGCAGTGGTGTGGCGACCTGGCCTGCCCTGGCTGCTGGCATTGGTGCTGGAGCCCACAGCAGGGCTCAGGCTGCCCATCAGGGCGCCGCGTGGGGCAGCACCCCTAGATCAGGCTGCCGACCGACTGAGCTGGGGTCATCGCCAGAAGCCGGACACCACCAAGACACCCTGGTCAGGTGACCCTTCGACGGACTGTGGCCCAGCCAGGCCACCCACTGGCACCTGGCCAGAGAGGCCACCGATGGCCCACACTGTAGAAGTGGACAGAGAACACGTGGGGCCAATGGGCTCAGGGGAGGCCGCTGAGGGCAAGGGGGGCGGCACCTGGTGCGGCCTGGGAGCGGGGGGCGAGCGGGGGGCCAGCGGGGGGCCAGCGGGGGGCCAGCGGGGGGGCGAGCGGGGGTCGGGCGGGGGGCCGGCGGGGGGGCCGGCGGGGGGGGGCCGGCGGGGGGGCCGGCGGGGGGGGGCCGGCGGGGGGGGCCGGCGGGGGGGGCCGGCGGGGGGGGGCCGGCGGGGGGGGGCCGGCGGGGGGCCAGCCGGGGGGCGAGCGGGGGGCCAGCCGGGGGGGCGAGCGGGGGGCCAGCCGGGGGGGCGAGCGGGGGGCCAGCCGGGGGCGGGCGAGCGGGGGCCAGCCGGGGGCGGGCGAGCGGGGGCCAGCGCGGGCCTGTGCCCCTGGTGCTGGTGCACGTGTGGTCACCTAGACCGGACCACCAGGAGGATTGCCCGGGCACACGACCTCCTGTGTTCTCGGCCCTTGAGACCCCGAGCTTGTCACTGCTGTGCTCACGCCCGAGCCTGCCGTCCTGAGGCTCCTCAGCCATATTCAACCCTGCCCTTTGGCGGCCCCAGCTCCTGCCCCTCCACGGAGATGCCCTCGGCACCACGACCAAGACCCGGCTTCCAGCTCTGGGTCTGGCGCTTTCCATGAAGAATCGCTTCAGAATAAAAAGCAGAGGATGAATGCGGACCCGAGGCTCACCCCAGAGCCTCCCGCGGGCAGCCGGGGTGTCGCGGGTCTCACCTCAGAGCCTCCAGCTGGCAGCTGGGGTGGCACAGGGCCTGGCAGGCCACCTTCACCTCCTCCTCCCGCAGGGCTGTGCCGCCCAGGTCCAGCCGTCTCAGGTTCCGGTTGACGATGAGTGTCATCCACAGGTACTGCAGGCCGGGCGTGACCTCTGCTCCCTTGAATCTGCAGCGGGATGGAGGCACCAGAGTCACGCGGGGCCTTTCCCCAGTGTCAGCTCTCAAGTCGCTTTTTGCCTTTGATGTTAAAACACTATACAGGAACGCGGAGAGGGCACTGGGAAGAGGACCCGCGTCCCACAGTGCTGGCTGGGCCAGTCTGCAGGACGGACGCAGCCGGTTGGGAACAGGTGGACAGGCCCAGCGTGGGAAAGCCAGCAGGGACCCTGCCCAGGGACCCGGAGTCCCTAGGATCAGCTCACGGCAGGACTCAGGGAGCCCCGAGAGGCCCAGCCAGCTGCCGCCTGCACCTCCAGCACTGGGCGAGGTGGGCTCAGGGACGCTGCTGCGGGCGGAGCAGGTCCCCAGGGAGGCGCACTTGGGGCAGACGCGGGCAGGCCAGTCTCCGGGCGGGGAGGGGTCATGCCGTTCTCTGGAGCCAGACCCCTCAGCCTGACTGGCTGAGGAAAACTGCCCAGTGGAAGGAGGGGCGGGGCAGGGGCGGGGCAGGGGCAGGCTGGCCACCGATGCCTTGACCGCCCGTCCTGGCCTTGCACGAACACCACTGGTCTTGGAGCAAAGCAGCACCAGGCCTGGCACTTGGTCTTACTCCAGGAGCCTGGATCAGCACCCATCCACGCCGCCCCCAGGGGCCACCCAGCACCCAGCTGCTGCTTTGCTCAGTTGGTACTCAGCACTCAGCACAGGCTGGCCAGGTCTGGACGCTGCGCTCTGCACTCACTGTGGCCTCCGGTGCAACTATCGCCCGGAATGGGCTCCCCTCATCCTCTGTGCTCACCAGCTCCTACTCATCCTTCAGAACCCCGAGTAAGGACCCTGCTTCAACAGTCTGGTCTCAAGGTCTCCAGTGGGTGGGGCGGGGACGGGGCGTCCTGGGGGGCAGTGCTGGGCTGGGCGGCCTTACATCAGACTGCGTATCTTGCAGGTCGGCCGCCTCAGCGTGACGCAGAGCGTCTTCATGGCCCACTTGTTCAGGACGCTGTTTCCCAGGTCGAGCTGCCGCAGGTTCGGGTGGGTTCCCAGGACAGTGCAGAAGCTCTCCCACCACTCGTCCACCAGGGCCTTCCGCAGCAGCCTGTCGGAGACACGGACGTGAGAGGGACCTGGACGCCAGCAGCCCCGGGACAACGTCCGAGGAGCGAGACCACCGCGTGCGGCTAGCCAGGCCCCCTCAGCCCCTCGTGTGCTGCAGGACCGGCTGGCCCCCCGGACGCTTCCCAGGCGTTTCCACCCTGCGGGGGGCACGGGGAGCTACCTGCTCTCACACCGCTTTCCTGCTCAAGTTTAGGTGCAGCCGCTGTGGAAGCAGCACGGCCATCCCACAGGAAAGGCATGACGCGCAGCCTCCCCTCTGTGCACGAACCCCAAGACCCCACATCGGGACCCCAAGAGGGGCTCGCACCACAGCCCGGACCTGGGAGCACCCGATGTCTGTCAACGGATCAATGGCTAAAGATGTGGTAGAAGCACAATGGAATTTAATCTGACTAAAAAGAGAAAAATTCCCATTTTCAGCAACAGATGAATCTGGAGGATATGAAGCTGAGTGAAGCAAGCCAGTCACAGAAGGACAACTGCCGCGCGGCTACTTAGGTGAGGGACCCGAGACAGCACTCAGTAGCAGAGAGTGGCCCTCGCGGGAGGGGGAGGGAGACAGCTCTGAGCCCAAGGCTCAGTCCTAGGGACCCGCAGCAGCACAGCAAGCAGACACCGGTCCACACGTCAGACAGCAGCCACCTCCCCACGGGGCCGACGGCTCCAGGAGCCGACCGATCTCACGGGGGTGCCTTGAGGAATAAATAAAAAAGCAAACCATGATCCCAAAAGACAGATGGGGAGTGAGCGACCCAGGCACAGAGGGATGCGCAACCTCTCACACGAGGAATCTGGACAGGTCCAGGGGCCACGAGCCGGGTGGTGGCGGCCAGAGCCTGGTGGCAGGGCAGACGCTGGCCAGGGGACAATAGCTCAGTGGGGAGGAACGGGTGTCAGTGATCACTAGCATAGCTTGGCGATGGATTGGTAATGTCTATCTCAAAATTGCTTAGAGGGCAGTCTTAAGATGCCCTCACTCTGAAGAGGTCATACCCAGGGGAGAGGAGGGAGTGCCAGTCAGCTTAGTCACTTCCAGCCCACGCACCCGATCGTGCTGTGCCCTTAAACCTGCAGTCATTGGCCATCTGAAATGGGATGGAAGCACTTGCCCTGCTGGGTGCGAGATCACGAGGCCGCAATGCTCAGCCCCTCCTGTAACACATTCCCAGCTTCTCAGCAGGAAGGTGCCGGGCCTGGGCTCCCCCAGCCGTGGAAAGGCAGAGCAAGGCGGCCTGCACCTTTTCTTCTGCCCCAGCCCGAGCTCCTCCTGCAGAGCAAGCTTCAGGCCTCATGGTTTCCCACCACGAGCAGCTGACTGGTCAGGGCCTGGGCATCTCCAAGCACTGTGCTTCCCGCTCTGCGTGGGAATCTCCTACAGTTCTAAGCCCCAGAGGTTGGAGCTACCTCACCATGTGGTCAATGCCACAGAGCTGGTTAAAGGCAGAGCTAAAACTCAAAACCAGGTTTGCCTGTTATTCTCTGCCGAATTACACCAGCCCTTGATTAGTTCTGATGGCGCTACCACCCAGTATCTGCCCGTTAACCAAGTGCCACCATTCCCAGGTGCTTCCGCTGCATGTACGATCTCATGATAGCCAGACTGGTAGATGCAGTTACGTCCGTTTTGCAGATGAGGAAACAGGCTCAGACAGTGGGGGAGCTTTCCCAAGATCACCCTCTGGGAAGTAGCACACCTGAGTTTTAGACCTACAGGTGGCAAGAGCCACCTTCTTGACTGGGCTTCTCTGTGGGTTGTGGGAGGATGGGCAATCAGACAGGCCCAGCAGCAGAGTACACATGGTAAGCGCCATCCACGTGTGACCATATACACACTGCAAGCTGCAATGGAGTAGGATTAAAGGTTCACTTTAATCCTTCCTCACTAAAGGAGTGTTCAGTTAAGTGTTCATGGCATTTGAAGAGTGTAATAGGCATATGTGGTAGTGGCCGCCATATTGGACAAGTGGTTATGGAACATTTCTGTCACTGCACAAAATTCTGTCAGCCCAGCTCTGGACCCTACACTAGAGGGCAGTGTGAGTCAGAAGGAGCCAATCGATAGAGAGCTTTGAAAAAAGACCACATGCCCCTGGGTTCCAGGCCCAGACCCTCTCCTTCTACAGTCTGGAGCTTATCCACAGTGAGCCGGATCAGGTCCCGTCGTTTTAGTCAGGGGATCCGTACGGTTTGTGCAACAAGGATCAAGGGGCCCTGCCATTTCGGGAACCACATCCAACCCCAGCCCCAGAACAAAACCGCAGGAGGCACTCACCCTCGGGGGGCCGCAGGGCACACTTGGGCGAGCTCGCTCCTCGAGAATAGGTCTCTGACGTCCAACTGAATCTTGCGCAAACGCTGGCAGTGCTGGAGGCAGAAGGAGGCGGCCATGAGGTCCATTCTCTGGTTGATCGGAAGCCGCACTTCCTGAAAGTCGCTCAGCGCCGAGCGGACAAACTTTTCATCCTGAGTCTCGAAAAGGCAGTGGAAGGCGTCCAGCAGGTCCCGGGGGGTGGCCGTGGCGGCCTGCGGGGCCAGCAGGGACACCCAGCGCTGGAGCCGCGGCCTCACGGCCAGGGGCACGGGGCAGCCCAGCAGAGCCTCCAGCTCCTTCAGCACGTCCTTGCTCATGAGCCCGAACAGGAACCGCTTCATCCAGAGCAGGTGGGAGCCCAGGGCCGTCGGCGGCGGGCTCTCCAAGTCCTGCAGCAGGTTATCGAGGAACAGCAGGTAGCGGCCCTGCCCCCGATCCAGCCCTTCCAGGAGGTAGAAGAGGGCAGCGCAGAACTCCTGCAGGCTGGGGTGCAGGAAGGTGTAGCTGATCCCCCCACGGTCCTCCTGCAGGAGGATGTCCATGTGGAACAGGGCAGACAGCCTGGCCACCTGCAGCCCGTACATACTCAGGCTGTCTGTGTAGAACACGGAGCGCATGGCCCACACGCCCTCGGCCGCCATCTGGCACAGGCCCTTCAGGGCCCGCCGCTCGCCCTGGTTGAGGCAGCGAGGCAGCGGCTCTCGGGGCCTGAGCTGGTGGAACAGGAAGGCAGCGTACAGGCCCGTCAGGGTCCGGCAGAGGGGGGCCACGCTCCTCCCCAGCTGCAGGGCCGTGCCCAGCAGCAGGCACACCGTGGGCACCTGGCACTGGTCCAGGAGCCGGTGACCGTCCACCACCGAGTGCAAGAGTTGTGTCCGGCAAGGGTCATCTGTGATGTGGTCAAGCAGCAGCTGAGTCCTCCTTTCCAGCGACATTCCGCCCACCATCAGGTATCGGGGGCACTGCAGCAGGGACTTGAGCTTCTCTACACCCGCGTCGGTAACCGTGACCAGCAGGGAGGACTCCGGCAGCAGCACCTTCCTCAGCAGACTGCACAGCAGGATGGAGGTCGGCTGCTCCTTGGTCCAGTCTCCACAGAGCTGCTCATCGTCCTCACAGAGCTCAGGGACCAGGTCGTCAAAGCCGTCCACCACAAACAGGAGCCGCTCAGGCTGGGACATGATCTCCTCCACTGGAGCCTGGGAGTCTGGCCACTCTCTGGTGATCATTTTCGCAAAACTTCTCTCTCTCATCCATTGGATGTCCCTGGCCTGGAGGAAGAAGGCGTAGGAGAAGGGGTCCTGGAGGAGCGTGCCCTGCGCCCAGCTCAGCATGAGCCTTCGGGCCAGAGCCGACTTGCCCGTGCCAGACTTGCCGTGCAGGACCACGGTGCGTGTCCGGAAGCCCCTCTCGTCTGCGTGAAAAGCGTCAACCAGCGCCTGCATTTCCGGCCAGTCGTCGGCTCTCTGCAGGCGGGGGTGTGTGGCCAACTCTGCGGTGAATCTGGCTATCACGTTGGCCTTGTAGCCCCACTCGGCACCTCCAGGGCCTGGGCAGACAGGAGAGCGGCACAAAGACAAAAGCGGAAGAAAGACGTCTTTAGTGGGAGCGAAACACCGGCAGGGAGTGGGTGACCAACCGGGAATTAGCAGATCAAGAACAAACCTGAATGCACTCACCATCAAGAAACGGAGGGCGCGGGGACAGTACCCCAACTACCCCGAGTCGACCAACACCTACACACACGTACCCTCACGTACGAGCACAACAAACACGCAAAGGCCCTGGGCCGGAATCAGCGGATCCTGGTGCAGACGGCTGAGGGCCGGGTCTTCGGCTCCTTCCTAGCTGTGATGGGCGCTGTCCCTCATCCCCTGCAACTGTGGTTCTCAGGAGCTCCAGACTCCTGAGACCCCAAGACCTGCCATGCTGTGTTTCCATTTGCTCACGGCTCTGCCCTTCGTGTGGCTTCCCTACCCACGGGGTCCTCAGCACCTGGACCCTGTGGGCACTAGAGTTTCGTCGGGTAACCTACATGGTCTCTGAAAGGCAGAAGCTCGCGGGAGCTGTGGATCTGGCACCGCAGCCCTAAATTCTCCATCTGTGGACAGGCATGCAGACCCAGCCTCCATGGAGAGCCCGGAGTCGCCTCTACAGAGAGGGGCATGTCCCTCAGAGTCAGTGCCGGATGGGAGTCCCAGCTTCACTGCAGTGTCCACTGCAGTGGATGTGAGGTGAGGCTCCAGTCTCCCACCCCCAGGTCTCCCGTGGGCTGGCGAGTTAAGGAGCGTGGCTCAGGCTGGCCGAGCGCACCAGGCGGTGCCCGGGAACCGTACTGTCCGGTCGCGCTGCTTGCTTTTCTCCCGCGTTTACCCTGAACTCCTTGCTTCTCGCATCTGCACGCTCCACGAGAACAGGGTTTTGTCCTTCAGCTCGGCTCGCCGGCTGTGTCAGCATCCTCTTCTAGTACCGACAGGTCTCAATGAACAAAAAACCTGTCATGGGACCTTCCATTTTCTGGTCCTACCATTATGTTTACAAAAACCACAGCAAGACTCTGCACCAGTGTGCATGTGACCACTAACTTCATACAAAATCCACGCAGAAGTCTGAAAACTTCCACCTCGTGGTTCTGAAGCCGAGCGCCAGCCTCTGCTGCAGGAGCTGGACCCAGGGCGCTCCTCACAGGACTGGCTGTGAGGCACAGGCAGGGCTCCGGCGGGGACGACCCGGCAGGGGGACCCGGCTGCTTTGCTTGCTCCTCAGCAGCTGCTTTTCTCCCATGGGTCTGATCGCCAACAGGGTGTTCGTGTGCAACACCTCCCTGGAGGCCCAGGCTCCCGCGTCCAGCTCGTCACCCACAGGGGGTCTGGGGACCTCAGAGCATCAAAACGCCTCCTCATTCACCTCCAGCCCCAAACTCCTTCCTTCCGAGTTCCGGTGAGCCATGATCAGGACAAGGTTTCCATCGCAAGCCTCCTGGGAACGGGTGTTGCCCCATTGCTCAGAGGTCCTCTAGTTCTGGCCCCTTCCACCCTCCACAGCAGGCTGCTGGGGACAGTGGGGACTCCCGTGGCTCCCCTGTGGGCTGGTATGAGGGCCACGTGAAGCTCAGACACGGAGGTCCCCACTGGCCTCGGCAGGGCCCTGGGCAAGTTGTCAAGAGAGCACTTGGAGCCAACAATAGGGCAGCCGCAGTTTTCCAAGTACTGGTTGAATGGAAGGCTGACACAGGGGCACCCGCCTGGTGCCAGGGGAAGGCGCCCTGCTGGGCACCATCTCAGTCTGGGCTGCAGTCATGACTCCGAGCCGCCACCCACGGGCTCTCCCGACAGCAAGGTGCAGAGGCTCCTCACGCCTCCCGGGGCGGCGAGACGCCAGGTCCCGCCAGCTGCGTCTCACTCGAGCCAGGTCACCCATCGCCGTCGCTGCCTCTGGGCACAGGGGCCCGAGCAGCATCTCTCAACAGCCAAAGTGGGCACGACCCAGATTCCCGCCAGTTGGAGATGACGTGGAAGCCAGCTGTTGGGCACCAAATGAACGCGGGGCTGAGCGAGACCACCCGCGTGCGCCCTGAGGGCTGGAGGCCAGGCCAAGGCAGCTGGTCACTGAGGCTGCACTTCTCCGTTTACGGGAAGAGCCCAGCAGGGGGCGTACTCCTGGGACAGCCAGGGCCGGGGCAGAGGCCAGCGGGGCAACTGTCATCGTGTCGGGCTGGAGAGGCGAGGTGTCCCGTGTTCCCTGTGGCCGGGGAGGGTCACGGAGCCACTCATCCTGCATTTCCACAGCGTGAAGCTGTGGCCCGAGCGCGTTTCAGCGAGCCCCTTTAACCCCCGGCTCACGCCTGCTTCACGCCACCTGTGCACCTGGTGCTGTCCTCAGTGTTGACAGAGGACTCAGGACTCACGCCACTCCCAGGTTGAGAACTATGTCACCACAGTCCCTCGTGGCTCTGCATGACGGCAACCGTCTACACGAGACTTGTTGGCAGGGGTTAACCTCGGATTTCGAGGCAACTTCCTGTGCTCAGCTCCGATTAGAGCCAAGGAAGCTCGTGCCCAAGGCCCCGGTTCACCAGAATTACAGGTCGTTTGGGATTGGCCTTCATAGAATCCTGATGAATGAAGGCCAGGGAACTACCCAGCTTTGTCCCTGGTGCCAACGGAGAGCGCCCAGGGGAGCCGACACACCAAGACCAAGGAGGGTGGCGGGAGGCAACGTGGACCCCGTATGGACCCCTGTCTGGGCTCCACAGTCTGCTCCTCCACCCACCGCCTGCTGCCCCAGGAACTTGGACTCTCCTCACCTGGTCCACAGGGCTCTGCGGCTGTCCCACCATCTCGCTCTACAGTTTGTGCAGTTTCTGCAAGAGAAGCGCAAGGCCTGTTTACCAAAAGCCACCCAACAACTGCAAGAGACTCAAAGCCGAGGCAAGACCACCCTGTATTCGTGGCTGAAGACTCCTCCTCCGAGGGCGATACTCCCAGTATCAATCTAGTGATTTCATGCCAACGTCAAAACCCCAGAGGGCTTCTTTGAATGAATTGTCAAGGTGGTCCTGAAATTCAAAAAGGTCTAAGGAACTTGGGATGGCCTGGAAATCTTGAGGACAGATTAGAGAACCACACTTCCTGATGTCAAAGATTGCCATGAACAGCAGTTAGGTCTGTGTGATACTGCCACGGGGACAGACACGTGGACTGATGGGAAAGGACAGTTCAAAAGCAAACCCCTGCCTCTGTTCGACTCCTTGGAAAGAGCACTTCAGAGCTGAGTGGGGAAGAACACCTTCAACAATGTTGCCAGAACCAGAGACCCCAGGCCAAGGAACAAAGCCGGATCCCTACCTCACACCACATGCAGTTAACTCCAGGCCAAGGAACGAAGCTGGATCCCTACCTCACGCCACATGCGGTTAACTCCAGGCCAAGAACAAAGCTGGATCCCTACCTCACGCCACATGCGGTTAACTCCAGGCCAAGAACAAAGCTGGATCCCTACCTCACGCCACATGCAGTTAACTCCAGGTCAAGGAATGAAGCTGGATCCCTACCTCACGCCACATGCGGTTAACTCCAGGTCAAGGAATGAAGCTGGATCCCTACCTCACTCCACATGAGGTTAACTCCAGGCCAAGAACAAAGCTGGATCCCTACCTCACGCCACATGCAGTTAACTCCAGGTCAAGGAATGAAGCTGGATCCCTACCTCACGCCACATGCGGTTAACTCCAGGTCAAGGAATGAAGCTGGATCCCTACCTCACTCCACATGAGGTTAACTCCAGGCCAAGAACAAAGCTGGATCCCTACCTCACGCCACATGCGGTTAACTCCAGGCCAAGAACAAAGCTGGATCCCTACCTCACGCCACATGCAGTTAACTCCAGGTCAAGGAATGAAGCTGGATCCCTACCTCACGCCACATGCGGTTAACTCCAGGTCAAGGAATGAAGCTGGATCCCTACCTCACTCCACATGAGGTTAACTCCAGGCCAAGAACAAAGCTGGATCCCTACCTCACGCCACATGCGGTTAACTCCAGGCCAAGAACAAAGCTGGATCCCTACCTCACGCCACATGCGGTTAACTCCAGGTCAAGGAATGAAGCCGGATCCCTACCTCATGCCACATGAGGTTAACTCCAGGCCAAGGAACGAAGTTGGATCCCTACCTCACGCCACAAGCAGTTAACTCAGACCACGGAACTAAGTGGTGTGTGTGTGTGTGTGTGTGTGTGTGTGTGTGTGTGTGTGTCAGGGCTCAACCCATGACTTGCTCACACCAGGCTAGCACTCTAGTCCTGAGCTACATCCCCAGTCTGAAATAATTGCTCTTAAGACATATGACTATAAAACTCAAGAAAATGCTGGCATAAGCCATGATCTTGGGCTAGGAAACAGTTTTTAGATCGGACACTAAAAACTCAAGCAAATTTGCCTTCAAAAAATTAAGAATTTTTTCTTTTGAAGAACATACGATGGAGTATTACTCAACTTTAAGGAAGAAATGAAATTCTGGCATTTGCTGGTAAATGGATGGAGTTAGAGAATATCATATTAAGTGAAATAAACCAAACAAAAAAAACAAAGGCCAAATGTTTTCTGATATGCAGAAGCCAATTCACAATAAGATGGGGGTATAGGGAAAAATACAGTTACTTTATATTAGGTAGAGGGGAGTGAAGGGAGTGGAAAGGGTATGGGGTAGGAAGGATAGTAGAGTGAAACAGACATTATTGCCTCTT
This sequence comes from Sciurus carolinensis, assembly GCF_902686445.1. Classification (NCBI taxonomy): domain Eukaryota; kingdom Metazoa; phylum Chordata; class Mammalia; order Rodentia; family Sciuridae; genus Sciurus; species Sciurus carolinensis. The sequence continues at coordinate 65,514,218 of NC_062228.1, read as the reverse complement.
GTACATGTATGACTTGACCAATGTCATCCTGCAATATGTAGAATCAGAAAAATGAGAGAGTAGACTCCATGTAAGATCTATCAAAATGTATAACTGTATTCTACTGTCATGCACAACAAATTAGAACAAATAAAGAGTGAAAAACTCCAAACAAGGGGAAAATGTTTGCCAATTGCATCTGTTAAGGGTCTAGTATCCAAAATACATCAAGAGGCACTACAACCCAGTGACAGCTAAATGGAAGAAGATACATTTCTCTGAATGTGGAGACAGTAATGAGCACGTGGGAAGATTCTCTGCGTGCTCTGGGGACTGACGGACGTCGTGCCACCGGGAACAAGTGCCTCCGTCTTTACACCACCCACACAAACCTGGTGCTGCTTCTCCACTGGGTCCGTGGACAGTCTGGATTGGCTCAGAATTTCCTGAGATCTTAGATGCCGAGCATTCTACAACAGGGGAGAGAGAATGGGGTTGGCCATAGCATCCACCCAGGCCAGGGGCGAGCTCGTCACTGCCGCGTGATGAGGGACCCAGACGAGCCCAGGAGCTCTACTTATCCCACGCGGAGCCCTGGAGGGCACATGGGTCAGACTCCTGTGCCCGCAGCACAGCCAGGTGGCGGCCACCGTCCAGGACACGCTGCGTCTCGTTCTCCTGCCGGGTGGCCTACTGGGGGCTCACCCTCAGGAACAATCCCCACACCGCTCACTCCGGCCCTGTCCCCCTACCGGAGGCCTGGAGTCCTGTGAACAGGGACATCTCCATGCTGTGAGGTCCAAGGTGGGTCCAAGGCAGAGGCTCGCCTTACCCTGGTGCTCCCTGGGACCAGGTGGAGCCCCCACCCAGCCACCACTGACGCCATCTCCTCTCTGCATCGAGTGCTCGCTGCTCTGCCTGCTTTGGGCCATTTCCCAGGCGCATCCTTCTCTACCTGCTGCCACCCCTGGTCCAGGTGGCCTCCATTTCTCTCCTGGCTCCTTACAGTGGCCGTGGCCTCCCCAGCACTCCTCCGGCCTCAGCCCATCGCAGCAGCGCTGAAACACTGCCGTCCCGCCAGCCCGCCTGCTCAGTAGCTGCCCAGGCTTGCCGGCATTGTGGGGAGGCCGTGACCTCACGGGGCCTCCTCTGCTGCTGCCACCTCTTGCTCAGAACGTCCTGTGCCGTGATGCCCCACTCCTCTTCCTCCAGAGCCTTCTTCTAGAAGTGATTCTAGGCTTCAATCCCTCTGGTCAGCAGTAGGAACCTCAATTTTTCTGTACCATCCATTTTTTAAGACGAAGGTCCTTTTGTCTCAGCCACGCTGAAAGCTGAAGTCTTTGGTGGTTGGTGAAGGACAATTTAAATATCCTTTAACGTTCGCTAAGCGAACGTTACGGGAAGTCACCTGTCGGCTCACCAGCAGGTCGGGTTGTGCAACTTGACAGCGGCTCTGCTTCAGCTTCTGCCATGGGAGCCCCTTTGTGCGGAGGCCCAAGGACCAGCCCCAGGGCACCGGACCTTTCCATGTGGCCATGGTGACTCGGTAGACATCGGCCACCCTCACTTTCTGCAAGGAGCCCGGTGCGTCTTCCTCACGAGCTTCTCCACAGCTCAGGAGGGACAGAGGCTGAGCCACGTATGGCGAGTGCCACGCAGACCTGGTTCCCACGGTGGGCAGGGCCACCTCGCTGCCTGGTCACGAGCTAGTTAAGTTCCCAGTCTACAGTGGAGACTTTCTTCTGATAAAGGAGAACTGAGTTTCTAAGTGATCCTTCTCCTAAAGGAAATGGCCACAGGACCTGATGGAATCCCCTGCTCAGGTAGAATCACGCCCGATCCATTGCCCTTGCCGAGACTCCAGCCCAACGCCTCCGCAGCCCCTGAGCTCCAGGTCTTCTGCCGGGCCGGGGAGACACAGACACTTGCTATGCACGGTCACATGGGCCTCACTTGCCGCGACTCCCAGACGTGGGCTCAGGAGGTGGCCAGGCGCGGACCAGGGAGCAGCGTGACCCCACGCTCTTACCACCCGAACCCTGACTCCACCTCTTCTCCCTGCACAAAGTTTGGGCCGCAGAAGACGCAGTGGCTTCTCACCGTCCAGACACCCGTGGCAGAGGTGACCCGACCGGGGGATGGCGTCCCTGTCCCCAGGAGCCGGCGCCCCTCCCCCCACACTGGGCCTTACTTTTCATCTCGTCCCGTGCTCTCGCCGCGAGCGTGAGCAGGCTCATCTCCTCCAGGATGTTGATGCAGACGGCCCAGGCCAGGGGCCCCAGGTAGTACTCGTGCAGGAGGGCGGCCAGCCCCTCCGGGCCAGCGGCGTCCACCTCGGCCCACGGGAGCGAGCAGGAGGTCAGCTCCGAGTACTTCTCCTTCAGCAGCCTCTTGAAGGTGCTGAACTCCTCCTTGTCCAGCTCCTTGAGGCTCCACTGCAGCCCGTAGTTGGTGAAGGTGTGCAACTGGTCCCCTTCCATCGCTATGGAGGGCCCAGCTGTGGCCTTCGGGGAACAGAGCAAGCGGGACCTGGGGCAAGAGGGCCAGGGTCAGCCCACAGCACTGACTTGGTCGCCTCGCAGGTGAGTAAGGTTCTCCGCCCCTCCTGGGAGAGATCAAGACCGCAAGGCACAGGTCACAAGGTTTCAAAGAGCCAGCATCAGAGCTGGCCGGGTGGCGCACACCTGTAATCCCAGCTGCCTGGGAGGCTGAGGCAGGAGGAGCGCGGATTCAAAGCCAGCCTCAGCAACCTAGTGAGACCCTGTCTGAAAATAAAATCTTAAAAAAGGCTGGGGATGTGGCTCAGTGAGCACCTCTGGCTTCAGTCCCTGGTACCAAAAAAAAAGGAGAGAGCCTGCATCAGTTGGCCACTGTCCATCCTGCCACTAGGACTTCTGGGATACTGCGTGGCCGACCCCGCAGTGCCCCGCCTGCACCTGGCACAGGGGAGGCGCAGCACGCCCATCTGGGGCTCCGGCTGGCGAATGTGGAAGAGCAGAGCGCGGTCCCCGCACTCCCCACCAGCCGGCCCACGTGTCTGATTGGCCATGGACGCAGCACGGTCCTGGAGTACCTGGAAATCCTGCTGACAGGAAAATTCAAAGAGGCAACCTGAAGTGAGCCAGGGACCGGGAAGGCAGTGCCCCAGGTGGAGGACGCCCGAGGGCCGAGCCTCGGTCCTCAGGCTGGACCCACCGTCCACCTGGGCTGCAGCAGTCATGTGCAGGGCATCTGCTGCACGGTCCGTCCACCCTGCGGGCTGGTCGTGACAGACACGGAGCACTGCCAGGGGACCTGGGAGCGATTCTCACGCTGCAACCTCTGAGCGGGGAGAGCGGGACGGGTGGTTGCTCAGGGTTGCTCTGGGTTTCCTGCTGGTGGTGGAAAGTGGGGCAATCCCAGGGAAGCCACAGCGCCACGCCCAGATCCGCACCGCAGCCCTCTCTGCCTCGACGTGCTGAGGTGCGAGGGTCGGCTAGGACCCGCCAGCCTGCAGCCTCGCTGGCTCCACCCGCCAAGACTGGGCGTCTGCGTGCGGCTCCCTGATCTAGAGACCAGCTCCCTCCTAGGGCTTGGTGCCCATCCGGCCAGTGTCCTCCACCTAGGGAGGCTCAGGAGGGGTTGCCAAGGTCACCTCGACAAGGGCTGAGGATGCTGAGGACCGGCGTGTCCCCAGAGCCCCCTGGAAACACCGTGCAGCCATGCTGGGAAGGGGCAGCCACAAGGGCCCGGCCCACCCTCCCGAGTGGCCTGACATGGCCTCAGGGAGGGGTAACTACCATCAGCCTCCCTTGCCCCTCCGCCTGCACCACCCCAGGTTCTGTGCCCCTCAGCCTCCAGAACACGAGCCACATGGCTGTTCCTCGTGGGTTACTTGGTCTCGGTTATGACAGCACAAAATGGACTAAGAGGAAGGAGACAAGACCATAAAACACGTGGAAGGAAACCCACACAAGGCCTGTGGAAGGAAGCCCACCCACCAGCTCACTCCCAACGCTGCTCTGCCCTTGGAGCTGCATCTCCAGCTTCCCTGGGTTCAGGGACAGGTCAGCACTGAGACCCTCCTGGGGTGGCGTCTACAGGCAGGGCAAGGGTCCTCCCCAGACGAGGGTCATGGCACAGGGCTGCCTGCAGAGGCTGCTACCTCCCGTGTTCCCCGACGTTCCCAGGGGTGCTCGGCAACGTGGATTGGCACCAGCCAGCTTGGTAACTCACAGGAGAGTTGAAGGCAGGAGGCCCAAGCCTGTGGGGCGAGGTGGGTGGCTGGGCAGGACCCAGCACCAGGCTCAAGCCCTGCTCTGCCGTCATCCCAGGCACCCCAGGCAGGAGTGGAGCGCCCACCTCCCCAGGTCCACGTGAGACCCAGCGAGGTCACATGGCCGTCAGCAGGGCTGCACAGCACAAGCAGGTGGACCCCGAGGGGCACCCCTGACCATGCACCGGGTGCACCTGGGTCTCAGCACTTAACACAGGGTCAGGAAGCAGAGGACGCGCCAAGAGGAGACGGAGTCAGCGGTGCTGACACTCACAGGGCAGTAAGGTCAGATGGCCTGGTCTCAGTGGACACATGGGCAGGGCCAGCAGGAGAGCCTTCAGTGCTTCCAGCAAGGCTTTCTAGTATAAGGGCTGCAGCAGACAGACCTAGTGGTCAATCACGCTTGACCCACAAGCCATCTGTTGACCCAGAGGGAATTGGAGGGATGCTAGCCATGCGTATTTCTGTCCAGCTTCGTCCTCTCCACCTCCTCTGTCCACTGTGTTATTTTTCCACTGTTTACATTACCTCTGGTTGCAAAGCAGACGGAGAAATGTGAGGTGTAAAAGACAAAGGCAAAAACTGACATTTGAAGGTGGGTACAGGCAGCTTGGAAAGTACCTGAAAAGCTTCTATCAATCATGAAGCCTGTGAATGCAACTGGTAATAGATCAATGGGTAATCCCAGTGACCTGGGAGGCTGGGGCAGGAGGGCACAAGTTCAAGGCCAGCCTGGGCAACTTAGTGAGACCCTTTCTCAAAAACAAACAAAAACAAAAACAACAGACCACAAAGGCCTGGGGATGTGGCTCAGTGGGAGGGCACCCCTGGGTCAGTCCCCAGCATTAGGAAGACGTGCTCAGGTTTGAAATATTTGTGTTCATGAATTCCTACTTTATATTTAATCCTAAAATAATTTGTAGGTGGGACAGATCATTTCAATAATAGAAGTCAGAAAAACTCATTCAATTCAGTCCTCTCCCTAATCCAAAAACAAAAGTAGCACACCAATAGAACTTCACATCTTTCCTGAAAAAACAAACTGGTAAAAAATACACTTGAAACATAAAAATACTTCATCCCTGGAGATGATCAACAGCATTGAAATGAGTCAAGAACTTGAGCTGGTCCAAAGAACTGGTCTGGCTTTATTTTTTGGCACTGGGGATTGAAGCCAGGCGTACTTATCCACTGAGCCCCATCCCCAGCCCTTTATATTTTATTTAGAGACAGGGCCTTGCTAAGTTACTGAGGCTGGCCTTGAACTTGAGATCCTCCTGCCCTAGCCTCCCGTGGGACTGGGATCACAGGCATGCACCATGGTGCCTGGCTGGTCTACAGCACAGAACACTGATAACGTGGTAACCAAGGACCACTGTGATGTGCCGTGCTCGACGTGCCCAGCTGACCTGTCCTGCATGCCTGGTGCTACATACTTCCCCACGGATGTAGGAAGAGGCCCAGCACTGGTGCAAGAGCACACAAGCACCGTCTGCTGGGGACGGTGGGGAGACCACCCTCGCTAAGCCCGGGCGTCATTAGACACACCCTTGTTCAAAACAGCAGGCCTGGAGCCCATCAGAGACGGGTGGGCTGGCTCCACCAGGACCCTGCAACCAGCACAAGAGGCCTCAGTGGGGCTGCAGCCCACACAGGCAGAGAGGATCGGGCACGAAGACACCTGATGGGGGGGCCGGAGGGACCCCTGCACCGGGCAGCCCTCCACAGCTGCCCTCAGTGAGCAGAGGGCGCCCCCCGTTCAGAAATCATGTTAGTGGAAGCTGACAGAAGTCACTTCACCCAGACAACCAGGAGCACCTCCCATCGCCCAACCGCAACAGAAAACAAGTGCAGACAGACAGCAGAGACCACTGGTGCCAAGCCCTGGACAGAGGCCAGCAGGCGGCCAGCATGTCAGTGCCTTCCTGGGGGAAGGCAGGAGAGACCGACTGTGGTGCTGCCGAGCAGAAGCGTGCACTCATCAGGTGAGAAGGTCCCGGCTTCTAACTGCAGATCAACTCCCGAGCCTCCCCCGCCTCTCATTCCGTGCACCGCCAGATGCCTGCGCTTGGAGGACAAAACGCTCTCAGCGACTGGCTGAGCGGCTGAGCCGGGAAGGAGGCTCCTGAAGGTGGCTTCAGCTCCCCAAACACTTCCGCGTCCACCCTCGGGCCGGGCACCTGCCTAGCTGCAGCGCCGGCCCCAGGGGCAGGGCTGAGGAGACCCAGCTCCAGACCCAGCCGAGGTGCAGTTCCCAGGTAGAGCCAGGAAGGGACGCGCGCAGGACGGGACACTTCCCCTATGGCCTTTCCTAGGGGAGTCAGGCATTCGATTGCCTTAGGTAAGCACATCAAGGTGGAGCGTTACTGTCCTCACACCAGAGGAGCCCAGCCCAGGGAGCCAGGCAGGTGCTGCTCAGGAAGCCACGTTCATGCCCACCGGGTCAAGATGTCCCACCCTTCCAGTGCACGGGAGTGGGAGCTGCCAAACCCCAGCAGGGAGGGTGGGACCAGGGCTCAGAACCCACCAGAGACCGCAGACCTCTTCTCCCTGGCCAGGGAGCAGGGAGGACACACTCCAGACCTCAGGCCGGCTGTTGGCAGGGAGCCTGCCTCCCAGCTTTGCTTGCCCCCTGCCTAGAAGGGGTGAAGGGCGGAGAAGCAGTGGAGCCGGGGCTCCCTGCCCAGCAGACCCAGCCTGGAAGCGCTCACCCGCGCAGCTGTTTCCTCACCAGAACAGACCCGCCCAGCAATACACGCCTTTCCGACTCCACGCGCCTCCACGCGTGGCGGGTGACCCCTCAGTAGCAGCTCACTGCCCTGCCCTACCCTCACCTTAGCCTCAAGCCTGGGAGGGGACCCGCCCAGAGGGGACCCGCCCACGTCCCAGATACTGGCCTAGAGGAGGCCTGTGCTGTTCACGGGTCCTGGGTCGGGGCTCCGGGAGCCTGGAGAGGGGCAGGGTGGGCCCGCTGCGGGCCACAGAACTGCTCCCCGCAGGAACGCAGCGCGACAGGAGAGCGCACCCACCCAGGACTCACCACGCGGTCAGGACCCACCCACCCGCAGGCCACCGGGAGGAAAAAGGCTAGGCCACGCCCACGTGGGGGCCCAAGCCGCACGCCTCCCTGCCCATTGGTCGCAAGGGCTCAAATGGCCACCCAGAGCAAAAGCGCGCAGCTGCTACCCGCACCTGCCGCTGCTGAGGGCTGAGGTTCACCCGCATCACCTGAGGCACCGCGGGTGGGCAGAGCTCTGGGCGGGCTCACGGTGTTGGGGGTCCTTATTTCCACAACCTGAACCCTGCACTTGGGTATTTTAAAAGTTTGTTATAAAAAAAAAAAATTGTAGCCATAAATATAGGGTCCAATGTGAAGTTATATATATTCGTTGTGGGATGATCAAATCATACTGATAGACATTGGGCCCCTTGAATGCTTCTTGTTAGTGCTGACAGGCACAGCAATTTTGAAATATGTAATACATTATTATTAACTGTGGTCACCACAGATCTCCACTGTGCAGATCTCCATCTGAACTCCCCTTCCCTGTCTCCCCACCCTTCTGTCTCTGCTTCTGTGAGCTCTACTGAGTCTGTGTAGGAGGGACCATGCCCTGGCTTATTTCACTTGGTAATGTCTTCCAGTTCTTCCATGTTGTTCCAAAGATTGAGTACTATTCCATCAGGTGTACGTATCACAGCTTCCCCCATGCATTCCCCCACTGATGGACACTTGGGTTAATTCTGTATCTTGGCTGTAGTGCACAGTGCTGCCATGAACTGGGACACAGGCGTCTCTCGGACAAACTGATTTCATCGACAAAAAGCAGGCAGGTGGCTGCCCGGGGCTGGGGGGGGATGGGAAGATGGGTGTTTAATGGGGACAGAGTTTCAGGTTTGCATGATGAAAAGTTCTGCCAATTGATTACACTCGGGATGGATACACAACGTTACTGACTTAAACACTTGAAAGATAAAATGGTGAATTTGCTGTTGTGTATTTTATCACAATTAAAAATCAAAAGGATTTTGTGCTCATTGTAGAAGTTGGAGGCTGCAGAAAAAAATACACTTGAAACTTCATCCCCCTGATATTAACCTTTTAACATTTTAAGGCAAACTTAATGCTGAATAAATGCAAGGTGTAGTCTTTTATTTCATTCTTAGATTTATAATATGCTTGCAATTGACTTGGTATCTGTCCTACAACAAATAAATTGCCCGTTTGTTCTCCTCAGGGTGGATTTCTAGAGGAGGTTCCGGGCGGGAGGATAAAAGGGACGTGTATCTTTCTAGGTATGACACAGCTTCCCCACAGAGATCTGCCATTCTGCATCCCCAGCAGCTGTGTCTGACAGTGTGCGTTTCCTCAAAGATCCACCCACAGAGAAAAAGAGCAGACGTTTTCTCCCCTATCATATAATTAAGAAATGGGATGTCTGTGCAATTTTAATTTGCATTTCAAGGAGATCCAGCCTCTTTTTAGAAGGTTAAGGGTCATGGCGTTTCTTTGCATGTTAATTTCTCTATTCCATTTTGTTACGGGTTGCAGTTTAAGAACAATCACCACTGAGTCGTCCAAATTTGAGAGTTTATTAAGCCGGGTGACTGACTGTCTCACGCAATGCCCCAAAAATGGCTATTGGGAGAACAGCCCCGACCGCAGGGTTGTAGGGGTTCTTATACCAAAAATTACATTAATCATAAGTGTCTGTTGCTATGATTTAAAAGTACAAACTAACAGCAAGAGGTCTAAAATCATAAGCAGAAGGGGAAGCGGGTCAAAACGACCTCACTTAGGTACAGGTTAAAGAATGGTCACTGACTTCTAGACAATCACTGTTGACATGGTACATTGGTTAAGAAAAAGAACACTTTTCATTGTATTAGTGTTAGGTCGGAAATTAGGTGACTGTAGGGGGCACAGCTGAGCAGCCAGAACAAAGACCAGCCCGCCAAAGGTGACCAGAAAGTTCACAGCAAGGTGGATGGAAAGTTCCACTGACCCTTCACACCCACCTGTCACTCAACAGGACCCCCCTCCCAACCTAGTCTTTAAAAACGCTGGGCAGCCAGGGCTACTTGCGATTTTCTCCAGGTCCTTATACCCCGGTGTCTGGGAATTTCGCCCGAGAGCCAAATTCCAATAAAGCTTGCTTCGGCCACTTTCTGTCCCATTTTATTTGGCCGCTAACTGTGCCCGCCGCGCCCATCCCAGCTTACATTAGGTCTCGCTGCTGCCGAGACCTGCCGAGCTTACGTTTGGTGCCAAAACCTGGGAGGGGGTTTTTCGGTCTCCCCCACCTGGGGGAGGGTTTAGACCCACCCCCTCCTCCCACTCAGTTCTGCTCCGTTTGGTCCATCCTGCTTCAAAGCGCGGTGAGTTCCCTGGGTATCCCCCCCTGTACGCCGTTCCAATTTGTACCCTCCGTTCCGCAGGAGGTCTGTCCGTGGGCGCCTCACAGGCCTTGCCCCTGCTCCATCTGGGCTCTGGTTGCTGTGAAGACATTCCAGCCTCCAGTCAGTCCCCTGTTTATTCCGTTTTTGGGCCCCCGAAAGTCGAGAGACGTCCTGGCTTTCGGCTTGCTCACCATTCTCGGGTGCGCAGGAGTCAGAACTGGGACGCCTCTTCTGATTCCGGCACACTTGTCCAAGTGAAATTGGACGGCTAATGGGAAATACCGGGAGCTCACTAGACCCCATAACTCCTTTGGGGTGTATCCACCGTAATTTTACTAAACTGGGACTTTCCAAAGACTTAAGCCGTAAACAACTAGTTTTTATTCAAGCCTCAGTATGTTTTAGATCTCAAGATGGCCACCAAAAGACATTCGCAACCATTCGCAAGCTTTCTTTTTGGAATTTGGCGCTCGCCCGCTCCTCCTTCTACCTGCTCCACCATCCACATTCTCCTCCCCTGAGCAGTCCCAAACCCCGCCTGCCTCCTTGCTCTGGCCAGAACTCCACCTCCTCTTCCTCCTCCCCCCCCCCCCCCCCCCAGAACCGTCCCCTCCTTCCCGGGGATGCAGCTCCTCCCCCTTCCTCCTCAGAGCCCTCCCACTTCCCCTCCCACCTCCTCCTTCAGAACGTCTCTCTACCTAGCCTGTTCCCTCCTCCCGTCAGCACTAACACACAACTTTATCAGACTCTCCCACTGCCTAACCCAGAGCTTTTTTACCCTCTCTGGGAAATAGCTAGTGCAAAAGGGTTATGCGAATCTAAGTTCCATTCTCCTTTAGGGTCTTTCTCTGCTGATTCCTCTACTTATATTAAGGAATGTAAGTGTCTTTCCCAAACTTATAGTCTTAATATCCTTTCTTCCACTCCCAGTATCCAACAGGCAGCACAGGAACACTCTGACCAAGCCCATTTAACGGACATAACTTCACCCACAGGGGCAGGTTCCAATAACTGAACCAAACTGGAACTACTAGGAAGGCCAGCAGGGCCGTCGTTTTTGTGTTCGCACGGTGCAATACCTCATAGCAGGCATGCACGCAGTCTCCAATAAGGTGGTAAACTTTAATAAACTGAGGGAATTACTCAGAATCCAGATGAGAATCCAGCTCTGTTTCTTAACAGCCTTACAGAGGCCCTTACAGATATACTAAACTGGACTCTGAATCTCCCTCTGGGGCTATGGTGCAAGCAACCTACTTCATTTTTCTATCAGCCCCTAACATAAGAAAAAAGCTCAAGTGAGCTGAGGAGGGCCCTCAAACCCCTATTTGAGATCTGGTGAAAAATGACTTTTAAAGTCTGTAATGCCCAAAAAATCAGCCAAATTGGCCAGGCAAGCTTATTTACAGAAAAAGGTGACACTCCAATCTCAAGCTTTATGCTGCCCTGTGGCCTGTGGCTCCAGCGAGAACTCCAAAGGGGAGCCAGCAATCCTCTCCGCCAGGGGCTTTCTTCAAGTGTGAACGTGAAGGTCACCTGGCTCGATGTCCAAACCCATGGCCCCCCACCAGGCTGTGTCCCACCTGCAAACAAGTAGGACACTGGAAGAGTGACTGCCCTATGGCTGGTCCCTCCCCAGCATCTCTACGCAGAGTTGTGGCCAGCCAGGTGGTCCCTTCCCGTGAGCTTTTGGGATTCGCAGAAGACTGAAGGAGCCCAGACTTGAGGACCCCTTAACCCTAGCCGGGCCCAGGTTAAAAGCTCCAGGTAACGGGTAAGTCCATAATTTTCCTTGTGGACATGGGGGCCACCCATTTTGTCTTGCCTGCCCTCTCTAAGCCTTTATTTCCTTCCCAGGTTTCAGTTATGGGAATCGACGGAAAACCCTCCTTCCCAAGCAGTACATCTAGATTAGCCTGTGCCCTGGAGGGACATCCTTTTACACACTCGCTCCCGCCTGTCCAGTCCCCTCCTAGGAAGAGATGTTCTCCAACCCCTAGGATCCACCCTACAGCTCCTTCCCAGGCACACTGCTAGTGCTCACCTTCTCCTACCTCTGTTTCATACCCCACCATTGGCCCAGACCTGGTCGACCCCCAGTCTGGGACACTTCCAAGCCAGTCATAGCCTCCCACCACAAGCCAGTCCTTATCCAACTGAGACCTCAAGCTAAGTTTCCCTCACGTCCCCAGTTTCCAATTTCCCATACTTACAGGGAAGGACTTAAACCCATTATAGACCAGTTGCTTACTCAGGGACTCCTTGTCCCTACTGACTCCCCTGTACCACCCCCCATACTGCCAGTACGTAAACCCTCAGGTACCTATTGCTTGGTCCAGGACCTCCATCTGATTAACGAGGCAGTTATTCCCATCCACCCCGTGGTTCCCAACCCTTACACCCTTCCTTCCCACATCCCCCCTTCTACCACCCACTTCACAGTCCTGGATCTCAAAGACGCGTTCTTTACAGTTCCCCTTCACTCTGACTCCTATTACCTCCTTGCCTTCACATGGGAGAATCCTACATCCTTTAGGTCTCAACAGCTGACATGGACAGTTTTACCCCAAAGCTTCTGGGACAGTCCTCACCATTTTGGGCAAGTCTTAGCTCGGGATTTGGCTACTTGTGACTTGGGAAATAGCACACTCCTACAATATGTGGATGACCTCCTCCTATGCAGCCCATCCCTCAAGGCCTCCCGGACTCACACTGCCCAGCTCCTTAACTTCCTGGGGTCTCGAGGCTATCGAGTCTCTCCAGTCAAAGCCCAGCTCACCACCCCTTCAGTCACATATTTGGACATACTCCTCACTCCTACCTCTAAGAATCTCACAACAGACAGAATCCAAGCCCTGTGGGACTTACAGCCGCCAGAAACAGCAGATTACATTCTGTCCTTCCTAGGTTTAACTGTTTTTTTCAGACACTGGGTCCCTAATTTTGCACTCCTTGCCAAACCCCTAGGTCAGGCAGCAAAGGAGATTCCACATAGGCCCCTTACCTCCCCCGAGATGAGAGCTAACTCTTTATACAAGCTCAGGGATGCTCTTACATCCTCCCCTGCTCTCTCTCTTCCCAACCCTAACCATCCTTTCCACCTCTTCACGGATGAAAAACAGGGTGTTGCCACTGGCCTCCTCGCACAACCAACTGGACCTTCTCGCAGACTGGTAGCATCTCTCCAGGCAGCTTGACTCCATGGTTCGTGGGTGGCTACCATGACTCCAAGCACTGGCGACAGCATCTGAATCAACTAAGGAAGCTCTAAAACTCACCCTACTTCAACCAGTAACTGTGTTTTCCACCCGTCAACTGCAGGACCTCTTAAACCATAAATCCCTTCCACTCCCACAGGTGCTGGAGGTGCTACGTTCACACCTCTTCGATTACCCACTCCCCTCTCCTAACCTAACCATTTTTGTGGATGGCAATTCTATGCTGGATCCTGATGGACGCTGCCTCAGTTATGGAAGCCAATTGCCTTCCAGAAGGGACCACTTCCCAAAAGGCTGAACTTTTTGCTCTGATTAGGGCTCTAATTCTATCCAAAGGTAAACAGGTCAACATCTACACAGATTCCAAATATGCCTTCTTGATTGCTCACTCACATTGAGCTATATGGAAGGAGTGTGAATTTTTCACCACAAAGTGCTCACCAGATAGGAAAGAAAAACAGAAGGTTCTAAGTATGGGAATGTATTCAGTAGAAAGTAAAAGCATGTTTCTAAGGCAAAAAGTTCTTGTGTGATGGAATATATGGGAGTCAAAGTAAGTACTAAGAAAGTCTGTGTAAGTAAAGGGCAAATTTCAACAAGTTTGCATATAATTAAGTTGGTTATATGTACATGAGACAGGCTGTAGCCTAGTACCTGGGAACGTTCCTATGCAGGGTCACAAGACATCTGGCTGCTGTGGCAGTACCCTCCCTGGGAAGGCTCTGGCAGAAGTCCTATCAGCTCTGGCATTGATCTCAGGCAGGAAGGAATTCCTTTACCAGATAACCAGTGTTTCCTCAGTTCCCTTCTCTGGTTCCTGCCTGCCTTACAGTAACTTTGGACAGTGGACTTCCATGAAAGCAACACAGAGCTGCTAACATTGCACTTTGCAGCTGTGAAAAGTTGCATAGATGTCCTAGTCTCTGTAGCTTTCCTGAAAACAAAGAATAATGCTTACATAATCTTTAACCTGATAATAAGACATATATAAAGATTGCTGACGTAACTCTTTAGAACTGCATTTCCATCAGAGAACAGAGTTCCATCTGATCTCTGCTTAATCTTCAAAATCTGTGTTTTGTGAAAAAGCCCCGCCTTATCTGAAATATGGCTCTGCCTCACCTGGCTTCATGTTAGAATGGCTCCAAAATAAGCCAGACTTTAACTCATTGAAAGTTGTGTTCAAAAGTTTGATGTTTGCTGTAAAGATTACTGTGATCTCAAACAGGGGATATAATGAATAACTCAGCCAAAATTCAGGATACCTATTGCACAAACTGAATGTGTTACTGTTGGTGATTCCATTTTGTATTTTCCTTGTAAACTCTGTTGCCTAATTAATTTTTGCAGAAGTACAGCTTCAAGAGCAAACACTGTAAATTAACTTGAAATAGTAAGGCATCACCTATAGGACAGATAATGTAAAACCCAATTAGATAAAAGGGGGTAAATAACTGTAAAGTCATAGACATTAAAGCCCAGCAGTCTTACTTTATGACTGGTGAGACTAACTTGCTGGATGGTTAAGATCAGACTTAGAAATTGAGATTAAATATAGAGGCCAAGAAAAGTCAGTAACAGGCCAATTTGACCAGCTTAATCTTAGACACCTAACAAAACAGTTAAAACCTAAATATAGCCATTCTTTGGCATTTAAGAGAAACAATAGTTAAATGCAACCTAAGATGTACACTTGTGTTAACCTCCCTAAAATAAATAAAGACTGGAAACTACAAGAGAGAGATTTTTAGGCAGATGTACCTGCTAAGTATCAAGAGAAACTTTCAGAATCAGGAGTTTTTAGTCAGTTTAAGGCCTACAGGTCCTCCTAAGCTACAAAGGTAGGCTTAATCTATGCTTGCTAGTATGATTATCTAGCCCTAAGTCACAGGAATGTAGAGATCTCTACTAAACACAGGTTACACCAACAAGAGGACTTGGCTATGCAGTCAGTGACAACCAAAAGGTAGAACAGCAACTCCAGAAGGCAGGGCAGGCACCTGCTGCCCCCCAACATCACTGCAAAGATGAATAACATTTATTGCTCAAGTTTCCTTGCAGAACTGTCGAGCACTAGATCAGATGGTAGATAAGAGAATGTTGTTGCTGCATCAATGAAACCAGTCTAATGAAAGCAACATCGAAACTCTCAGACATCTAAATAAAAGGCTGAAGCAAGAAGAATCAAATGACCCCTGGCCAGGATGGCTGAACTCCACTCCTGTCACCTGACTGACCCCTACCCTTACTCCCCTATTTGTGATAAAATTTCTGCTAACAATTGCTCCCTGTCTTCTCAGGTTTGCCTAGAACCGCATAAGTGAGGTTGCCAGGGTGACCTACAACCAGATGCTCCTGCACTCTTAGAGTCGCCTCCCCACTGACCTAGAACCCGAACCTGTTTCTCCCCACGGCGCCCCCTAGCATGCAGGAAGTAGCCAGATGGACTCCGGCGCCCTATATCACCAAAAAGGTCGGGATGTTAGGTTGGAAATTAGGTGACTGTAGGGGGCAAAGCTGAGCAGCCAGAACAAAGACCAACCCGCCAAAGGTGACTAGAAAGTTCGCAGCAAGGTGGATGAAAAGTTCCACTGACCCTTCACACCCACCTGTCACTCAACAGGACCCCCTCCCAACCTAGTCTATAAAAACCCTGGGCAGCCAGGGCCACTTGCGATTTTCTCCGGGTCCCTATACCCCCGGGGATCTGGGAATTTCACTTGAGAGCCAAATTCCAATAAAGCTTGCTTCGGCCACTTTCTGTCCCATTTTATTTGGCCGCTAACTGTGCCCACCAAGACCTGCTGAGCTTACATTTGGTCCTGCTGCTGAGCCCGCCTGAGCTTACAATTAGAGTTGTCATTTTGCATTGTTAAACACGTCATGCTAAGTAACTGGTGATGGGTACGGAGGTCAGAGATGGGGCGTTCCCATGGCGAAGCATTACCTGCATAACATGGAGTCCGTTTAGTCATTGCCCACATAGCCTGGCAAATCTGTCAGTCTGTCACACGTTTCAGTATTTTCTCAACATGTAGAAGCTCCATAGAGATACAGTTCCCAGCTCATCGTGTCCTTTTGCTTTGCCTAATGTATTTTTAAAAATTCAAATGCTTTAAAAAACCTTTACAATTTATCTTTTTTCTAATTGCTTTGAACTTTGGTGGTCTGATCTCGGTGAAGGACGTTTCCGCCAGCGCCTGGCGGTGGAGACACTGAGCTGTTTCCTTCTAGTGACTCTGTGGTGTATCACTCTGTGCATTCGAGTCTCTGACCCACTTGGAAATCATCCTGTGCGGCTCCACTTACCAAGAACCCCTTTGCTCACCGGCAGAGACGCTGTGTTTGTGGGACTCGCGTGGGATTGAATCCTGAGTTCCCAGTCTGTCCGCTGCTTCAGTCTGCGCATCTGTCAGTACCGTTGTAAGGATGAGGCTTTGTGGTGTACCTTGATGTCTGGCGGGTTTTTCCTCTTCCTTCCTCTTCTTTTCCGGGATTATCCTGGATATTCGTGTTTATTTGTCAAGTTGCCTTTTGTGACCTGCGGCTCCAGCTCCAGGGTTTGTGCTGGAGAGAAGCGACCCACCTTGCGCCAGCCTTCCACACGGGGGCGGGGGCGTCTTTCCTTAAGGGTTAAGTCTACTTTGGGGTCTTTCAAGAATATACTTCACGGTTTTTCTCATTTAAGCTTTGGTCACTGTTAAACTTAAAAGTAGGCATTTTCCTGTTTTTATTCCCCTGCAGTAAGGGCGTCTTTTCCGTTGCTTGTTCTCGTTTCCGGTTGATTTTGAAGTCTGCTGATTTTCACATGCTTATTTGGTCAGCTGCTATTTGTCACCCAGTTCTCTTATTGTCAGTAGGGGCTTTTCTATGGGTTCGGGTTTTCCAGCCCTGTAATCAAGTCATCTGTAATTACAGCTTTACCTGTCCCTTTCGGTTCCTACGCCTTTCTCTGATGGCTTTCTAATTGTCGATTTAAAGCCATTACTTAAACATGAACTCGCCGGCCAGCGTTGCTAACGCCATCTGCTGCCGCCCTGTGTGGCGTGTTGGCGGCTGAAGCCTGTGTCTGCATTGGGCGGCGTCACTGGTGTCCTGCAGAAGTGGTCGCTCTCAGTGGCCTGCACCGGTCAGGCCTGCGCTCTTCCCCGCCGCCTGCCTGGGCTGTGAGATCTCTCCAGCTGCCGTCTCCTGGGCCAGGATTCCGCAGGGTCCCTCCCTCCGGGGCTCTTGCGCTGCTGTGCTAGGGTCCCCTTGGGGCCTCAACCCTGCTTGGCTCTGGGGGACATGCCTCAAGCCCACCGAGACCCTTTCCTGACCCTTGCTTGCTGTGTGGCCTTCACGCCCTGGGCCCCCAACCCCCGCAGCTTAAGGAGCTGGACACCAGGGAGCGTTGCTCCTGGCCGTCTCTGCTCCCCGTGGACAGATGAGCCCATCTACCTGCTGACAAGCAACTCAAGCCATAGGGGAAGGTGGTGTCGAAGTGTTGTGCCCAAAGGCTCGAGACCCCGCAAAGACCACCAGAGACCACGATCAATGCAAGCAACAAAGAGTCATTTATTAGCAAGCTAGAACCTGGTCCTCTGCGTCCTTAACCAGTGACGCTAAGAGGCCCTGAGCCCTCGTTAGCAGGGTTTATATAATGAAAGGCAAGCAGTTATACAGTGTTCTTCCTAATTAGTTAACATATACAATTGTAAAGCATGTTATCTTAAGTTCTGAGTCGCCCTGACCTCCGAGAGGAGGGTTGTCGTTAGCAAGGTTTGTTAGCAAGGTTCGTTCTCGGGTCAGCTCCCCTGGCCTTCACAGATGAGAGAGGTCTGTGTTTATACATTCTTTACCACTTTTACGACCGGGGCTGAGGGCAATTTGGGGAAGCCTGTGTCTCTATCTTTCAGAAGCTGCTGGGCTGCCCAGGGCAGGGGGCCGAGTCTCTGGGGGTGGGGGTAGCTGCCTTTGTCGCTGTCACCCGGAGACAGTGTTTCCCTCCAGGTCTCTTTAGTGCCCTGCTTTCTGCCTACCCTGCTGTCCCCGAGCTTCCCTACATTTTCTTACAGTGGCTTCTTAGCTTTGGGCCTCACATCTGTGTCTTCCGGCCACACGGAGCCGATTTCCCTACGCGGGGCCGGCCGAGGCCCTCCTGTCCTTTCCCCGCCCTGCCCCACTCCGTGCCCAACCTCTGAGACCTGGGTGTGCATCTGCACGGTGGCTCTGTGGCCTCGCGGCTCTGCTCCCTGCAGCACCAGCACCTCGGCTGCTACTGCCTTGCAGGGATCTGCAGCCGGATACCGGGCTGTCGCGGCGTTTCCGCTCAGGACGACTTCAGCTCTTCTCTTGACCCATGTGAATCAGAGGATTGTTTTTCCTATTTCTATGAAGAATGCCACTGGAACACTAGCAACAACAGGTGTTGGTGAGGATGTGGGAACAAAGGTACACTCATACATTGGTGGTGGGGCTGCAAATTAGTGCAGCCACTCTGGAAAGCAGTGTGGAGATTCCTCAGAAAGCTTGGAATGGACCCACCATTTGACCCAGCTCTCCCACTCCTTGGCCTATACCCAAAGGACTTAAAATCAGCATACTACAGAGATACAGCCACATCAATGTTCATAGCTGCTCAATTCACAATAGCCAGATTGTGGAACCAACCTAGACGTCCTTCAATTGATGAATGGATAAAGAAACTGTGGTATATATATATACAATGGAATATTACTCAGCCATAAAAAATAAAATCATGGCATTTGCAGGCAAATGGATGAAATTTGAGAATATCATGCTAAGTGAGATAAGCCAATCTCAAAAAACTAAAGGACAAATGATCTTGCTGATAAGCGGATGATGACACATAATGAGGGGTGGGAAGGGGGCAAGAATGGAGGAAGGAGGGACTGTATAGAGGGATAAGAGGGGTTGGAGGGGTGGGGAGAAAGGAAAAAAAATAACAGAATGAATCAAAAACTATTTACCCTAGGTAAATGTATAATTACAAAAACGGTATGCCTCTACTTCACGTACAGAGAAACAAGATGTATCCCATTTGTTTACAATAAAAATGAATTAAAAAAAAGAATGCCATTGGAATTTGATAGGATTGCTATTTTTTGAATAAAATACACTGTTATTCATTTTTTCTTTCCTTTTAAAATTTTATTGTGCAGAGTTCTGGTTGGAGACCTAGAGTGGAATTCCAGGACTAACAGAAGAGACTTGCTGGGGAAGAGCCGCCCAGACTGGCATCTGCAAGTGCCCAGCTCCTGAGCGTGGCACCAATCACCTGTGCCTGTTAAGCCGACTTTCTCAACAACCTCAGACTTTGTAGGAATTAAATAACTTACAATGCCCTGCGTGTGGTGGGCACCTGTGGACGCAGCTCCCATGGCGACCGTCTCCACCACTCCGTCCTCTTGGGCTTTGCTGCTGGGAGGGTGGACTTTGGAAGCTCAGAACCTCCTTGGTCAGCACTGTCCTCCCACTTTCCTGCTGACCTTCACCAGGGGAAGGGCCTGTTGGGGCAGACGCGTTACTGTGCCCCGGGTAGAATGAGCGCTCTGTGAACAGTTAAGGGAGCCGGGAGAACATGGTCCTAGTGGCTCAGCTGCTTTTACATCCTGTCGCCTGTCACCCTGGGTGAGTCCTAGCTGTTCTCCACTTAGGTGGAGATTCTACCAGTTTCCTGATCCTTTCGTGATCTTCGGCCCGTGCCCTCTTTGTGGTCCAATACACAGAACATGAAATTCAGCATTTCTCCGGTACTAGGGATTGAACCCAGGGGTGCTTTAACACTAGCTACGTCCCTTTTGAGACAGGGCCTTGCCAAGTGGCCGAGGCTGGCCTCGAGCTCAGGTCCTCCTGCCTCAGCTTCCCGAGCTGCCGGGATCACAAGCGTGCCCCACCGCGCCCCACTGAACCTCTCCATCTTAAAGTGCAGCTCTGTGTCTCGCGGGGCAGGCTACAGTGAGGACAGCCAGCAGAGGTGCACAGCACGTCCCGTGTACCGGAAGCTCAGCACTGCCGCCGACGGGCACAGCCGAGCCCGCGCAGGCGTGGGAAGACTGTCCAGTCTCATGACGGGGTTGCCTGGGGCTCGGGGACAGAGGAACGGCACAGGCTTGGTCTGCCTCTACCTGTAGCATTAGGTAGGAGGAGCGGGCCATCGTAGAAATGTGTTTTTCTAAATGTCTTTGTCAGGGGAGAAGGAAAGCCTGTTAGACCCCTAGGACTACTGGAAAGCCGGGCGGCCAGCTGGCCCAGCCTCTCCAGGGCCTCGGCCTGGCCAGCGTCCTCCCAAGCCAACCCGGAGGTGGCCCGTCTCCCGCCACCTCCGCTCACTCAGTGGCCCATTCCATCTCTGAATTTTCCCAGGCGTGTTAAGTATGATACTTTATTGGGTGTTTTTACCCTGTTTCCAGTGACATTTTAAAGTTGAGGGAGAGGGTCTGTCAGCAGCTTCTCCAAGGCCACAGAACCATTAAAAACCACACCCTGCAGAACACATCAAGGGGGAGAAGAGGCAGCCCCCAGAGCCCCGCAAGGCGTGCAGTGCGCCAGGCCCTTCGTCCCCGCGGGCGTCCCCAGGAGTCGAGGAAGAGCGCGGCCTCGTCCCTGCTGCTGCTGCGTCAGTCCCCCACGAAGATGGAGACCATGCCGGAAGAACCGTTCTTGTTCACCACAGACGTCCACGGAGAGTCGCCGCTCATTCTGCAAAAGAGCAGAGCCCGCGTCAGTCGCGCTTCTAAGATCTTACCTTTCCCGTTAACTCCCCCAGGACGCGCCTCGGAGCCCCTGGCCATGCTCCGAGGGACAGACGTCCCACAAGGAGCAGAGGCGGGCCGGTGAGTGCTCAACACCTGGACTCCTCCCCACAAGGCCCCCGTGGTTGCTTTGCCAATTTGTGGTGTCAATTCTCCAACTGGACCTCCGCCAATTAGGCTGCCAGTTAGACACCACTGACCAGAGCTGCTGTTAGAAGCTCCAGGTCCACATGCACACGCACACGTGCGCGCACACTGGGGTTGGGGCTGGAAGCTGGAGGAAGATAGGAAGAAAGCTGGGAGCTGCTTTTTAAAGAGAGAGAGAAAAAAACAAACAAACCGGGAATAATTCCCATGCTCGGGGCATCCCCTGGGTCCTCTGCCACATCCCACTTCATTTTCAGAGCTGGCCCGGGGGAGACCACACCCCCCAACTGGTGAGGAAGGTGCTGAACCTCATCAGTGCTGAGGACGTGACCAGAGAGGGTGCAGGCAGGACACCCGGTCCAGCAACCAGGCTGGAGCCCCCACCTGCCCCCTGCGACCCACTGGCTCGGATGGACGGCTCAGGGCCACGGTGCCCCACGTGTGCTGCCTGAGACGTGTTAGGAGCAGCTCCTGTGGCATGAACCGCGTCCCCACGTGCTGTCCCCTCACCGCACTTCCTGGTAAGCTGCTCCAGGGAGCGGGCTCTTTAGTCCCACTGTACTCACGTTCCTGGATGCAAACCCTCACAAGCCCTCATCAGCCAGTTACTGCCACTTGGCAGACAGAGGACTCGTGACTGGACAGGACAAAAGCCCTGCCCAGGGCTGCAGAGCTGGACACACAGAGCCGGAACTGAGATACAGACCCCGAGACTCAGGGACACACAGCCAGGTGTGTCCACCCATCTGCATGGGCCTGGTCTGGCCAGCCAGCCAGGAGGGGAAGCAGCAGCCCAGCACCAGCAGTGCCCGCAGACGAGGACGGACCCACGGAGCGGCCCCGTCTTCACTGGGGAGCAGCGAGCACTGCTGTGTGGGCGTTGCAGAGTCTGAGCCCCACAGGTCCTTCCCGAAGCCGGTGGCCAAGAGCTGCCTGGACTGCCTTGGTCACGTGGGTCTGAGAAGACCAATGTGTACATGTGACCTTGTGACCCTTTCATAATATGCATTAGTTATAAAGCATATATAGCACAATATAAAAGTACCTATTTAGAACTCAGCCAGTACAAATTACATGTTTATATAGCTTAAATACAAGTTAGAGGTTTATCTAGTTCTAATTCCAAATACTAAGTTCTGTTTATACACATTCTTCTGTTTGTGATGGGACTGCATCCTGATCAACCCGGGTGTTAGGGTTTGGATGTGAGGTGTCCCCCAGAGCTCACGCTAGACAATGCAGGGTTTAGAGAAGTGGCTGGGTTGTGAGAACCTCAACCAATCAGTGAAGGAATCCCCTGGTGGGGATTAACTGCGTGGCAACCGAGGCAGGGAGGGCGTGGCTGGAGGAGGTGGGCATGGGGTGGTGCCTGCGGGGTAGATATTTGTATCTGGCAAGTGGACTCTGCTTCCCTCTGCCACTCTCTTCCCCCATGATGTCCTGCCTCACCTCAAGCCCTGAGGAAGGGAGCCTGCTGTCTATGGACTGAGCCCTCTGAAGCCGCGAGTCCCCCTCTACGACTGTCCTGGTCGGGTCTTTCAGTCACAGCAGCAGGAAAGCCGACTAAGACACCATGGCAAGTTGAAAGTACCATGAGACCAGTGTACAGCTGACCCGCACGGCTCCACCCACCTCACCTGCGGCTGGGCCGTCACCCGGCTCCAGGCCTTCCGACAAGGAAGGACTGAACATCTCGCACACTACTGAACTCTGCACCCGGTGAAAGCTGTAGGGGTGTATCTATACCACCACGAAGCCAAAAACATCGTAGGTTAATCCCTGTCTGCCCAAGTGTGTCATATTCACAAACGTCACGTGCATCACGGTCTGTGTCCGAGTGCCAGTTGCCCCTTTATCGGGCACCTACCTTCACCAGCTGCTGGGCAAGGGCTTTGAATGCAACCCTTGCTCCGGTGACTCCCCGGGGCAGGGACCTCGCCTGCATTTTGGATGCAGTGAGGCTGTGCACAGCAGCTGCACAGAGTAGCCCCACAGAGCAGATGCAGCTCACCTGAGCTTCCGGAGGGAGCTCCCGGGGTGCCTCCCGGCTTCGCACAGCAGCAGCATGCCATTGGGGCCGAGGACGTTGCCTCTAATGTCCAGCACGTGCAGGGTCTTGCTGCAGGCGATGGCTGAAGCCACGTGCTGACAGCAGGCTCCAGTCAACTGGCACGAGTCCAGGCTGCAACGGAAGGGTGGTCCTCAGGGCAGCGTCCAGCCAGACTGCCCAGGCTCGCCCCAGCCTCTGGGCGACCTTGCTCCTCCACTGGAGTCCACTCCCCAGCCCTTGGACTGCGGCTGACTGCGAACCTCACTTTGACTAATACGGCACCATGGAAGCCAGGTTCCAGAGTTCTGGGCCTGCACCTCGGGTGCCTAGGAGGTTTCTTTGCTTTTTGTGTGGATTATTAAACGCAGGGGTACTCTACCACCGAGTGAAGTTGCCAATGCTGGCCTCGAACTTGTGAGCCTCCTGCCTCAGCCTCCTACCACACCAGCCTGGTACACTTCTTGATCCCTTGGAACACCCAAGATGCCGCTAAAGGCTGCATTGTGTCCCCTCCAAGGCCACATGTTGAAGTCCCAAGCCCCAGCTGTGAACACACTTGGAGGAAGTCTTCACAGAGGCACTTAAGGCGGCCCCCACCTGGTATAACTGGTATGCCTGTAAGAACAGGAAGCTCAGGCGCACACTTGCAGAGGAAAGACTGCAGACAGGGAGGAGACGGTACCCGTGAGCCGAGGAGCCAGGCCTGGAGCGGTCCTCCCGGCAGGTGCCAAGAAGGAACCCGCCCCAGCACCCCCTGAGCTTGGGCTTCCAGCCTCTAGAACCCAGATGTGCACCCAGGGTGGCCGCGTCACTCGGTCTGTGGCACTTTGCTGTGTCAAATGCCAGACTGACGGGTAAGTGAGACCTGGGCCCTCACCTGTCATCCCAGCTGCCAGTCAGCCAGGCTGCCCACCCACCCACGGGAGCCTAGCTGAAGCCCCTGGGCCAGCTGTCAGCAGTGAGCACTCTTGCAGCCTGCTGTGGTGGGGTGGCCATAGCCGACAGCCGCGGTTTCCCGACGGTGTCCTCCCTGTCCCTCAGTCTTCTGCCACCGGGACGAGCCCAGGCCTGCCAGCACCCACCTGAGGTTGCTCAGGCAGCACTGGGGGTTTCGCAGAGCTCTGCTCAGCAGCGCCGCGCCGGCATCTCCTATGTGGTTGCCCCCGAGCTCCAGGCTTCTTAGATTCGGGTTGCTGGTGAGAACGGAGGCCAGGTCTGGACAGCCCCTGGGCGTGATGGAGCAGCTGCGCAGGCTGCAAGACAAGGCGACACCGAGGACGCCCACCGTGAGGCTCGCCTGCGAATGCACTCCTCACCGGGCTGAGATTTTCCAGGAGTTATAGTGAATGTGCGTTGTAATTATGGCTCTGTACTTCAGGGGGATTTTTGTTTTTAACCGGATAGTATAGACAGTTACCCTCACCGATCCTTTTATAAGGGTCTCTCTGGTGCTGGGGGTGGAGCCCAGGGCCCGCAGGTGCTCAGCCCGCTAGCCTGAACCTTCCGACGCTAAGGAGCTGCGCATGCGCAGGGCGCACCCTGCTGCTCACTCTTGTTTGGATTCGCTGGCTCCGCTCTGCTTAGTGCTCTCGCATTTCACGGAGGGAACCAGACTGCAGTTGGCATTCCTCACATGCTCCTTGCTGGTCTCTGGAATCAAGATCACGGTGTCCTCCAAAGTCAGTGTGGGGGGGGGGCAGGAGATGAATGGAGGACCTCTGGATTGGGTGGGGGAGTGGGAAGATGGGGAATGAGATGGACACCATTACCCCAGGTATGATGGCACAAATCCAGGACTACATGGTGTGCAACCAGAGGAAGGAACAGCTGTGCTCCATTTGGGTACAAGGAATCGAAGTACATTCTGCTGTCATGTGTAACTAAGGAGAATAAAATTTAAAAAGACTAGGAATGTAGCTCAGAGGTAAAGTACACCTAAATTCAATCCCTAGTATTACAATTAAATCAATTGCAAAAAGTCCTTTTGTAAATGAAGGAATAAAACTACCTGCTATTCTGAGAAAAAAAGAAAGAAAGAAAGAAAGAAAAAAAAGTCAGTGTGAGGGTTGGGGGTCTCTTCTCTTTCTGGTCTCGAAGTCACTGTGAGAGGAGAGAACTGGTCTGCCGTGGGCGTCTGGCGAGACTCGCTGGTGCAGGCCTTCAAGCCTGGGTTCCACAGGGCCAGATTTGGCGGCCGAGTTCCTTGTGTCAATGGTTTGGAAATGTTCATGATTTTCTAAGTTACACTACTCTGGAAGCTCACCAAGTTGGGAAGAGCCTTTCAGGTTATGTTAAGGGGCTTCCACCACCTCGTCAGGACGCCCACAGCAGCTGTAGCAGCTCTTCCCCTCAGGGTGGACCTGCACGCTCTCCAAGACCACAGGCGCCCCCGAGCATAGGGCTCAGGTGCATCTGTACAAGAGGAGCCGGAGCGTGAAAGACGTAATGAATCTCAGGACAGAACTGTAAAGTGCCTCAATCCTTTTTGATGTTGATTACACATTGGAGTGATGAGACTCCATGTATGATTAAGTACATTGTATTGTTATTGTTTGGTACTGGGACTGAACCCAGAGGTGCTTAACCACTGAGCCACATCCTCAGCCCTTTTCATTTTTTATTTAGAGACAGGGTCTGAGTTGCTGAGGCTGGCTTTGAATTTGTGATCCTCCTGCCTCAGCCTCCTAAGCTGCTGGGATTACAGGAGTGCCAGTCTGTGTATTGATTAGAATTCCATGCCCAATTTCATCTGTGTATGCTATTAGAACATTTAAAACATGCAGGGCTTGTACTAGATTCTACTGTATAATGTTGATACAAATTGTTACTCTTTGCCAAGAGCCACTTGTATCTTTGGGGACTTTTCAGCTGTTTTTGCCATCTGTTTCATTCACTTCAGTCTTTGTTTCCTTCCATCTTTGGGGGTTTATTTTGCTATTAAGAAAACTTTGAGGGCTGGGGAGATAGCTCAGTTGGTAGAGTGCTTGCCTCCCAAGCACAAGGTCCTGGGTTCAATCCCCAGCACCGCAAAAAAAAAAAAAAAAAAAAAAAAAAAAAAAAAAAAAATCTTTGAGGGGCTGGGACTGTGGCTCAGTGGTAGAGTGCTTGCCTAGCATGTGTGAGGCACTGGGTTCCATCCTCAGCATCACATAAAAGTAAAGGCATCTACAACTAAAAAAAGAATTAAAAACAAAGGCAGTGGTGTTCACCTGTAATCCTAGAGGCTTGGGAGACTAAGGAGGATTCTAAGTCTCAGCAACGTAGGGAGACCCTGTCTCAAGATTTAAAGCACCCCTGGGTTCAACCCCCGGTACTTCTCCAATAACTGTCATCTTTAGTTTCACTCATTTTAATTGGTTCTAACCTACTGCTCAACCATTAATACTACAATCTCTAAATGTTCCAGGATCTGATTCTATTTTATGCATTCCCTGTACCTCAGAGTGTAAGTGTGTTTTTGGCTTAAGCAGCACACGTGATTATTTTACAGATAGCCTGGTTGCTCAGAGTCTGAGGCTGGGGCTCACCTGTTTTGTCTTGCTCACTATTCCTTATTTCCTTGGCGCTTAGGTTTTTTGACTGTGGTGTTGTTGACCTTGGAAGGTCATTTTAGATCATGTCAAGGTCAGGGGTCACATCTCCCATCTGCCACTGCAGAGGATTACTCGGAGGCTTTTTCCAGGGGTATAGACGTTGCTAGTTTGAGGTTATTGTTTTTTAATTCAGTCTGAAGGATTTTTGGACAACCTCAAGTGATCTACACTGAGCTCACTACTTAGGTTTATCACTGGTTCAGCCTCTAGATGATTTGATTTTTAGAATATTCTGACATTTACCCCACCATCGCGGTAAGGAAGATGCATCTTACACTCTTCCACGATGTGATTTAACACCTGCAGCAAGGACTGCGGGGTGCACGCTCAGATTTCCTAATGGATCAGGTAACATCAGGCCCCTAAATCCCCAAGCCTGGATGTCTTAGGGAGACACGTGATGGCCATGTGCTGACCCTTCCGCTTCCCCGAACTTTCGGAAAGCTTCCTATCAGCCTCGATTCTCTCATGGAATCTGGGTCCCCAGCTCCACGTTTTCCCCTGATCGTGGACTGTTCTCCCTCCTGGTGAAATGCGCATGCTCATCAACAGCACCCACGCCAATCATCTCTGCCGGCCGAAGCTCCACCCAGCACACCGTCTCTCCCTCAGGAGAGGTCCCTGCTCGCCTGAATGACCTCACCATACACTGAATCTGGGCGTTCACAGGAACATCTCTACCAGAACCTGAGCAGAGTAGCTTCCAGCCTCCCCGAGAAAGGCACAGACGTGTCCTTCCCGAGGCTGGCGCCATCTCGGCTGGCCTCCAGGTCGCCACCCCAGACCTACCGCAGTGACTGCAGGCTGCAGGTGGGCTGTCGCAGGGCCCCGCAGAGCACAGCCAGTCCCTCGTCCTTTAGGGCGTTGCCGCTGAGGTCCAGGAGGCTCAGGTGTGTGTTCCTCAGAAGAGCCTCAGAGAAGTGCTGCACACAGTGCTCCGTGAGCAGGCAGTTAGCCAACCTGGAGGAGGGCGGCAGGGAGAGGCCGGGCTGTGAGGACCGCGGCTGGCCTGCGTGCTCCACGACCTTGTATAGATCTCCGGGGGACCACACCTCCCCTTGCATTTCTCCTTACTCATGTGATAGAGGCAGGAGAAAACAAAACCGACCCTGTCATTCCAAGAAAGACCTCAGCTGAAAGAGCACAGCTCATTCCAGGAACACCTGGATTTTAGTTCCGATTCTGTATTTCTTACTGTCCTTGGACAAGACTTGTGCCTTCTGAGACCGTTCCCTGGTGGATTGGTGTAGAGCCTGGGTTATGGCAGAGATAACATTCTCAACCTCTCTGATTCTTTTTAAGATCCCAACAGGTTCATGGCCTCTTAAGAACCCACTTTTAAGTTGGGAAATCAACAAGGTACAGGTAAGGGCAGAGCAGAGGTTGCAGCTGGAGGTGAGCCAGCCACAGGTGGCCCCAGAGATTTAACAAATAGAAGATCGCCAACAGTCACACAAAGTTTTATCTAGAATCCAGGGTTTCAGCTTCTGTCGGAAGGAAGCTGCCTGCCCACCCCAGTCCACTTACACCAAGTGCTGCAGGGTGCAGTCCGGGTGGCCCAAGGCCTCACAGAGTGCAGGGATGCCCTCCTCCAGCTCATTTCCCGATAGGTCCAGGACCTTCAGCTTATTATTTCTCAGCAGCACGAAGGACAAGACCCGGCAGCCTTCCGATGAGAAGCCGGAGTTCTTCAGCCTGCGGGAGGGGAGCACCGCCCTGTTGGCTTCCCTGCCCCACTGGCTCCTGGCACCAGAGCCCCTCCTGACCCGTCAACCCCTGCTGCACAGTGAGGCGCAGACCATCTCGTCTGTGCTTAACCACCTAAGTGGCTTCCCTCCCCTTTCCCACCCGCACGGCCCCTCCTGCCACACCAGGCCGTCTTCCTCAAGGTCTCCAAGTCATTGTCCCAAGCACATCCCACTTCCAACTCCCAGCCCCACTGGGGACCTGGTGTTGCTCATGGAGAACGACAGCTCCCTCCCTGGGTGAGGTGAGGCTCCTCAAAGAGCATTTCTGGGGAAGTGCTGGGGGGGGTCCCCCAGGGCTCATGGTTGGCAGCCCTGGTGGTTGGTCTGCCAGTAGTTGTGGCTTCCTCCCATCTCAGTGGCTGTACCTCTGGTGCGGGCATGCATGTGCCCACACGCATGCAAACTAAGCCCCCAGGTGACAGAAGGAAGTTATCAATCACAGCATTTGTTGATAAAGGCAGATATCATTAGCAAGTCTCCTGTCCACAGCCCTAACATTTCTCCAGGGTGATTCTGCAGCAGCTCACGGTCTAAAGTTGTCTGCAGCTTTAAGATATTTTCAAGAAGTGAATGTAGAACTTCATACCATACCCCCAAATTAATTCGAAGTGGGTCATACACTTAAATGTTCAAGTCCAGGCAACAGGGCTGGGTCGTAGCTCTGTGGCAGAGCACTTGCCTAGCGCGTCAGTCACTGGGTTTGATTCTCAGCACTGCATATAAAGGTATGTCAACAACCATAATTTTTAAAAAGTCCAAACAATGAAAACTTTAAGAAAACACAGGGCTGGGGAGATAGCTCAGTTGGTAGAGTGCTTGCCTCACAAGCACAAGGCCCTGGGTTCAATCCCAGTACTGCCAAAAAAAAAAAAAAAAAAAAAAAAAAAAAAAAAAAAAAAAAGAAAACACAGCAGCTAATCTTTGTGACCTTGGGTTAGGCAATGGTTTCCCAGGTGACAAAAGCTCAAGAGGCCAAAGAAAGAAGAGGTGGTTAGTAAGAAGATTGTTCAGAGTGGGAGCTGTGTGCCAATCACAGGTGCCCGTCACGGAGTCTCTCAACTCAGCAAGAAAGACCACCCACCAAGAGTGCGCTCGGGTGTGGCTGGCCCTCTCTCCAAAGGAGACAGACAGCTGGGACCGAGCAAGAACATGGCCAAAGGCTACTTCCCGCCTGAGGGAGGGCAGGAGAACCTGTACCAGCCAGGACCTGGAGAAGCCGTGATCCTCTACTGATGGCGAATGAGAGTCTGAAGCCACAGTGGAAAAGGAGTGAAGCCTGAAGTCGCTCTGACCCACTTCCTCGCCAGGGAGGAGCCTCAAAGAGCCAAAAACAGGCCTTCAAGTGAAAACAGCACAGACCATTCAGAACAGCCAAAGGTGAAAGCAACCTGAATGCTCGCCAGGAGCTCAACAGGTCGAACGTGGCAGGTCCCTGCAGGGGAAAGTGGCCTGGCCACCAAGGAGTGAAGGACTGACGGCTGCAACACCTTGAGTGGATCTCGGGAGCTGTTGGCTCAGTTGAGAGCAAGCTGCTCCCGAGAGATCACAGGTAGTGCAATTTAAACGAGATATGCAGAAGATAGAAATCCATCAACACTGAAGTCTGCAGGGGGCCCGGGGACAGAGACAAAAGGGCGGCGCATGAACTCATGGGTGTGGTCTCTTCCCAGGTGGTGCAAACATTCCCAAGTTAGATAGTCTTAAGGGTCGCACACCTCTGAGCATTCACTAAGACCACTAGATTCCACTCTTTAAAAGCATGGGTTTTTTGGTCTGTGCATTGAATCTCAACAAAGCTGTTATCTGCAAATGGATCTGGGTCTTCGCATCTTGGATGGGGAGCACTCATACAGCAGGGGAAGGGCTGTCACAAGTATCCTAACATTGCTGGGCGCAGGATGCACACCTGCAATCCCAGTGGCTCGGGAGGCCGAGTTCTTAGGTTGATTGGAAAAGGCTTGAAGCCTAACTTAGAGCACACAGGTGCCAGGACAGAGGCCAGGTGCTGGCCACCAATAGTCCTGAGAAAGCCCAACCCAGACACCAGCCTCCAGACCACCGCCGGCCCCATCCAGCGCCTCCTCCCCTGCCCATCAGAGGCCAGCTCTGCAGGCCTCCAACAGCTTGCTCATCTTTGAGCTCATGGTAAGGCCATACGGGATACTCCCCAGTTACTCCTTTCCACCTACAGTATCAGAGATTTGTCCCACATTTTACCCCTGGTTGTAGACCGTTCCTGTGGGATATGAGGATGTCACTATAGGTTTCCTGTCTATTGCTGGGAATTTCCATTTTTCAGGCCCTGGGGAGTCCTGCCTTAAATGTCTGAGTGCCCCTCTCTCAGCAGACCGCGCC
Organism: Sciurus carolinensis; assembly: GCF_902686445.1. Taxonomy (NCBI): domain Eukaryota; kingdom Metazoa; phylum Chordata; class Mammalia; order Rodentia; family Sciuridae; genus Sciurus; species Sciurus carolinensis. The sequence continues at coordinate 65,483,716 of NC_062228.1, read as the reverse complement.
GTAACACCCCGAGCACTCCTGGGGTTACATCGTGCACCACAACCTGCAACGGCCAGACGGTGGTTTTCCTAAGCACTTGTATCCATTTAGAAACCAACTCCCCTATTCTGGCCTCCATCTCCCAGCAGGAGGAGTGGCAGGGAACAGGATGGAGGTGCCCGTGTGCACGCAGCCCCATCCCCAGGACCCCCTCGGGACTCACAGCAGCTCTTCTAGGTGACACACTGGGTGGGTCAGGGTGCTGCAGAGAACCAGCTCGTCCTTGTGGGAGAGGCTGGTGTAGGCGAGGGTCAGGTTCTTCAGGTTTGGGTTACTGGTGAGCACCTCAAACAAAATCCGAATTTCGCCACTCACACAGAGGTTACTGGTCCTGCGAAGCAAAGGCGACTGGTGAGTCGGACCCACTGATGCCTGCAGGCAGCAGGAAGCCTGACTTTGGTGGCCCCTGTGCCATGACTGACCCACCGCCTGCTTCTGCGCCCCCACTGCCTGGGTGGGTTTCCCCATAGAAGGCCATGTCTGGGGACAATGGTGGTCGTCAGAACTAGAGGAAGCTACTGGTCAGGAAGGCAGAGCCCAGGGTGCCCTCAGCTCCCAAGATGCACAGCACGGCCCCACCTCGGGAGCGGGGCGGCCTCGGCATCAGCGGTGCTGGGCCAAGGGACCCTTTCTGGGTCCAGCCTCTGCTTATGCAGAGGGGCAGGGAGGGTCAGTGGTCTCCACGCCGCAGGTTTATCTTCAACTCACTCGAGCGTCTGCAGGGGACATCTGGGCTGCCGCAGCTCGTAACACAAGGACATGAGCGCGCACCTGCTGAGGACGGTGTCCGACACCCGGACCAAGCGGAGGTGCTCGTTTGTGGTGAGCACAGAGCAGATCTGGTGCCACCAGAGGCTGGCGTGGCACGACCTGTTATCAGAGGAGAAAGGACAGGCTGGCCACAGCTGGTCACCTCAAGGCAGTCACAACCTCCAGCCCTGTGTCACTTTCTCAGACCCCAGGGTGGGGAACGAGGTCAGGGAGGTCAGCTCACCTCCTGTGGGTGCTTCTGGCCAGGACCCCTGGTCAGGCTGCAGGCTTTCAGGCCCCTACAACCCGAGTGACAGTGCTTCTGACAACAGCGGGCAGGGCCAGCAATGCTTCAGAGCACCCTCCACACTCAGGACCACTCTCACAGCAAGGGGACAGCCTGCCTAGGCCACTGAGGTGCTGGGGTGGACGGACCCTGCCTGGTTTCCAGTCCAGACTGTTTACAGGGCAAGATGAGGCAGGAGGCCCGAGCTAGCCTCCAGTAAGATATCCTGACCTCGAGCTTGGCCCTGGCCCCTTCTGCCGGTATCATCTTGGTCAAGGACTGGACTTGCCTGCCCATTTCCTCCCCTGTAGCACGACAGTAATAAGATCCACCTGGTGGTTTGTCTGAATCACACTAAGGTTTTTTAGAGCTGCACCAGTTTGCAGCTGGGAGGTCAAGGATCTGGAACGTGGTCCCAGGGGAGCCCTGTAAGTGGGAACCGTGCCCCAGACTGTCGCCCTCCACCCTCAGTACAGTCTTATTGCTGCTTTGGGAATGAGACCGGTGCAGCTAAGAAAGGCCAGCCTCGGGGATGAGGTCAGGGCTCCTCAGGAGTCCACCTGGGTGCACGCCATTCGCTGCACTGACCCAGCACACATGCCCTATAGGTGAGCGTCCTGGAAAGAGTAAGTTACAGACGTGGGCGGGGCGGCGGTCTGGGGGCGGGGCGGCAGCCTGGGGGCGGGGCGGCGGCTCGGGGGCGGGGCACTCGCCTGGCGTGCGTTTGAGGCACTGGGCTTGATCCTCAGCACCATGTAAATACAAAGGTATTGTGTCAAACAACGAAGAATTTTTAAATTAAAAGTCAACACAGTAAAATAATAAATATAAAGAGTCCAGGGCTTGGGCTGGAGGCTGCTGGACAGAAAAGACAGGGCATGAGCCCAGTCCACGTCCAGCACCTCTCAGCAAAACCCTGTGAGCACACCAAGGGCGTGGAAGGCAGGCGGCTGGGGGACTCACGTGGGTTCGAGTCCTCTCTCTTCCTCGAAGACGTTGGAGACCTGGAAACAAATCTCTCTCAAGTTGGAGCAGTATTTTAAGCAGTAGGCGGAAACCGCTAGGTCAGCGTTCTCTCGGATGGGCAGGTGGACCCCGCGGAGGCCGCGCATCACCTGGCTGGCAAAGGCGTCACTCTGCATCTCGAACAGACTGTAGAACAGCTGCGGGAACTCCATCTGCTGGAGAAAATCCTCCTGCTCAGTCAGGCTCTTCAGATAGCGGCGGAGCTGCGGCTCCACTGCCCGGGACCTCTGGCTCCCAAACAGTGCGTCCAGCTTCTGCTGCTCACTTTCACGCAGAAGGCCCATCAGGAAGGACCCCACAAACACCCAGCTTGATTTCTCCTTCTTCAAGAAGGTGAGCAGCAGTGCCTCTGTGCACCCCACGGCCGGGCTGGGGTGGCCGCTGGGGCTGTCCAGCAGGTAGAACATGGCGGCACAGAACTCCTGCAGGCACATGTGGATGAAGGAGTAGGCGCTCACGGACTCGCTGTACTTCCGGAAGACCTTGAGGTCCAGCAAGGTGGGGATGTCGGTGCCTGCTATCCCGTTCCTCCCAAGTTCTTCTTCACCGAACACCCACGTGTCGGTCCACATGCCCTCCGCAGCCAGAGAGCACAGGGCCTTCAGCTGGTCTCGGCCCTGCTGGCTCGGGCGACTGGCATCCTTGGGCGTGAACAGGTTAAAGACGTAAGCGAGGAAAACAGAGGAGATCCTGCAGCAGGTGGCTGCCAGGTCCCTCCCGCGCTCCAGCTCCTGCTTCAGACAGGTGCCCACCACCCAGCAGAGCAGGGGGACCCGGCACATGGTGAAGAGCTGCTCGTTGTCCCTCACCAAGCTGAAGGCTTCCAGGGCCTGGCCCCTGTCCTCGAACAGGCAGCAGAAGTACTGCTTCCTGTGGCTCTGCTGGAAGCCCGTGAGCACCTGCATGTTTGGGTGCTCCAGTTTGTTCTGCAGGCCCGGCGGGCGCTCGGGCATCACGGCGAGGAGCAGGGCCGCCTCCGGGAGAATCTTCCTCCGCAGCAGGCTGCCCAGGACCGTCTTCACTGGCCGCTCCTCCCTCCAGTCGCTGCACAGCTCTGACTCGGGCTCACTCAAGGTGCAGCACAGCTCTTCAAAGCTGTCGATGATGAACAGCAGCCTCTCTGGTTGGGCCACAATCTCCGTCATGGGGATGCAGTCAGGCCTTTCCCTGGAGATGAGCCCAACCAAGCTGGTCGCCGTCAGCTGCTTCAGCTCTCGGCAGCAGAAGTAGAAAATGAAAGAGAATTTGTCCCGATACAGTCTGCCATCTGACCAGGCCAGCATCAGCTTCATCAGGAACCTCGTCTTCCCAATTCTTGGTACTCCATGGAGGACGACTGTGTGAGGCTTCCTGGCTGCCCTTGCAGTGAAATAATCTTCAAAACTCGCACCTTCTTCCTGGGTGATTGTCTGGTCAAAGCAGCCCTGGACCTCAGTGAAGGATTCCCTGGACCACATGCGGCTGAACTTCTCCTTTACGTGAGCTCGATACGCATGTACTGGTCAGCAAGGGCAAGAAGAAAGCAGCACGTCAGTTCAGCCCTCACACCTGCTCCAACCCCACTCTCTCCTCGGGAAGCACCTTCCCAGGGGCTGTAAGCTGTGGCCACAGGCCCCCACTGGCCAGCAGCCTGCTTCTGTGGGTCACCTGTCACTGGAGTCGGGCACCCCTTCCATCAGTGTGGTGTGGAGCTGCCGCCAGGGTTCTGCAGCAGAGCTGTGTAGTGCTGACCACGCAGCTCATAGCCTAACCCACTAACCAGGCAACGCCGTAGGGCAAAGGCTTGCCTGGCCTGCTGCAGATGGGTGTGCACGTGTGCCCATGTGTGCACGTGCGCACACACACACCCCTATTCATTGCTACTGTGAGCAAATGGGAGAAGCCCTGTGTTGCTACCAACAGAAGACGGCTGTCGTACCCATACAGGTGCCCTGTGGTTCAGGGCCATCACCTCCCGAGGGAACCTGGTGCAGCAGATGTGACAGGTGACCCTGGGAGTCACCCCCTACTTCACTCTGGTGAGCTTCCTTGTACTTTATGGGTCAGAATGCCAAAAATACCCAACCAAACAAAAGCCCAACAACCAAAGCTCTACCCTCCCTAGAAGCCCTGGGGCTAAGCTCTGCTGGGTCCAGCTCTACCGTCCACGCAGGCTCTGGTGACATGGGCAGGCTGTGAAGCTGAGTGACCCCAGAGGGGAGGTGTGACAAGGTAGAAAATGGTGGACATCACAACGGAGCAGAGAACCCAGGAACCAGGGCCAACTGCGTCTGTGACGTTGGTGGGTGGGCCTGCCGTCAGGTTACCAAGAGCCGGTCAGGAGCCCCGGATGAGAAACACACGAGGAAGCAGAAGAGTGGGAGGAGGGAGACGGGCGAGACGGAGGTCCAGTGGGCGGAGCGGGGCCCTGGGAGGCAGGCAGGGAAGAACACCCCGGGCAGAAACAACGTCCAAACAGGTAGAGTCCCGAAGCGGGAGCTGAGGAAGGCTGCTGGCCACAGACGCAAGGACAGCGTGGACTCCCAGCAGGACCACGCAAAGAACCACGTCCAGGCACGTCCACCCGCAGTCCGAGGAGCCTCCTGCAGTGAGTCAGCACTGCACCTCAGCAGGATGCCCAGGCCAGGACCAGCCCTGCTGCCCTGCAGGCTGTGCAGCCCAGGGGTCACCACTGCCCTGCCCCTCCACCTGTGGCTTGTCGAGCTGCCCCAAGGCAGTGGCCAACGTCCTGCTTGGCACCGGCATCTTCTGGCCATTTGGAAGCACCCTTGACCTCAGCTCACGGCCCAGCGGGCGTGACCTGCGGCTCTCAGAGCCAGATCGCAGCCCCCGGCTGGGGTGGGGCGCTGTGTCCAGGCCATTTCTCAGCCAGGTGAGGTTTTGGTGATCAGCCCACCCACCTTCACCACCACCCGGGGTCGGAGGTCGGATGAAGTGGCTCCCCCGCCCGGGCAGCGCTCCCCGCTGCAGCTCGGCCTGCAGGCCCCGCGGCCCACTCACTGGCGCTCTCCCTGGTGGCCTTCTCACAGAGGTCCTTCCTGTTGAGCTTGGGGAAGATGCTGAAGGCCAAGTCCCACGCTTCCTGCTCCCCGTAGCGCTCCTTCAGCAGGTTGGCGAAGCCCTGGCGCTTCACGTTCCTCATCTCCAACATGGTGATGGGCTGGAGGCCGCGGTTCCAAGCCTCCTGCCTGACCAGCTCCTTAAACTTCACAAACTCTTTCCTCCTGAGCTCCTCCAGGTACCACATGAGGCGGAAGTCAGGAATGAACGAGGCTGCCATCTCGTCCCGGGCGGAAAGGCAGATCCGCAGACGGCACCCGGGAAGGAGGGAGACGAGGACCTGCGGAAAAGCCAGGTGGCCTGGAGTTACCAGGGGGAGTGGGACCTGGGCGAGGGCGGGGTGGAGTGAGCAGGGGTACCCCAGAAACCAGCCCACGCTGGCTTGGTGTCCGCGGGCATCGCCTCCAGCCCGGCTCCGGTGGTGCCAGGTGGAGCCCAACAGAACCCCCAGGGTGGCACCAGAGCACAGAGACATGCTTCTGGCACCAACAACTGCCACCAAGGATGGCGGCAGTCACAGCATGGGCAGGGTCCCTGCCAGGCTGCAGCGCGAGGACAGCTGGGAGGGGCTCCCTGGGGAAGATGCACGGAATCATCCAGAAGGCGGCACCGCAACCCACATTCACGCGGCGTCTTCATCAGACAGGGACGACGCCACGGGGGCGGGAGATGGGTCTCCTCATGAACAACGGAGGAGATGTGCCCCCACAAACCCGGGCAGCTGGTTTTGGTCACGAGCACAATGGCGAAGAACAGAGCCCAGCAGATGACACTGTACGCTGGAGGCCCAGAGGCAAAAGGTGAACCTGGACGGACCTCAGGTCTCACCCGGAGCCCAGCAAGCCTGCGAGAACGGGCGCGAGAACGGAGCTGGTGCTGCAGAGAAGACACGCAGTGGCACATCGCAGGTAGCAAAGTTGCCTGGCCTCACTCGTCACCGGGAGGATGAACTCTGGTCACCGTGAACACGGCTCCATGAACAGCACTGGCCATGCTGACCGCTGGGGAGAATGCCAGGCCGCAGGCCCTCTCCTGTGGTGGACTGGGGAGTGCACGGCCCTCTCAGGAGCCCGCCGGACCAGCCTCCCAGACCGTGAGAACACATCGCAGCTGTGAGGCCCCCAGCCCCGGGTCGCCGTCACAGGCCTCAGAAGGAATTAGCCCCGACGTCTCAACTCTGGACACCCCCAGAACTTAGAGACAACCCACCATCTAAGCCTCTTAGTTTGTGACACTTTGTTAGGGCAACCCCAGGAAACTGAGCAATGTTCCACCAGGCGAGGCAGACGATTAGTGATCTGGAGGACAGGTAAAGAGACATTGCCCAAGATGAGTTAGGCTGCAGAGGACAAAACGCGAAGAGGACAGGACACGAGGAGGATAGGGTCCGACACTTGTTACGAGAGCCCCGGAAGCAGAGGAGGGAGAATATGGGAGAGAAATAGCAACAGAGGGTGCCTGGCTCAGCACAGCTCACTGCAGAGCGACTCTCCTGTGTGACAGGGTGGAAGCACACCCACACAGGCAGACGGCCATTCCAGTTTTCACCTCCTGTGTTCAACAAGATACACAAGCTTTGAACACTACGCTAAGCTGGCTTTGAGTTAGCCGAGCTTACTCAACATCTGGCTAGTGTTCCCAGTGTGCTTCAGGTGGGCTGGGCTGAGGTGCTCCGTAGGCTGGTGCACTAAGGGCATCTGCAGTGTACACTGCGTTTACTGGGATGCAGCTTCGTTTCTGCTGAGGAAATGTGGATTTGAAAAGATCACTGCTGGGGCCTTCTATTAACTGATGGGATACCTCCATCTACTCGAAGCTCCAGTGAATAAGTCCACGCTTGTTATAGGGAAAATTAAAAACAAAGAAAGGCCTGGAAGCATTCCAGAGTGGTGGTCAGGCCGAGGAGGGAGACCATTTCCCTCAAAAGTGGTGTAGTTGCATTGACAGAGGACTTTATCAGCTGCTGTAGGAGGCAGCCATTCATGGAAGGTGCTGGAATTCAGGTGCTGATTCAAGTCTAACCAGCACAAAACTAAGAATGAAAATCAGGAGCCTGCAGACAGATGACAAGCTTTCCAACAGCAGGTTCACACCCTGATGAATTCAACACTGACCATGGGAGAGAAGGAAAGAAATGCCGAGCCCACCAGGAATGATCAGAGTCGCCTTATGGAGTCTGCAGAGCGAGGAAACAGAATTGGGGTCCATCATTGTGCCAGCATGGCAACCTGGAGAACAGTCCTGAGCATTAAGGGCTCAGAGTTCTTCTCTGGGAAGAAGATCAAAGTAAAAATTGGATACCAGGTTCTGATAAACCCAAGACCCGTGCTAGAATTGAGGTTTTATCTGCCAAAACAAATAGGAGAAGAAAAAATCCAAAAAACAGTAATGGAGGATGGAAACAGGGACATGGAACAGATGGACTAGGAAACACAGCAGGTTGAAGCTCTCACTGGTAATTGCACAAAACAATGGTCTCCTTGGTCCAGGGAGGGCGAGATCAGTGGACGGAAATGCACGTTCTTCAGGAGGCATCAGACAGTGAAACCCCAGAGGTGGAGAGGAAGCAGCCGTCTGCCCGACCCTCCCATCGGCCCAGGAGCTGCCCAGGGAACACCAGTGAGGATCGCAGACGCCTCACCACCTCCCCGTCCACAGGAGAGAAACCACCCCATTCTAGAGGGATGGTGGTGTGGCCCGAGCACACCTGCTCTCGGGGCAGGCAGGAGGCCGTGGCAGGTGCACCCAGAACACTTTAACTTGCTCCAGGAACCAGCCTAACAAGCTGCAAGGGAAATCAGGAGCTTGCAGATCTCTGTAGCACCACTGTTTCCAGTGACTGCAAAACACATTGATACGCATCAAGATAGAGGGATCGTCCACCCACCATAAACTGACCCCAGGAGCACGTTTCAACACGACTTATGCACACTGACCACAGATGCTGTGACCATACTTCACGTCTGGAGTAGACTGTGAAACCACCAAGAGAGGCCCTAGGTAAGAACTATCCTCTAAGAATGCCAACAAAGACAACGCGGGAAACAGCCTTGAGCTGAAGTCATGTTACCGTTACACATCCAGTGATCAGGCAGAGGCTAAGACAGGGGCTCCAAGTTCCAGGCACAGATTATACACTTTCCAAACAAAGAAATTAAAAATGAGCTGGGCATGGTGGCCACGCCAGCAACCCCAGTCACTAGGGAGGCTAAGGCAGGAGGATTACAAGTTGGAGGATAGCCTCAGCAACCTAGGAAGACCCTGTCTCAAAATTTTAAAAGGACTGGGGATGTGGCTTAGTGCACCTAGATTTAATCCTCAGTCTTAAGAAAAGGGATACAAGACATGAACTCAGTAAATGCTTGAAGACAAAAAACACATGAGAAGTCCCAACAGGTCTGAAGAAAAAGCCAGGTGCAACAAAGCCCAGGAATGAGAAGAGACATCAGCACACCCGGAGGAGGCTGAACCAGGCGACTGCAGCTTCAAGCCCGTCGAACCGAAGGCGTTGAGATATATGCATTCTTATTCATCTTTTATATCTTTGGAAAATTCTGAAAGATTTTTTTTAAACAGGTAAAAGAAATCCTTCCTCTCCAGAAGACTTCCGGTTCAAACATCTTCAGCAAGTTAGGTCAAGATTTAAAGTTATTTTCCCAGAATAGTTCCCCCCCCACCCCTCCCCACACACGCCGAGCTCCCTTAAACTGCTTGAGGTTGAATACAGGAAACTAAAGAGTTTACCGTGAGGGTCCAATCAAACGTTTCAAGACTCTCGTGAAAACAAAGGTAAAATAAAAAATTTTAAAAAACCATAAGCATAAACTTGGTATGTTAGGTAAGAGTATATTAGTCAATTCCCTTATTTTGCTAGACTGGGTTAGGTGTAAGGACGTTGATTTTTAGCAGGTAAACCCTGCAGGGCACAGGTGGCAGTACCTCTGGTGAAGTAGTAGGGGTGAATCTCTGCAATGTATACCAACTGCACTCAAAAGAGGAAAACTAACCTAAGCAGAGGGTCAAAGTGGCCGGGCAGACGTTACGCTTGGGCCTCTGGGGGAGGACAGTCTCTGGTTTCCTTTCAACCATGGTGCAGGTGGGAACTGTAGAGAATTTAAGTGAGACAAGCAGCAGCCCAGCTTCCTTGGCCGCCACAGCCAAGGGCCACCAAGAGGAGGCCTGCGAGCACAGACATCCATGGCCCCAAGGTGTCGGAGGCCGGGGACCAAAGGCCAAGCTGCCAGCAGCGCCCCCACCCCTCGCCCCGGGAGCTGTCCCGTCTCTCCTGGTCCTGTGGGCAGCTGGCCCTCCTGGCGTCCCTCAACTGCAGACCGCCATCTGACCTGTCCTGCGGCACTCTGCCAGTGTGACTTCCCGTAAGGATGAGGGTATGAGAGCAGGGCCCCCTTCCGGGGCCCTGGCCCTCATCAACTCCCGTTGACCACGAAGGACAACCTGTGCACGTTTTTCATTTCAACATGAGTGCTGTGAAAGTCAGAGGCTCTCTGATGTCTCACATGCTAGAATCACGATTCCAAAGACCTTCCGGCCCCAGCCGGACAGCAAATGCGCAGGGCCTCAGAACTGGGTGGGCAGAGCCCTTCGTCCCACCTCCTGCTGCCCAGGCCCTCCCGTGTGGCTCTCCGGGCCTGTCTGCACAGGTGACCTGAATCTAGTGCCCACTGTAAAGTGAGATCTGCAGCCTGGGAGGCCGGCGGGGCCACCTTCTCTGTCTGATTTGAGAAGCCACCCCACCCACCCCCACGGGCCTCGGGTGCCACTGGGAGAGTGCCTGGGGCTGGTCTTCTCACCAGCTGAAGCCAGGTGACCTCAGGGGTGGCCCGCCTGGGGACCGGGCAGGAGCAAGCACAGCAGAATGAGAAGCTCAGCGCAGTTCTCCTAAGAAGGAGCGAGGACGTCAGCACTGCAAATTGTCCAAGCACTGCCAGACACAGGGACGGGGCCGGCCAGGAAAAGAGGCAGGACGCAGGGCGGGAAAACGGAGACCCTGAGGAACCAAGGAGGCCAACGGCGCGGACGTGGGGGCAGGCCTGCTGACTCACCACTCAGGGCGTACTGGTGGTCCTTGATCCCTGGCAGCTGCACTGGAAGAAGAAGGCGCCGGGCGCTGTGATTGGCAGGTGAGTTTCTCCCTTCCCATTGGCTCAGGACGCCAGGCGGGGACCAGACCCAGGGAATACCCATTTTGCCCACCTTGGCATTGGTCTAACCTGGCCCCTGGCGGCCTAAGGAGCAGCAGCTGTTTCACACAGGGGTGGTCCTGATTTGGGATTCTCGGGGCTTCTGGTGGCAAGCCCGCTCCCTGGCCTCTCCGAAGTGGCTGATCTGGGGAAGAGGATGCGCCAAGTCCCCTCCTTCACTGAGGCTCCCGCAGGAGGGTGGGCGTGGTGCTGGCTTTCTGCCCTGGGCATAGCATGTAAGAGTGACCACGTTACACAGGTGCAGACCGGGCGTTCAGGAACAGGGATGGGTCAGCACTGGGTCCACGCCAGGCTTCTGCTCTGCCCCATCCGGGGTTTCATTGTCAGAGCCGACCCTGGAGGAGAGGGTAGGATCCTGGGGCACCTGGAGGCCTTCCTGCAGTGCACCCACCCTGCATCCCGAGAGGCCTGTGAGCGATCCTGCAGCTGTGCGGAGAGTCCCTGTTTACAACAGAGTGTAACTGAGTGACTTGGTTCCTTCTCTTACGATGGTTCTGAGAGTTATGGAGGATCATTAACTTCAGCTGCACTTCACTTACTTTAATGGCGGTCCAGGTTTCAGGCCATGACTCTGTCACAACTTGATGACCTGAGCAATGGGACAGGGCTGGGTTTCGATCTCGGCTAATCTGAATAACGTTTAGGAACACTTTTCCACACCCCCTTCTCTTACGACTCGGGTTCTTGAGTACACGGCTGGTCCTGGAGACCAGGGTTCTCACTGAGTGGACTGCTGGTCCTGGAGACCAGGGTTCTCACTGAGTGGACTGCTGGTCCTGGAGGCACAGGTTCTCACTGAGTGGACTGCTGGGTTTGAGGCACATGTTCCCACTGATTGGACAGTAGATCCTGGAGTACAGGTTTTCACTGAGTGGACTACAGGTCCTGGAGTAACAGATTCTCTCTGACTGGACAGCAGATCCTGGAGCACAGGTTCTCACTGAGGGGACTGCAGGTCCTGGAGGCACAGGTTCGAACTGAGTGGACAACTGGTCCTAGGGCCCAGGTTCTCACTGAGTGGACTGCTGGACCTGGAAGCACAGGTTTTCACTGAGTGGACTACTGGTCGTGGAGGCACAGGTCTCAATGAGTGGACAGCAGGTCCTGGAGCACAGGTTCTCCCTGAGTGGACTGCTGGTCTTGGAGGCACATGTTCTCCCTGAGTGGACTGCTGGTCTTGGAGGCACATGTTTTCCCTGAGTGGACTGGTGGTCCTGAAGGCACCAGTTCTCACTGAGGGGACTACAGTCCTCTAGGCACAGGTTTTCAGTGAGTGGCCTGCTGGTCCTAGACACACAGGTTCTCAGTGAGATGACTTGTGGACATTCGGAAACAGGTTCTCTGAGTGCACTGATGGTTCAGTGAGACAGGTTCTCACTGAGTGGACAGTTGGGGATAGGGAAACACTTTGTCCCTGAGTGTACTGTGGGTCCTGGAGACACAGGTTCTCATAGAGTGGACTGCTGGTCATGGAGGCATAGGTTCTCTTGAGTGGACTGCTGGTCATGGAGGTAAAGGTTCTCTTGAGTGGACTGCTGGTCATGGAGGCATAGGTTCTCTTGAGTGGACTGCTGGTCATGGAGGCATAGGTTCTCTTGAGTGGTCTGCTGGTCATGGAGACATAGGTTCTCATGAGTGGACTGCTGGTCATAGAGGCACAGGTTCTCATGAGTGGACTGCTGGTTCCAGAGATACAGGTTCCCACTGAGTGCGCTGCTGTTTCTGGAGGCACCAGTTTTCACTGAGAGGGCTGCAGGTTTTAGAGGCACATGTTCTCACTGAGTAAACTGCTCATCCTGGGGGCACAGGTTCTCACTGACTGGAATGCTGGTCTTGAAGGCACAGGTTCTTACTGAGTGGACTGCTCATCATGGGTACAAGGTTCTCACCGAGTGCCTTGCTGGTCCTAGAGGCACAGGTTCTCACTGAATGGACTGCTGGACCTAGAGACACAGGTTCTCACTGAGTCAACTCCTGCTTCTGCAGGCACAGGTTCTCACTGAGTTCACTGCTGGTCCTGGAGACACAAGTTCTCACTAGTGAACTGCTGGTCCTGGAAGCACAGGCTCTCTGAATACATTGCTGGACGTAGAGACTTAGGTTCTCACTGAGTAGACTGCTGGTTCTGCAGGCACAGGGTCTCACCGAGAGGACTTCTGGTCCTAGACACACAGGTTTTCACTGAGTGGAATGCTGTTCCTAGAGACACAGGTTCTCATTGAGTGGACTGCTGGTCATAGAGTTACAGGTTCTCATTTCGTGGATGGCTGGTCCTAGTCACAGATTGTCAAGGAGTCAACTGCTGGTCCTAGAGACACAGGTTGTCACTAAATGAACTACTGTCCTGGAGGCACAGGTTCTGACTAAGTGTTCTGTAGGTCTTATAGACACAGGTGCTCACTGAGTGGCCTCTGGTCCTAGACATACAGGTTCTGAGCGCACTGCTGGACACACACACATGTTCTCTCAGTGAACTCTTGGTCCTAGAGAGTCAGGTTCTCACTGAGTGGACTGCTGGTCTTAGAGACGGAGTTTCTGTCTGATTGGACTACTGGGTCAGAGAGACATGGTTTCTCACTGAGTCGACTGCTGGTCATGGAGGCACAGGTTCTCACTAGGTGGACTGCTGGTCATGGAGGCTCAGGATCCCAATGAGTGGACTGCTGGTCATAGAGACCCAGGTTCTGACTGAGTACTCCTGTGTCAGAGAGAGACCCATGTTCTGACGGAGTGGACAGCTGGGGCTACAGACACAATTTGTCAGTGAGTGGACGGCTGGTCATAGAGACACAGGTTCTCACTGACTAGACTGCCTGTCCTGGAAGCACAGGTTCTCACTGAGTGCCCTGATGGTCCTGGAGACACAGGTTCTCACTGAGTACACTTCTCATCCCAAGAGATACAGGTTCCCAGTGGGGACACTGGTGGTTCTGGAGGGACCAGTTTTCACTGAGAGGGACTGCAGGTTTAGAGTCACAGGTTCGCACCGAGTGGACTTCTCTTCCTAGAAACCCAGGTTCTCACTGAGAGGACTGCTGGACATACAGACACATGTTCTCTGAGTGGACTGCTGGTCCTAGAGACTCAGGTTCTCACCGAGTGGACTTCTGGTCATATAGACCCAGGTTTTATTTGAGTGGACTACTGGTCAGTGTGACACAGGTTCTCATTGAGTGGACAGTTGGGGCTATGTCAACACTTTTTCACTGAGTGGACTGCTGGTCCTGGAGACACATATTCTCACTGAGTGGACTACAGGTACTAAAGACAAAGATTCTCACTGAGTGGCTGGCTTGTCCTTGAGGCACAGGTTCTCACTGAATAAACTGCTCCTCCTGGGGGCACAGGTTCTCCTGATTGGAATGCTGGTCTTGAAGGTGAAGGTTCTTATTGAGTGGACTGCTCATCCTGGATGCAAGGTTCTCACTGAGTGCCCTGCTAGTCCCAGAGATACTGGTTCCCACTGAGTGCATTGCTGGTTCTGGAGGCCCCAGTTTTCACAAGAGTGACTGGAGGTCCTAGAGACTCATTTTCTCAGTGCATGTACTGCTGATCCTAGATGCAGATGTTCTGACTGAGTGGACTGCTACATGGAGGCACTGGTTCTCAGTGAGTGGACTACAGGTCATAGAAAGCCAAGTTCTGACTGAGTGGACTTTGGGTCAGAGAGACTCAGGTTCTCACTCAGTGGAGAGCTGGGGTTAGAGACACAGTTTGTCAGTGAATGGACTGCTGGTCCTAGAGAACAGGTTCCCACTGAGTGGACTAGTGTTCAAGGAGACACAGGTTCTCACAGAGTGGGCTTCTTAATAGAAACACAGGTTCTCAAGGACTACAGGTCCTGGAGGCACAGGTTCTCGCTAGTGGAGTGCTGGTCTTAGAGACATGTTCTCACTGAGTGGACTGCTGGTCCTAGAGACACAGATTCTCACTGATTGCATTGCTGTTTCTGGAGGCACAGGTTCTCCCTGAGTTGACTGGTATTTCTGGAGGCACAGGTACTTACTGAGTGTACTGCTGGTTCTAGAGACACAGTTTCTCACTGTGTGGAATGCTGTTCCTAGAGACACAGGTTCTCATTGAGTGGACTGCTGGTCATAGAGACACAAGTTCTCATTTAATGAATGGCTGGTCCTGGAGTCACAGATTCTCAATGAGAAAACTGCTGGTCCTAGAGACACAGGTTGTCACTAAGTAGACTACTGGTTCTGGAGTCACAGGTTCTAACTGAGTGTTCTGCAGGTCTTACAGACACAGGTTCTCACTGAGAGTCCTGCTGGTCCTAGACAAACAGGTTCTCACTGAGCATACTTCTAGACATACAGACACATGTTCTCCGAGTGGACTCCTGGTTCTAGAAAGTCAGATTCTGACTGAGTGCACTGCTGGTCATAGAGACGGAGTTTCTGTCTGAGTGGACTACTGGGTCAGAGAGACACAGTTTCTCACTGAGTGGACAGTAGGGACTAGGGAAACACGTTGTCATTGAGTGGTCTGCTGGTCCTGGAGGCACAGGTTCTCACTGAGTCTACTGGTGGTTCTAGAGGCACAGGTTCTCACTGAGTCTACTGGTGGTTCTAGAGGCACAGGTTCTCACTGAGTGGATAACAGGTACTAGAGCACAAGTTCTCACTGAGTGGAGTGATGGTCCTGGAGGCACAGGTTCTCAGTGAGAGGACTGCTGGTCGTGGAGGCACAGGTTCTCACTGAGTGGACTGCTGATCCTTGAGGCACATGTTCTCACTGAATGGACAGCAGGTCTTGGAGCACAGGTTCTCACTGAGTGGACTGCTGATCCTTGAGGCACAAGTTCTCACTGAATGGACAGCAGGTCCTGGAGCACAGGTTCTCACTGAGTGGACTGCTGGTCCTGGAGACACAGGTTCTCACTGGACCTCTGGTCCTGGACCACAGGTTCTCACTGAGTGGACTGCTGTTCCTTGAGGCACATGTTCTCACTGAATGGACAGCAGGTCTTGGAGCACAGGTTCTCACTGAGTGGACTGCTGGTCCTTGAGGCACATGTTCTCACTGGACCTCTGGTCCTGGAGGCACATGTTCTCACTGAGTTGACTGCTGGTTCAGGACACAGGTTCTCACTGAGTGGATAGCTGGTCCTGGGGGCACAGGTTCTCACTGAATGGACAGCAGGTCATGAAGCACAGGTTCTCACTGAGTGGACTGCTGGTCCTTGAGGCACATGTTCTCACTGGACCTCTGGTCCTGGAGGCACAGGTTCTCACTGAGTGGGTAGCTGGTCCTGGATGCACAGGTGCTCACTGAGCGTACTGCTGGACGTAGGGGCACAGGTTCTCTCTGATTGGCTGCTTGACCTGGAGGCACAGGTTCTCACTGAGTTGACTGTTGTTGGTCCTAAGACACAGCTTCTCACTGAGTTTACTGATGGTCAGGGAGACACAGGTTCCTACTGGGTGGACTGCTGGTCCTGGAGACATGGGTTCTCACTGAGTGGACTGTTGGTCTAGAAATACAGGTTTTCCCTGAGTGGACTACTGGTAAGACACACAGGTATTAACTGAGAAGACTAGAGAGATGCAGGTTATAACTGTGTGTACTCTAGTTCCTAGTGACACAGGTTCTCTCTGAGTGGACTGCTGGTCCTAGACACAGTTTCTTTTGAGCTGGGGTTCTTGACTCCAGACTAGAAACCCGGGCACAGGAAGGCTGTGCAGGCATCTGCTGGGGCCCAGAGGGAGCAGCATGTGTAGACACAGCTTGTCAGGGAGTGGACAGCTGGTCATAGAGACTCATTTTCTCACTGGACCTCTGATCCTGGACCACAGGTTCTCAGTGAGTGGACTGCTCTTCCGGGAAGAACAGGTTCTCACTGAGTGGACTGCTGGTCCTGGAGGCACAAGTTCTCACTGAGTGTATTGCTGGTTTAGAGACATAAGTTCCCACTGAGTGGAGTACTCTCCTGGAGGCAGTTTGACACTGAATGGACTGCTGATCCTAGATGCAGATGTTCTGACTGAGTGGACTGCTACCTGGAGGCACTGGTTCTCAGTGAGTGGACTACAGGTCATAGAAAGCCAAGTTCTGACTGAGTCAACTGGTGGGTCAGAGAGACTCACATTCTCACTCAGTTGAAAGCTGGGGTTAGAGACACAGTTTGTCAGTGAATGGACTGCTGGTCCTAGAGAACAGGTTCCCACTGAGTGGACAACTGGTTCTCAAGGCACAGGTTCTCACTGAGTGGACTTCTCTTCCTAGACACACAGGTTCTCACGAGCGGACCTTGGACATACAGACACATGTTCCCTGAGTGGACTGCTGGTCCTAGAGACACAGGTTCTAACTGAGTGGACTGCTGGTTCTGGAGTTACAGGTTCACATTGAGTGGATTGCTGGTCATATAGACCTAGGTTCTGTCTGAGTGGGCTACTGGGTCAGCGAGACACAGGTCCTCACTGAGTGGAGAGTTGGGGTAAGAAACACTTTCTCACTGAGTGGACTACTGCTCCTGGAGACACAGGTCCTCACAGAGTTTACTGCTGGTCCTAGAGGTTCTCACTAAGTAGAGTGCTAGTCCTGGAGGCACAGGTTCTCACTGAGTTCACTGCTGGTCCTAAAGACACAGGTTCTCACTGAGTGTCCGGCTTGCCCTTGAGGCACAGGTTCTCACTGAGTTCACTGCTGGTTCTGGAGGAACCTGTTTTAACTGAGAGGGACTGCAGGTTTTAGAGACACAGGTTCTCACTGAGTGGAATACTTGTTCCTGAGACACAGATTCTCACTGAATGGACTGCTGGTCTTAGAGACACAGGTTCTCACTGAGTTCACTGCTGGTCCTAATGACACAGGTTCTCACTGAGTGATTGGTTTGTCCTGGAGAAACAAGTTCTCATGAGTGGACTGTTCATCATGGGGGCACAGTTTCTCACTGACTGGAATGCTGGTCTTGGAGGCACTGGTTCTCACTGAGTGGTCTGCTTGTCCCTTAGATACAGGTATCACTGAGTCAACTGCTGGTTCTGGAGGCACAGATTATCACTGCTGGTTCTGGGGTCGCAGAGTCTCACTGTGTTCACTGCTGGTCCTAAAGACACAAGTTCTCACTGAGTGGACTGCTGGTCCTAGAGACACAGATTCTCACTGAGTGTATTGCTGTTTCTGGAGGCACAGGTTCTCCCTGGGTTGTCTGGTGTTTCTGGAGGCACAGGTACTTACTGAGTGTACTGCTGGTTCTAGAGACACAGTTTCTCACTGTGTGGAATGCTGTTCCTAGAGACACAGGTTCTCATTGAGTGGACTGCTGGTCATAGAGACACAAGTTCTCATTTAATGAATGGCTGGTCCTGGAGTCACAGATTCTCAATGAGTAAACTGCTGGTCCTAGAGACACAGGTTGTCGCTAAGTGGACTACTGGTTCTGGAGTCACAGGTTCTAACTGAGTGTTCTGCAGGTCTTACAGACACAGGTTCTCACTGAGAGTCCTGCTGGTCCTAGACAAACAGGTTCTCACTGAGCATACTTCTAGACATACAGACACATGTTCTCCGAGTGGACTCCTGGTTCTAGAAAGTCAGATTCTGACTGAGTGCACTGCTGGTCATAGAGACGGAGTTTCTGTCTGAGTGGACTACTGGGTCAGAGAGACACAGTTTCTCACTGAGTGGACGTAGGGGCTAGGGAAACACGTTGTCACTGAATGGTCTGCTGGTCCTGGAGGCACAGGTTCTCACTGAGTCTACTGGTGGTTCTAGAGGCACAGGTTCTCACTGAGTGGATAGCAGGTCCTAGAGCACAAGTTCTCACTGAGTGGAGTGATAGTCCTAGAGACACAGGTTCTCACTGAGTGGAGTGATGGTCCTAGAGGCACAGGTTCTCACTGAGTGGATAGCTGGTCCTGGGGGCACAGGTTCTCACTGAATGGACAGCAGTTCATGGAGCACAGGTTCTCACTGAGTGGACTGCTGGTCCTGGAGGCACCGGTTCTCATTGAGTAGACTGTCCTGGAGACCCAGGTTCTCACCGAGTGGACTACTGTTCAAGGAGAAACAGGTTCTCACAGAGTGGACTTCTTAATAGAAACACAGGTACTCACTGGACTACTGGTCCTGGAGGCACAGGTTCTGACTGAGTGGACAGCTGGTCCTAGAGATATCGGTTCTCACTGAATTCACTGCTGGTCCTGGAGGAAAGTGTTCTCACTGAGTGGACTCCTGGTACTGCAGGCAAAGTTTCTCACTTAGTGGAGTGCTGATCCTGGGGTCACAGGTACTCACTGAGAGGACTGATGGTTCTAGAGACACAGGTTCCCACTGAGTGAACTTTTGGTGCTAGAGACACTGGTTTTCAGTATTGGATTGCTGGTTTTGGAGGCACAGGTACTCAGAGTGGACTGCTCATCCTGAAGTCAGGTTCTCCATGAGTGGACTGATGGTCCAGGAGACACAGGTTTTTACTGAGTGGATGCTGGTCTTGGAGGCATATGTTCTCACTGAGTAGACATCTGGTCCGAGAAACACAGGTTTTCACTGAGTGGACTACAGGTCTTAGAGACACAGGTTCTCTGAGTAAACTGCTGTTCATAAAGGCAAAGGTTCTGTGTGAGTGGACTACTGGGTCAGAGAGACACAGTTTCTCACTGAGTGGACATTGGGACTAAGTAAACACTTTCTCACTGAGTGGACTGCTGTTCCTAGAGACACAGGTTCTCACTAAGTGCACTGCTTGTCCTGGAGGCACAGGTTTTCTGTGAGTGGACTTGCTCATCCTGGGGGCACACATTCTCACTGAGTGTACTGATGTTCCTGGATACACACGTTCTCACTTAGTGGTCTGCTGTCCTAGAGGCACAGGTACCCTGAGTGGACTGCTGGTCCTAGAGACTCAGGTTCTCACTGAGCGGACTGGTGGTCATAGAAATTCAGGTTCTGAGAGAGTGAACTGGTTAGTCAGAGAGACCCAGTTTCTCATTCAGTGGAAAACTGGGGTTAGAGACACAGTTTGTCAGTGAGTGCACTATTGGTCATAGAGACACAGGTTCCCACTGAGTGGACTGCTGGTACAGGAGATACAGGTTCTCACTGAGTGGCCAGCTTGTCCTTGAGGCACAGGTTCTCAATGGGTAAACTGCTCATCCTGGGGGCCGAGGATCTCACTGACTGGAATCCTGGTCTTGAAGGCACAGGTTCTTACTGAGTGGACTGCTCATACTGGATGCAAGGTTCTCACTGTGTGCCCTGATGGTCCTGGAGGCACAGGTTCTCATGAGTGGACTGCTGGTCCCAGAATACAAGTTCCCACTGAGTGCACTGCTGTTTCTGGAGGCACCAGTTTTCACTGAGTGGACTACTGGTTCTGGAGACACAGGTTATCACTGAATGGACTGCCGGACCTACAGACACAGGTTCTCACTGAGTCAACTGCTGGTCCTGGAGACACAGGTTCTCACTGAATGGACTGCTGGTTCTGCAGGCACAGGGTCTCACTGAGAGGACTTCTGGTCCTAGACACACAGGTTTTTACTGAGTGGAATGCTGTTCCTAGAGACACAGGTTCTCATTGAGTGGATTGCTGGTCATAGAGTTACAGGTTCTCATTTCGTGGATGGCTGGTCCTGGAGTCACAGATTTGCAAGGAGTAAACTGCTGGTCCTAGAGACACAGGTTGTCACTAAACTGACTACTGGTCCTGGAGGCACAGGTTCTAACTGAGTGTTCTGCAGGTCTTACAGACACAGGTTCTCACTGAGTGGCCTCTGGTCCTAGACATACAGGTTCTCACTGAGTGTACTGCTGGACATACAGACACACGTTCTCTGAGTGGACTCTTGGTCCTAGAGAGTCAGGTTCTCACTGAGTGGACTGCTGATCATAGAGAGGGAGGTTCTGTCTGATTGGACTACTGGGTCAGAGAGACACAGGTTCTCACTGAGTGGACTGCCTGTCATAGAGACCCAGCTTCTGACTGAGTACTCCTGTGTCAGAGAGACCCACCTTCTGACAGATTGGACAGCTGAGGCTACAGACACAGTTTGTCAGTGAGTGGACAGCTGGTCATAGAGACACAGGTTCTCACTGAATGGACTGTTTGTCCTGGAAACACAGGTTCTCATTGAGTGCCCTGATGGTCCTGGAGACAAAGGTTCTCACTGAGTGTACTGCTCATCCCAGAGATACAGGTTCCCAGTGGGGACACTGGTGGTTCTGGAGGCACTAGTTTTCACTGAGAGGGACTGCAGGTTTAGAGTCACAGGTTCTCACTGAGTGGATGCTGGTTCTGGAGTCACAGGTTCTCACTGAGTGGACTGCTGGTTCTGGAGTCACAAGTTCTCACTGAGTGGACTGCTGGTTGTGGAGTCACAGGTTCATACTGAGTAGACTTCTGGTCATATAGACCCAGGTTCTCTCTGAGTGGACTACTGGGTCAGTGAGACACAGGTTCTCACTGAGTGGACTCTTGTGGCTAGGGAAACACTTTCTTACTGAATGGACTGCTGGTCCTGGAGTCATAGGTCTCACAGAGTGGAGTGCTGGTCATGGAGGCACAAGTTCTCACTGAGTGGACTGGTAGTCCTAGAGAATCTGGTTCTCCCTGAGTAGACTGCTGTCCTGCAGGCACTGGTTCCAAGTGAGTAACTGCTGGTCCTAGAGAATCAGGTTTTCACTGAGTCGACTGTTGGTCATAGAGACCCAGGTTCTGACTGAGTACTTTTTGGTCAGAGAGAGACAACTTCTCACTGAGTGGACAGCTGGGGCTAGAGACACAGTTTCTCACTGAGAGGACTGCTGGTCCTGGGGGTACTGGTTCTCACTGAGTGCCCTGATGTTCCTAGAGACACAGGTTCTCACTGAGTGACTTCTGGTCTTGGAGGCACAGGCTCTCTTGAGTGGACTGCTGGTCCTAGTGATACAGGTTCTCCCTGAGTAGACTGCTGCTTTCAGAGGCAGAGGTTCTCACAGAGTGGACAGCTGGTTCTGGAGACCCTGGCTCTCAATCATTTTACTGCTGGTTCTCAAAACACAGGTTCTGAGTGAACTACTTGCTCTAGAGATAGTGGTTTTCACTGATTTCAGTGTTGGTCCTCGAAACACAGGTTGTAACTGAGTGGACTGCTGGTCCTGGAGGCACAAGTTCTCACTGAGTGTATTGCGGGTTTAGAGACATACGTTCCCACTGAGTGGAGTACTCTCCTGGAGGCACTTTATCACTGAATGGACTGCTGGTCCTAGAGACTCATTTTCTCAGTGAATGTACTGCTGATCCTAGATGCAGATGTTCTGACTGAGTGGACTGCTACCTGGAGGCACTGGTTCTCAGTGAGTGGACTACAGGTCATAGAAAGCCAAGTTCTGACTGAGTGAACTGGTGAGTCAGAGAGACTCAGGTTCTCACTCAGTTGAAAGCTGGGGTTAGAGACACAGTTTGTCAGTGAATGGACTGCTGGTCCTAGAGACACAGGTTCCCACTGAGTGGACTTCTCTTCCTAGACACATAGGTTCTCACTGAGCGGGCTGCTGTTCCTAGACACATGTTCCCTGAGTGGACTGCTGATCCTAGAGACACAGGTTCTCACTGAGTGGACTGCTGATCCTAGAGACACAGGTTCTCACTGTGTGGACTGCTGATCCTAGAGACACAGGTTCTTGCTGAGAGCCCTGCTGGTCCTGGAGGCACAGTTTCTCCCTGAGTGGACTGCTGGTGTTAGAGACACAGGTTCCCATTGAATGGACTCTGGTCCTGAGACACAGGTACTCACTGAGTCATCTCTTGGCCTGGAGACACAAGTTTTCACTGAGTTCACAGCTGGTCCTCAAGACACGGGTTCTCACTGAGTGGACTGCTAGTCCTAGTAATATTGGTTCTCTTTTTCAGTGGACTGCTGGTCCTGGGGTCACAAGTTTTCACAGGACAAGCAAGTGGACTGCTTGTCCTGGAGGCACAGGTTCTCACTGAGTGTACTCTTGGTCCTACAGACACAGGTTCTCACTGAGTGATCTGCTGGTCATAGAGTTACAGCTTCTCACTGAGTACACTACTGGTCCTAGAGATACATTTCTCATTTAGTGGACTTCTGGTCCTGGAGACACAGGTTGTCACTGTGGAGACCCTCATCAGAGTCACAGGTTCTCACTGAGGAGAGACTCATAAGAGTCACAGGTTCTCAATGAGTGCACTGCCACAGGTTCTCAGTGAGTGCACTGCTGGTTCACATGTTCTACCTAAGTGGACTGCTGGTCCTAGAGACACCAGTTTTCACTGAGTGGATTGCCGGTCCTGGAAGCACAGGTTCTCACTTAGTGGACCCTCATAAGAAGCATAGGTTCTTACTGAGTAACCTGCTGGGTCAGAAAGACACAACTTCTACCTGAGTGGCCTGCTGGTTCTAGAGACACCAGTTCTCAATGAGTGGACTGCTGGTCAGAGGGACTCGTGTTCCTGCTGATGGGACTTCTGGTCCTAGCAACACAGGTTCTCATTGCTTGGACTTTTGTTCTTAGAGACACAGGTTCTCACCACGTGGACTGCTCATCCTAGAGAAGTAAGTTCTCACTGCGTAGACTGCTGGACAGAGAGTCATATATTCCTACTGAGTGGACTGCTATTCCTAAGGATGGGTGCTCACCGAGTGAACTCTGGTCATAGAGACACAGGTTGTGACTGAGTGAACTGTTTGATCAGAGAGTCAGAGGTTCTCACTTTGGATACTGGATCAGAGAGTAATAGGTTCTCACTGAGTGTACTGCTGGACGTAGGGGCACAGGTTCTTTCTGCTTGGCTGCTTGTCCTGGAGGAATAGGTTCTCTCTGATTGGCTGCTTGTCCTGGAGGAATAGGTTCTCACTGATTGACTGATTGTCCTGGAGGAACAAGTTCTCACTGATTGGCTGCTTGTCCTGGAGGCACAGGTTCTCACTGAGTTGACTGTTGTTGGTTCTAAGACACAGCTTCTCACTGAGTTTACTGATGGTCAGGGAGACACAGGTTCCTACTGGGTGGACTGCTGGTCCTGGAGACATGGGTTCTCACTGAGTGGACTGTTGGTAGATACACAGGTATTAACTGAGAAGACTAGAGAGATGCAGGTTGTACTGTGAGTACTCCAGTTCCTAGTGACACAGGTTCTCACTGAGTGGACTGCTGGTCCTAGACATGGTTTCTTTTGAGCTGGGCTTCTTGACTCCAGACTAGAACCCTGGGCACAGGAAGGCTGTGCAGGCGTCTGCCGGAGCCCAGAGGGCGCAGCATGTGTAGTCGGGAGCCCCAGGCTGACCACAAAGGCATCCACGCAGGCAGGACTCGGTCTCTGGGGTCCTCAGCACAAGGGCCTCGGTCCCACCTGCTCCTCCTCTCCTGGCCTCCTGGTGAGCAGCAGGCCTCCCCCCATCCTGGCTGCTCAGGGGTGCATTCTGCCCTGCTCACGAGGTCCAGGCAGCTGGTGGCCTGGGCGGCTGCTCTGTGGTGCACGGCCCTTATTCTCTGGAAAGCCTCATTGTTCTCAGCATGTCAGACCCTGCCCTGGCTGCGGCTGGCATTTCTGCTGACCACGGTCTCAGGAGGCTGAGCTGACGACCAGCTCCCGGCCTATCCTCCCACCCCCAACGTCTTGAAGATGAGCTGACCGTCCAGTGCCTGCTTTTCTAGTGTGGTGCTGGGCTGGGGAGATAGCTCAGTCGGTAGAGTGCTTGCCTTGCAAGCACAAAGCCCGGGGTTCGATTCACAGCACTGCAAAAAAAAAAAAATGATCTAGTGTGGTGCTGACCCCCAAGGCTGGGAGCCGCCCGGCTGTCCTGGCTCAGAGACAGAGACGCAGGTCTCTCTTAGCTTGGTTCTGTTTTCTTGCCCCTAGTGGGGTTGAACCAGGGCCCTTAGCCACTGAGCTGCATCCTCAGGTTTCTTCATGGTTCACTTGAGACAGTGTCTCACTAATGCCCAGTGTGGCCTCAACTTGCCGTCCTCCTGCCTCAGCCTCCTGAGTCGCTGGGGTTAGAGGAGTGCACTCCCAGCCAGCCCCTGTTGGAGTCCTGCCTCATGCTGCAGCGTAGGGAGAGGTCTTCCCTTCCCTCAGACGTGGCAGGGGATACCCCCAAGGGCACCCAGAGGGTGATAAATGAGTGACATTCATTGAAGCAATCAAGATGAAATAAAGCATCTAGAAATGGCAGCACCCTCCCTCGGGCCTCACGTTAGCGATATGGGCACAGAAACCCAGAAACTGCTGATGTCGAATAACAGAAGATCACCAAACTGGCCTTTGTGTGTCTCTTTGGGGCTGGAGCAGAAGGGGGACCAGCCAGGGGTCCAGCTGTTCTCTGAGTCTGTGGAGGCCAGATTGGGCGATGCATGACGTTATTTGGCCTCAGCTGCTTGCCAAATGCCCAGGAAATTTAACCCAGGAGCAAGTCAAGGGGGAGGCTGATCCACCTGCACAGGAGTGTGGGGCGGCACGCAGGGCAGCCAGCACGGTGAGCAGGTCGCACCGTGTGGAGGGGACAAGTGTGACCTGGAGTCGATCCTGCACTCTGCGTGCCACGCCCTGTGTCCCACTGTGGGCAGAGACACCGCATGCTGCTTATCCTCCCGTCAGGGCTTGGAAAGCTACAACCCACAGGGCCAGATCCCCCTGCCTGTTGGGCACCTGAGGGTCGTTGGCCATGGCTGTGTCCCTGGGTACATGCCCTGTGCTGCCTCGACACACAGGCTGAGGCGTTGTGACCTATACCTCGGAATCACAAGGCCTGGGCGCGCCACACCTGGCCCTGCATGAGATGCTACTCGCAGGGACCCTGTGGAGGTGCGAGGTGACGGAGTGGGTGAGACCAGCGCCCATGATCAGGATGCATAGGGAAGAGAAATAGGAGACTAGAAGGCCGTCTTGCAGTATTCCTGTCCACCCGCAAACCTTTCAAACCTTCATGAGCAGCAGAGTCATTGCATTAAACATTTTCAAGAGGATTGAAATTGCTAAATGTATTTTTTGAAGATGTGAAGCATTTATTTGGCTTTTAGTGAGAACAACTGAAAGGGTAACTTAAGAGTATTAATACTCTATTGGTATTTTCCTATTACAGAAGCGCTATGAGCTCATTATGGAAAATTAGAAAAAAGTTGAAAATTGACTCAACACCTGATCACCTAAATCAATGACTTTGTACCTTTTGTCCCTTGTTTCTTACAAGGGTAACAATAAAAAATGGTCAATGACTGTACGTCCATCTCCACATACTTGGATCTTCATGATATCACTCTGTTACAATTTAAGTGAGCTCTGTTATTAAACATTGAGAAGATTTTGAAATTACAATTATGACACTTAGTTCTTAGAAGTTTCAGCCCTGTTTAATTAGGTGAAGTGTGTTCTTACTGGAAAAATTTTACAGAATCAAAATCAGTCTGTGTATGTGGGCTCAAAATCACCCACAGCGTTCACGGGTGACCTGCTGCTGTACCGTGGGCTGAGTGTACCGTGGAGTTGGAGGAGAATGTTCTGTGGGCCCGTGCCAGCTGACCCGCCTGACCCAAGGCCTGAGGGCTCCCCAGGAGGCCATCCTGAGGGGGTCGGCAGATGCCAGATGCCTTGTACATCCTGGGATGAGACAAGAGCCAGGCACGTGCCTTATGCCCAGGAGCACGGGAGCCGCCCTGGGTAGAGCAGGGTGGTGCTGCAGGCCCAGGCCCTGGGTGCAGAGCCCAGGTCCCCATGCCGACTCTGGACCATGCCCTTGACCTGAGCTGCAGTCACAGCAGGGCCCCTGGCTCGAGCAGGAGAGCTGGGTGCCAGGAGGTCACCCCTGAGCCAGGAAGCGCTTGCCAGGTCAAGGTCAAGGTCAAGGTCACCTGCTTTCAATTTTAGTCCACCTGGAATCATTCTCCATGCTGTGCCGAGTTCTCTTGTTCACAGGATAAAAGGAAATTGCAAAGGATGTGTCCCAAGGCTGGACCTCAGCATGGACACTGGAACAAAGCCACTCCCGCTCACCAGAAGTGGAGAGCTCCGCTGCTGTTAGCACTGACGCTTGTGTTTGCTCTGCCCCTGGAGGGGAGGGCTTGGGGTTCCACCCTGTGGCCTGCCCTCCTCCCATAAGCCCTAGGTCCGGGGTCTCTCCTGGAATCCCTCCTCCCGCGCTTCCCCCTGGTGCTCCTCAAAGCCCAGCGCCTCTCGGGTTTTGCCCACTCCTGTTCACCTTAAGGTCACCCCTTCTGTCATCTGTCCTCAGAGTTTCTCCCTTTCCCCTCACCGCCCTAACTAATGTACTGAAAGCTAAATGAGGGCCAGCGGCGTCTGGTGTCCAGCGTGCCCGGAGCCCCACTGAGCCGCTCACACTGTCTCCTCTGGGCTGGGCACAGGGGCTCATCTCCAGCGCATCAGGAACAGCTGTGAGGTTCTGAGGGCACCTTGGGACAAGCTGCCTGCTGGTCCCCTGGTTCCTGGTGGGGTAGGCTGTGCTCTGGCCTCAGGGAAGCCGGGAGCCCGCACTGGCCAGGCTCTGACTTGAAGTCGACGCTCAGCAAATGCTCACGCCTCCCCTTGAGCCCCGCCGGGTGCCCCGTCACACTGGGGGGCAGCCTTCCTCTGTGCAGCTCCCCTTCACACCCACGCCCCTGGGGCAGAGGGTTACGCCATTGTGGTGGCAAGACCAGACCTGGTGGTGAAATGAAGTCACAAAACGTTATGGCAAGGGTCCAGTGCCTGGGGACTGGTCAACTCCCTCCCCTCTCTCAGCCTCAACCAGGAGGCCTGGTCACCAGGGTCCCTACCTTCTGCACTGTCAATGACCGCCCCAAGAGTCAGACTTCTCCCTCCTGAGATGTAGTGGATGTCTGGGACAAGAGCTGTCTCTTCCAGTCTGTTCTGTGAGCAGCTCTGTGTTAGAGCCTTCAGCCGCAGAGATTAGGATTTTTTTTTTGAAGAGGAAAAAGTCCCCATGATAGATCTAAGATGACATCAAGTAACCTATAAATATCGTGAGAAATTGTGGATCAGGGCTCAGAATTTGGAGGTTTTGTTTTCCTCTGGGCTGGCTGGCATAAAATAAAGTCCTCCTCTTTGAGTGCTGTTTGCAACAGCACCATAAGTTAAAAACAAATAAATATTTACAAGCAGTTTGAAATTACATAAAAAATGTTGCTTAGAGTTAATCGATAGGGCTGGATGTGTAGCTCAGTAGTAGAGCACCTACCAAGCATGCTCAAGGTCCTGGGTTTGATCCCCAGCACCACAAAAGCAAAAAATAAGTTAATTAAAGTTAATCAATAAATGGTTTAAGGAAGTAGATCTAGTGCAAATGCAAATATGTTAGAAGTACGTACACACAGCTTTAAAAGGATTGCAGGAAATAAATTTGTTAATAGTAGTTTTTTGGGTGTTGGAAGTTGTAGTGGTTTTTATTTCATTATATTCTCTGGATTTGTGTAAGTTTTCAGCAATGCTGTTATGGTTTGGATGTGAGGTGTCCCCCAAAAGCTCACATGTGAGACAATGCAGGGAGGTTCAGAGCAGAAGCGACTGGGTTGTAAGAGTCTTAATGCAACCAGTGATTTAATCCCCTGATAGGGATTACCTGAGTACTAATTGAAGAGGTGGGTGTGGCTGGGAGGCGGGAATGAGGCGTGGCTCTGGGAATGGGGCGTGGCTCTGGGAATGGGGCGTGGCTCTGGGAATGGGGCGTGGCTCTGGGAATGGGGCGTGGCTCTGGGAATGGGGCGTGGCTCTGGGTTAGACACTTTGTATCTGGAGAGTGGAGTCTCTGCCTCCTGATCGCCATGACCTGAGTTGCTTCCCTCTGCCACACTCTCCTGCCGTGATGCTCAGCCTCACCTGTGGACTAAGACCTCGGAAACTGTGAGCCCTCAAATAAATCTCCCCTCCTCTGCAGCTGTGCTGGTCGGGTCCTTTAGTCACAGCAGCAAAGAAAGCAGACTAAGACAAATCCACATTGACAAATAAAGGGGCACAAACCACTTCCAAGTCTTTTTTAAAGGCAGAGTTAGAGGAACACACAAGCACTGGGGAACAGGGCTGGCCTGGGGAGGGGCGAGGGTCACAGTTCTGCACTTGCCCCAACACTCACCGGCCACCAGAGTCGTCATGGGGGCGGCTTCCACCCCCCGCACCTGTTAAGTCCTGTAGCAAGCAGTCATTACCTATGCAAAAGTAAATTTTCACAAAGAAGATACAGAAGTATAAACACTAAAGTCACAGGAGCTGAGAGCCTGGTGAGAAGAACTCCCAGGGGAACCTAGGAAATGCTTTCAGTTCCTGGGAGCTGGAGGACTGGAGGTTTGAATGTCCTCGGGGACCCCAGCCACAGTCACAGCAGGACTGGCTGGTCGAGGCTGTCGTCCCTCAGCAGGTCCTGCTCCATCAGACCCCGACCTGGGCGGGAGTTGGAACCACCGCCTCCCTGGTCTTTGTCCCGGGGTGGGGACGGTGGGGAGGGGAGGCGCTCTGGCGGACCTCGGACATCTGAGCCGGAACCACCTGTGTCCCCCTGGGCCTGGCACAGAGCGGGACCCCACACAGGAGTATAAATTGGCAGGGCCCCAACACCCAACAAAGGAAAGTCTATCACCGTTCTGATTTGCCCAGGAGGATCCTTGATAAGCAAGTGCAGAATTTGGCATGTTGTTTAAAATAGAAAAATCCAACTTGAACTCTGAAGCAGGGGCCAAAAGAGCCTCATTCTGGTGTCACGCCCAGACATCTGTAAAGCAGCGTTTGCACCTTCACCCAGAAAGAGGGCGACGTTAGAGCCACAAAAGCTACAAAAAAGGAGAGCTTGGGGATTCCCTGTCTTATATTTTTTTAGTCCAAGGGACCATATGAGGGACTTATCAGGACAGAAGTGGTTAGATCAACAAGAAGGCCATATTGAGTTTTTACAGATAGAAAAATCTCATCCTGTTCCCTCATTGACTGAAGTAAAATACAAAGGATCCAAGTGGCTTCATTCGCCCCGGGGTGTGGCCTGTGCTGGGCGCTTGGCTTGTGCTCGAAGGCCAGACGGAGAGCAATTTCTCTGAGGTGAAGCCACCATCCTTCCTTAATCACCACGGGTTATAATTCACCCTGAAGTTTTCTTGACACACACGGAGGTGCTGGATACCAAGTTCTCCTCTAAGCTTGCCCTGTGCAGAAGTGGCTTCCGCTGTAGCCCAGGAGCCCGTGCTTAGTGCATGGAGAAAGCCCCTGCCATCCCTGCCCTACCCCACGGCCTGGGCACAGATGGGACATTCTGAGGTTGCTAGAGGAGGCTGGGGACGTGCACGTACACTGGCGGCACTTGCTGGGACCAAGGGTGGCGGGAAGGCGAGCCTCAGGCATGGACCCTGCGGGCAGATCCTTCCATTCTTCAACGCTGTGAATCTGAAACCTGCGCTTTTTTTCCAGGCGTAAGCTTTCGAATGCTAGTGATGCTTTGTACAAAATACAAAGGAAAATTAATTTCGGAAAAAAAAATTTATTGCAATTTGTTGAGTATTTCTGAAGACAACGTGAATACGATATTAGGGGGAACATTTCTTACAGATGGGTTGGGAGCCCACTCCCTCAGACCGATACTTTGGACTGACAATGTTTCATTTAAAATGCCTAACTCGAGAACGACCATGAATTTTCAGATGGGAAACAAGGTCCTAGGAGAGGAGAGCAAGGTGTGCAGCGAGTGGGAGGTGGGCCAGCCTACTGGGCATTTGCAGCTTCACTCAACACCAGCCGCCCCTGTGAGGCCGCTAAGAAGTCAGTGGGCAGACAAGGGGCGCGCTGCTGAGGTAAACATGACTGTGGCATACCCTGAATCTTGAGGGGTCCAGTCCTGCCAACAGGCGTCTGGAAGAGAAGCCCGTGGAGGAGAGGGAAGCACACTTAGCAAATCAGCGGAACACAATAACCTCTCCAGACTCCCGCAAGCCAAGACCTGCAGCGCTAAGGTTCTGCTTGCAAGCAGGACCTTCCACTCCAGTGCAGGGGGATCCTAACCCATCTGTAACTACCATTCACTGACGAGTGCAGATTTCTCGGGGGGATTCACTGGGCTTCCCCAGACTCCCCAGTTACCTTTGGAGAGCCACACATCATTGAAGCCTACCCCCCACTTCCCAGGAGGAGCAGCCTAGTCATGGTACTGAATTTTAGCGCCCAGCTCCTTGGTGACATAGTTCACCAGCATGGTCACTAGCTTCTGCTTCAGGGACTCACTGCCCATAACCAGGGTGGTCAATTGCACAGGGTTTGTCCAATCCAAGTGCCTGACAATGGCAATGACTTTATCAAAGAGCTTCTGCTGCTCAGCGGGAGGCAGCTCCATTAAGATCTGAGGAATTGGCTCAAACTGTCCACTCGTCATCCAGGCACCTAGCAGACCTCCAACGGCCCCCCCTAGGAAACAAGACGGGTTTCATTAGTTGGGCCCTGTTCATCAACAATGGCCTTAGGTCCTTGCTGAGAGCAGGTCTATGGTCATGGTGGGTGGCGCATCCCTGAGCAGTCAGAGCAACTCAGCTTCACGCCAGCTCCACCAGGTGGCATGGAGGGCCAAGGTTTATGTGGTCTTCCGTCCATTTTGCCCAGATAATTGACACCCGAATAAGCTCTGCCCTAAGTTCCGTACTCATGGGTACAGAATGAAGCATAACCATTTCCCCCAGAACTGTGCTAGCTAAAACCCTCCTCATGCGCTGAAGAAGCCCCCCTCACCCCACCCACACGTCCATAGAAACCTCTCCCCCATCACAAAGGAGGTGGCTGAGAAGCGAAAGCATGTTCAGAGGAAAACCATCTCTGGCAGGACCAAGTTTACTCCAGTAGCGTGGCTGTTACACTCCTTGCCCGGGAACTCAGGAAATTTCCAGAGAACTCATGTGGCTAAGGAACCTGGGGACAGATGGGAAGTTTCTCTTCTCTGAAAGCAATGTTTTTCATACCACCTCTATAGTTGTATGATGACGCATAACAAATCGCATTTAGTTTACTGCTTCTCTTTCTGCTACCCAACAAGGGTGTGAACAGTATTCTTATTGTTGTTGTTATTATTGTTAGTTTGTGGTGCTGGGGATCAAACTCAGGGCCCTGAGCATGCTAGGCAAGCGCTGTGCCACCGAGCCACATCCCCAGCCCAAGCAGTCTTAAATGGAAATTTATGGAACTGGGGCCGTGGCTCAGTGGCAGAGCGCTGGCCTGGCATGTGTGAGGCACTAATTCCATCCTCAGCACCGCATAAAAATGAACATAAAAAAGGCACGCTGTCCATCTACACCTACACAATTTTTGTTAATGGAAATTTATTTTCAAAGCTTAGGCATGCTATTTTGGGATTTGATGACCTTGCATAATGGAGAGTTCACCTAACCAGGCCACGGGAAGGATGGTGTAGGGAGAGGGAAGTTACCCTGTGTCAGGGGCCTCAAATCCAAGTACCTTCAGGTGTCAGGTGGGTGATCAGAAGGAGTGAAATGGGCAGAGTGGGCCTGTGGCAACCTGGGACCTGGGTCCCTGTCTCAAGGAACAACTGCTACCCCATGCCAGCCAACTGCTGTCATGTGGAATACCAGGTTTATGCCTTTAAAACACCTCAACATTTTAAAATATCACCATCAGATTTTTAAAGATGCAGCCTGGCTGAACTCAGTGACTCACTCCTAAAGAATCTAGAAAGGGAAACAAACTTTACAGTGGAAAACCCCAGCATGCGTGTAACCAAATGATCAAGGTCACCCTCACCAGAGATGTCGCATACTCCCTGAAATGATGCAAGGGTAGGAAATAGCTCTGAGTATTCTTTCCAAAGCCCCATCGCTCCAGTCTTCATGAGAAACACCTCAGACAAAACCACACTAACAAACCTAAACACCTGCTCCACAGCCTTCAAAACTAACGAGGCCATTAAAAACAAGGAAAGTCTAAGAAATTGCCGCCGACCCTAAGGGATTAAGGAAAACATGACCATTGAATATAATGTGGCATCCAGGGCTGGATCCTGGAGCAAACCAAAGCCATTACTGAACATAAAATGAACATAAAAACCAAATATTGAAAATAGTTAACAATGATGGATCAGTGTGCGCCCCATAGTTTTGACAAATGTACCGTCACGTGTGAACACTGGGGGCGGGGACTGAAACAGGGTGAAGATTGTGTGGGAATTCTCTGCATACCCTTTGCAACATCCCTGGAAATCTACCATTATTCCAAAATGAAATGTTGGGGAGAAAAACCTGGGCCAGAAGATAACCCACTCGAGGATGCGTGGAGACAGGTAGCAAAACCTGTGTCTCCTGAAGCCAAGCAGGGAGGTACCCGGCGCCATCGCCTCCTCTGGTAGGGAGACCAGAGCCAGCCTCACATCCTGGAAGCTGAATACTGGCCCTGGCCGGCTTCACCTCCTCTTTACGAGTTTTACTGAACTTTTCCCCATGACACCAGTGAAATGCTTAGAATCAACAAGAGCTGCATTAAACCTGTATGAGAACGTCGATATTTGATTTAGAGCAGCACTTAATGCAAAAAAGTCACCAGAAATATCAACCAGCAAATGACTAGCTCTTTGGAGAAGAGATAATTCCTTTGTTTTCTGGGTAAAACGATGCATCCACCCATGACGAGGGGCTGGAAGTAGCCACCCCCTGGGTTCTCCTTACAGATATCCTGTTCTCCAGCAGCTTTTACTCCATTTGAATAAATGTGTGTTCCCAAAGGTCACAGCTATATGATAAAATTATCTCGGTAAGGGCTGCCTTGAACACAGATGGAGGTGGGGACGAAGATGGAGAATATCATTGGGGAAGAAGGAAGTGACCTTCTCTCTTCCCGTGGTTCTTCCTTCATGGACAGCAAGGAGCTGAAGTCAGGACTTGCAAATCCACAGAATTTGGAAACAGAAATATGCACTGGGAAGGTCTGGGAGCACCCACATGCTTATTTTTCTCCCCAGTGTAGCTTTAGCTTAATGAAATGACCTTGAATGTCAATCCTCTACTGAAGGAAAAAAGAGAACAGGAAGGCTTGCCAGTGAGCTGGGAGACAAGCCAACCTCAGCAGAAGAGTGGTCTCTCTCCAGTCTACAGCACCGTAAGACTACAAGCCAAGTGCAGGGCTTTCCCCAGGGCGGGAGCTCTCTGAGGCCCCTTCTCCCCAGCAAGGCTGCCCATAGTCTCTCCAAAGCCCAATACAGCAGGTGCCAAGCTGTCATGAGAAGGCCATGTAAAGTGTGCCTCAGGGTCCATTAGAGGCTACCTCGAGGGAGGCCTTATCTGGCTCTTCACGATTCATCTGGACGGTGGCCACGTCTCTGCCTCCATCCTAGCCTATGGTTTGGGCCACAGCCCTGAGCCCGTTAGAACTTCTGTGGCCTAGAACACAGGAATTCTTCTTGCCCAGTTAGCATCTGGATAGGATAGCCTCCCACAGCTCCTGTATGTATAATGTAGGAATATTAAAAGGTGAGATTAGATTATGAGAACTGAAACTTAATCAGTCACTCCTAGTTTGAATGGACTAACTGGGTGGTAACTGTAGGCAGGTGGGGCAAGGCTGGAGGAGGTGGGTCCCTAGGGGCATGGCTTGGAAGGGTGCATTTCCCTGTGCCACTCCCGCCAGGCCTCCCTGACCCCAGGGCTTGGCTGCCATGAGTGGATCGGCATTTCCCCACCACTCCTTCCACCAGGACGTTCTGCCTCACCTCGGGCCCAGGGCAATGGAGTCCATCCACTGTGAACTGAACCTCTGAAACTGTGAGACAAAATTAACTTCTCCTTCTCCAATTCTTCTTGTCAGGTGTTTCGGTCATAGCAACAAAATGCTAACTAATACATTCCCTTAATCCAAAAGAACTAACTTCATCTCAGTTCCAAGGAACAATGGGAAATTTTGCCAAACTTTCACTCATCGCTCAGAAACTGGTTCCCAAATTAAAGCAGGTCCTGCTTCACTGTTTTGCTCCGTGAACTTTTTGCTTTCAGAAAAGCAAAGGTCTCTTTGAACAGGTTGGCCTGTGTAAGATGGCCACACAGCCTTTGTTCATAGGTGGTGCTCAGCAAATCCCAGCTACCTCCCGGCTCCCTTCTGAAGTGACATGACGTGGGAGGGGCATCCGAGAGATGATCTCTGATATCTCTGGACTAGCACACACCCAGAGGCTCAGCAGCTGGCACTGGGGAAATGGTTCCTCCAGGTCTTAAGGACACAGATGTCACTGCCAAGAGCACCTGCATTCCTGAGAAATTCACATGGAAATTTCTGTTTCTAATCGGACAAATTAGGTACACAAAGGTCATTTCACAGACTCAACCTTAAGTCCACAAACTCCTTACGCAGGCTGGGTGGCATCAGTCCAGAGATTCGTTCCTTCCTGTGGCTCCAAAGACTCTTAGGACCTGGGAGACACCTACACTTACCAACAGCTATTCCTGGAGGACCACCCACCAAGCCACCAATGAAGGCCGTGGCCCCTGCAACAAGGGCGCCCCTCCGAGAGTGCCTGATAGCTGCCTTTATCTTCTTTTCCTCACAGATGGAGCACAGCAGCTTCATGATGTCTGCCTCATTGATGGACCTCTTGGGAGTCTCTAGAGGAAATCAAAGGGAGAGTTTCAGTGGGCAGAAGAGTATCTCCACCCAAACGTGACTTCCAAGACTCTTAAGGAAGTGTGTCCCCATTTCCAGAGAGACTGTAGTTTGGTTATGTAACAGACTGAATCCCATCATGTGACAAGGACTTTGTCACAGGGAAGCGGGCAGCAGTTAGTTAATAAGCAAACAGAAGTGGAAGAGCGGATGAAAGGTCTTCTATGCCCTCTGATCAACTTCTGATTTATGAGGGATTAAGAAGCACCCCAGCCACGGGCTCCACCAGT
Source organism: Sciurus carolinensis (assembly GCF_902686445.1). NCBI lineage: Eukaryota > Metazoa > Chordata > Mammalia > Rodentia > Sciuridae > Sciurus > Sciurus carolinensis. The sequence continues at coordinate 65,448,514 of NC_062228.1, read as the reverse complement.
TTATCACGAGGGAGGCATGTCAACCGATCTTGCCTCCGCGGACTTTCAACTGGCTCAGAGGATCCTCAACACACAAAGCCTGGCAGAGAGCAGGAAGTCCGAGCCTCATGTTCTCTTTATGTGACAGGGCTTCCGAGTTAGCGCCAAGGCAGAGACGGGACAAGGACGGGATTCGGGGACCACACTGGCATTTGCCTGCTGTGTGACCTGCAGCAGAGTGTCAGCTACGGCACTCGATGATGGAGATCAGTCATGCTGGACACTTGTAAGGTACAAGTAGGATGGACACAGTGACCAGAATGAGCACAGAGCACTGCGGGCTCCCCATGTAACGGCACCAAATGTCTCGCCAACACACGACCCTGGCTTCCTTAATCAACTAGTCTTCAAAGGCCATACGATTCTGTGGAGTCGTATATCCCCATTGGTGCAAAACACAAAACCCTCAAATGATTGGTGGTTCTAGGTGGCGTGACGTGCTGATTGATGCGCTGATTGGACAGGTACTCAATAAAAGCAGCAGCAGGGGTTGGGGATATAGCTCAGTTGGTAGAGTGCTTGCCTTGCAAGCACAAGGCCCTGGGTTCAATCCCCAGTACCCAAAAAAGAACAAAAAAAAAAAAAAAGCAGCAGCAGCTTCCGCAATAAATGAGTCAGCAGCTACAAGCTCGCCTGCTCCTACCTGGCTCCCGGTGTCTGGTGGTTATTGACACTGCGCCCTTCACCCCCCAGTACACGAGCCCCAGTGGTAAACAATACAGTTCCACACATGGGACATAAAAATCTGTAAGATGAAGCAACCAGAGAATAAAATAAAGAATCCAGGAGTTTGCAATGGAAATGGAAAAAAGGACAGATGGGCCTTTAGGATAATCCTCTGGCGTCAGGAAACTTGCCAGGCTGGCAGGTGTAATGTATAAAGCTGCTCTCCCTGCCCTTTCCGTTGAAGCCATTTTCCCACCTACCGACCACTTGTCAGTCTGTGAACATCCTAGCTAGCTATTGGTTCATCAGTCAGCTAGCTATTGGTTAATCAGTCCATTATCGGTCCCCTGTTAGCCCGGCGGAATTCAACTGCCATCTTTCCTCTCTTGCTTCTCTCTCCTACACACTTGCTTTTCCTCCTCCTCGCTTTCCACTCTCTCTAGCACGTGCCCTTTCTCGTTCCCTTTCTTTTCCTCTCATTTTCTCTCTTACCCTGCAGGGAGACACTCTGTTTGCTTAATAAATTCCCTTATGTGATTTCCCGTGCCTGGAGTGGTTCCATGGGATTCCTTACAGCAGGGAAATGATAGGCAGAGGTGTAGCCAAGGACAGGTGGGCTCTGTCACATCCAGGGAAGGGCAGGAATGAAGAGTCCAACACCACTAGGTCTCCTGCAGGGCTGGCAGGAAACTCAGAGCAGCAGGGCTGGTGCTTCTCCCTCGAGCTTTGGCTGATCCCAAGACTCTTCCTTGTCCCGATTCCCTTTTTGCTACAAGCTGAAATACTGAAATAGTTGCTACAGGAAGTTGACCAAGAACTCTGGGGGCAAAGGCTTGGCTCAGAAGCCTTCACCTACAGGAGCTCTTTCTGACCTAGGGTAATCCAGGACCTGAAGTCTCTCATGAATTGTCCTCCTGCTCCTGGAAGAGAATTTTCAGCCCTTGGAATGAATCCATGGATCTACCATCTTACTACAAAGGCAGGTTTTCAGAACTTCTCTGCCTTCCCAGGAGGGACAAGAAGTGTGCTGTGCTCTGGTCACTGTAAGTTTTTCTATTTCCTTTTGATATACTTCAGGTGATGACCCACACAAGTGCACAGGAAGCACTGAAGGTCTGTTAAATGCAAGCCCAGGTGGACTTTGGACCTTACTTGGGGCAACAGGACTCTAGAGAGCTTAACCCAGGATGCTACTCAGTCCTTGAATTCAGAAGTTGCCAGCAGGTGTCCCCCAGAAGTGGGCTCTAAGAGGCAGAGGGGAACTCAGGGATGCCTGTCCCTCCTCTGGTTTCTGTGTCCTCCTGGCTGCCAGGCCCTGCCTCAGCCCCTGTGTTTCCGACAGACTGACTGTCCCCTCTTCCTGCTCCCTGGAAGAGAACCCCTATTGCTCTTCTAGTGGTCAGGACTTGTCCTCACAAATGTCTTACCAATAAAACCACATTATCACAGGGAAGGAACTGCACGTGGCAGAAGTCACCCAGAAATTGGGAAATGGAGGCATAACCTGGCTTACCCAGTGGTCATGGTCCTGAAAAGCAATGTAGTGCCACAGAATGAGTTTTACTTCAAATGCATATTAAGATAACCAAAGAAGTCAACTCTATGGGAAAACCTTTCAGAAAGCTGAAAAACCTACTGTAAAATATCTAATCACCTTCTAGCTTAGCCCTGCACTCCCCCACCCCTAGCCCCAGCCTTTACCTGGCGGTGAGGGGGATCTGCCACGCATGTCTCTGAGGTCAAAGGCTGCTATGTGCCCGTGTGGGACTGAGGCCTGCAGAGCAGGGCTGAAGCCCCACCTCCTCCACATCCCCACCCCCACCCCACCACTGGCACCACCCCCCAGAATCCGGCTCCAGTTCCAGCTGGGGCAGGCCAGCCAGATGCTTCTCCAAGCCCCACCCTCCTGCCTTCCCACCCCAGGGCCTTCCAGGTGGCCACCTGACGGGCAGCTGCAGGTCTGAGCCCCAGGTGGGTCCAGGCCCCTACGGGCCTGCCAGTTGTCCACCCATACTTCTCTTTGGGCTGCAGTCCACTCCACCCACCGACACCAGTTGACCCCTCCAGGCGAGGGCATCTGGAGAGGAGTCGCTGGCCCAGGAGGCAGTGCTGTTAGAAGGGTTATGGAAACTAATATTCCTACAAGACGGCTCCCCAAGAAAATGGAGGGAGGGAGGGGACATTGGCCAAACATTAAACCTCTCCCAGCGTGTTCCTGATAACTCGGGTCCTGGGGAAAGGAGGCATAAGGATACCGAATGCTGGGCCCCAAACCTTGGCGGTTTCCAAAGATCATATCATCCTCATTGTACCCTGTAAAGCCAGCATCCCCTCTGTAACTGACAGCCATTTTCCCACCCAGAAAATAGGCCTTCAATGGCGCCCGAGTCCACGAAGGAATAAAGCTTTCTCTGAATCCGCTGAGGTCTGCTTCCCGTCCTTTTGCGCTTACACTACTTCACGTCCACTCTCTGTCCTTCCACCCTACCTTGCACACGTTTTCCATCCCAGAACCATCGGATCTTCCTCCAGCTTGGAAGCTTCTCCTGTGAGCCCTCTGCTCCGTCTGACCATGTACTCCGGGTCTCAGTCCGCCCAGTCTTGGCCTTGCGCTCAGACTTGGAGTAGAAGAGCGTTTCGTCTGACCAAGGGCTCCAGGTCTTAGTCTGCTCAGCCTCGGCCTCAATACACTCAGTCTCAGGGTAGAAGGCACGGGACATCTCCAGGTTAGACATGCTAAGTTACTATTTGGTAAATGTATAGGCCAGAGTCAGGTATCAGCTGGGGGTCTCCAGGTCTGAAAAGGAGAAGTGCTGGCTTTGCTTCCAGAGCTCCAGGGTTACAGGCGGATCCCACTTCGAGGACAAAGCTGAGTTGGGCAAACTCTTAGAGCCAAGGGCAACAGGGGGCGTGGTAACAGAGGGCAGGGGAATAATACTTAAGAAAGAAGTCCACCCACCATTTCCCAGAAACACCCCAGGGCAGGTGGTGAAGCGACTCAAACCTTCTGGAGGATTTCCAAGGACATTGCACTTAACACAGACTGCAACCCTGCCAAGCAGGCATAATTATCAATGCCGTTTTAGGGTTGGGAGAAGCTGGGCAAGAGTCATTGGGCCACCCAAACCCCAGTTGAAAAGTGTCAGAGGGTGCAGATTCCAGCCTGGGTTCTTGTAACTCCAAACCCATGCATATGACAAGCACGATGTGAAAGGACACAACCCCAATCTGAACAGAGTCCAAGCACCACGCCACACCTGGAATCTCACCCAAGAGGTTTATTATCAGTAGAACACGGGCCAACCCATAGCCTGCAATAGGAATTCATCCTCGGGGTTGTATCCTGGCCTGGGGTGGGGGTGACCTCTTAGTAGTCATGTTTTACACGAAGCTAAGTGCCATTGCCTCAGAATCTAAACTTAGGAGCCCCGTAGGTAAAATGGCTTCCCACCTAAAATAGCAGATCTGATGCCAATAGTCCTCCCTTTTTGTTTTTATAGATACCGGGGGTTGGGACGATGATCTTTCTTCTGTAACTTCCTCCTGCTGGTTAGGGGTGAAGAGTCTCATTTCTGTAAAAAGGGAATCAGGGAGGGCTTTAGGTGGGAGCAGAGTTCTTAGAGCTGGAGGTCTCAATAGTGAATGTCAGGTCCTGGCTTTGGGTGTCAGGGGCTGGTAGTCTTGAAGGAGAAGTGGTTGACTGACCAATTGGTCGGTGAACTTGTGTATCTGATCTTGTAGGAACTTCTGTAGGCAATTTAGCAGGAATGGTCCTATTTAGGAAGATCTGTAGGCCTTAAACCAACCAAAAATTTCTGACTGGCAGTTTCTCTTGATGGTTCTCAGGCACTCCTGCCTAAGAATCTCTTTTGTAGCCTCCAGTCTTACTCTTGGAGCTAACACAAGTATACATCTTAAGTTACATTTAATTATTGTTTCTTCTTTTAAATACCCAGGAATTGCTATGTTTTGGTTTTAACTGTTTTGCTAGGTGTTCAAGATCAAGCTGGTCAAATTGATCTTGTTCTTATCTACTATTAAGGATCAGCTGAGTTCCCTTGGGGGTCACTTGTGGGGAACTGGAGAGCAGCTTCTTAGCTCCTTTTGTGCCATTTGCTAGGTAGTGTCTCCTTGATGAGGTGGCTTCCCTTGGAAGCATCAGGGATGTCTCCCTTCTCCAATGACCCTCCTCTGCAGAAGGTGTACTGATGGGCTTCTCATCTTCTAGTGGTCTCATAAGTCTCCCTGATCAGGATGTCGTGTGGCCCAGAGTTGCACAGCTCCTTGTCATGGGCTGACAGGTTTGGCTCCATGGCAATGTTAAGGCCAGGTTCTATGGGCAATGACAAACAGACTCCATTTTACCTTGAGACTCCAGGTTATATAGAAAATGCTTCTCCCATGGGAATGCCCACCTCTGTACCTATCAATAGTTACTTAGCATGACATGTTTGGCAGCACAAAATGACAATTCTTGTATAATGAAAAATTGTGCTCTTTTGGATTCCTTGTTTCCTAAACAATGTACCATGTCAATGGTGATGTCAACAGTGATTGTCTAGATGTTAGTAACCATTCTTTAGTTTTACCTAAGTGAGGTCATTTTGACTCACTTTACCCTCTGCTAATGAGTTCAGATCCCACGATGTTAGTTTGTAATGTTGAATCACAGCAACAGACACTTACGATTGATGTACTGATTCATGGTATAAAAAACCCTACAACCCTATGGTCAGGTACGTTCTCCCCATAGCCATTTGTGGGGTGTTGTGTGAGACAGTCAGCTGGCTTAATAAAGACTCTCAAATTTGGACTTCTCAGTGGTGGTCGGTCTCTTCTTAAGTTGTGCCCCATAACATCCTTAGAGAAGTTCTCTTATCTCCTGGGTTCAGGCTGACTCAGAGGCAAGAGCCAAATATTGGTTTCCTTGGCTCCTTCATTTTAATCTCAGTCCTTTAAGTCTTGATCTTAAACATTCAGCAAGCCAGTCTCACCAGTCATAAGCTAAGAGTACTGGACATTAACTTCAATGTTGATGAGTTCACATTTACCGTCTTTTATTTAATTGGGGTCTGTGTTATCCTATCTGTCCTATAGGTGATAACTTATTATCTCAAATTAATTCAGGTTGTTTATTCTTGAAGCAGTACCTCTGCAAAACAATCAGGTAACAGTTAAAGAGTTTACAAGGAAAATACAATATGGGATTAAAAACAGTAAAAGCATATTTAGTTGTGTAATAGCTATCTTGAATTTTGGCTGAGCTATATATTATATCCCCTGTTGGAGATCACAGTCATTTTATGACAAAAACTAATCTTTTGAATATAATTTTAAAGGAGCTGAAGTCTGGCTTCTTTTGGAGCCACTGTAACATGTAGTAAGGTGGGAGGCAGAGCCTTATCTCAGGTAAGGCAGGGCTTTTCATAAACCTCAGGAAAAGTGGTCAAGTTATGAAGCTGATCTTTGTCTTCTTTTTAAATACCATTTTATAAAGTTTACATATATTGTTTCCTAAGCCTATATGAATGTTAGTTAAGACAATATGACATTACATAAAAAATATAAAGCAAAGAGGGCTGATTCAGCTTTTAACTTTCATGTGGCAAAATGCTTTCATGTTTCATGATATTAACCTTTAAGTAAATTAGGCTCTCATTAACTTTTTGAAATACATTTACGTTTTTATCCCAGTGTAGAAGGTAACATAAAATTTTACATATGTCCAATTGATAACAGGTCCTGTTATAGAACATTAGATGATATAAATAAGTCCCCAATAAAATTCACTATTCTTTTAAGTTTAAAATTACCCTTACAGACAAGTTTAGTTTGGAGAACAGCACGTTGATAAATTTTCTACTTTAAAGATTTGTATACCTGGAAGAAATGAATATATTTAATATACAAAGAACAGTAAGCACAGATATCCTGATGTTTTTACATTACTCAAGTTTAGCTTTTAAAGAAAAATTTAGACTCTGTAACATAGTACAATACTCTACCAATTGTTGTTCAACCACAAGTGTACAAGCCCTAATTTTTAAGATTAATTGCCCTAAAGAATAAAATTTAACAGATAACAGTGTTAAGAGTAAATTAGTGTTTTTATGAAATCCTTGTCATTTTCACATACAGATCAAACTCTGTTTTATATCAGAACATTAATATTTGACCTTAGGGAAAAACCCTTAAATAGCTTTAACTGATTGTCTCACATACATGTAACCATTAGGTCCAAGGCTTAGCATATACGTAGCCCTTTTAAATTCTTACCATGGTTGCTTTCCCATCCTCCAGGGCTACTTAGAGAAAACAGAGTTAAGTGTAATTTCCCCTTTCCGCCTCTCATTAACCACCCCTATGGACCATCCCCTTACTTGTCCTGTCAGCGCACACGAGCTCATGTGACCTTACGGAAGCTGTCCAAACACCGTATAAAGTACCCCAGAGCTAAGTTCTCCCTGCCTCTCTTGCTTTTCCAAGTGATGCCTGTGGGAAACCAGGCTTATTTAGCAGAATTAGACCAGGTTGAGCCACGTGAGGCAGAGGCCTGTTTTCCAGCAACTGCTAGGATGCATGTGGTGCTGCATGGGTGTGGTTCCCTGTCTCCTTCTGGAATTTTCCCCCTAAGAGAATGGCTCCCCTAACTCCACCCCATGAACAGCTATTGGCTCCTGTGTTCAGGGAGTAGATAAGTTTCTGCCGTGATTAAGTGACATACAGCCCGCATCCTCCTCCAGCAGGTAACCCTCTTCTCCTGCACGCGGGACAGGGCAGAGAGTCCCCCCACAATGGCCTTAGTCAGACCCTGACTGGCACATAGACTTGGCAGGCGCGGGTCTCCTTGCCTGGTTCCTGGTTGCTCATCGGTGGTGCGTTTTCCCTTCAGCTGGTGCTGTGACTCGGGTCGGGCTCCCCAGCGTGTTGCTTCCCTTGCTTGAAGAGTCTGAGCTGCCCCTGGACGGTTCCACCCTCTTTGGAGACCAGGCTTCCATCTCAGCGAGCGCCGTGCTCCACATCCCAACACTGCCTCAGTCAGTAACTGGCTCCTCCCCGGCTTCTGGTTAAAGACCTGCGAGACCTGGGACGTGACCTGAGCGGCCCGTACCCCGGGGCTCTCTGCGGGTTGGGAGAGCCCCCAGCCACGGTTCTTGCGACTGCAGCCGAGTCCCTGTACTGCTTGCTGCGGGGGCTCCCGGCTGCGGGGGACGCTTCCCTGGGCGGCCTACTTCTCCCGAGAGCTGCTCTCGGTCTTGGGTCTGGTCTCTATGCCTCCTTCTCCGCAAAGCCCTGGCGCTGCGCACCCAGGCCCCCTACCGGCTCAGCCCACCGCTTACCCAGCAGTGGTGACGACCCTTGGTACCCGTCCGTCACTCGGGTGACTCCCTGGGGGCCGAGGGACGCCTGGCCTCTATATTCGCCAATTCCTCTCTCGCAATGGGCAGCTCGCTCTCAGTCCCGTCCGTAGCCCTCTGGGTTGCCTCTTGGCTAACTTAGAGTCCCTACGCCTCACCCCGACCTCAAACCAAAAGAGCTCATTCGTTCATGCCATCAAATTTGGCCATTGGACACTCTAGATAGTGACTCCCAATGGCCACTCGTGGCCTTCCGCCAGCACGCGGGGAAATGGAAGGAGGTGCCTCACGCTCAGGCGTTTTCCTCTCTGCGCTCTGTGCCTTCCCTTTGTGAGGCCTGCTCTCCCGCCCAGTCCTCTTGGCTCTGGCTAAGCCGCACCCACTCCATCTAAAGCTGAAACCTCCACTTCAGACTCTTCCTCCTCTGACCCTGCTGATGAGCCTCCACCTTCCCCAGTGACTCTGCTGCCACCTCCACGCTGCCGCTCCCCCACTGCCAGGCCACAGCCTCCCACTCAGGCCTGCCTGCACCTGCCACAGCCTCTCCTCCTCTGTCTCCCTCCATGCTGCCTCTGTGCCCTGGGGAGGTGGGCGGAGTCGTCAGGGGTCACGTGCCTTTCTCCTGTCCCATCTCCCCCGCTAGAGAAGGACTCAGGTCCTGCACCTCCAACCCAGCCACTTACATCAGGGATTCCGGTAGTATCCGATCATGTGACCTGGCCTTCCATGACACCGCACGATCTTATCCAACCCCCTTTTACCCGAGGTGGGCAGGCGAGTTTGGGAGCAGGCCAGAGTCCATGCCGATGAGTGGACTGCTGGTCCTAAAGGTACAAGTCAAACTGACTGGACAGCAGGTCTGGAGGCCCAGGTTCTCACTGAGTGGACTGCTCGTCCTGGAGGCCCAGGTCCTCACTGTCTGCACTGGTGGTCCTCTAGCACTGGTTTTAACTGAGTGGACTACTGGTCGTGGAGGCACAGGTCTCAATGAGTGGACAGCAGGTCCTGGAGCACAGGTTCTCCCTGAGTGGACTGCTGGTCCTAGAGGCACAGGTTTTCACTGAGTGAATTGTTGGACCTGGAAGCACAGGTTTTCACTGAGTGGACTGCTGGTCCTAGAGACAGGTTCTCACAGAGTGGACTGGTGGTCCTGGAGGCACTGGTTCTCACTGAGTGGACTGCAGGTCATATAGACCCAGGTTCTGTGTGAGTGGACTACTGGATCAGTGAGACACAGGTTCTGAGTGGACAGTGGGCCTAGGAAACACTTTCTCACTGATTTGACTGCTGGTCCTGGAGAAACAGATTCTCACTGAGTGGACTTCTGGACATGGAAGCACAGGTTCTCACTGAGTGGACTGCTTGTTCCACAGACACCGGTTCTCACTGATCTCACTGCTAGTCCTTAAAACACAGGTTCTCATCGAGTGGACTGCTGGTCCTGGGACACAGGTTCTCACTGAGTGGACTGCTCTTCCTGGAGGGACAGGTTCTCACTGAGTGGACAGCTCGTTTTGGAAGCACAGGTTCTCAATGAGTGGAGTGCTAGTTCTGGAGGCACAGGTTCTCACTGAGTGGACTGCTGGTCCTAGAGAATCAGATTCTCACTGAGTACTTTTTGGTCTGAGAGAACCAACATCTCACTGAGTGGACAGTTGGGGCTAGAGACATAGTTTCTCAGTGAGTGGACAGCTGGTCATAGAGACACATGTTCTCACTGAGTGACTTCTGGTCTTGGAGGCACAGGCTCTCTTGAGTGGACTGCTGGTCCTAGTGATACAGGTTCTCACTGAGTGGACTGCTGGTCCTGGAGGCACAAGTTCTCACTGAGTATATTGCTGGTTTAGAGACATAAGTTCCCACTGAGTGGAGTACTCTCCTGGAGGCAGTTTGTCACCGAATGGACTGCTGGTCCTAGAGACTCATTTTCTCAGTGAATGTACTGCTGATCCTAGATGCAGATGTTCTGAGTGGACTGCTATCTGGAGGCACTGGTTCTCAGTGAGTGGACTACAGGTCATACAAAGCCAAGTTCTGAGTCAACTGGTGGGTCAGAGAGACTCAGGTTCTCACTCAGTGGAAAGCTGAGGTTAGAGACACAGTTTGTCAGTGAATGGACTGCTGGTCCTAGAGAACAGGTTCCCACTGAGTGGACAGCTGGTTCTCAAGGCACAGGTTCTCACTGAGTGGACTTCTCTTCCTAGACACACAGGTTCTCACGGGCGGACCTTGGACATACAGACACATGTTCCCTGAGTGGACTGCTGGTCCTAGAGACACAGGTTCTAACTGAGCAGACTGCTGGACATACAGACATGTTCCCTGAGTGGACTGCTGGTCCTAGAGACACAGGTTCTAACTGAGTGGACTGCTGGTTCTGGAGGTACAGGTTCACATTGAGTGGACTGCTGGTCATATAGACCTAGGTTCTGTCTGAGTGGGCTACTGGGTCAGCGAGACACAGGTTCTCACTGAATGGAGAGTTGGGGTAGGAAACACTTTCTCACTGAGTGGACTACTGCTCCTGGAGACACAGGTCCTCACAGAGTTTCCTGCTGGTCCTAGAGGCACAGGTTCTCACTGAGTGTCCAACTTGTCCTTGAGGCACAGGTTCTCACTGAGTAAACTGCTCATCCTGGGGGCACAGGTTCTCTCTTGCTGGATTGGTGGTCTTGAAGGCACAGGTTCTTACACAGTGGACTGCTGGTTCTAGCGCCTCAGTTTCTCCCTGAGTGCGCTGCTGGTCTAATGACACAGGTTCTGTGAATGGCTGGCTTGTCCTGAAAGAACAAGTTCTCAGTAAGTACAGGGCTCATCCTGGGGGCTCATGTTCTCACTGACTGGAATGCTGGTCTTCGAGGCCCAGGTTCTTACTGAGTGTACTGCTGGTCCTGTTTGCAAGGTTCACCCAGCATGGTCTTTGGTCCTGGGAGCACAGGTTCTCACTGAGTGCACTAATGGTACTGGAGGCACAGGTTCTCACTGAGTGGACTGCTGGTCCCAGAGATTCAGGTTCCCACTGAGTGGATGGCTGCTCCTAGAGACACAGGTTCTCACTGAGTTCACTGCTGGTTCTGGAGGAACCTGTTTTAACTGATAGGGACTGCAGGTTTTAGAGACACAGGTTCTCACTGAGTGGAATACTGGTTCCTGAGACACAGATTCTCACTGAATGGACTGCTGGTCTTAGAGACACAGGTTCTCACTGAGTTCACTGCTAGTCCTAATGACACAAGTTCTCACTGAGTGACTGGCTTGTCCTGGAGAAACAAGTTCTCATGAGTGGACTGTTCATCCTGGGGGCACAGTTTCTCACTGACTGGAATGCTGGTCTTGGAGGCACTGGTTCTCACTGAGTGGTCTGCTTGTCCCTTAGATACAGGTATCACTGAGTCAACTGCTGGTTCAGGAGGCACAGATTATCACTGCTGGTTCTGGGGTCACAGAGTCTCACTGTGTTCACTGCTGGTCCTAAAGACACAAGTTCTCACTGAGTGGACTGCTGGTCCTAGAGACACAGATTCTCACTGAGTGTATTGCTGTTTCTGAAGACACAGGTTCTCCCTGAGTTGACTGGTGTTTCTGGAGGCACAGGTTCTTACTGAGTGTACTGCTGGTTCTAGAGACACAGTTTCTCACTGAGTGGAGTGCTGTTCCTAGAGACACAGGTTCTCATTGAGTGTAGTGATGGTCCTGGAGGCACAGGTTCTCAGTGAGAAGACTGCTGGTCGTGGAGGCACAGGCTCTCTTGAGTGGACTGCAGGTCATGGAGCACAGGTTCTCACTGAGTGGACTGCTGGTCCTGGAGACACAGGTTCTCACTGGATCTCTGGTCCTGGACCACAGGTTCTCACTGAGTGGACTGCTGGTCCTTGAAGCACATGTTCTCACTGAGCCTTTGGTCCAGGGGGCACATGTTCTCACTGAGTGGACTGCTGTTCTTTGAGGCACATATTATCACTGAATGGGACAGCAGGTCATGGAGCACAGGTTCTCACTGAGTGGACTGCTGATCCTTGAGGCACATGTTCTCACTCAGTTGACTGCTGGTCCTGGACACATGTTCTCACTGAGTGGATAGCTGGTCCTGGGGGCACAGGTTCTCACTGAATGGACAGCAGGTCATGGAGCACAGGTTCTCACTGAGTGGACTCCTGGTCCTTGAGGCACATGTTCTCCATGGACCTCTGGTCCTGGAGGCACATGTTCTCACTGAGTGGATAGCTGGTCCTGGTGGCACAGGTGCTCACTGAGTGGTCTGCTGGTCCTGGAGGCACCGGTTCTCTTTGAGTAGACTGTCTGGAGACACAGGTTCTCACCGAGTGGACTACTGTTCAAGGAGACACAGGTTCTCACAGAGTGGACTTCTTAATAGAAACAAAGGTTCTCACTGGACTACTGGTCCTGGAGGCACAGGTTCTGACTGAATGGACATCTGGTCCTAGAGAAATTGGTTCTCACTGAGTTCACTGCTGGTCCTGGAGGAAAGTGTTCTCACTGAGTGGACTCCCGGTACTGCAGGCAAAGGTTCTCACTTAGTGGAGTGCTGATCCTGGGGTCACAGGTACTCACTGAGAGGACTGATGGTTCTAGAGACACAGGTTCCCACTGAGTGAACTTTTGGTGCTAGAAACACTGGTTTTCAGTATTGGATTGCTGGTTTTGGAGGCACAGGTACTCAGAGTGGACTGCTCATCCTGAAGTCAGGTTCTCCATGAGTGGACTGATGGTCCAGGAGACACAGGTTTTTACTGAGTGGATGCTGGTCTTGGAGGCATATGTTCTCACTGAGTAGACATCTGGTCCAAGAGACACAGGTTTTCACTGAGTGGACTACAGGTCTTAGAGACACAGGTTCTCACTGAGTGGCCTGCTGGTCCTAGACACACAGGTTTTCACTGAGAGGACTGCTGGACATACAGACACAGGTTCTCTGAGTAGACTGCTGTTCATAAAGGCAGAGGTTCTGTCTGAGTGGACTACTGGGTCAGAGAGACACAGTTTCTCACTGAGTGGACTGCTGTTCCTAGAGACACAGGTTCTCACTAAGTGGACTGCTGGTTCTGGAGGAATAGGTTCTCACTGAGTGGACTTGTAGACCTAGAAACACAGGTTCTCACTGAGTGGACAATTAGTTTTGGAGACACACGTTCTCACTGAGTTCACTCCTGGTCCTAGAGACATAGGTTCTCACTGAGTGGACTGCTGGTCCTGGAAGCACAGCTTCTCTGCATGTCCTGCTGCTCCTGGACACACGGCTTCTCCCTGAGTGAAATGCTGGTCCTTGAGGCACAGGTTCTCATTGAGCGGACTGCTGGTCCTAGAGACACAGGTTGTCAGTGAGTGGACTACAGGTCCTGGAGGCACAGGTTCTATCTGAGTGTTCTGCAGGTCTGAGAGTCACAGGTTCTCACTGAGTGGCCTGCTGGTCCTAGACACACAGGTTCTCACTGAGTGAACTTCTGGACATACAGAAATTAGTTCTCTGAGTGGACTGCTGGTGCTAGAGACTCAGATTCTCACTGAGTGGACTGCTGTTCATAGAAACCCAAGTTCTGTCTGAATGGGCTACTGGGTCAGTGAGACACAGGTTCTCACTGAGTGGACAGTTGGAGCTAGGGAAACACTTTCTCACTGAGTGGACTGCTGGTCCTGGAGGCACAGGTTCTCATTGAGCGGACTGCTGGTCCTAGAGACACAGGTTGTCAGTGAGTGGACTACAGGTCCTGGAGGCACAGGTTCTATCTGAGTGTTCTGCAGGTCTGAGAGTCACAGGTTCTCACTGAGTGGCCTGCTGGTCCTAGACACACAGGTTCTCACTGAGTGAACTTCTGGACATACAGAAATTAGTTCTCTGAGTGGACTGCTGGTGCTAGAGACTCAGATTCTCACTGAGTGGACTGCTGTTCATAGAAACCCAAGTTCTGTCTGAATGGGCTACTGGGTCAGTGAGACACAGGTTCTCACTGAGTGGACAGTTGGAGCTAGGGAAACACTTTCTCACTGAGTGGACTGCTGGTCCTGGAGGCACAGGTTCTCCGTGAGTGGACTGCTCATCCTGGGGGCACACATTCTCACTAAGTGTACTGATGTTCCTGGAGATACACGTTCTCACTTAGTGGTCTGCTCTCCTAGAGGCACAGGTTCCCCTGAGTGGACTGCTGGTCCTAGAGACTCAGGTTCTCACTGAGCGGACTACTGGTCATAGAAATTCAGGTTCTGAGAGAGTGAACTGGTTAGTCAGAGAGACCCATTTTCTCATTCAGTGGAAAACTGAGGTTAAAGACACAGTTTGTCAGTGAGTGCACTATTGGTCATAGAGACACAGGTTCCCACTGAGTGGACTGCTGGTACAGAGATGCAGGTTCTCACTGAGTGGCCTACTTGATCTTGAGGCACAGGTTCTCACTGGGTAAACTGCTCATCCTGGGGGCAGATGATCTCATTGACTGGAATCCTGGTCTTGAAGGCACAGGTTCTTACTGAGTGGACTGCTCATACTGGATGCAAGGTTCTCACTGTGTGCCCTGATGGTCCTGGAGGCACAGGTTCTCATGAGTGGACTGCTGGTCCCAGAAAACAAGTACCCACTGAGTGCACTGCTGTTTCTGGAGGCACCAGTTTTCACTGAGTGGACTACTGGTCCTGGAGACACAGGTTCTCACTGAATGGACTGCCGGACCTACAGACACAGGTTCTCACTGAGTCAACTGCTGGTCCTGGAGACACGGGTTCTCACAGAATGGACTGCTGGACCTAGAGACTTAGGTTCTCACTAAATGGACTGCTGGTTCTGCAGGCACAGGGTCTCACTGAGAGGACTTCTGGTCCTAGACACACAGGTTTTTACTGAGTGAAATGCTGTTCCTAGAGACACAGGTTCTCATTGAGTGGACTGCTGGTCATAGAGTTACAGGTTCTCATTTCGTGGATGGCTGGTCCTGGAGTCACAGATTTGCAAGGAGTAAACTGCTGGTCCTAGAGACACAGGTTTTCACTAAACTAACTACAGGTCCTGGAGGCACAGGTTCTAACTGAGTGTTCTGCAGGTCTTATAGACACAGGTTCTCACTGAGTGGCCTCTGGTCCTAGACATACATGTTCTCACTGAGCGCACTGCTGGACATACAGACACACGTTCTCTGAGTGGACTCTTGGTCCTAGAGAGTCAGGTTCTCACTGAGTGGACTGCTGATCATAGAGAGGGAGGTTCTGTCTGATTGGACTACTGGGTCAGAGACACACAGGTTCTCACTGAGTGGACTGCCTGTCATAGAGACCCAGGTTCTGATGAGTACTCCTGTGTCAGAGAGACCCACCTTCTGACAGATTGGACAGCTGAGGCTACAGACACAGTTTGTCAGTGAGTGGACAGCTGGTCATAGAGACACAGTTCTCACTGAGTGGACTGCTTGTCCTGGTTATATTTTATGGTATAAAAACCCCTAAAACCCTATGGTCAGGTATGTTCTCCCCATAGCCATTTGTGGGGTGTTGTGTGAGACAGTCAGCTGGCTTAATAAAGACTCAAATTTGGACTTCTCAGTGGTGGTCGGTCTCTTCTTAAGTTGTGCCCCATAACATCCTTAGAGAAGTTCTCTTATCCCCTGGGTTCAGGCTGACTCAGAGGCAAGAGCCAAATATTGGTTTCCTTGGCTCCTTCATTTTAATCTCAGTCCTTTAAGTCTTGATCTTAAACATTCAGCAAGCCAGTCTCACCAGTCATAAGCTAAGAGTACTGGACATTAACTTCAATGTTGATGAGTTCACATTTACCGTCTTTTATTTAATTGGGGTCTGTGTTATCCTATCTGTCCTATAGGTGATAACTTATTATCTCAAATTAATTCAGGTTGTTTATTCTTGAAGCAGTACCTCTGCAAAACAATCAGGTAACAGTTAAAGAGTTTACAAGGAAAATACAATATGGGATTAAAAACAGTAAAAGCATATTTAGTTGTGTAATAGCTATCTTGAATTTTGGCTGAGCTATATATTATATCCCCTGTTGGAGATCACAGTCATTTTACAACAAAACCAATCTTTTGAATATAACTTTAAAGGAGCTGAAGTCTGGCTTCATTGGTGGTGCGTTTTCCCTTCAGCTGGTGCTGTGACTCGGGTCGGGCTCCCCAGCGTGCTTGCTTCCCTTGCTTGAAGGGTCTGAGTTGCCTCAGGATCGGGTCCGACCCTCTTTGGAGACCAGGCTTCCATCTCAGCGAGCGCCGTGCTCCACATCCCAACACTGCCTCAGTCAGTAACTGGCTCCTCCCCGGCTTCTGGTTAAACGACCTGCGAGACCTGGGACGTGACCTGAGCGGCCCGTACCCCGGGGCTCTCTGCGGGTTGGGAGAGCCCCCAGCCACGGTTCTTGCGACTGCCGCCGAGTCCCTGTACTGCTTGCTGCGGGGGCTCCCGGCTGCGGGGGACGCTTCCCTGGGCGGCCTACGTCTCCCGAGAGCTGCTCTCAGTCTTGGGTCTGGTCTCTATGCCTCCTTCTCCGCAAAGCCCTGGCGCTGCGCACCCAGGCCCCCTACCGGCTCAGCCCACCGCTTACCCAGCAGTGGTGACGACCCTTGGTACCCGTCCGTCACTCGGGTGACTCCCTGGGGGCCAAGGGACGCCTCGCCTCTATATTCACCAATTCCTCTCTCGCAATGGGCAGCTCGCTCTCAGTCCCGTCCGTAGCCCTCTGGGTTGCCTCTTGGCTAACTTAGAGTCCCCACGCCTCACCCCGACCTCAAACCAAAAGAGTTCATTCGTTTATGCCATCAAATTTGGCCATTGGACACTCTAGATAGTGACTCCCAATGGCCACTCGTGGCCTTCCGCCAGCACGCGGGGAAATGGAAGGAGGTGCCTCACGCTCAGGCGTTTTCCTCTCTGCGCTCTGTGCCTTCCCTTTGTGAGGCCTGCTCTCCCGCCCAGCCCTCTTGGCTCTGGCTAAACCACACCCACTCCATCTAAAGCTGAAACCTCCACTTCAGACTCTTCCTCCTCTGACCCTGCTGATGAGCCTCCACCTTCCCCAGTGACTCTGCTGTCACCTCCACGCTGCCGCTCCCCCACTGCCAGGCCACAGCCTCCCGCTCAGGCCCGCCTGCACCTGCCACAGCCTCTCCTCCTCTGTCTCCCTCCATGCTGCCTCTGTGCCCTGGCGAGGTGGGCGGAGTCGTCAGGGGTCACGTGCCTTTCTCCTGTCCCATCTCTCCCCGCTAGAGAAGGACTCAGGTCCTGCATCTCCAACCCAGCCACTTACATCAGGGATTCCGGTAGTATCCGATCATGTGACCTGGCCTTCCATGACACCGCACGATCTTATCCAACCCCCTTTTACCCGAGGTGGGCAGGCGAGTTTGGGAGCAGGCCAGAGTCCATGCCGATGAGGTACACCAAACCTCACCAGCACAGCCAGTCGGCACTGAGGTGGTCCCCAACCGCGAACCCAGATGTAATTTCAGTTCATCCGGAGGGATCAACAATAGAGACCACTTAATCACCTGCCTTGTGGTGGGACTGAGGAAAGCAGCTCATAAGCCCATGAATCATGACAAACTCTAAGAGATTGTCCAAGACAAAAATGAGAACCACTGGCGTTCCTTGATGGCCTAACTGGCTTTATCACAATGCACCAATTTAGACCCTCAGACCTCAGATGGAAAACAACTCCTGAGGACCTACTTTTTCTCCCTAAGCTTTCCTGACATTTAGGAGAACTTAAACATCTAGAGAGGGCCCAACTCCCCATGCTGAGGTTCTAGCTGTGGCCTTCAAGGTATATAATGGGAGAGATGAAAAGGTCCTTCATCCTAATTCTTGGAATATCTTTGCCTTTACATGGACAGATGCCCACTTCGTACCTCATCTCAGCTGACCTGGACTGTTCTCCCACAGGGATTTTGGGACAGTCCTCACCTCTTCAGACAGGCTTTGACCATTACATTTTAACAAGTCTATGACTTTGCAGTATGTTGATGACCCCTTCCTCTGTAGTCCCTCGTATGAAGACAGTCATGAGGACACTTGCAAGCTTCTTAATTTCTTATCCTCGTGTGGCTACAGTTTCCCCTTCCAAGGTCCAGTTGTCCTCAGCAATGGTCACTTATTTAGGCCTTAACACCAACTCGTAAGGCCATTACTGTTGATAGGAAGGGTCAGTTCCTTCCACTAAGGAAGAAATTCTCTCTTTCTTGGGAATGGCAGGATTGCTCTGCCTGGATCCCCAACCACTCCATACTAGCCAAGCCCCTATGTGACACAGCCCAGGGGCTCGCTCTCTGAACCCACTGCAACCCATCGGTTGGATTTTACTAAACTCCAACAATCCCTCCTTAACACGCCTGCCCTCCACGTGCCTAATCTCTCTCACCCCTTTCTACTTTATGTAAGTGAAAAACAAGGATGTGCCCTTGGAGTTTTAGGACACAGGTGGGGACCAACCTTTGCCGCTGTGGCCTATCTATCAAAATCTCTGATCCCACCACTAAAGTCTGGGCCCTGTGCCTACAGATGCTAGCTGCTGCCTCTTTACAGGTTAATGAATCCAAAAAGCTCTCCTTTAGGGCCCCAGTGATAATCCTAACCCCACACCACCTTAAAGAGCCTCTTACCTACAAGGGCCTACGTTCCCTACCCCTTGCCCCATCCTGCCCATGTAGCATCTCTAATGGAGGACACCAGCCTCACCTTCCTCACCTGCCCCCACTGAAGCCTGCTACCCTTCTTCCTCTCCCTCAGGCTCCTCTTCCCATTCACTCTTGTTTCAAAACCCTGGAAGAGCTGCTTCCACATCCCGCACATACATGAAGGAGCCTAGCCCCAAGCAGCTCACACAGGGCTCACGGATGGCTCTTCCTTCTTACGTGAGGGAGCCTGCCCAGCAGGATACACCGTAGTCTCCTTCCCATCAGTGATGGGCACACGTCTAACCAGCAGGCTCAACTTCCTGTCCTCACCAGGGCTTTCACTTTAGCCAAGGGTCCTCCCTCAACATTTACCCCGACCCCAGATGTGCCTGCCACATACCCCTCTCACTCAGCCATCTGGAAGGAACGTGGATTCCTTACCACGAAGGGTACCTCTATTGTCAACGCCACCTACAACACGGATCTGCTGCAAGCTTCACACCTCCCACCGCCACTGGCCTCTCTCACTGTAAGTCTCACCAAACTGAGGACTCCTTCGCCTCAATCGGCAACAGCAAGGCAGACTTTGAGGCTAGAGCAGCTGCCCTCCAGCAGGTTCCCAAATACCCCATCCCCTTCCCCTGCTCTCCCCTCCTACAACTCTCTCACCCGACATCCTTCACTTAAAACACAGCCAACAACCCAACAGATACTTACTTATCTCCATAAGCTCTTCCACTCAAACACTGCCTCTTTGCAGCACTTCATTTCTTCCCAACTCAAACTTTCTCCTGAAGACTCTTAATTCCTTTCTAACCTTTCCTCCTCCTGCAACATTTGTCAAAAAACCAACCCTACCTCCAACCTCCGACCCCCCACTTTTCTGTTACATCAGGCAAGGGGACACCTCCCAGGTTCTGACTGGCAATTGGACTCCACTCACAGGCCTCCTGACATAGGTATCTCCTGGTGCCTGTTGCCACTCTCACGGGATGGGTGGACGCCTTCCCCACCACCAAGAAACATGCTACTACAGCAGCCACTGCCCTTCTTACACACACAGTTCCTCAAGTTGGCCTCCTCAATGGTCAGGAGTTTTTCATAGGCTCTGCACCATCGTTGGGTCAATATTTCCCAAACCCGCAATACAGGATGCTACACTAGGAAAGACCCTTCAGATGTGCAGCTGAACCAATGCATTTCCCCGATGACCCTTTTATAGAGCAATGATTTCAGACTTATAGACGAGCTGCCCCTGTCCTAGATAGAACTCCAAGTCCTCCTCACCCAGGTCTCCCGTTGGCATCTTATGTGGCCGACCTAAGTTTCCAGCAGCCGAGACCCTGACCTTGGCCCTTGACCACGAGGCAACTCCAGGCCTGTGTGGACTGTACCATGGCTCTGTCCCTGTCCTCTTGTCTTCCTGGGACCCCACTAGCAGTTGCATCCCGGCATCTCCGTCCCCTCCTGAGCTGGTGGATTTTAATACAACAGAGGCTGGGGAGTTCATGGATGGGGCTCAGAGTGCCGCTTATCTTTAGGAACTCGCTTGTGGAGTTTGGGACAGTGATTGTGAAGAAAATTCACAAGTGTCTGTGAGAACATGAAAGCATTCCCCATTTCCACCCACACGCGCTCCTGATGTCCTGACACGCGTTCTTCCCACAGGTCGAGCAGACGCCTCTCCGGATGGTCTGAGTGCAGAGGCAGTGCAGGAATCTGCACCTGGCCACCCTAGAGGTGTGCAGAGCTCAGAGCAGTGCACCGGCCTCCCTGTGCCCGCTTTGTTTTGAAAAGCCTGGCTATTTTTATAAAGATATGTTAATAAGCAGTGAATTTTCATTTTGAGTTTAAATTAGTTCACTGATCCTGTTTTAAAATTTTCTAAAGCAGTAGCCAGGCCCCCTTGCCTCTGTGAAAGAAATCCTGGGGAAAACATCTCCTCGGTGCCCCTGTGTGAGCAGAGTGCCCCCAAGGTCTTGAATGGGTTTTCACCTTTACACTCTTGAGCCTAACGTAGATGTGGTCTTGCTGATTCTTAAGATGCCCTCAAACTCAAGTCATCTTTCATGCCATCTCCATTTCTGTGCGAAGTACTTAGCTTCTCCTTAGTGGTGGCAGTCACTTCAACAACCACATTTTTCTTGGCCCTAGTTTTTTTTTTTTTTTTTTTTTTTTCCTAGTTTTTTTTTTACATGTGCTTTTCTGGCCAAAGTTTTAAATTTTTCTCTTCTGCTTTCTGCTCCCAGTTCTCACAGTAAAGCTAGATGAAAGCCTTCAGTAGCCAGGCAACTAAGGAAGCTGAGGCAGGAGGATTGCAAGTTCAAAGCCAGCCTCAGCAACTTAACCACACCCTGTCTCAAAAGCAAAAAGGGCTGAGAATGTGGCTCAGTGGTAAGTTTCCCTGGGTTCAAATTCTAGCACCGCCCCCCAAAAAAACCTTTCAATAATAACCATGCTACCACCTGGATACTGTGCTGTCTTAAAATTTTCTACACTAGATTAATTAGTCCAACACCTTTAAACTCAACCTCGAAGTCTCAGGACATAGGCTAGACAGACAAGTTCCTTCCTAGAATGTAACATGAACAGCCTCTACTCCGATTTCCAATGGGACCCTCATTCCCCTTCGGAATCTTGAGCACCACCTTTACTGTGCACATTCCTATCAGCATTCTGATCTTCTGAATCCCACCAGAATCATGCACGAAGCTCTGCTTTCAATGCTCCAAGGCCTCTCCAGCGCAGCCTGTGCAGTGGAAAAGCAGGAGCCTGGAAGGCTTGTGGACAGGTGGAGAGCCCGAGCCAAAGCTGCATGGAGCCTGCCGTGCCAGCAGAGGCAGAGGCAGCGAGCTGGGGCGCGGCAGCCGAGGCACACCAACCTGTCAACCAGGCATGGTAGCCTGCCTGGGCAATGCCACTTCACACAGCACTGCCGCCCAGAAACCTCCACCCTCCACCATCCAATGGCCTCACACTCTTGGGAAGCTGGGACTGCAGTAAGAGCAAGAAAATGGGAGTGGTGCACAACTGAATGGAGGTTCAGGATTGAGGGTTGCGAGGTGATCGGCAGCCGAATGGCACAACAATGAACTAACAGTGTTAGTACTTCTCCTTTGTGAAGTGATCAGCGGCCACAATGGTACAACAGTGTGACCCAGCAGCTTGGGAGGCTGAGACTGGAGCATCTCGAGTTCAAAGCCAGTCTCAGCAAAATCGAGGCGCTAAGCATCTCAGTGAGACCCTGTCTCTAATTAAAATACAAAATAGGGCTGGGAGGTGGCTCAGAGGTAGAGTGCCCGAGTCCAATTCCTAGTTACACCTCCCCAAAGACAGTCTGATTAGCATAAATTTGGACCAATAGCCATTGACCCCAGAGCTACACAAACTCCTTGGAACAGTATACTCATTGGCACCCCCTGTGGGTCCCCTCTCCCCCTGTGGAAGTTCTTTTTTTCCTCACATGAATGAATCCTACTCTTTTGTACTCACTCTTCCTTATCTTGTAGATTTTTCAAATTTACAAGACAAGTACGCAGGAAAAAGAAGGTGAGCTTTCCGCATCTGCTATAGCACCACAGGGCACAGCCCACTTTTAAGAGCTGCAATACCCCACACAGGGGTGTAGAGAACCTGGCTTTGCCGACTGCAGCCTCGGTCCTGGGCCCTGATTAAATGCTACAGTAAAAAGGGCTGAGGCCCATTGTAAGGAGCAAAGGTAAATGTGTGGCATTCTGTAACTTACAAAAAATATCTTGAGCGCTCTGTGCTTTAATGAGGTAATGATGTGGTATTGCCCCAAGATAAGATTGACGTTGCCCGAAGGTGGAGACACGTGCAACTGACCCCGAGTAAGATAACTAACTTCCCTTGGACCAAGACCGGCTGGCAGGGTCTGATAAAAAGGGTTTAAAAGGACTCAGGATGAGCCTAGCTCCAGTCCCCGTTTTACACCAATGACGCCAGTGTTGCGCCAAGCCTGAGGGGACTCACTGACTGGCTCGTTGCTCGATGGACCAGCCATCATCCTGACCGTGGCTGAGACATTCCTGTGGAAGTGATAGCAGAGCTGCCCGTGTGCATCCTGCCTGAGACGTCTCCGCCCGGCCTGCCTGCCGTGACCTCACCCCCTTTCACGCCCAACCGTCCTCGCCGATCAGGACTCCGGCCGGAGGGAGCTCCCCAGTGAGATCTCCTGAGCTGTCTTCCCGACTGACCTCTGGGAGTCGCTGCCCTTCGACTCAAGACACGTCACACAGGAGTGGACCTTAGGAACAGGTCTCAGTAAGGAGTGAGTCTTGTTTATTTGGGGCTTATAGTAATTTAGTGATTAAGTTGCGTGTGATATTGGTGTGACTAAAGTTAGAATAACTATAATAATTGTGTGATCAGCATCAAATAAAAGTCAATTGATTTTGGACCACATTTACTCTCGTTGACTCCTCCTTGCCGCTCGTGACTCCATCCACCAGCAGAAACAAACTTTCTCACAGACCTTTACAAACTCCTCCTCAAACCACTTTCTAAGGCTTCTAAATCACAAGGTCTATACGATTTTACATTTTACAATACGGATTTGCCAGGTTTGAGTCACTGTGACTAAAATACCCAACAAGAACAATTCACAGGAGGTAAAGAGACAAGCAGAATCTGAGGGCATTGATCACCAGACCAGCCTCACCGAATGTAAGTCCTACAACTAGAAGCGAAAGATGACCCCATCGAGACTTGTGAAAGTAAGTCACACTAGCAAGGCAGATGTGCAAGAGGAAAAGAAAGCAACCTGACCTATCAGTACAGCAGCCACAATGGTGAACAAGAAAAGAAAAGGTATCAAAAACAACCAGAGGAAAATCAACACAATGACAGGCATAACTCATCACCCATCAATATTTCCCTTAAGGCCAAGGGGGCAGAGAGCTTCATGGTAGAACCCTGGCCTGGCATGCATGAGCCCTGGGTTCGATTCTCAGTACTACCAAAAGAAATGAATAACTCCCTTCAACATGAAAGGACTAACTCTCCATTTAAAAGGTAACGAGGGCTGGGGTTCTGGCTCAGGGACACCTTCCCTCCAAGAGATCCTGTCCGTGGGTTGGACCATTCCTTGTCTACATGATTTGAAACGCTTCCGTCCCCAGGTCTCAGGGAAACTGAAAGAAGTAGTTCACAGCACATGGGACTGGGACGTGGGCCTTCCTGGAAGACCAGGACAGACCCTCCCGTGTCCTTCCTCTCCCAGGGCACGCGGCCCCGGCTTGGCTGCAGGCAGACCTGGAGGTTGCAGAGAGCCACAGGTGGCGAGGGTGCATCAGCATTCGGACAAGGGTGGAGTCTGGTTACCCTCGTGTCTCAAGGGGTAGGGAGACACGGGGTCCTCACGGTGGCAGCAAAGGCTCTGGTTATCCTCGTGTCTTGAGGGGTAGGGAGACACAGGGTCCTCACGGTGGCAGCAAGGGCAAAGGGGAGCTCTGGCATCTGAGGGCAGAGGCAGGGCTGCCCCTCATGTGCAGAGCACAGGAAGCCCCACTGGGGAATCGCAGCCCAGAACTCAGCTGCCTGGTCCGTGTCAGTGGGGCCTAAGAAGCAGACCTACAGGAAAGTCTGGTTCCCACCTGCTTCTGGGTCCTCACCCTCAATACCCAGCACTTCCCGCTCATCACAACACGTTTGGGACCATCACACACGAGAACCCCTCCCCCGACACCCACTGGTGCCTGGTGACCGGCCTCCTCCTTGACTCAGACCCCATGGCAGGGGGAGCGTGTTCTCCCTCCAGGCTCCTTCCACAGGGAGTGTGGTGGGGACCCGTCCTCTCAGATCGGGACGGAGTTACAGAAAAGGTGGTGTTTCTTGGGGCAGGAGGCCACACAGAGCAAAGGAGATCTCCAGGGCCGCCCGTGCCGAGACAGTCCACACAGGGCCTCCAGTGGGACAAGTCACTGGGACCTCGGTGGGTCATCACGTCCAGAGCCAGAACAGAAACGAATCTCACCTTTTAACTGTGAAAGAGAACCCTGAAAACCTGCAATTCCCATGTGTCCAAACACCTCAAAAATAATCATGGTGGCCATGTCTTCCGGCCCGCACCGACCAGCGGCCACCTGGTTACGACCCCACCACTTAGCGGAGAACGCAGCTTTCCCAACAGTGCTGTGTTAACATGAGCAAACCAACCTCACACCCAGCACGGAGAGCTGCTTCCAAGTCGACCAGCACCTCCTCCGCGTGGCCAAGACCATCTGTGGAAGCAGGAGGCCCGGGGCAGGCATGGAAGGCAGGGAGCCCAGCGGTGAGGAACTCTGACCATCTCTTCAAGACCTGATAAAGTCAGACAAAACGGAGATGTGACAACCAAGGTCACTAAGTCCACAGGATCCTTAGGGATTATTCTCAATAAATTGGAGAACTGGACAAATTTCTAGGCATGCAAGACTCACCAAAATTGAACCAAGATGACGTAGAAAATCTAAACAGACGATCAACAAAGAGAATGACGCCTAATAAGAAGCCTTCCAAAGTAAAGAGCTGAGGATGGGGATCTCAGCCGAGTTCCACCAGACTCTTCCTGAAAAATGAACAGCAATCCTCCTCAAATTATTCCATGGAATGAAAGGGAGCAACACTGCTGAACTCACGCCAGGAAGCCAGCCTCGCCCCAATACCAACACAAGACAAGGACAGGTCAGGAGGAAAACTGCAGAGCATACTGTTGATGGACACAGACACAAACATCCTCCCAATACCAGCAGTTCACATTCAACAACAAATTAAGAGACTGCACATCAAGGTGGCTTCATCCCAGGGACACATGGATGCTCTAGCATAGGCAAAACAATAAATGCAATTCACCACATAAGTAGAATTAAGGACAATTTTTTAAAATCACATGGTCATCTTAATAGATGCTGAAAAAGCCTTTGGAAAAATCCAGCTTCTATTCATGTTAAAAGCACACAAGAAACTGGGGACACCAACCAGACTTCTACCATGGACCCCTCGATTAACCTGATTTCTAAAAAGGGAATTCCAAACTGCTTGTCCCCACGCTGCCCCCTTCCAGCTCGAAGAAGCCAGATCGGTCATCGCCCCCTTTCCCTAAAACAGTAAAGGAGTTAAGCCAGAATTGGGGACAGGCAGTTAGTGTAGAAATCGGGGATCAGTTAAATGGAGGAAATGAAGTCCATGAAAGCCATCTGCCTCTGGAAGTCTGCAAGTTGAAGACTGCCCCTGGGAGAATGGACTTTTTACATCCCACCTGCAAAACCAGCCCTAGTCACTTAGGCAGGAAGGAGAGATAAGGTAAGAAAGAACTGGAGAGCAAAAGAATTTCTTATAAAAACAGAAACGGGGAATGTAATACAAAGCTGCTTTCCCCGCCCTTTCCGTTGCAGCCATTTTTCCCGCCTCCCAACTACTAGCTACTAGCTACTACCTGGTAGCTATTGGTTCATCAGTCAGCTTGCAAGTGTCCTTCTCCATTATTGGTCCCCTGTTAGCCAGCAGGATTCTTAGAGATAGCTTCACCGCCATCTTTTCTCTCTTGCTTTTCTCTCCCCAGACTCACTTTCTGTCTCCTCCTAGCTTTGCACTCTCTCTAGCGTGCGCCCTTTCTCTTTCCTTTCTCTTTTCCTCTCATTTTCTCTCTTACCCTACAGGGAGACACTCTATTTGCTTAATAAACTCCCTTATGTGAGAAAAAAAAAAAAAAAAACTGGGGACAGAAGGAATTCGCTGCACCATAAAGGCTCTCGGTGATAAACCCACAGCCATATCATACCGAGTGGCGTGAACCTGAAGCATTCCCCCTAAAATCAGGAATAAGACACGGATGTCCCGCTCACCTATTCAACGTGGGCCTTGAGATTTTATCCAGAGCAATTGTCAAGGGAAGGAAATAAAAGGGATACAAGAAAAAAAGGACCAAGTCAAACTGTCCCTGTGTGCAGATGAAACCATTCTATGCTTAGAAGATCCTAAAAACTCCACCAGAAGACATTGAGATTTTTAGAGCTAAAAAGTACAGCAAAGGAACACACAGAAGTTACACCAAAAAAAAAAAAATAGTTTTTCTATGCACCAATAATGAATCTGCTCATGAAAAACATCATGCCATGACTCAGTGTGACCCAGTTGTCACCAGCCTTGGTAACCAAGGAAGGAACTGCCTCCACCACACCAGGAGAAGACAAAGAAATTAGGCATACAAAGAACATACCTCAACATAGCAAAGGCTATTATAATAAGCCAACAGCTAATATTGTATTAAATGAGAAAAGACTGAAAGCTTTCAGTTTTCCTATGATCTGAAGAAAGAAAATGTTGCACACTCTTATTCAACATAGTGCTGGACATCCTAGCAGAACAGTTAGGCACCAGAAAGATAGGCTATGAAAACTAGAAAATAAAAGCTAAATCATCACTCTTTGCAGATGTCGTGATCTTAAATACAGAAAACACCAAAAACTCCACTTAAAAACCAACAAAACAGATGATTCAGCAAAGTTGAAGGATACAAAGTCAATATACAAAAATCAGCATTGCTACATACCAACACGTAAGTTATCTGAACCAAAAATCAAGAAAGCAATCCCACTTCTCACTACAAAAATTAAGATTCCCATGAATAAATTGAACCAAAGAGGTGGAACACCACTACAGTCAAACTTATGGAACACTGGAAGCACTTGAAGGAGACACAAAGAAAGTGGAAAGACATCCACGTTCAAGGATCAGAAGAATCAGTATCATCAGAACCCCCAAAATGCCCGAGGCGATTTACAGATTCCATGCAATTGCCATAAAAATACTAATGACATTCTTTCCAGAACTAGAAAAGTTAATCCTAAATCTATATGGAACCACGAAAAACCAAGAAGTACCAAAGCCATTGTGAGCAAAAAAAATAAAAATAAAGCAGGGGCATGATGGAACTTGACTTCAAAACACACTGCATGGTTGCAGGGAGCTCCTTAGCATGGCAGAGCATAAGAACAGACCCACGTACCAATGGAAGAGAATGGAGCCCAGAAGCAAACCCACATATCTGTGGACCAATTTTTGACCCAGGTGCTGAGAACATGCATTGAAGAAAGCCCTCTTCGATAAATACTCCTGGCAAAACTGGTTATCCACGTGCAGGAGAACTAAGTTAGACCCCTCTCTCTACCAGTTACAAAGATCAACTCAAAACAGATTCAACACTTAAATGTGCAATCAGAGACCATCGATGACCACATGACAACAGAGGAAACGTTTCAGGACACTAGAATAGGCAGGAACTCTTTTTAAGAAGGATAGAAGTGCAAGGAAAAAAGGCTAACAAGAGGTACACGTGCTCACAAACTAAAAAGCTTCTGCAAAGCAAATAAACACTGAGAATGCAAAGGAGGCTGCAAAATGAGGAAATATTTGCAATATGGACAGTTGACAAGGAACTCGAGTTCCTTGACCAGCAGGAGAACCCAGTTCGTAAATGGGAAATTCACCAACAGACAGTGTCAAAAACCTGACAAACGCCAACAGGGACATGAAGAGCTCAGCAGCACTAACCATGAGGGAGATGCTCACCAAGACCACAGTGAGATGAAACCTTAGAGCACTTTTGATTTGCAGTTCTCTAATTGCAAGAGATGATGAATTTTTTTTCCATGTAAAATATGTTTCATTGTTGTTTAAAAAGGTTCGGGGTTTGGTTTTCAACCAGGTTACATGCCTTTCACCAGTCTGACATCTCTCTCACCATGTCAACCTGGCCTCAGCTAGCAATACTTCATTAAATCCAAAAAAGAAAAATTGTCTTAATTTCAAGGGGAAAAATCCAGTTCTGAGAACAATTAACATTAGTCTAATTTAAAATAAAATGAGGACTGACGTTTTAAGGTTTTATATACCCTTCTCCTCACACAGAACGGGGAACGCAGTTCTCCCAACTCGAGCGGGCACACACAGGCACACACACCTCCACCCCCCAAGCAACCCAAGTCAGTGTGCCCAATGGAGAAAGTTTGAGGGTATTGATCCAAAGAGTTGAAAGTCTACCTGAACTTAGAGGGTGTGATATTTTGATCTTGAGTCTGCGTTAAAGGAATCTATTGTCATGTTCAGAAATAAAAAGAATTTTGGATAGTGCCATCATTTTTTTTACTTTAAAATTCTAGAATAATGTCAAGAACCATTATTTTGCTTTGTTTTCTGGGATGAGGGAAGAGAGGATCTACAGATTTGTATTAAGGACAAGACAACTCTGGCAACAGGATATTGGCAGTCCACATAACCGGCCGTGTCCAAGGCATCGTCAGCGAGAGCCCAGGTCCCATGCGGCTCCTGGTGGCCAAGCTGACACTGCAAACCAGGAAGCCGATGGCTCGGTGCAGCCAACTCCAACACGATGAGGCGACTAAGCCGTACCCAGAGCCTTAGAAGCCGGGCACTACCACGTGGTGTTCAGGTGAGAAGGGCCAAGAGCCCCTGAGGGGGCCCTCCACTCGCTCAGAACTGCCTCCTGTAAACCAGGAGAAAAACAGATTCTCTTTCTAAATCAGCACATGGAACCCAGCAGAGAATTTGCAAAAATGCACTACACCCCTTCATGAGCAGCTCATTGGGGCGCCTGGCGCCTTCTACCCTGTTACAGCATTGCTGGTTCTGAACCAGCGATTTTTTTTTTTTTTTTTTACTCTCAAAAAGGATCTAAGAAGAAAATAACACGGCCGTCAGTGGTTCAGCTCAACTGTTCACACAGGGACTAATTTGGAAGATTAGAAAAGCCCCACAGGCTTTTCTCAAGACCTAGATTTGTGAACTTGCTGATGCTCCTCCGGCCATTTCTGAAAGTTCAGAGTACCACCATGTCCTAAAGTAAAAGTCTTCAGCGAGCAGCCTCCCCGGCATCCAGAGAGAGGGCCCGAGCGGTGCTGCGGCCCACAACCGCACCGTTCGCTGGCTCTCCGCCTGGACCTGCTCAGCGAGGCTGGAGCTGTGCTCTTCAGAGCCCGCGTTCCTGAGGCACCCACCGAGCCCCACCAGCTGGGAGAGAGAATTCGTCTCTCAGCCAAGGTCCTTGAGAAGAAAGACCCCTCTTCAAATGCTGTTTCCCCACTAATTTACCAGAACAAAAGGCCTTGGCTCCTTTGCCAAATGTTAGATCAGGGCTTTGAGGAAAAGAGACTAAGTGGACACTCCATCAGGAATGACTAAAACACCTGCATGACATTTTGGGGGGCTTTGATGTCTTTTCCTCTAAAAGTGCCCAGGTGGGCTCAAGGCTGCCAGACTGCACGCACATCTACAGCCACAGGCTTCTCCTTTCCACCTACACTGTGTATCAGGGGAAAGGAGGGGACAAGAGAAAGGAAAGCAGAGGGGAAGGCACCCCTTTGCTCCCTCAAAAATCCCACCCCAGGGAAACCTGAGTGCCAAGCGTGCCCCCCGAAAAGGTGGTCCGCACAGGCTAAAATTCTGCTGGTTTTCCTTAGAGCCTATCCTGAAAAAAAGTTTAAAAAGACAGGAGATGTTAAAATAATTCAATCCTGACAAGTTAAAACTCCAAAGCTAGGAGAAAAATCTTCCTTCACTGACTTAATCCCTTTTTTCTCTTATTAACATTTGCCTCACGTCGTAGAGGGATTTCTTATTTACCTTTTCCTAATCATTCGTAAGAGGGGTCCAGGCGTGCGGAGCCCATCACCACCTGGATGACACGGGTCAATCCGGATTCACTGTTCGGGGGGGCAAGAGCTCCCCTAAACGCCACAGTCGGTAGGCCTTCGCTGTCTCTCCCTACCGGACCCAGCATCTCAGGTAGCCTTTCCCCTGGTCAGGCGGCGGTTTGGAATTGATGCTCCCTTCTTTCCGTCTTATAAACTGAGCTGCATCCTCACCCTCCATTCCAGAGTCAGTCAAAGCAAGGGAGACATTAAAAGGCAGGCCGTCTTCCGCTTTTGTTTACTTGATGCTTAATTTACTGGAGTCATTAAAAGAAATATGCTCACAATTTAAAAAATTCAAAAAGCCAGCTATTTCTGAGGCCAGCCTCGGTGTCCAGTCTTCAAGGCAACGCAGTCCTGGCGCACAGAGCCCCGAGCTCACGCCGGCCACAACGCTGTTCCAAGCCGGTCCCCTCGCTCAGAGTCGCCGGGAAGGCGCGATGTACATTCCAAGAAAAACGCCGGGACCGGGTACAGGGTATCGAGGTCCGGCGGCGGTGGAGCGAGGAGGCGCCTCTCTCCTCAGCCACCTCCGCGGCGGGGGTGTATGTCCTGCTGCAGCCACCGACCTGTGCGGCCGCCTGGCGCAGTGCCCCACCCCGCTGCCGCCCCAGCCGCTCCCAGACCGACAACAGTTACAGCCCGGTGAATCGCGCTGCCTCCACCACCGCGGCCAGTGAACATTTTTTCATGTCTGCTGACGGGCTGTATTTCTTCTGCGAAGCGTCTGTTCAGTTCCTTGGTCCACTTATTGATTGGGTTTTGTTTTGTTTGGTGTGTACTGAGTTCTTATACATCCTGGAGATCAGTGCTCCATCTGAGGCGCGTGGTAAAGATTTTCTCCCATTCTGTGGGCTCTCTTCAAATTGCTTCCTTTGTTGAGAAAAAGCTTCTCAGTTTGAATCCGTTCCATTTATTGATTCTTGATTTAACTTCTTGCACTTTAGGGGTCTTGTTAAGGAGGTCAGGTTCTAGGCCGACATGGTGAAGATTTGATCTTTGTCTTCTAGTAGGCACAGGTCTTGCTCTAGTGCCTAAGTCTTTGATCCACTCTGAGTTGATTTTTGTGCAGGTTGAGACATACAGGTTTGATTTCACGGTTCCATATGGATTTCCAGTTTCCCAGCACCATTTGTTGAAGAGTCATCTTTTCTCCATTGCATGTTTTTGGCACCTTTGTCTAGATAACGGTATTTATGTGGGTTTGTCTCTCCAGTCAGAATGGCAAAAAATACAAGCAATAATAAGTGTTGGCGTGGATGTGAGGAAAAGGCACACTCATACATTGCTGGTGGAGTTGCACATTGGTGCAGCCACTCTGGAAAGCAGTATGGAGAGGCCTCAGAAAATTTGGAATGGATCCACCATTGGATGCAGCTATCCCACTCCTAGGTTTATACCCAAAGGACTTAAAATCAGCACACTACAGTGATGTGGTCACATCAATGCTCATAGCAGCTCAGTTCACAATAGCTGAACTATGGAACCAACCTAGGTGCCCTCAACAGGTGAATGGATGAAGAAAAATATGGTATATATACACAATGGAATATTACTCAGCCTTAAAGAATGAAATTATGGCATTTGCAGGTAAATGGATGGAACTGGGGAGTATCATGCTAAGTGAAAAAAGATATTCCCAAAATACCAAAGGCGGAATGTTTTCTCTGATAAGCAGATATGATCCATAGTGGGGGGTGGGGGTAGGGAAGAATGTGGGGAGTGAAGGGAGGGGTGGGGCAGTGGGGATGGGAAGGACAGAAGAATGAGACTATTACCCTGTATACATGTATGGAAAAAATTTTAAATAAAAATATTTTAAAAAATAAAATGATATATCCTGTCAAGAAGAAGAAGAAAAGACCACAGTGAGGTCCCTCAGCCCAGTGAGAACGGCTGGTATCAGAGGAGGTCAGCAGGAGCAGGCCAGACTGCGGAGCGGGAGCCCTGGCCGTGCTGGTGAGGGTCGCTGGACGGCCTGGGGGAAGGGTGGGAGGTCCCTCACCGAGGAGGACCAGAACTCCCCGTCAGCAGCCCCGCCTGGGTGCACGCCGAGGAAGCGCACCCTGTGGAAGAGACACCCAGTCCCGGATCATCCACCGCATCCGGAGCCCCACCAGCTGACGGTCGGAGAGAGCGGTGCGTGAGCAGTGGGACGTCCAGCCCTTAAAGCAAGGGGCCCTGTCTGTGGCAGTGGGACGGAACTGGACGGGTAGAAGCCAGGCACAGGAGGACCAGTCCCTCCTGGTCTCACCGACACGTGCACCCGAAATTGAGCTCAGAAGTCGAGAGTGCAACAGTGGTGCCCGAGCTGGGGAGAGGGGGAAGGGGCAGGGCCGGTCGGCTCCAGGGGGCCAAGCCAGGCAGAAGCAGCCAGCGGCCGGGCGAGGCACGGAGGAGCCGCCTACTCACGCTTCGGAAAGCTGGGGGGAGCGACCTTCCCAGCTGACCACACTGCACACCCTACACATCCAGCCGCTTCAGTCCACTTCCTGCCGCTGTGAGCAAGAGCCCATGAGGACAATCAGAGAAGGAGGGTTCGCGTCCAGTCTCACAGGGTCAGAAGTCTCAGCCCAGAGGGCAGCTCTGGGCCAGAGGTGAGGCAGAACGTCAAGGGGGAAGAGGGTGTGGAGGAAAGCAGCTGGACACATGGCACCAGGAGGGGGGAAGGAGGGGGAGGGGGAGGAGGAGGGGAGAGGGGGGAGGAGGGGGAGGGGGGAGAGGGGGGAGGGGAGAGAGGGGGGAGGGGAAGGAGGGGGAGGGGGAGGAGGGGGAGGGGAAGGAGGGGGAGGGGGAGGAGGAGGGGAAGGAGGAGGGGAAGGAGGGGGAGGAAGAGGGGAGGGGGAAGGAGGGGGAGGGGGAGGAGGAGGGGAGAGGGGGGAGGAGGGGGAGGGGGAAGGACGGGGAGGGGGAGGAGGAGGGGAAGGACGGGGAGGGGAAGGAGGAGGGGAAGGAGGAGGGGAAGGAGGGGGAGGGGAAGGAGGGGGAGGGGAAGGAGGGGGAGGGGAAGGAGGAGGGGAAGGAGGGGGAGGAAGAGGGGAGGGGGAAGGAGGGAGAGGGGGAGGGGGAAGAGGGGAAGGGAGGGGGAGGGGAGGAGGCAGAGGGACTCAAAAAAGCCACGCCCCCAGGCCCTCCTCCAGGCACACCCTGCCTGCCTGCAGATGACCCCTATCCCAATATTAATGCGCTGACCAGGTTAACCGGATCCTTCCACCTCTAACCCTCTTGCCGTGCCTCACGTGAGCTTTTGGAGGAACATCTCATATCCAAACCATGTCACCAACATCACTGGGACCCCACTAGTGCATCCATCTTAGGTCTGTACAAGTTGAACGTTGAGAAGATCTCACGCGGTCAGTCTGCAGGCATCTCAGGAGAGAACCACAGAACCCAGCCTGTGAACCAGGGGTCATGCCCTCGACCAGGTGCTGGGAGGGCCTGGACTGATCCTCATGCCCTTAGGTCCACTGGCAGGAAGCAGACTCCAGGAGGCGCCGCTGGGGACCAGGCTGGAGCGGAGAACAGCGACGGTGGAATCCTGTCCCCTCAGCTGCGAGGCTGAGAGCACCCGGGAGGCCTGAGGCCCCGCCCCCTGCAGGCCTGACCCTCGCCCTTCAGAGGGGCGGACAGCCTTTGGCCTATAGACTCAGCCCAGAGACAGGCACGGGGCAGCCCCCTGGCACTCGGCTGACCCGGGGCTGGCCCCTGTGGACAGAAGCCAGGAGGGGGCCCTGACCCCCTCTAGCTGCAGCCTGCCGCTGCTCAGGAGCCTGCCTGCTCGCCTGCGTGAGAGAGGAGAAACCTCCCAGGTGGCAGGCTAAGGCCCGCCCGGGCACCTTGGGGAGACTCCGTCTCAAGTTGGCAGCGAAGGAGCCGCAGTGCACGCTCGGAATCCCAGCCAGGCGGGGCTGGGGCAGGAGGGTTCACTCAAGTTCAAGGCCTGCCCGGGCACCTTGGGGAGACGCTGTGGACAGAAACTGGAAGGACTGGGAGAAAGCCCAGTGGCGGAGCACTTGCCAGCACACACGAGGCCCTGGGTTCAACCCCTGGTGCCACAAAAAGATGGAGGAAGGAGAAAAATGTATTTGGCACTGAATTTCTAAAATTCTAGAAAACACTGAAGCAGCCCAGGTTCACTCCAAGCTTTGCACTGTGTTCACAGAGCTGTGGCCACCACACTGCATCCCTGGTTGATGTGCTGTGCCCGTGGGGGACGACAAGTGACCGCACCTGGGGACTCCTGTTCTGCTTCCGTGGCTCCTCGTGAGCCTCCAGCCTGCCCATGGTTGGTCCCCAAGGTGCCTGCACTGGACACTCTGCCCAGTAGGAGGTGGGCGCCTGGTGACAAAGAGACTGTGGCCACGGACCCTGGGGAACCTTGACTGCCGCCTGGCTGGGGCGGGTGCTGTGCAGTGCTGGGCTAGGTCTCCCGAGGGTGGACTGTGACCAGTGGCCCCCATGCTTCCCCAGAAGAGCCCATCCACGGGCTCCTGCCCCGTGAGGCCGGCCAGGACCAGGAGATGCCTCCATGCTCTTCATCCCCGGACTGCCAGAAACGAATCCCCGAGGAGAACAGCCTTGGGAACCTCGTTACAGCGGCTGAACACAGAGGCAGTCTGTGATGATCCAGGAAAGCGAAGCTCACGACAAGAAGGACTGAAACAGGGAAGGTGCCAGAATGGATGGGAGGCCCGTCCTGAGATGCGAAATGCAGAGGAATGGGGAA
This sequence comes from Sciurus carolinensis, assembly GCF_902686445.1. Classification (NCBI taxonomy): domain Eukaryota; kingdom Metazoa; phylum Chordata; class Mammalia; order Rodentia; family Sciuridae; genus Sciurus; species Sciurus carolinensis. The sequence continues at coordinate 65,413,392 of NC_062228.1, read as the reverse complement.
GAAGCCCGGGGTCAGCGCAGCCCTGGGCCCACTCCCCAGTACAAACCAAAGAACAAAAAGAGCCCCCCAACCAGGTGCTGATACCACAGAAGACACGTGAAGTACCCGCAAATACCTCCGTCAGGGCCACTCCACACTGCGGGGGGTCACGCCCAGGACAAGGCCCCTGGTCACAGCCAGGACCCTCAGCCCTCTGTGCACCAGGCCAGCGGAGGCCCTCCCACCCGTCAGGAAAAGGCCACTGTGGTCCAGCCTGCAGCACCTCGTGGGTCTAGCAGGCACCTGGATCTCAGTGCTGCTGGCCTCTGGAGCTAGGTCCTTCCTTGTGTGGTCTGTCCTGAGCCTGTTGGGGGTTCAGCAGCACCCCTGGGCTCAGCTGAGAAGCCTGCAGTGGTGACTGGTGACCCTGCCTCCTAACAGTGACCTCCTCCTCCCGGGGACACACTGACCTGGGTGGACAGCTGCTGAGCCAGAGCTGCCTGTGATGACCTCCCTCCCCAGCAGCACACTATGGTCACCCCAGAACTCACCGGGCTTCCCCAGAGGGACGGGGCCAAACGCAGGACCTGGGTACGGGGCTCCTGCTCTCCCTGGTCTGAGGCCTGATCCTGTGGACAGACTGTGAGAAACCCACGCCAAGGCCACGCCTGTGAAATGGGGCCAGCGTCGGGGCTTCTGCAGGTTCTGATGGAGCCCAGCACTGCCCTGGCAGGGGTCAGTGGGACCATCAGCAAGCTCCATGGCAGCCTGTGGGCTCGAAACCCTCCTGCCCACCTCCTAGGGCAGTCCCAGGGGTGGAATTCACGAGCACGGATCCACCACGCAGCTTGCCGTGGGCACTGCAAAGCCCTGGGGGAGGCCTCGAGGACTTCCTGGGCTACTTCTGGTGGAAAGTGGATCGCCCACCTAGAAGTCACCCCAGGAGGGGGCAGGAGGACGGTGCTCTGGGCAGGTCCCTTTGCTCCGGCACCATGACGTTCCCTGCAGGTTAGAGGACCGCACTGTGCCCAGCACCCTCCTGCGAGCCTCCAGCCTCCAAGAGCATCCTCAGGGAGGACAGATGTCTAGACCAGGCAGTGGAGGCAGAACCAGTGAGTGCCAGGGAGGAGGTCCACACAGGGCGCCTGTGGGCGGGCGGGGCCATGCCTGCAGGGGCCTCCCTGGGCGCACACAGACCTGCAGGACAGGCCTCGCCCTGGCCACTCACAGCAGCTCCTCCGTGTGGCACAACAGGGGTCTTGGGGTCTCCCGGTTTCCAGGTCCCCCTGCGGGACAGGCTCAGCTGTCTCAGGCAAGGGTCGTGCAGAACCACCCTGCAGGACGTGGAGCCGTGTCCCAAGTCAGACACGCAGGAGCACCCGCGGCAGACCAGGGGATGGCCAGCCCTGCCCGGAGCACGGGAGAGGCCGGAGCCCCGCGGGTCTCCTTCCCAATGTGGGCCACGTGGCACCATGGCTGGCCTGGAGGCCACAGCTGCCCACAACTGACTTCTCACCCGGCTCCCGAGACCCTGGTCAGGCTGCCCTCCCTGCATTCTGCAGACCCCAGGGGCCCAGAGGGAACGGAGCGCGCTCACCCCTGACCACGCTCCACCCACCAGCACCCAGACAAGCTGTTCCAACCTCTTTGCCTCCCGGGATCCTGCAATTGCCCCAAGGACGACAGCGATGCTCGCGTTTGAAGGAACGTTCCGACTGTACCAACCCAAGGGCCACTGGTTTCAGAGCTACCAGGGCATTTTGAAGGGGTCGATTGTGGGGTGGTTGCAGACTGGCTCCAGAGCTGAGGAAAATGGGACTCGAATTGTTGCTCTTCTCTTCCGTCGTCACATGGCTAGGAAACCAGCTGGCTTCTGTGTGGTCCAGTTTCCTCAGGACACAAATAGATGTGGTCACCACGATTAAGAAAGGAACATCCGTTACAGTGCCAAGCACGTGGCTGACTCGTGTTGGCTCAGATCTTCAACACACAAACACACAGAATCTATCCACCAGACACTCGTGTATGCAAATCAGACTCTACACACACGGAGACCGAGCACTTCACAGGGGCTCGGTCAGGTCTGCATTTGTACATTGGTCTCTCCAAAATGTGGGAGGATGAAGGGACTCCTGAGGCACAGGACGGGTTAATACCGAACTCACAACAGCTCTGGAGTCTGCAGAGGGGCTGAGCCAGGGCCCTGCTGAGCGTCCCCAGGAAGGCAGCCTGGAAGCTACGCCTGTCCAGGGGCAGCACCTGGAGATCCCTGCTGGCACCAAACCGGAAGCACAAGTCCCACCAAGAGCAGGTATTCTTACTGTAGCCGTGACTTTCCAGTGGCTTTAGTCGGCTCAAGGAATTCCCAAAATGGACCATTCCCCAAGTCCTTAGAGCCGAGTCACAGCTGGGCCTGAATGGGGAGGAGCTCCCCAGGTAACTCGCGTCTTCACGGCATCGTGGTTAAGCAGCAGCAGGAGACCTGAGGGGCGAGGCCGGCACCGGGTCCCAGTGGAACCCTTACCACCCGTGTGGCCCAGGCAGCCTGCTCACTCCGTCTCCATCTCCTCCCCTTTGGGGTGAGAATTCTCGATTGCTGTGAACAGGGGTGCTCTCTGGTGACCCCTCAGTGAACTGCACCCAAAACCCTTATCATCGGGGCAGGTGCTCAAGCAGGAGCCGAGGGTCCACCCGACAAGCACAGCAGGCGTGCACCCACGCAGGAAGCACTGGATCCTCCCGACACCCACAAGGGTAGGGCGAGGCCCACAGCTTCACTCTCTCCAGGTTGGATCCAGAGCCGCCTGAGAAGACCTTCGGAACCAGGTGAAATTTCCTCATCTTTTGACAGATCTGCAGCAGAACAAAGACACTGTCACAGATCCATGTCACTGACATCAAGGCAGACTTCCTCAAAGAAATCCACCCTCTGCTACCCAGAGGGAAACCCTCCCAGGTTTCAAATGAACCACGGACGGTTCTGGAAACTCCCCACCTCCTGGCTGGACTCGCCGACTTCAACTTTTAAGGCACCAGGCTATTTCCTGCTGTAATTTTTGCACAGTGAGAACCCAAGGGCTACCTCCAGCCTGGTGATGGTTTTCTGAGCTGAAACTCCAAACACAAACACCGTCATCTTGAAAAGTGGGCGTGGACCTGAACCACAGTGGCTGTCATCAGCTGGGCCTGGCTCCGACCGCCGGGCTTGGAGGTCCCCGGGCTGCTTCAGGTGTGCTGGCTCCTTGTGGTCTCTTCGTAGAAATACTCGGGGACCCGAAGACACACTCCTCTCCCATATGCCACGAAACTGCTCGCTCACGTGAATTCTGTACAGGTTGGGCCCAAGTCACCGGCAGCAGGACAGGAGTCAGCTACACCCTTGCCCTGTGGGGCGAAGCCCGTCACTGGAACACACCTGCTGTGGCCGATCTCATGCCCTGGGACAAGGCTGCGCATTTGGTCTGTCAGGGGCGTGAGCTCTGAATCCCTGGGCACGGAAGCTCGTGAGCAGACCTGGCAGTCCACGACAGCACAGCAGGGGCTCCACACGCCCAGCACGCCCGCCACAACCGGGACTTGAACATTACTTCTGTTTCCAGATGGTTCTCCTCCTCCACCGTTCAGATTCCTCCCATTCCCACATGACACAAGGTGCTGAGAGTGTGCATGTCTCGAACTCGGACGGATGAGTAAGTGTCAGGGTCAGGGGCCTGTTCCATCTCCTGACCTGAAGCTGTGAGGTCCAGGCTGTTCTGTGGCGCCAGGCGCCCTGTGCCCAGGTGCAGAATCCCACCTGACCCAGCATTCTTCCTACCTGCCTGCACTCCGTGGAACTTCAGGTTCCATGGAGGAACTTCCCCTCCACCTGCTCTTTTCCACCCTGGGAGAGTATGCTGTCCTGACCAGGCAGGACACACACACACATCCCCAATGTTTTGTCCACGTGCAAAGCAACCACTTAGCATAGACAGAGGAGTAGCAGAATCACAGAGCAGGTCCTCCCCTCACCCTGAGGGAACGTGCAAGGCAAGCTAGGAGATTCACAGAGGTAAAGGCCGGGCAGAAGGGCCTGAACGCATCTTGCAGAGGGTGTGGCTGCAGAACTCCAATCACGAGTTCCCGCGGCTTCCTGAGACGCAGCAGGGCACATGGCTTTTAAGACCCTGGGCCTGGGAACTTCAGATGAAGACGTGAACCCCCCAAAGACGCGATTCCTCGACTCACCTGAGTCTGTTTGTCCCAGTGACCATTCACAAAGTCACCTCTAAGGGGCAGAGCTCCTGGTGCCAGGACCAGCTTCGCTGCCGTGACGACTGATACTTCTGTTATCCTTCACACCACCTCAAAGGCCACACGATGCGCAAGTGAGACTCCATCCTCTGCTCCCCACAGACGGAGCATCCACGGTCATCCACAGAGAATGAAACCAGGGGAAGCCCCCAGAAGTGCTCATGAGTCTGGTGCCCCTGTCTGTTCCCTGGACCGACCACCCGAGTCGATGAGGTAGGTAACTCGGTCCTCCTGGACCGTACCCCTCCCACTAAGGAGCACGCCACCCCACAGAGAAATCTCCAGGGCCACCACTTCCAGAGGGAAACAGATCAGGGAGCAGACACGGCTTTGCTAACACCCTGAGGTGCTTTCCAGGATCCCCTTCTGTTCTCCACTCACAGGGAGCTTGGGAAGAAACCAACAATGATATGAAGAGCGGGAGCCCCTGGGGTCCAGCACGCTCGGGACAGCACAGCACACCTCCCCGCAGCAGAGCCCGTCACAGACACCAGCCCGCCACACAGCCCTCAGGCGCACTGAGGAGAGGCCGGAGGGCACCTGGCTTGAAGCCCTCGACGGCCAGGCTCCAGGTCTAGCGTGCTCTGTGACCGGGGGCACCCTGGGAGGAGCAGATGCCCACAGTCATTTCTGAAAAACTAGCAGGCCGCACCTGGGACATAAACGGCACTTTTAAACAAACTCAAAAGTCACTTTCAATAGGGCCCTTCAGACCCTGCCCCGGGGGCGGGGGGCACTACCAAAGCCAAAACTCACGACAGCAACCCGGTGACGGTTCAGCTGCACTCGGGAGCTCAACTGGGGCCCCTGTGGTCCTGGAGACCATGTCCGGAGCCAGGTCCTCCACACCGGGAGCTCAAGGACTGCCCCCTGTGGCCTCTAAGATTACATGCTGGACCCGCTCAGGGAAGGCGCCACCAGGCAACAGTTCTGTCATCCTGGGAACCTACGCAGCTGCCCCTGCTTCCAACAAGACCGCTGTCAGACCCCATCCAGGGTCAGAGAAGGCCAATGCTGTGAACTACAGAAAAAACAGGCACTAGATTCCGACTCCTGGAGTTTAAACAGCATTCTGTACGGCCACGAAGATCACATCCGGACCCGGCCCAGGGAGCACAAAAGGCCAGGACGCACCAAAATACACCCCGTGGCCAAGCTGACTCACTGGTAATTGCAGGGCCAACCCAGAAGCACAGTCCAATTCCAGAGCCCAATTAGTGGTCTTACCAACCAGCAGAACAAAGCCAGCTGCCACATCTGAATACAGAGCCCAGGCAGCAGCCCGGGTGCATAGAAAACCTGAAAGCAAGTTCCACCACCAGGGGATGTTACAGTCCTCACAGCAAGACTCCCAGGCAGGTGTAAGCAGTGAAGCTCTATTACCTCCAGAGAATGTCGGCAAAGTCAGCAAAGGTGGCTGCCTTTGCAAGCATGTCAACACCAGTGTGAGGACACAAGACTACAAAGACCCAGGAAATGACAGAAATCCAGAGTCCCAACAACAACCTCCCAAGACAGAAATTTGTAAGTTATAAGAAAAAGAATGCCAAGAATATATGCGTTAAAAAAATACATAGATAAATGAAATCGAAAAAATGATGTGGAAAAAAAAGAGAATTTGACACATGGAAACAAAAATAGAAACACTAAACAGGAACAATATAGTGACTATGCTAAAAAATGCAACAGAAAGCTTCATTAGCTGGTTCAATCATGCTAAAGAAAGAATTGGTGAAGCTGAGACTGAACATGTGAAATTAGTAGCAACATTTAAAAAGATAAAAAATGAAATCCTCTGAGGCTCATGGGACACTGTAAAACTAAGTGAACTGCAGGAAATCAGCTGAGGATAGGGACCAGCGGGGAGGGGAGGGTGGGAAATGGGACGTACTGGGGACTAAATCAGTAAATTATATGCCATGAGTTATAATCATGGCAAATGAATCCTAATGTTATGTGAAACTAAAAAGAACCAATAAATAAAAACACTTTAAAAATGCTCAGGGGAGGTCAAAATGAAAGAAAAGAATACTAACACGTAACATGAAAACATCTGAAGATATAAAACCCACAGGCAAAAATAAGCATCTAGACAAAATTTAAAAATTCTAATATCACAATATACATGTGGAGCACCACGTATATATTAAAAGAAAAAATAACCACAACTTTTTGGTATATAAGTTATAAATTGTAAATTAATTCAAAATGGGGTGGAGGTAGTATAGATTTTTCCTTTTCTCCTGGAACAGTAAGCTAATGTTTAAAATAATCTTTTGTAACTGACATGCTCTTAATAAGCCTTACGGACAACTACAAAGCAGAAACCTATGAAATACACTCAAATTTAGAAACATGGAATCAGAACATGCTGCTAGAGTAGCCAAGTGTTGTGGCACATGTCTGTAATCCCAGCGACTCAGGAGGCTGAGGCAGGAGGATCTCAAGTTCAAAATCAGCCTCAGCAACTTAGCAAGGCCCTAAGCAACTCAGCAAGACCCTGTCTCCAGATAATATGAAAAGGGTTAGGGATGTGGTTAAGCACCCCTGGGTTGAATCCCCAGTACAAAAAGAAAAAAAGAAAAAAAAAGCAACAAATGTTTCTTTTCTGTCTACAATGGAATAAAAACAAATCAACAAAAGGGACTCTGGAATCTGTATAAATACATGGACATTAAGTTATTCTCCTAAACAATGAATCATTAGAGAACTTAGAAAGTTTGAGACTAGTGCAAATGGAAACAATGTACCAAACTTACAGGATACATCCAAAGCAGTTCTAAGAGGGAAGTTCATAGCAATAAATATCCACACGTACAAACACAGAAAGACCACTTCACAATGCATCTCAAGGATCAGGAAAAACAAGAACTACATGAATCCACCAACAGTACAAGGAAAAATAAAGATCAGAGCAGAAATAAATGAAGACAACAAACAATACAAAAATATCAAGAAAAGCTGGTTTTGGAAAAGAAATTTGAAAAAACATTAGCAGTCTCAGAAAAATGAGGTCTTGAATAAAGTTAGATAAAAATGGAGACCTTAGAATGGATGCCATAGAAAGACGAAGGGTCCTAAAGCCTATCATCAACAGCCATAATCAACAAGTAGAAAACCTAGATGAAATGCATTCCCGAATATGTACAAAGTCCCAAAAGGGAGTCAAATAGAACGCTTGAATAAACCAAAAGTGAGGAATGAGATGGAGTCGGTGACAAAGTGTTCCGTTAAAGCAGAGTGGGAAGATGGACAGGTGACACCTCAGCGTCAGCGAGCGCTTACCCACTTCTCCACAAATTGGGATAAAAAAAGACTAGAAAGCAGCTGCTCACCAAGGTGGGTAACTGGGTGACAGGTGGACATTGGAAAGTGGACCGAGACCTGGAGAACACAGGCCCTCTGAGCAGGGAAGCAGAACGCGCGACCTGGGCCACGGTGCCCAGGTAGCGGGGCAGCAGAGCACAGAGGCGCGAGGGCGAGGGACACGGACGGACCAGCAGGGCGTGGCCTGGTCACAGGGGCGGTCAGAACCCAGCTGCCCGGATGTCTGCAGAAGAGGTTGGTGCTAGAGAAGTCCCCAGCAAGTCCCAGCCCACGCGGCAGCGCTGCAGTGGGGCCGCCCGGAGGGAAATGGAATCCCTGTGTGTTCCAGTCCCCGGGGCTGCAGTTGTCACGACACTGCCGGGCTGGCAGCCGCCTGGGCACCCAGTTGGCTCTGGAGGAATACAACTGAAATGGTCCACCGCAAAGTCCGTGTGTGCAGTGGACGGCAGGCCAGTGCCCTGGAGGGAGCAGGACCGAGAAGGGGTCCTAGCAGGAAGAGGTGGCCGAAGACGCAGCCGAGGGTCCCACTGTGCAGGAGCTGTTGGCAGAGCTTTGCTGGGTCTAGCAGCTCCCCAGTGCAGATGGCTGACCCACCTTCTGGGTCTAGCAGCTCCCCAGTGCAGATGGCTGACCCACCTTCTGGGTCTAGCAGCTCCCCAGTGCAGATGACTAACCCACCTTCTGGGTCTAGCAGCTCCCCAGTGCAGATGGCTAACCCACCTTCTGGGTCTAGCAGCTCCCCAGTGCAGATGGCTAACCCACCTTTGCTGGGTCTAGCAGCTCCCCAGTGCAGATGGCTAACCCACCTTTGCTGGGTCTAGCAGGTTCCCCAGTGCAGATGGCTAACCCACCTTTGCTGGGTCTAGCAGCTCCCCAGTGCAGATGGCTAACCCACCTTTGCTGGGTCTAGCAGGTTCCCCAGTGCAGATGGCTAACCCACCTTTGCTGGGTCTAGCAGCTCCCCAGTGCAGATGGCTAACCCACCTTTGCTGGGTCTAGCAGCTCCCCAGTGCAGATGGCTAACCCACCTTTGCTGGGTCTAGCAGGTTCCCCAGTGCAGATGGCTAACCCACCTTTGCTGGGTCTAGCAGCTCCCCAGTGCAGATGGCTAACCCACCTTTGCTGGGTCTAGCAGGCTCCCCAGTGCAGATGGCTAACCCACCTTCTGGGTCTAGCAGCTCCCCAGTGCAGATGGCTGACCCACCTTCTGGGTCTAGCAGCTCCCCAGTGCAGATGGCTGACCCACCTTCTGGGTCTAGCAGCTCCCCAGTGCAGATGGCTGACCCACCTTCTGGGTCTAGCAGCTCCCCAGTGCAGATGGCTAACCCACCTTTGCTGGGTCTAGCAGCTCCCCAGTGCAGATGGCTAACCCACCTTTGCTGGGTCTAGCAGCTCCCCAGTGCAGATGGCTAACCCACCTTTGCTGGGTCTAGCAGGCTCCCCAGTGCAGATGGCTAACCCACCTTCTGGGTCTAGCAGCTCCCCAGTGCAGATGGCTAACCCACCTTCTGGGTCTAGCAGCTCCCCAGTGCAGATGGCTAACCCACCTTTGCTGGGTCTAGCAGCTCCCCAGTGCAGATGGCTAACCCACCTTTGCTGGGTCTAGCAGCTCCCCAGTGCAGATGGCTAACCCACCTTTGCTGGGTCTAGCAGCTCCCCAGTGCAGATGGCTAACCCACCTTTGCTGGGTCTAGCAGGCTCCCCAGTGCAGATGGCTAACCCACCTTCTGGGTCTAGCAGCTCCCCAGTGCAGATGGCTAACCCACCTTCTGGGAAGCCTTCACGTAGCGGGCAGAGCCCCGGAGGCGGCAGCAGCGGTGACAGCCCTGGCTGGGAATCTCTCTAATTCACCTGAGCTGCAGGAACCTCGTGCTCCACAATGGCTAGCACTAGTGAGCAGGGCAGCCTAGAGCTTACCCACCGACTCTGGTGCCAGCCATCCTGCTGGTCACCTGCCAAGCAAGATAAAGAAAGAGTCCGGGGTGAACGACATCAGCCTTTGCCATCTCTAACAGGTGTTTTAGTCAGCTTTTCAGTGCTGTGAACGTACACCCTATGAGAACAATGTGGGGGGAAAGTTTATCAGGGGCTTGTGGTTTCAGAGAATTCAGTCAATGGATGGCCCAGTGCATAGCTCTTGGACAAAGATGAGGCAAACATGGCATCAGGGTTAGTGAAGAAAATCAGCTCAGTTCATGGCGGGGAGGAAAGAGAGGGAGGAGCAAGGGGAGAGAGAGGGAGGGAGGGAGGGGAGAGAGGGAGAGGAGAGAGGGAGGGAGGGGAGACAGAGGGAGGGGAGAGAGAACATGAATATGTCTACTCTCCTCACCAGGGACAAAACGTAAGTCCCAGAGGCACAGGCCCCAGTGACCCACCTCATCCAGAAACTTCCCACCTGCCTACAGTTATGACCCGGTTAATCCATTTCAGCAGATTAATTCACTGATTAGGTTACACTTCTCCTAATATCATTTCACTTCTGAATGTTCTTACATCATCTCATACCTGAGCTGTTGGGGGACACCGCATATCTGAACCAGAACATTCTGCCCCTGGCCCATCTCATAGAGCAGAATACATTTGGTCCATTTCCGAGAGTCCCATGGTATAACATTCCTGCATTGCCCAGAAGTACCAGCCCCAAATCTCATGGGACTCGAAGCAAATTCAAGGATGTTTTCTCTTGTAAAAATCCAAAGCAGGTGGGGGATCCAAGATGGTGGACTAGAGGGAGACTGCGTTCCTTGTCGCTCAGTAACTCTGGTTTCAAGCAGAGGAAATATTTCTTGATGAGTCAGTTTTTGCTGCTTATCGATTCCCTGCTGTTTACCCCATTTGTCTGCCGTGATGACCTGCAGTCTGCCAGCACATTGACGCCTTTTTTGAGTGCAGATTGCTCACTGTCAGGCACCTATCATCCGACATTTGCCTGCCTCTCGCCTGTCCATCGCCTGCCTTACACCTATCATCACCCAACGCATAAGGTTCACCTCCCGATTGTCCAAACAAACTGATCGCCGACCACCAGTGGAGCACCAGTTGCCTGCTGTTGCCTGGAAGTTCACTGTTACAGTACCTGCAGGTTTGATTACACGTGGCTGCCGCCATTTTGAGACAACAGCCAGGCCCCGTAGGACCCCTGGCCAGACTGACTGAGCCCTGTCTCCAGGATCCCTCAGCCCGACCGATCACTCCCTGCCTCTGGGGCACTCACACTGACTGACTGCTCCCTGCCACCAGGACCCCCAGACCAACTGACTGTGCCCTATCACCGGGACCCCAGACCAACTGATTGCACCTGGCCTCCAGGATCCCACAACGACAACAAACACACTGGACCTCCAGGACCCCTGCCTGACCAACCACATCCCACCTCCAGGACCTCCAGCTGACCACGTCCACACCCTGAGCTGCAGCTCCCCATTTGCCAACACATTTAGAAGCCAGAGCAGCCATCTTGGATAATCCTGGAAGCTGCAGCTCCGATCTTTGGGTGAGGCAAATCCCATCCTGAGACACCTGCTGGAGACTTTAAGCTCATTGTCAGGTACCTCTCATGCATCAGGCTACTGAACACTGGGAGGTTTCATTACTATATGACTGTTATACTGTAGATTTTCTTTTTTCTCCTTATAGAAAAAATTTGTTTTTATTTCTTTACTTTTCTTGCTCTCTTTTCCTTTTGTTTACCTCTTCCCTCAGAGTCTCTTTCTCCCTTTTTTGCATGCTAACATCCAATTTCTTTTGATTACACTCTCACCCTTTCTATTATCTAGAACTTCTATATAATCTTTTCTTATCCCATTAACAGCCACACTCTACATCCCTCTGCATCCTCTTTGTCCTCCATTAGAAACTGCAGACCTTATTGCAAATCTGTTTGTTTTACTGAAGATAATATTTGAACTCATTCTGTTTATTATGACAATATTGTTATTGTCCTCATAGGGGCTATTTGGTCTAGGATTGCATAGTGTCTGAATTGGGCACTGCTAATATTGATCTCCCCTTAAAGAAAGGGTTTTGGAAACCTATAGGGCTACTATAAGCCTATAGGGGAAAATCTGCAATACCCCAGATCTGCACTGCTAGAGGATAAGATACATGAACAACATGAAAAAAAAATAAGGAAAGAAAATGATCCAAACAAATCTAGATTCTATATTAATAGAACCAGTGATAGTATGTTAGAAGAAATGTCAGAAAAGGACTTCAGATTATACATGATTAAGATGATTTGTGAAGCAAAGGATGAGATAAGAGAGCAAATGCAGGCAATGAATGATAATGCCAATAAGCTGAAAGAGCAACTGCAGGAAGCAAAAGATCATTTCAACAAACAGATAGAGATGCTCAAAAAAAACCAAAAGGAAATCCTTGAAATGAAGGAAAAAATAAACCAAATAAAAAACTCAATGGAAAGCATCACCAACAGATTAGACCACTTGGAAGACAGAACCTCAGACAATGAAGACAATATATTTAATCTTGAAAATAAAGTTGCCCAAACAGAGAAGATGGTAAGAAATCATGAACAGAATCTCCAAGAACTATGGGACAGCATGAAAAGATCAAATTTAAGAATTATTGGGATTGAGGAAGGCACAGAGATACAAACCAAGGGAATGAACAACCTATTCAATAAAATAATATCAGAAAATTTCCCAAGCCTGAAGAATGAAATGGAAAATCAAATACAAGAGGCTTACAGAACACCAAATGCACAAAATCACAACAGGTCCACACCAAGGCACATTATAATGAAAATGCCTAACAATCAAAATAAAGATAGGATTTTGAAGGCCGTGAGAGAAAAGCATCAGATTACATATAGGGGGAGACCAATACGGATAGCAGCCGACTTCTCAACCCAGACTCTAAAAGCTAGAAGGGCCTGGAACAACATATTTCAAGCTCTGAAAGAACATGGTTGCCAACCAAGAATCCTATACCCAGCAAAACTAACCTTCAGATTTGAAGATGAAATAAAATCCTTCCGTGATAAACAAAAGGTAAAAGAATTTACAAAAAGAAAGCCTGCGCTACAGAATATTCTTAGCAAAATATTCCAGGAGGAGGAAATGAAAAACAACAATGTAGGTCAGCAAAGGGAGGAAATACCTTAAAGGAAAATCCATTCAAAGGAGAAACTAAGTCAAGTTAAAAACCAAAAATAAGCCCAAATGACTGGGAATACAAATCATATCTCAATAACAACCCTGAACGTTAATGGCCTAAACTCATCAATCAAAAGACATAGACTGGCAGAATGGATTAAAAAGAAAGACCCAACAATATGCTGCCTGCAAGAGACTCATCTCATAGAAAAACACATCCACAAACTAAAGGTGAAAGGATGGGAAAAAACCTACCACGCACATGGACTCAGTAAAAAAGCGGGGGTTTCCATCCTTATATCAGATAAAGTGGACTTCAAGCCAAAGTTAGTCAGAAGGGATAAAAAAGGACATTTCATACTGCTTAAGGGAACCATAAATCAGGAAGATATAACGAGGGTAAATATTTATGCCCCAAACAATGGTGCATCCCTGTATATCAAACAAATCCTTCTCAGTTTCAGGAATCAAATAGAACACAACACAATAATTCTGGGTGACTTAAACACACCGCTGTCATCACTAGATAGATCTTCCAAACAAAAATCAAACAAAGAAACCATAGAACTCAATAACACAATCAATAACCTAGATTTAATAGACATATATAGAATATTCCATCCATCAACGAGCAGAATCACTTTCTTCTCAGTAGCGCATGGAACCTTCTCGAAAATAGACCATATGTTATGCCACAAAGCAGCCCTCAGGAAATGCAAAAAAATAGAGATACTGCCTTGTATTCTATCAGATCATAATGGACTGAGAGTAGAAATCAATGACAAAATAAAAACAGAAATTACTCCAACACCTGGAGACTAAATAGTATGCTATTGAATGAAACATGGATAACAGAAAACATCAGGGAGGAGATAAAAAAATTCTTAGAGGTCAATGAGAATGATGATACAACATATCAAAATCTCTGGGACACTATGAAGGCGGTACTAAGAGGAAAATTCATTGCATGGAGCGCATTCCAGAAAAGAATGAAAAGTCAACAACTAAATGACCTAACATTACAGCTCAAAGCCCTAGAAAAAGAAGAACAGAATAACAGCAAAAGTAGTAGAAGACAGGAGATAATTAAAATCAGAGCTGAAATCAACGAAATTGAAACAAAAGAAACAATTCAAAAAATTGACAAAACAAAAAGTTGGTTCTTTGAGAAAGTAAACAAAATATACAAACCCTTAGCCACACTAACAAAGAGAAGGAGAGAGAAAACAAAAATAACTAAAATTCATGATGAAAAAGGAAATATCACAACAGACACCACTGAGATAACATAATGAGAAGCTACTTTGAAAATCTGTATTCCAACAAAATAGAATCTACCGAAGACATTGACAAATTTCTAGAGACATATGCTCCTCCCAAACTGAACCAGGAGGACATACACAATTTAAACAGATCAATATCAAGCAATGAAATAGAAGAAGCCATTAAAAACCTACCATCCAAGAAAAGCCCAGGACCAGACGGATTCTCAGCCAAGTTCTACAAGACCTTCAAAGAAGAACTCATTCCAGTATTTCTCAAAGTATTCCAGGAAATAGAAAAAGAGGGTACCCTACCGAACTCATTCTAAGAAGCTAATATCACCCTCATACCCAAACCAGGAAAAGACACATTAAGGAAAGAAAAATTTTGACCAATATCCTTGATGAATATAGATGCAAAGATCCTTAACAAAATATTGGCAAACCGTATCCAAAAACATATTAAGAAAATCGTGCACAACGATCAAGTGGGGTTCATCCCTGAAATGCAAGGATGTTTTAACATCCATAAATCAATAAACGTAATCCATCATGTCAACAGACTTAAGGATAAGAATCATATGGTTATTTCAATTGATGCAGAAAAAGTGTTCGACAAAATACAACACCCTTTCATGCTCAAAACACTAGAAAAAATAGGGAAAGTAGGAACATACCTGAACATTGTAAAGGCTATTTATGCTAAGCCCACAGCCAACATCATTCTTAATGGAGAAAAACTGAAACCATTTCCTTTAAAAACGGGAATAAGACAGGGATGTCCTCTTTCACCACTTCTATTCAACATTGTCCTTGAAACTCTAGCCAGAGCAATTAGGCAGACTAAAGAAATTAAAGGGATACATATAGGAAAAGAGGAACTTAAGCTGTCACTATTTGCTGATGACATGATTCTATATTTAGAGGATCCAAAAAACTCCTCCAGAAAACTTCTAGACCTCATCAATGAATTCAGCAAAATAGCAGGATATAAAATCAACACACATAAATCTAAAGCATTTTTATATGCAAGCGATGAAACATCTGAAAGGGAAATGAGGAAAACAACTCCATTTGCAATAGCCTCAAAAAAATAAAATAAAATACTTGGGCATCAATCTAATCAAAGAGGTAAAAGATCTCTACAATGAAAACTACAAAACATTGAAGAAAGAAATTGAGAAAGACCTTAGAAGATGGAAAGATCTCCCATGTTCTTGGATAGGCAGAATTAATATTGTCAAAATGGCCATACTACCAAAAGTGCTATACAGATTCAATGCAATTCCAATTAAAATCCCAATGATGTACCTTACAGAAACAGAGCAAGCAATCATGAAATTCATCTGGAAAAAATAAGAAACCCAGAATAGCTAAAACAATCTTTAGCAGGAAGAATGAAGCAGGGGGTATCGCAATACCAGAACTTCAACTCTACTACAAAGCAATAGTAACAAAAACAGCATGATATTGGCACCAAAATAGACAGGTAGATCAATGGTACAGAATAGAGGACATGGACACAAACCCAAATAAATACAATTTTCTCATACTAGACAAAGGGGCCAAAAATATGCAATGGAGAAAAGATAGCCTCTTCAACAAATGGTGCTGGGAAAACTAGAAATCCACATGCAACAGAATGAAACTAAACCCATATTTCTCACCATGCACGAAACTAAACTCAAAATGGATTAAGGACCTCGGAATCAGACCAGAGACCTTGCATCTTATAGAAGAAAAAGTAGGTCCAGAGCTTCAACATGTCGGCTTAGGACCAGACTTCCTCAACAGGACTCCCATAGCACAAGAAATAAAAGCAAGAATCAATAACTGGGATAGATTCAAACTAAATAGCTTTCTCTCAGCAAAGGAAACTATCAGCAATGTGAAGAGAGAGCCTACAGAGTGGGAGAATATCTTTGCCACTCATACTTCAGATAGAGCACTAATTTCCAGAATATATAAAGAACTCAAAAAACTCTACACGAAGAATACAAATAACCCAATCAACAAATGGGCTAAGGATATGAACAGATGCTTCACAGAAGAAGATCTACAAAGTAATCAACAAACATATGAAAAAATGTTCACCATCTTTAGTAATAAGAGAAATGCAAATCAAAACTACACTAAGATTCCATCTCACCCCAATTAGAATGGTGATTATCAAGAACACAAGCAACAATAGGTGTTGGAGAGGATGTGGGGAAAAAGGTACACTCATACATTGCTGGTGGGACTGCAAATTAGTGCAGCCACTCTGGAAAGCAGTGTGGAGATTCCTTAGAAAAATTGGAATAGAACCACCATTTGACCCAGCTATCCCACTCCTTGGCCTGTACCCAAAGGACTTAAAATCAGCATACTACAGAGATACAGCCACATCAATGTTCATAGCTGCTCAATTCACAATAGCCAGACTGTGGAACCAACCTAGATGTCCTTCAATTGATGAATGGATAAAGAAACTGTGGTATATATACACAATGGAATATTACTCAGCCATAAAGAATAATAAAATTATGGCATTTGCAGGCAAATGGATGAAATTGGAGAATATCATGCTAAGTGAGATAAGCCAATCTCAAAAATCCAAAAGGCAAATGATCTCACTGATAAGTGGATGATGACACATAATGGGGGTGGGAAGAGGGCAAGAATGGAGGAAGGAGGGACTGTATAGAGGGAAAAGAGGAGTGGGAGGGGTACGGGGAAGGAAAAAATAACAGAATGAATCAAACACCATTACCCTATGTAAATGTATGACTATGCAAATGGTATGCTGTTAACTCCATGTACACTCAGAAACAACATGTATCCCATTTGTTTACAATAAAAATAAATTTTAAAAAAAAATCCAAAGCAAGTCACATGTGTCCAATACATAATGGCATACAGTAAACGTTTGCATTCCAAACAGGAGAACTAGGGGCACAGAAGGGAGGGATGGGAACAAATCAAGACTGAAATTCAGCTGGGCAAACAAGCCCTGAAGCTCCTTCTCCAGGATCTGGCACGTGACATCATAATGTCCTCTCCAGAGGGCTTGTGCAGGTCCATCACTGGCCTTGCAGGCTGCAGCACACAGTCTCTCTCTGCTTGTTTCTACTCTGTACCTGCTGCTTCCCTCACCACATATCCCACGGCACTGGCATCTCCATCTCAGGACTCCCGCTGTGGCTGAGGCCTTTCTCACATCTCCACACATGCCCCCTCAGGGGCTGCCTACAGGGAGTCCAACCCTGCTTCACTTTGCCTGGCTTCCCAGGCCTGCCTCTGAAATCCTGTTGGAAGCTCCCTCGACCCCCGACTCCAGCAACCTGCATTCCTGCAGAACCAGCACCATGTGCTCACACCCAGTTCTGCACCATCTCAAGCAGTAGCCAAGCCTCCTGGGACCTTGACTGCAGTTGCCTCTGAGTGCCTGGGTGGCTGAGCACAGTGAAAAATCTTCCTAGCCCCCCCCAGTACAAGCAGGATGCCCTCCATGCTCTCTTATCAAAGGAATTCTTACTTTTATACCTTTGAGCCTGAGACGGGTGTGGGGCTGCCAATCCCTGACGTGCTCTCAAGCTATCTTTGATAAATTTTTCTGGGTAAAGCACTTAGCATCTCTTTAGTGGCTGTAATCTCTTAAGCAACCACAACTTCCTTGCCTCTGGTTTTGCTTGCACTTTTCTGGTCCAATTGCAAGTTTTTAAAACCTTTATTCCATTTTCTACTCCTGATTATCAGAGTAAACTTAGCTAAAAGATTCCAGCAATACTCATGTGACTGCCTAATATTGTGCTGCCTTAAAATTTCCTCCAGTTTAATTAGCACATCACCTTAAAATTCAAACTTGCAGGTCTCAGAACACAAGAAAAATGCAAGCAACTTAGCTGGACTATAACACGAATGGCATCAAGTACAATTTCCAATAGCCTCCGCAACCTCATCAGCCCACAGTTCATTGTCCAAAGTACTATGGGCATTCTGGTCTTTGGTTCCCACCAGAATCCTCTCAGTCTCTGCTTACATCACTAAACTTTCCAGATTCCTCGCCCTGCAAACCAGCTCCAAATGTGTCGGGGTTTCGGCCGGACCCCTGGCCCTAGGTGTGGCAAGGCTAAGATGGCGCCTGGCAGTGAGCCAGAGCAGTTAACTTTTGCACAAACAACTGACATTATTTTGAGGAAGTTCCAGGGATTGGCTAAGCTCCCTGATGGACAGTACAGGTCCACTATATGCCTGCCTTCGCTGCCTGTATCTGTTAATGCTCTCCCCTCGTGCGAAAATGCTGATTGGTTACAAGTACTGTATATATTGGAGTATAAGTTCCTCAAAGAGAGGAACAAAGGAAGAACTGGGAGGATGGGGGTGCGCGCAATAAAAGGGCCGAAAAGAACCAGGTGTCGTGTCTCTCTGCGGGCAGGGAGCGCGACAAGTGGTGCCGGAACCCGGGAGCCAAAGAGCAATAATTTTTCACAGACAAGGGTAAGTTAAGTGGTAAGTAATAAAGTAATAAAATAATAAAGCAATAAAGTAATAAAGTAAGTAAGGCTAGAAAGCCCGGTAACAGAGAAATATTAATAGGCTTTAAGCCCGGTAGCAGAGAAATATTAATAGGCTTTAAGCCCGGTAGCAGAGAAATATTAATAGGCTTTAAGCCCGGTAGCAGAGAAATATTAATAGGCTTTAAGCCCGGTAGCAGAGAAATATTAATAGGCTTTAAGCCCGGTAGCAGAGAAATATTAATAGGCTTTAAGCCCGGTAGCAGAGAAATATTAATAGGCTTTAAGCCCGGTAGCAGAGAAATATTAATAGGCTTTAAGCCCGGTAGCAGAGAAATATTAATAGGCTTTAAGCCCGGTAGCAGAGAAATATTAATAGGCTTTAAGCCCGGTAGCAGAGAAATATTAATAGGCTTTAAGCCCGGTAGCAGAGAAATATTAATAGGCTTTAAGCCCGGTAGCAGAGAAATATTAATAGGCTTTAAGCCCGGTAGCAGAGAAATATTAATAGGCTTTAAGCCCGGTAGCAGAGAAAGATTAATAGGCTGAAAGCCCGGTAAAAGTTCACAGAAGGCAGGTTCGTTGCCCGGTAAAATTAGTTAGTTTCAATTTATGAAGTGGTACCAAACTGTGTGTGTGGTGTGTTATTTTTGTGTTTGTTGTGTGGCTTGTTTGTGTGCTCGGAGCTCTTAGTGCTGTAAGATTTAATCATAGGAACAGAACTGTCTAAAACTAAAATACAACAGCCTCTTAGGGAGTTGCTAAAAAGTCATGGAATGTTCCACAGTGGGAACATAAAATAGTAGCCATAGTCCCCACAAGTATTGGGAGATAATTGTTTCATAATTTTCTACATTCAAACCTAACCTGATTTCTCAACCAGGTAAAAAAGGGTTAAAAAGTCCTGGGTGATCCTCCCTCCCCCTGCCACATTGGAATGTAACTACAGCGTCTCAAGGAGAAAAGGGGGGTAACCTAAAGATAAGAAGAAAAGAAGAAAAAAAAGTGTCCGTTTTAAATTCCTGGGCCGCTACATAAAACTGACTTATTCTTCAGGATTCTTGTTTTGTTTTGTTTTTTTCTTTAATGCTGTATTTTTGAGCTCATAATTTTAATCCTACATACCTCGGTTAATGATTTTATTTTTGATCAGTTCTATTTTTTATTCAACTGAAGTTTTTTAAACAGCTGTTTCATTGCAATGAACATTCACCTATAAATTACAAGGCCTTTGATTTTGTGTTATTTGTATGTCGTACTGTCTGGTGTTATGTCTTATCTGCATCAAAACTGAGCGCTCTTAAAATTAAAATTTAAAAATGGATCCAAATACTTTTATTCACGTGATTTAAAAGGGTTCAATTTAAATTGGGTAAACTAATAAAAGTAAAATATTTTTAAAAATAACTTACAAGTCTCCAGGTTGTCAAACTAATGAAATGTTAATGTTAAACAATGTCTAATATCAATTGCTTCTAGGACTTTTCTTCAACAGGAAAGAGGCAACGGATCCTGTTCAGGACACTTGTCTGATATCTTGGTTTTTATAAAATAAATAAATTGGAGTTAACATGTATGGGATTACTCAAATGTGTTTGTAGAGACGTCTGGTTAATTTACAAAGTTAAAATGCTAATTGTTAAATAACATCAGGTACTCTTAACTCCTTTTATTCCATGGGGTATCATACTTAAACCTTATTGGTGTTCTCATAGGATGGTAAATAAAAGGGTTTAAAATTGCTTTGTGTCATCACTAAACTAAAAACAAGGTTACTAAAAGTTATGTCCTAACAAGTAGAATTCTATATACATAGGGTCCCAAAAGTTTCAACTGTGTTTCAATTAAGAGTACTATAAACAACAATATATTTAATCTTATTAAAATAGGGTGACTTATTTAAATTCAAAAATTTCATAAGAGTTGTTTCAAAATGTAAACAAAAAGGGGTCAACAAATAGGAAAGAGAAAATAAAAGGTTCTGGGTTTAAAAATGTATTTAATAAAAAGGAAAACAAAATGTTTCTGGATAAAAAAGTCTGTGTGTAACAAAGGGCAAGTTTCAACAAGTCTGTGTGTAACTAAGTTGGTTGTGTGTATGTAAAACAGCTAAAGCTATTTAAGGTTTTTCCTAAGGTAAAATACTAATGTTCTGATATAAGCCAAAGTTTAATCTATATGGTAAAATGACATGGTAAAATGACAAGGATTTCTTAGAAACACCAATTCATTCTTAACTTTGTGTCTCTTAAGTTTTATTAAAAATAGGGGTTTATACAATTATGGTTAAGCAACTGTTAAAAATTTGTACTACGTTATAAAGTCTAAATTTTTCTTTAAAAACTAAAATTGGTAAGAACCAATTCCTCACTAAAATTAAAATAACTCTAACCACAGATGTACCTTATAACCCACAAAAACAAGGTATTGTTGAACATACACATCTCACCCTCAAAAATGTTCTTTATAAACAAAAAGGGGGAATAGAGGAGACCTTCAGGTCCCCTAAAGATAAACTTTCTCTTTGTCTCTTTGTTTGGGGTTTTTTTCTAACTCTGGGTAATAAGGGTAACCCGGTGCTTTACTGGAGCTGCGGCTCAGTTTGTGTGCTTCCACGGAATAAATTAACTTACTACCTCTTTTTAGTCTCTTAGGAGGAACAGTTCAACTATGTAACAAAACAACTGCTTCTCTCAATTGTACTTCAGATTTGTGCTATCTCTCAATGTTAAAATGCTTGTAGGTTCCTGCTGGCAGACTTAATGTGTGTTCCTACCTTCCTACCAGTCCCAGTCTCTGTTACAGATGCAAAATTGCCAGTGTTGCTATCAAGAAACAGGAGAGAATTTGACATCACAGCGGCTATGGTCACTGCAATAGTGGTTTCTGCAACAGCAGCACTAGCAACTGCCAAACCTACAGCAACAGCAGTCAATCACTTGGCCAAAAATATAGCTACAGCCTTACAGACTAAAGAGACCCTAAACCAACATCTAACAGCAGGCATACTCCTTATGAACCAGCGAGTGGACTTACTTCAAGAACATATGGACATCTTACAAGAACTGTTAAACGTGGGATGTATTTATCGTCTGACGGGACTGTGCGTTACACCTGTAGCTTACCATAACCTTAGCTATGCAACAAACTTGTCTAGAATCTTGTCTGCTCAGCTACAAACAAACTGGTCTTATACATTTGATATCTTACTGCTATTCTTAGATCTCAAATTGTTAGTCTCTATGCTACTAGAGTTAATGTAGCCCCTATGTCCAAAGTGCTAAGTTGGCTATCCTCTTCTTTCAGTTTTGTAAAACAATGGGCAGGTATGGGAGCCTTTTGTATGTTCATGGTTATTACTGTTGTCTTCCTCACACGCTTTATCATGCACATACGCCGAGATCAAGCTAGAGATCGTATCATTTTCCATCAGGCCATGGCTGCCCTAGAGGCCGGCAGTTCCCCACAAGTATGGCTCACGATGCTGGATCGCTAGCCAGACGGGTAAGGAAGGAGGTGACCACTGTACCGACCTAAGACAGGAGCTGTAGCATGCTCTACAGTTATCCGATGACGGGTAAGGACGGTGGTTGACCACTCCGCCTAAGACAGGCACGGTCCCGAGCTTTCCTTTTCTTTTTAAAAGAGAAAAGGGGGAACTGTCGGGGTTTCGGCCGGACCCCTGGCCCTAGGTGTGGCAAGGCTAAGATGGCGCCTGGCAGTGAGCCAGAGCAGTTAACTTTTGCACAAACAACTGACATTATTTTGAGGAAGTTCCAGGGATTGGCTAAGCTCCCTGATGGACAGTACAGGTCCACTATATGCCTGCCTTCGCTGCCTGTATCTGTTAATGCTCTCCCCTCGTGCGAAAATGCTGATTGGTTACAAGTACTGTATATATTGGAGTATAAGTTCCTCAAAGAGAGGAACAAAGGAAGAACTGGGAGGATGGGGGTGCGCGCAATAAAAGGGCCGAAAAGAACCAGGTGTCGTGTCTCTCTGCGGGCAGGGAGCGCGACACAAATGCTTTTGGACGACACGGTCAGGTGAGTCTCAGCAACAGCCCCACTTCTACTGAGAAGCCCCACTTCTACCATTTGTTCTAGTCAGTCTCACATTGCTGTGACCTAAAGGCCTGATGAGAAAACTTGGAGGAAAATTTTATTTTGGTTCATGGTCTCAGGGGTTCAGTCCATGGACAGCTGATTCCAGGGCTCTGGGCCAAGGAGAACCAAACCAGCATGGCTGAAGGGCATGGTAGTGGGAAGCAGGACACGACACCAGGAGGCAGAAACAGCCGCACTCACCAGGGGCAAAATGAACACCAAAGGAACACCCCTAGTGACCTACTTCCCCCAGTCCCACCCCACCTGCCAACAATTACTGACCAGTTAATCCAAATTAGTGGACCAATGCAAATTAGGGGACTCACTTAATCTAGTCACCTTGCCTTTGAACATTCTTGCATTGCCTCACATCAGTTTTGGGGGGACACCTCATATCTAAACCATAATAGATGCAAAGCCCAAGAAAATGTCAAAAGAGCCAATTGGCACAGGTAGTGAACATTCCCTGTCGTCCAAGCAGGTGGTATTTTCATATTAATACTTTTTTGCATTTGCTATAAGGATAATTTTTAATTTTTGTCTAGTAACGGGCTACTTGTAATGTTCAAATTTCCTCATCTTCCTGTTCATGTTCTCTCTTTCACTTTCTACTTTACCCATTTTTCTGAATGTTGTAATTTTTCTCTTGCTGTCTTTTCTCTCTTACCGTTTCTTAACTTTTTAGTTTATTCAATGTTAGTTTTGCCCATCCATTCCTATAGTGCATAATGTAGGTTTTACTTGGTTTTACTTTATTTCTGTATCTGCCTCGTGCTGGTTGGTATTTGCTGCTCTTTCTGCATGGTGCTGGGGATCAAGCTTGAGCTACACTCCCAGCCCAGGGAAGAGAGAAATCACTTTCCACCCATGACCCAGCCCTGCTTAAACCTTGGTAAGTACCTCAACTTAAAGAGCAGGGGAGATGAAAGCCCCCAGCTGATGAACTGGCCCCAAGCAGGCACTGGCAGGGGGGATCCTGAACCTTGATCCTGGTCACCCACTCCCAGCATCAGCAGAGAGAAACAGCAAAGATGGCAGACTCTGCAAGGGACTTTGGTGTGGGTCACTTCCACACCTTTCAGACCACACACGATGGACAGGTCTATAGGGGAAACCAAGTCAGCATTCCCCATATACTCTGCTGCCCACAGCTCAACTGCCTCAAGTACCAGAGGGTCCCCACTCTTGGGATACCTAGAGAGAAAGCAGAGCCCTCAGTTTCTTCCCCAGTATGCCCTGTCAAAACCGACTCATCACAGCCCCAAAACAAGAGGGAAACGTGCCCTGAAGCCCGTTGGAGTGAAACTCAACACCACAACAGTCATCTTGGGGAGATGACTCCCCCTACAAGAGAGGGGCCCAAGAGATGGCCAAATCTCAACACGGAAATAAGGACTGTGAAAAAACGGGGCAACATGATTCCAGAAGTTCTGAACACTACTGAGTGATGTGAAGGACATCGAAATGGACAAGGTGCAACATCATTCAAAATGATGATGTTCGAGAGGACCAACAAATCCCAAAAGCATACAAATAAACAGCTCAATGAATCAGGGAAGACACCACAGGATGTGAAAGATCAAGTCAACAAAGATTCGGAAATACCTTGGAAATTCGTCATTAAGTCCAGCTCAGTTGTGAGCTTCACCAATAGACTAGATCAAACAGGAGAAAGAATATTAGCCCTTGAAGAGAGGTAGGGAACTAACACATTCAGGCAGTAAGAAAAATAAAAAATGAACTTAATAGGAGATTCAAGATGGCAGACTAGAGGGAGGCTGCATTCCTTGTTGCTCCGTAACTCCGGTTTCAAGCAGAGGATATCTGTTTCTTGGTGAGGTAGTTTTGGCTGCTTATCGATCCCCTGCTGTATGCCCCATTTGTCTGCTGTGATCACCTGCAGTCTGCCAGCATTTAGACACTTTTTGAGTGCAGATCACTGTCAGGCGCCTATCATCTGCCATTTGCCTGCCTCTCACCTGTCCATCGCTTGCCTCTCACCTATCCATCATCCACCACCCGAGGTTCACCTCGGATCACCCACAGCAGTCAGCAAACTGATCGCTGACCGCCAGTGGAGCGCCAGCTGCCTGCTGTTGCCTGGAAGTTCACAGTCATAGTCCTGCAGGTTTGAGACAACAGCCAGGCCCTGTAGGAACCCTGGCCAGACTGACTGAGCCCCGTCTCCAGGATCCCTCGGCCTGACTGATCTCTCCCTGCCTCTGGGGCCCTCATGTAGACTGACTGCTCCCTGCCACCAGGACCCCCAGACCGACTGACTGTGCCCTATCACCAGGATCCCCAGCTTACTGATCGCACCCCACCTCCAGGACCTCCAGCTGACCACGTCCACACCCTGAGCTGCAGCTCCCCATTTGCCAACACATTTGGAAACCAGAGCAGCCATCTTGGATAATCCTGGAAGCCGTAGCTCCGATCTTTAGGTGGGGCAAATCCCATCCTGAGACGCCTGCTGGAGACTTGAAGCTCATTGTCAGAAAAGGTTTTGGAAACCAATAGGGTCACTATAAGCCTATGGGGGGAAACTACAATACCCCAGATCTGCACTGCTAGAGGAGAGGATACATGAACAACATGGAAAAACAAGGGAAGAAAATGATCCAAACAAATCTAGATTCTATATTAATAGAATCCAGTGACAGCATGGTAGAAGAAATGTCAGAAAAGGACTTCAGATTATATATGATTAAGATGATTTGTGAAGCAAAGGATGAGATAAGAGAGCAAATGCAGGCAATGAAAGATCATACCAATAAGCAGTTGAAAGAGCAACTGCAGGAAGCAAAAGATCATTTCAACAAACAGATAGAGATGCTCAAAAAAAAAAAAAAAAAAAAAGGAAATCCTTGAAATGAAGGAAAAAAATAAACCAAATAAAAAACTCAATGGAAAGCATCACCAAGAGACTAGACCACTTGGAAGACAGAACCTCAGACAATGAAGACAATATATTTAATCTTGAAAATGGTTGCCCAAACAGAGAAGATGGTAAGAAATCATGAACAGAATCTCCAAGAACTATGGGACAGCATGAAAAGACCAAATTTAAGAATTATTGGGATTGAGGAAGGCACAGAGATACAAACCAAAGGAATGAACAACCTATTCAATAAAATAATATCAGAAATTTTCCCAAGCCTGAAGAATGAAATGGAAAATCAAACACAAGAGGCTTACAGAACACCAAATGCACAAAATCACAACAGATCCACACCAAGGCACATTATAATGAAAATACCTAACACACAAAATAAAGATAGGATTTTGAAGGCTGTGAGAGAAAAGCATCAGATTACATATATGGGGAAACCAATATGGATATCAGCAGATTTCTCAGCCCAGACTCTAAAAGCTAGAAGGGCTTTTAAAAAAAAGCTGGACCAACATATTTCAAGTTCTGAAAGAACATGGTTGCCAACCAAGAATCCTATACCCAGTAAAACTGACCTTCAGATTTGAAGATGAAATAAAATCCTTCCATGATAAACAAAAGGTAAAAGAACTTACAAATAGAAAGCCTGCGCTACAGAATGTTCTCAACAAAATATTCCATGAGGAGGAAATGAAAAACAACAATGGAGGTCAGCAAAGGGAGGAACTACCTTAAAGGAAAATCCATTCAAAGGAGAAACTAAGTCAAGTTAAAAACCAAAAGTAAGCCCAAATGACTGGGAATACAAATCATATCTCAATAATAACCCTGAACATTATTGGCCTAAACTCATCAATCAAAAGACATAGACTGGCAGAATGGATTAAAAAGAAAGACCCAACAATATGCTGCCTGCAAGAGACTCATCTCATAGAAAAACACATCCACAAACTAAAGGTGAAAGGATGGGAAAAAACCTACCACGCACATGGACTCAGTAAAAAAGCGGGGGTTTCCATCCTTATATCAGATAAAGTGGACTTCCAGCCAAAGTTAGTCAGAAGGGATAAAGAAGGACATTTCATACTGCTTAAGGGAACCATAAATCAGGAGGACACAACGAGCGTAAATATTTATGCCCCAAACAATGGTGCATCCCTGTACATCAAACAAATCCTTCTCAATTTCAGGAATCACATAGACCACAACACAATAATTCTGGGTGACTTAAACACACCGCTGTTCCCACTGGATAGATCTTCCAAACAAAAACTACACAAAGAAACCATAGAACTCAATAACACAATCAATAACCTAGACTTAACAGACATATATAGGATATTCCAACCATCAATGAGCGGATTCACTTTCTTCTCAGCAGCACATGGAACTTTCTCAAAAATAGACCTTAAAAAAAATAGACCTTATGCCACAAAGCAGCCCTTAGGAAATGCAAAAAATAGAGATACTGCCTTGTGTTCTATCAGAACTTAATATACAGCATTAAAAAACCCAGCGTTCAAATCTTAGGAAGAGAGGAGAGAGTCAAGCTATTCAGGAGAAACCCTATTCACTAAATGGCAGAAATCTTCCTAAATCTTGTGAGTGATAAGGACACTGGGTGGATTTAGAACCCCAAATAGATATGACCAGAGAAGAACTTCTCCATGTCACTGTAGTTAAACTTAAATACAGAATAAAGACTATTCAGAACTTCAAGAAAGAAACACTAGGTCACTGACAAGGTCACTTCCAATGGCAAACCCATCAGAATAATTCAGACTATTCAGCAGAAATTCTAAAGGCTAGGAGGGTGGGGAATGACATACTTCAATCTTTGAAAGACAATAATTTCCAACCTAGATTACCATATCCAACAAAATTATCATTCAGAATTGTAAAAGTAAATGCTTTCCAAGAAAAGCATAAACTGAAAGAATCATGATTACTAAACCATCATGACAAAAGATACCGAAAGTAATCCTATGGGCAAATGAGGAAGCGAGAAAAATACAAGCCAAGAGCACAGGAAAAAATGGGTCTCAGCAAAAGAAGATAAACCAAAGTGTTTCAGTGGATGAGCAAGGGAGAAAGAAATAAACACACAATATTCACAGAATCAAAGAGAAACAAAAGGATGCGAATTTGTACATATCTTTCAATAACACTGAATGTAAGTAATATGAATTCTCCAAATAAAAGAGGCAGATGAGCTGGCTCAGAGGCAGAGACATCTGCAGCCTGACAGCCAAGGGTAAAGAGCGATATTATAACCAAATGGAATCCAACAGCAAGCAGGAGTAGCTAGATTCATTGCACAATGGAAACTTCAAGCCAAAAGCAGCCAGAAAATAAAAAGAAACTCAGTACATCTTGGTAAAGTGAACCATCCAGCAAGAAGATACACAACATCTCCATTTCCCTCCCCTCGGCCCTTCACCCCCACCCCTTTCCCTTCACGGAGCCGGCTCTGGGGCATGCTCAGCCCTGTGAGGAGGCCGGAGACTGGAAGCTGGACTTGGGAGGTGCCCTCCGCTCCCAGATCACGTACCACCCCAGTGGTACCACCCCGCGTCTCGGCCCCTGCCTCCGCGCCCACCAGGCTCGACCCCAGGACCAGATTTCTCCTCGGACTCTACCATCCCCACCCCTTTGGCCCCACCCCACAACCCCCACCTCCCCATCATCTCCTCTTCTATGGTCCCCCCACCCCCATGTCCTCCCTCCCGGCCTTCCCTGGGCCTTCCCCACTACCTCTTCCTCAGATCCAGGCCCTCAAATCACCAAGGGTGGTTCTCCCTCCAGGAAAAGGGGAGGAGAGACCAGGACCAGAGTTGCGCAGCCGCTGCCTAGACGGGCTCAGGAGCCTTTCTCAGGGACCTCCCTGCCCACATCCTGGGGCTTTGACCCCTTCCCAAGCTCCTGGAACTGCCCTTCCTTCCCCCGCCACCCCCTCAGGCGATCCTCGCATGGAGGAACACCTTGCTGTCGTGTACGAGAGGCTGAAACAAGAGCTTCCCACCCTCTTCCTTCACTCCCATGACTATTCTCCCTTCACCGGATGTGGAATTCATCAGCGAGATTCTGCGCATGCCAACCAAGGGCCGGACATGGTACATTTTGTCACTGGCCCTCAGCCCTTCCTGGCTTGGAACCATTTTGCACAACTTGGGTTGGAGGTTCTGCAGCTGACCTGCCACCCTGAGAATTGGCCCTACAGGCCTGCTGGAGGCTCACAGGACTTCCCATTCACATGCTCTTTTTGTGTTTCTACAAGCGTGACAAAGAGGAGCTTTACCGAACCAACTCCGATGCCTACTCCACATTTTACCTGAATTCCAGTGGCCTCATCTGTGGACATCACCTAGACACGCTGATGCCTTCACACTCACCTTCAACGCCTGTGAAGTCTCTGCTGGTGGGAGCCCTGGTGCCCTGGGGCTGTCAGAAGCAGCACCCAGGGTACCTGTGTTCCCAGGTCTGAGCCAGGAACGGGGCGGAAGCAGCACTGAAGGCTTTGCTACGCACAAGAGAAGGAGGCGGAGGTGGCCAAGAGTCTGGGCCGGCTGCTTCCCCTCTTCTCTCCTTCCTTTCCATCTCATGCTGTGTAAAGCTGCTGTGTAGTTCAACTTGTAAATAATAAAGTAACAATATGGCTGAAAAAAAAGGAGATATGATTGTAAATATACATGCACCAAACACTGAAGCACCCAGTTTTATAAAACGTGCATTATGGGACATAAAGAGAGAGGGTCCCCACCATGGTAACAGTGGGTGACTTCAACACCACACTCACCAAGAGATCATCCAGACCCAAGAAACAGTTCATTACGCCCCAAATCAAAAGGACTTAGCAGACATCTACAAAATATTCCAAGAATAAATGTAAACAATTCTTTACAATCTAAAACCAAAAATCCACAAAATTGTTATTAATTAAATTAAAACTACTTTCTCTGTCCCTCTTATAAAATGGCTGTATGAGAACAAAAACTAAAATATGGCAAAGATTTGGGGAAAGGAAGGCTTACATCACTGGTGGGAAGGTCCACTAGTGCAGTCACTATGGAAAGCAGTACGGAGGTTCTCCAAACAGAGCCATCGTGTGCCAGCCCAGCACTCACCCTGGGAGTCAAGGTCAACGTCGGAGAGGCCCACACACATGCTTGTCGTGGTGAGTCACTGGGGGTGCGGTGGAACCCGCCCAGGATGAAGGGGGAAGAAAACGTGTGATACATGCACCACGGAGTATCGCGCAGCCACGAAGAATGACAAAAGATGTCTGCAGGAAACTGGGTGGAACTGGAAGTCGTCAGTGAAAGCAGCCTCTGTAAGAACCATATTTTCCCTCCTGTGGAATCTTTGACGAAACAAAGTGAAACCACCACTAAGAAAACACAGGACCTGAGGGCATTGCAGCTGGATTCTATCAAACACTCAGAAACCAACAGGAACACCCAGAACTGAAGAAGAAGGAAGAAGGAAGAAAAGGAGAAGGAAGAAGGAGAAGAGGGAGGAAGAAGGAAACGAAGGAGAAGAGGGAGGAGAAAAGGGAGGAGAAGGAGGGAGAAGGAGGAGGAAGGAGGAGGAGGAGGAGAAGAAGGAGGAGGAGGAGAAGGAGGAGGAGGAGGAGAAGAAGGAGGAGGAGGAGAAGGAGGAGGAGGAGGAGAAGGAGGAGGAGGAGAAGGAGGAGGAGGAGAAGGAGGAGGAAGAGAAGGAGGAGGAGGAGAAGGAGAAGAAGGAGAAGGAGAAGGAGAAGAAGAAGAAGAAGAAGATGATGAAGATTCAGGTTTCTTCCCAGCTCATTCTAGGGAGCACGAGATTGCCCGGGTGCGTCAGGCAGAAGCAGACAGCCACCGGCCGGCGCCCCCATGAACACGAACAGCGATCCTCAGCGCGGGTCGACTCCGCACCACAGCAAAACCCTGCACCACGACCCTGGGTCCGTCCAGGGGCAAGCAGGAGCCTTCAAATCGGAATCTTCAGAGTCCGTCGTGTTTCGGACACAAACCGAGCGGCGGAGCGCGATGCCACCGCTCCCTCTAGGCTCCGCCTCTGCCTACCGCCCTCCGGGATGTCCAGCAAGGCGCCGCCCAGCTCGCCCGCGGCCCGCATCCCTCCTCTTGCAGAATCTCACCTGCCTCGTGGGACTTGAGTCCTCGGGCCCCACCTGCCGAGCTCCCACGAAGAAGGGCCGGCCCAGGGACAGGGAGACCCAGGGATGGGGAGGCCCAGGGACGGGGAGGCTCAGGGATGGGGAGGCCCAGGGAAGGGGAGCAGGGACTGTGCCCTGGGTCGGATGGGGTACCGTCCAGCCGGTCTGTCTGTCTGCTCATCAGAAAAACGCAAGACCAGGCCGGGAGAAGAGCGTGCCGCCCGGACAGAGCACCAGGAAGCCTTCAGTCACCACGCAAGGGGCCGCGGACCCCGCTCTGCAACGTCTGCGGGAGGGCACCTCCACCCGCCTTCCAGCAGCGAGGCCCCTCCCGGGAGGGCAGGCGCCGCCAGTGCGCCCATGGACCTGAGAACTCGTCCAACAGACGACCCAGACCACCCACGGGTTCTCCCGGGACGTGTCCCAGCGGTGGCGAGAAAGGCCATTATGCCCCACAAGGGCTCCCTGCAGTGCCTGGGAGGCAAGCGCTCTGGATCCTGCCTCCTCCTTGTGTGTTCTGGTCAGGAGAACCAGCCACAACTCAGAGCTGGACGTGGTGGCACTCGCCTGTGATCCCAGCAGCCGGAGAGGCTGAGGCAGGAGGATTGCAAGTTCAAAGCCAGCCTCAGCAATGGAGAGGCGCTACGCAACTCAGTGAGGCCCTGTCTCTAAATAAAATACTAAACAGGGCTGGGGACGTGGCTCAGTGGGCGAGTGCCCCTGAATTCAATCCCTGGACCACCTCCCCAAAAAAAAGAAGGCGAAGGCGACTCCGCCTGCAGGTCGGAGTCCTCTCAGACAAGGAGTGTGGGGACGCCGTCCCCCTGGCCCAGGGCTGGCCTAGGCATGACCAGCTCTGGCCCCACCTCTCCCCCCACAGCCGTCTGGGCAGATGGCAGGTGGAGGTCACCCAGCAGGGACGGGCTTCCCGTGGGACCTTGCAGGACACCTGCCTTGCCCTGCACCCCACCCTCACTCCCGGCTCTTCCTGAGCCTCCCTCTGGAGATCTCTAGATGGACCTGCAGACACGGGCTCAGCATCTGAGGCTCAGCTCAGAAAGGCGCTGCCATCCTGCCCCAGAGCAGCCTGGACCTCTCCAGAGCGAGGGTCTTCCCATGGGGGTCAGGCGACACCCGAGGAGGACGGAAGGAGCTACCTCAACAGCCTTACCGTAGAGCCGGCTTCCCGCCTCGACTCCTCCTTGGGGGAGGCTGCACCTCCAGGGGATCCAGTGCTGGCTACTAAGCAGTCTGTGCCGAGGGCGACGCCAGGGACAGCTGTCCCTAGCGAAGCCACGGCAGAGCCACGGGGCTGACCTGCGGAGCCGAGGAAGGAACCTTGGTCATTTCCATCCCCGGGCCTGCACCAACGTCCCCAGGGCCCTTCTCAGGAGCTGAGCGGGGGCTTGTGCGACGGTGGGCACCTCTGTGTCACGTGCAGTGGACTGTCACACCGAGCACTCCCCAAGAACAGCCCTGGGCTGGCTCACCGTGCAAGGAGGACTTACCAAAATCAAACACGCCTGCGTGTCTGGTGCGTGGCGGCGGTGGTGAACCCTGCGGGCGAGAAGGCAGAGGGCTGCCATTCCAAGAAACGCAGGTATCAAAACAGGGCCCAGGCCAGGTGCTCTCCTGCTCGCATACCTGGTCCTGGACGTGAAGGAGCCGTGCTGGGTGGCCATCCCGGTGATGAGCGAGGACACTTCTCAATGCAGGGGGTCGGCATGGGCGCACAGAGAGGACAGACGGACAGTGCTGGCCGCTCACTGGGCTGTGGGCTCTGGGCATGACCCAGTGTTGAGTGTCGGTGGCTGAGACCCCCACACGGTGTCTAATGCTAGGCAACATCAGGGAAGAGCGTCTGCTTGAAGAGGAAGGGAGCTGCCGGGCCGTCCATAGACACCCAGCCCGTCCTGGGTGGATCCTGCGGTGCTGGCGGCAGAGAGCCCAGGCTGCGCCAGCCCAGGCCGAGGCTGCAGAGAGGCTGCTTCCCTTAGGCAAGGCCCAGCCCAGTTCATTCTCAACACACTCCATCCGCACAACTCAAAAGCGGGCGTGGGCACCATCCGGGGCCAAGACAGATAAGGAGCAACACAGACTCATGCCACACCTGGACTTGGCCCCGTCCGGTGCCGAACCGTGGGAGTAACCACAAAATCAGGAGAAACACAGCCACCTCGAATCCCTGGAGGGACAGGCAGGAAAGGCAGCCAGGCGGAAAGACCCGAGGAGACACCTGCGCTGCAGCCTGCAGATGCCACGTGCTGACAAGCATGGAGACCCACGGGATCCGCGAGCCCACCTAACCGGCAAAGCGAGACCATCACCAACTGTACAGCAACTCCAGGCACGAACTCTGGGACCGAGAGCCCGACAGCTGAGAGCAAGCAAGCAGCTTCAAGAAAACAAGCCAGTGCGCCCTCAGAAAGAGACGGAGCCAAAACCCGGAAAGCCAAACAAATCCTTGAGCTGAAAAATGCACTCAGCAAACTTAACAATATGACGGAAGACATCAGTCGCAAAACAGATGAGACAAAGAACCAGTGGTCTCAGACGGGCTGTTTGAAATGTGCACCAGGAGGAAAACACGCGAAGTAGAGAGCCTGCGGGAACCCTGTGACAGCCGGGAAATACCCGGAGGGCGAGGGAAGCTCAGGGCCAAGGGGAAGAGAGCTCATTCACAGGGACAGTAACAGAAAAGGTCCCCAAACGAGAAAAGGCTGCACATACGCTGGTACAGGAAAGTCAAGATCAGATCCGACTCGACCCAAGCCACCCCGAGACTCGTCGTTGCTGGGCAGACAGGTGTCAAACAGCAGAAGACAATAGGTGTTGCCACGTCTTGGCAGATTCGGGGCAGACACCTTCTAGGCTGGAGGCAGGGGGACAAGGTCTTCAACGCTAAGGGAAGACGGCAAACCAGGAAAACGGCGCTCGGCAAAGCCACCCCGCGAGAACCAAGGAGAGAGCCAGTCCTTCAGCTTTGAGTGAGAACATCTGTTCCCACCAGGCCCATCATAAATGCTCCCGGGAGGTGGACCGGATAGAGAGGTCGAGGGGAACGCACGGTGCCTTTGCCACCATGCAAACCAGAACGCAGCAGCAAGGTGGACTTGGAACGCCATGCCAACACGTGGATGAACTTGGTGATGAACGAGCAACGGGCCAAGGTTAATTCAAGGAAGCTGAAAATTTCCCTGGAAGAAATGAAAATGGAAAGCGGACGTCAGAACCCAGGGGACAAGTCAAAGCAGCTCCAGGAAGGAAACCGGTAGCAATCCACACCTGCAATGACAAGGCAGAAGGACCTCAGACCACCATGTGCCACAAGGAGGGAGAACAAAGCCAGAGGACGGAGGGCAAGAGCCGGGGCAGAAGCAGATCAGAGACCCAGAGCAGAGCGTTCAGCGACTCCAGGAGCCGATTTAAAAGATGTTGAAAAACCGACCAGAAGTCCAGTGAGTGGACATTCCTGTACTTCGGTCTACGAGGCCAGGGAGACTGGGATGCGAAGACGGAACAGGACAGCGCAGGAGAGCACGCGACAGGCCAGCGTTCCCTTAACTGGATGCACAACCCCGCCCCAGGTTCTGGAAACCCCACGCTGCCGCGATGGACGATTCACCGTCAGCAAGCGCTCCACCCCAGGGTGCCGGGCGTCCACAGAGGCAGGTCCGCAGGCGCAGCTCCTGAACTAACAGGTTCAGCACGCGGCCCACGACCACCCCAAACACAAGCTCACGGGGTGTCGGTAACTCTCAACACCCTCACAGCGAGGTAGGCGCCACAGCGCAGCACCACACGACAAGGCCACGCTGAACGGGGACGGCTGGACGCCTTACGAGACCTGGAGCAAGACAAGGACACCACGTCCTGGTTCACTCAGCACAGCCCCGCAGGTCCCAGCCAGGACCGTCAGGCTAGGGAAATGAAGAAAGGGCGTCCAAATCGAAGTTCAAGCGCCACTCTGCAGGTAACACGATGTTGTACACAGAAAACCCCACAATTCTTAGGATGATTTCAGCAAATTGCAGGATACAAAAATCAATATACAAAAATCAGGAGTGTTGCTATATGCCGATACTGAATTATCTGAAGAAAAAAAAATAATCAAGAATGCAATCCCATCTATAACTGCAAAATACCTAGGAACGAATTCAACCCAAGAGGTGAAAGCTCTACTATGAAATTATACAACATTTGTGAATAAAATAGAGATAACGCAAAAGAGACATCCAATGTTCACGAATTAAAGAAACTGCCAAAATACAAACCCAAAGAAGTCTTCAGATTGTATGCGATCCCTATCAAAACGTCAATGACTTTTGTTTTTTGTACAAAGGACTGACCCCAGGGGCACTTAACCACTAAGCCACCTCCCCAGCCCTTTTTATTTTGAGACAGGGTCTCAAGAAATTGCTTAGGACCTCATTTATTGCCTAGGCTGGCCTCGAATTTGCCATCCTCCCATCTCAGCCTCCCAGGAAACTGGAATTATAGGCATGCACTGTGCCCAACTCAAGGACTTTTTCATAGAACTAAAAAAAATCCTGAAATTTATATAGAAGGACAATACACTCTAAATGGGAAAAAAAAAAAAAAAAAAAAAAAAAAAAAAAAAAAGGCTGAGCAAAAAGACTAACTCTGGAGGCATTACACAACCCAACTTCAAACTTACTATGAAGTTACAGGACCCAAACAGCGTGGTACCGGCACAAACAGACCAGGGAACAGAACAAAGTGCTGGATTTAGACCTGCCCTCTGTAGCCAGCTTACCCGTAACAGTGCCTGAGGACAGGCCTCAGAGACAGGACAGTCTTTTTTAATAAACTGTGCTGGGGAAACTGGATATAATCACCTCAAAATGGATTAGAAACTGCATGAAGTTTCCAAGACCAAAACCGCTTCAAGAAAACCTAGGTTGACTAGGGAGTGGAATGCGCAGGGATCTCTGGATAAGGGCCCCAAACACGGGAAACAAAAGCCAACTGAGGAGTGGGATTCCACCCAACAAGAGCTCCTGCAGGGCAGGGAGACCCCCAAGGGGGCGAAGGGACGAGGTCCAGACGGGGAGAAAACCCGTGGAGACGGCATCTTACAGGTCGGCGCCCACCGTCTGCCAGGGGCTGAACCCAGTAGCAGGAAAACCTGTTCAAAACAGGCAACAGACCTTTCTCCCAAGACGTCACAAAAGTGGCCAAGAGGCACACAGAAAATTCTAAGCACCACTAACCAGGAGGGAGATGCGCACCAAGACCACAGTGAGTTCCCGGCCCAGTGAGAACGGCTGGTATCAGAGGAGGTCAGCAGGAGCAGGCCAGACGGCAGAGTGGGAGCCCCGGCCATGCTGGTGAGGGTCGCTGGGACGGCCTCGGGGAAGGGTGGGAGGTCCCTCACCCAAGAGGACCAAAACTCCCCGTCAGCAGCCCCGCCTGGGTGCACATCCAGAGCAAATGCACCCGACAGTCCAAGAACCCCCTGAGCCTGCGCCAACTGCAGCACAGCCCACAGCAGCCAAGGACAGAAGCCCCGACGTCCATCGACAGATGAAGATGACAATGCCCAGCAGCACCGAACACCACTGGGCACGAAGAATGCACTCCTCCAACTTCAGAGGGCATAGGTGCAACTGGAGACCCTCACGTCCAGTGGGATGGAGCAGGCACGGAGAGCGGAGGACACACACTCACAGGAGCAACTGAGTCGGGGCTCAACAAGCCACGGTGGGTACCGAGCTGGAGCCCATGGAGGGAGGAGCTGCCTGCGTCTGCCCCGGGCGACTGGGGAACCCTCCACACTGGGCGTCTTTCAAGAGCCAGGAGGCAGGAGTTGGAATGCTTTTGCCATTGAGAAGTGTTTGAAGAGACATAAAAATCACACAGTGGGGTTATCAACACGCCATCTCACACCCCGTCAATATGTAGTTTCATGTATCAGTTTATAGAATTTAAAAAAGAAAGTACGTGATGGAACACTTGAGAACACCACAGCCATCTAGAGGAGCGTAAGGGTGCATGGTGTGCGCGGTGCACGCACCTTGTTGGTGAGAAGAACGCTCTGGCTGTCCATCAGGTGCACAAAGTCCACTCAGACACACACGAGACACGGACCGCACTCGGGATCACACCGACCCCCAAGGAAGCAGGTCTCACTCGACACTATGAAATACAGTCACAAGACAACAGCAGGGGAAGCCCATTTTAAATGTGCATTTTAGTAACACTCAGCAAGGAGGAACCATTCAGAAATCAACAGAGGGACCTGCAGGTACCGAGAAGCTCACCTGTAATCCCAGCAACATGGAAGGTGGAGGCAGGAGGATGGCAGGTTCAAGGCCAGACTGGACAACTCAGACACCCCTGTCTCAAAATAGAAAATGAACCGGGCTGGAGATGTGGCTCAGCCATACAGCACCCCGGGTTCACTGCCTGGTGCCAGCAACAAAAATTAAATGGCTGTTAAAGAGTCAAAAGCCTCATAGAAGCCACTCCCACCTGATTTAAACACACGTGGAAGGCACCACATTTCCACTGAGCAGGTGGGAAGGATAATGACTGAGGTGGCACAAGACAAGGGCCTGGGGTCAGCACCAAGGACAAAAGGGGAGTGATAAAGACGTGGATGCACGCACGGTAGGATGGAACCTGGCCGCCTCTACAAAAGTAGAGACGGAGCTTTGCCTCCATCTGCAATTTCACTTCCTGGGATCCATTCCAAAGCAGCATCTGTGCTTACCAAGACTGGTATGCATGGAAGATCAGGGCAGGATTTTAGAGGAGGTTCCAAAGGGGAGAAACCTAAATGTTCAAACAAGGGAACAGTTAAATAATGTACGATTACACAGCGCACCCAACTGTAGGTGCTTACCGCCTGTGACACATCCTGAGTCTGTGCTGAGTGAGGTCCAGCAAAGCCCCTGTGGGAGAGGAACACCCACTGTGGCAGAGGCCAGGAGGAAGCCCGACCCTCCAGAAGAGCCTCCCACGTGGGCCTCAGGGCCTGGGCCAGCAGGACTCCCGGCCCACAGGCCTATCTGAATATCGGGTCCTTCTCAGGAGCCCCGTGTGCCTTGCCCACATCAGTAACCCTTCTCCTGCACACTCAGGTCACCAGCAAGAGGCCACGTCCCCATCTGCACAGCCACTCTCTCCCAGCACCCCAGGCCCTTCCAACACACCTGTTCTAGCTGCACACTGACATCCACAGCAGCCGGTTCCCAACAGCCAAGCACAGGAAGCAACCCCTTCCCTGTCAAAGGACGGGTGGGTGGTCACACATGGTCTATCCCAGCAAGGGAATATTACGCAGCCCTGACCGGGAAGGAAATCCTGACTGGCTGCACCAGGGCGAGCCTTAACTACCCTGCTGTGAAGTAAGCCAGACGTGAGGGACCGGTGCAGCATGCCTCTGCACACAAGGTACCTGGAACAGACAGAAGGGAAGACAGAGGGCAGGTGGAGGGGAAGGAGCCGATGTTTGACAGGAAGGGAGTTTCGGCTGGGGATGCCCAGCCAGTGCTGGAGCTGGATGGCCAGGAGGCTCACGCCACTCGCAAGCCTACACAAGCCCTGGCTGCTCTCTCAAAAATGGCTGAAACCCTCAATTTGTTGCCCTGCACACTTGACCACAACTTTGCAGAGCCTCTTCCCTAAACATCCTTTCTCCTCCTGCAGACATCGATCTCCTGCAGCTGCCTCACACCCCACCCTCCCGCCGCAGGCTTCATCGGCAGCAACAAGGTCAGTCCTGGCAACTTAGTGAGACTGACTCAAAATACAAAATGAAAAGGCTGGGGAAGTAGCTCCTGGGCAGAGGGCTGGCCCAGCAGGAAGACCCTGGCCCCTCCCTCCCCAGCAGCTCCTTCCTCCAAGGGGGAAAAAAAAAAGCCAACCAGCCAGATCACCACAGCCATGGGTCTCAATTTTTTCTTCTTGGTACTGATGATTTAACCCGGGGACAACAGACCACTGAGCTAAATCTCCAGCGCCCCACCCCTCTTAAATTTTGAGACAGGTTCTAAGTGCTGAGGCTGGCCTTGAACCAGCAAGCCTCCTGCCTCAGCCTTCCAAACCACTGGGCTTACAGGCCCGAGTCACCGTGCCCAGCATGGGATCAGTCCTGTTCCTCCTTCTTCCCGGATGACTGCATTGCCGCGGATGTTTGCGCCCACCTCCCCAGGTCGTCCGAGTCCTGATCCAGACCAAGGGACCGCCAAGTCTGAAAAACAGTCCGTGGGCTTAGTGCATTGGTCACCTCTCCAGGGTTCTCCAATACCTGCAGGTCCCAAGTCCGGCTCCAATTCAATTTTAGAGAAGAATGAGGAACCCCAGTTCCTGCCGGCAGAGCCCCACCCTCTGCCCAAGAGGTTCAAAGAGAGCGAGCCCCGAGCCCTGAGCTCCGCCTCCGCGCGGACCTGCTCTGGGCCCAGCGCGTCCTCCCCGCACCCCGGCCCTCAGCGGGCGCTGAGCGGGCCACGGGAGGACAGGAAGGAAAGGTGGGTCAGGGGGAGGGCGCCTTACCCCGCCTCCACCCGGCGGGGGTGGCGCCCAGGAACCAAAGGCCGCGCGCCCTCGGACTGCCCAGGGGTCCTGTCCCTCCCGTTGGCCCCGAGGGCTGGACTCGCGCGGAGTGCGACGCCCCGGGCCTGCTCTGGCTCCTTGGGGCGCCTCCAGGGGAGCTGCAGGTGCGCCCTGATGCCCCGGCACAGCGGGAAGCCCGTGTGCAGCCTGCGACGAGACCCTCCCCGCACCGCGGCTTCCCAGGGGAGCGACTCTGTGCACCCTAGGAAGGAGCGTGCGTGTGCAGAACCCGCTGGCTGCTCTTGAATAAGTGGCCTGGACAGAGGGGACGCTGGACCCGCAGGGGTCGTCAACGGCTGACGCCGTGGACCCTCTGGAGTTTGCTCCGCCCCGTCCCCGCGCCCACCCTCGCCCACCCTCGCCCCCTACCGCGCTGGTGTCCCCACCTTCCCTGAGGCTGCTCCAGTGAGCTGCCAAGGCGCCTCTCCTGGGCGGCTCGCTCGGGATCTGACAGCTCTCCTCGCGGTCCTCTGCCGCAGGCTTTGCCTGGAGGCTGGAGTCGCAGGTGGTGAGACCCTGATGGGCCAGTGCTGCCTGCCAGCAAGTCGCTGTCCGTCCCTGGGTTAGAGAGGGCCGCCTTGGGTCCACAGGCAGGCGACTCCGTTTGCCTAGTGAGCCTGGGCTCAGAGCCGCCAGCGACCTTCTCTCTCCAAGATCTTGATCCTTGTTGTACCCATGTACCCTCCTGCCCAGACCCGCCTGGGCTTCTCACCGTGGCCATCTAACCCTCCTCAGCTGGGTCACCTTACAAAGCTGTGTCTTGATTTCTGTCCTAGAAAACAGTCTCCCATAGCTGCACAGGCCCACAGAGGAGGTAAAGGTGGTAAGCTTTCAGGTAAGGGCTGTGTTGCCCAGGATCACCTCGGCCCTACCTGGACCACCTGTGTGGCCACAGCAAGTAGCCTAACCTCACTGTGCTGAGCTGTGGTGAGAAGTGGAGGTGATGATTGGTGGTGGTGAGATGTGGAGGTGGAGATGATGGTGCTGGGCACAGTGGCCACACCTGTAACCCCAGCGGCTTGGAAGGCTGAAGCAGGAGGATCACAAGTTCAAGGCTAGCCTCAGTCACTTAGCAAGTCCCTAAACAACTTAAGGAGACCCTGTCTTAAAAGAGGGCTGGAGATGTGGCTCCGTGGTTGAGCACCCCTGGCTTCATCCCCCAGGACCAAAGAGAAGCAGGATAGTGACGAAGACCAGGGTGGAGAGGCCGTGGTGGTGATGACCGTGGCCCATGGTGGATGTCCAGCCTGACTTCTCTGGTGAATCGCCTGCTCTTTTCTTTAAAGAGCCACTCATACAACACATACATGCTTGTATTTGCCAGGCACACGGAGTCACGCACCGTCCTGGACTTGGCTTTCTGCCGACTGGTTGTGGGAGCTGGGCTGCAGTTGCTCCCCCATGTCGTGTGTGATGAATCCCCACGTCCCCAGTGCTGCCCTTTAACCTCCTGCTTTCTTCCACAGGGCCATTGTTTCACATGTGGGATGTGCAGTCCCAGGGCATGCTCGGCCCCCACGACGGAGGGCTCCTCAGGGGCGCTGCCGGCCGCCTCCCCTTAGCGGCCTCGTCCCACTCCGTGACGGTGAGCACTCTGTCCAGGAACCCCCCGTCCAAGGCAAGGTGCGGCCCTTCTCAGACCTGCGTCCGTGCAGCATGTGGCTCTGAGGTCAGGCGACTCTCTCCTTGCCCCTGAACGGCCTCTGCAACACCCAGGCCGCAGGCCCCCTCGCAGCTCTGGTGGCCAGAGGGAGCTGGGAAGCTCTCATGTCCTCAGCTACTTGCATCCTGCTCCTCCTGGGAGGGAGACTTCCAACCAGCCCTGTCCAGAGGAAGTGCCGTCAGGCTGCCACCCCGGTGAGCTGCGTGAAGGAGGACCACTCTGTGGAGCCACCTCCTCCGCCCTTGGCTTAGGCAGTAAGTGTGCAGACGCTGAACCCAAGGGGGCTGAGAATCAAGGCAGCGGGACTCTTTTTCTGACCAGGGATTAAACCAGGGTCTCCACACCCAGCTCCCTCCCCAACACTTTATTTGGAGGCAGGTCTCACTCAGTGGCTGATGCTGGCCCTGAATGGCCTTCCTCCTGCCGCAGACTTCCAAGTAGCCGGGACTGCAGGTGGGCACCACTGCACCTGGATGGGATTCCGGTTTGTGTTTATTTGCTTGTCCATTGCACTGGGGTTTGAACCCATGGGCTCTTTAGCACTGAGCTGTATCCTCAGTCCTTTTTATTTTTTTGTTTTGAGACAGGGTCTCACTAAGTTGCTGAGGCTGGCCTGGAACTCCTGAACCTCCTGCCTCAGCCTCCTGAGGCATGGGCCTCGTGCCCGCCCGGCTGATGTGTGCATGCTCTCAACATGGCTGGGTTGGGCTGCTGCTGGGTTGATCTGCATCTGCATTCTTGGTGGATGTTGTTTGCCGGTGTCTTTTGCCTGGCTGTGTGTTTGGCTCACTGTCCAGGCAAACTGCCCTCAGGGTGAGTTAGGAAGTGGGTGCTCCATCCTGCTTGGTGGGAGAATTCTTCAAGGATTCGTGTTAACTCTGCTTTAAATGCTTGCCGTTTATATGTGCTCTGCCTCTCGATGGCTCCTGGGCACTTCCTTTGAGACTTGGTGCATCCCGCTCCGACCCCACCTCAGAGGGACCTCTAACAAACACTCGCCCCAGTCTGCAGCTGTGTGGTTTCCAATCCGTCTGGCTGAGACAGGAGGAATCCAGAGCTGGGAATGAGCCTGGTGCTTGAGTCTTGTATTGGGGTCTTCCAGAAAGTTCGGAAGGGGACTCCCTGTTGGGGGCGTTGACTCCCTGACGCAGAGGCTGAGAGGCCCTGCAACAGGCCCGCTGAGAACTGGAGGCCCTGGGACTCTGGCTGCAGAGAACAGAGGTCCTGGGCTCTCGCATCCCATCGCAGGCTCCGCAATCCCCGTGCGTGGGGGTTTCTCCTGGGCAGTTCTGACACCGTCCAGGCAGCCACGGTCCCAGGCGCCGGGCTCCCGCTCCTGATGCAACCCGAGCTGCTTTCCCTGTGCTTTCGGCCCAGCAGCCTTGAATGCAGGATCCCAAAAACCCTCCCCACGTCCACCCATCTGCTCCAGTGGCCCACAGAACTCTGGGGACCAGGACCTCACTGGCTTCCTCTAAGGGGCACTGCAAAGGACATGGACAAGGGGACACACAGGGTCAGGCTGCTCCCCACGCTCGCCAGCCAGCCCGCCGCTCCAGGGAACCTGCACGCGACGGGCCACGGAAGCTCTCTGATCCCTTCAGGGTGGCGTTTCTGTGGAGGCATGGCTGATGGCATCACTGGCCACTGCTGACCCATTTACTTCCAGCCCCTGGAGGGACTCAGGCCCCTGGATCCCAGCTCTGAAGTCCCAGGCGGCATCACAGGGTCACCTCCCCTGGCTGGGAGGAGGCCAGCCTGCCCTCTGTCTTTGTTCTCTCCTGGCCCCTGGGCAACTGGGGTCCCACCCTCACTGGGGCAGGCCGTCCCCGCCTGGTGCTCCCGGCCTCCTGTGCTCACATCCACGGGCCACCCCTCACAGACACACCCCAGTGAATACCCTGCCAGGTTCCAGGAATTCCTCAATCCAGTCAGGCTGGCAGCTAGAACTGACCCCACGGATGTGAAGTGCCAGTGTCCAGGACAGCTGGCCACGGCTCAGGGGCAGAATGCTGGCCTCACCTGTGCAAGGCCTGGCCTCCACCCCAGCACCACCACCACCCCAAGAGTGTCCAGGAAGCCAGCAAAGGATGACTGAGCAGCTTACAGTCAGCTGTGGTCCCAGCCGCTCTCCCTGCTCCCAGCACCCCCGCCTATTCTCTACTCTTGCCTTCAAATCTTTTTTTTTAATTTGTTATTTTGGTAGTTGTAGATGGCCAGCATGCCTTTATTTTATTTGTTTCTTTTTATGTGGTGCAAAGGGTCAAACCCAGCGCCTAAGTGTGCTAGGCAAGCGCTCACGGAGCCACAGCCAGCCCAGGGAGCTCTATGCTGCGCTGCATCCTCAGGTGCATTTATTTTATTTTGAGGCAGGGTCTTGCTAATTGCCCAGGCTGACCTCAAACTTGCCATCCTCCTGCCTCAGCCTCCTGAGTTGCTGGGGTTACTTACAAGCCTGGCCACCACACCTGGCACCCCTCAAATCTCTATCACCTGTGACTCTCCTAAAACCACAAGGAGAGTTCCTAAACATTTCTTTCTGGCATTGCTTCTTACGTATGTTGTGATGGACGGCAAACGGCTCGACTGTGGCAGTCATTCACCTTTTACACTGCAGCTTTCAGGTCGTCACTGGCTAACTGACAGCCAGGGAAGCGTCTGGGGCTCATTTACCAACTTCTACATGACCTTCATATTGGAGGAAAGGTCCTTTTGAGAAGCAGCTGCGGTCCAGGGAGGGGGTTTAGAACAGACCTCGGAGCAGGTTGAACTAATTCCTCTGAAACTTGGAGCAATCTTCCTTTCAGGAAGGAAAACTGAAACCAGCCCTTCTTTTTAGAAGATCAACAATGTTGCAAAATTTTTTAAGTTTCAGCCAGTCCTGACTCCAGATCTCAGGCCCAGGCCCCACAGTCAAGGTGATCTAGAATGACCACAAGGTAATATTTTACCACATTGTTTGCAGCAAACATTTTGGAGACAAAGTAACCTCCGCTTTTTGTAGTAAAAACCCAACGCCTGCAGTAAAAAATCTCACTTACACGAGAACTTGATCAAACCTGATTGGATGAGGGGAGGCTGTGTCTGTCAGCGGGAAAGGAGCTCTCCATAAAGGCCCTGGGGTGGCCCAGGGCCAGCCTGTGTGGGTCAGCAGAGCAGGAGAGCCCCTGCCGGCCAGGTGAGTGCAATCTCGGGCCCTTGCTTCTGCTTCTCCATTTCTGCCCAGGGCTGGCGTGAGAGGGCGAGTGCTGGGGACAGTGGCTTCCTTCAGCAGCGTCCTCAGAAGCCCACGCAGGCCCCGCAGCCAGGGTCCCACAGCCTAGGCTCTCTGCTGCAGCAGGTGGGATCTGACTCTGTCCAGACTGGAGAAACGGCAGTCTCTGTCCTCCTAAAGGCAGTAAGAACCCGATGACCTCGCGAGGAGCTGGGTGAAGAGCTTCAGCCCGCTTCCCAGCCTGGGGCCACCACGGCTCTCTTCGTGTGCCCACTCCCGCCCCGCCCTGCCTGCCAGCACCAGGGACTCTGCTCTCTGGAGTGCAGTGCACTAGATCCCAGAGGTGGTGGCTGGCTGGCATGTGAGGGTGTCCTCATCCTCCTGTCGTGCTCCCTGCTGTTCCCAGCTGGGCTGCACCACCCCCTGCCTGCCACCCGCTCCGCACCACCTGAACTCTGGCGCGCGTAGGTGACAGCCACCGAGTCGGCTTTGCTGCTGGGCTTTTGGTGTGCTCTCAGGCTGCGTTTTTGCCATTTCCAGGCTGGACAGCGGGGAGAGTGAAAGGTCTCCCGGGCAGAGCTGGTCCATCCAGGGGAAGCAGTGACTGCATCTGCATTTAGGAAAGGTCCTTCCAGGGGCGAGTGCAGTGAACTGGAAGGAGCCTAACAAAGCAACCAGGCCGGGTGAGCTGCATCAGCACAGGTCCCGGTGGGACGGTTCACACGCTCCTTCTGTCCTCGGGGCTGTCTCTGCACCTGGCACTCGGCTCCTCGCCACCCAGGGACACCCTGTTTCAGTGTTC
Organism: Sciurus carolinensis; assembly: GCF_902686445.1. NCBI lineage: Eukaryota > Metazoa > Chordata > Mammalia > Rodentia > Sciuridae > Sciurus > Sciurus carolinensis. The sequence goes on along the minus strand of NC_062228.1, from coordinate 65,368,508 downwards.
AGTAGCCGCACGTCCCTGGGGGCTGCCGTGTGGGACAGCTCGGGGACATGCCCCGCACCACTTGACTCAAAGCCCTGATGAGTGGTGTCCACTATTCCTACCAGCATTTCAGGGGTCCAGAGCTCCAGCTGCGAGTCCTTCAGGTTTACCTGGCTCTGAGACCATTCAGTGAGCAGTGATCTTCCATCCCTGTCCACAGGACACTGAGGCTGGCAGACATTGGACTCCGGACACACTGTCACCTCTGTCCTTCCCCGGGGTGCCAGTCATGGCAGAGCACTTTAGAGAAGCGTGTGCCTGTCACGTCTGCTCCGGTTACCTGGAAACGCCCGTGCGCCTGGAGTGTGGCTACGTCTGCTGCCAGCGGTGCCTGGACTCGCTGCAGAAGGAGCCCCTGGGGGAGGGCCTGCTGTGCCCCCACTGCTCCACCGTCTCTGAGAAGGAAGACATTCAGCACGTTTCCCAGCTGGACAGGATAGTGTCCAGGGTTAAGGAGCTAGAACCCAAGCTGAGAGCCACTCTGCAGCTGAACCCCAGGGTGAAGAAGTTCCAAGGTAAGGAACCTGCCCCACCTGCACCCCGACCCCACCCACAGAGAGCCCTGTACCAGGCGCTTTCAGCAGGCTCTCCGCTTAGTAGGTGTGCAAGGGCTGGACTCTGTCCCTGAAAGCTTCACACACAACTCTTTCCACCTGAGTGCACAGAGAACCACGTGGGAATTTTTATCAAAGCATAATGTTTAGGTTGTGCCTGAGAACGCTCCTGCCCACTGTGGATACCACAGGTAGCAGTTTGGGGCCTGAAATGTGGCCGTTGATAGGTGGAAGAAAATCTGGGGTGTATCAGCTGGAGTAGAATCGACTGCGGAGGTAGCCACTGCAGCTCCTCGTCCGTCTTCTCGCCGCGTGCTTCCAGGAAGACTGAATTACAAATGCAACTTGCAATGTGGCGCTGAGCGACCGTTGCCTGGAACATGGACCCTCGGACTTGAAAGTCCCTGAAGTCGCGAGGGTCGTGCTGACGCGCAGATGCGGCTCTGAAGTACTCGGCTGGCATGAGAACTGTGGTCCTCACAAGAGCTCCTGTGCTTCTGACGTGGCTGGAGCCAAGCTGCTGCCTCTCACCCCCTCTGCAGTGAGGCCTGGGACGCTGCAAGGTGGCTCTAACCCGAGTGAGTGTGGGCAGGGGATGTGTCCCAGTGCTCAGGCCCTGGGGAAAGGAAGGACAGTCCCCACAGCCGCCAGGCCTGAGCATAGAACCGGGAGACTCCACCACAGCTGCGCCGAGCCAGCGTGATAGCTGGGCTGCATTTGTAACTTGGTGAACTCGGCCTGCAGGCTCCTGCGCCTGGGCTCCCTCCAGTGTGCCTTGCTTCTTCTGTTTCCTGTCTGGGGAAGGGGTCCTGTACTCAGTGCTGGATATGTTGGGGACAGCCATGGTGACGACTTCGGCAGGTGTTCCAATCCTCTGTAACAATGGGGAAAGTTCCCCTGGCTCATGGCCGTCCATGCGTGGAATGAGGAGACCTGTCCTGACGCTTTCCCGGGCACTGCTCTCAGCCGCTGCACAACCTGAGCATCTTCCTCTGAGCCACATCACAGGGACCCAAGTAAAGTAACTCTTCTTGGTCGAGAGGCTCCCTCAGAGGCTCCCACCGGCTCCGGATGCACAGGCAGGGTAACAGCAGCAGCTATGTGCCTGACCCCTGGGACCGGGGCTTCTTTGGAGACATTGACCACACACCAGCCATCCTCCCCAGGTCCATCTGCCCCTCTGACCACAGGTCCTGCAAGTTGCTGCCATGATCCCCACACATCCTGGCTCCTGTCCACAGAAACTCCCCCCTGTAGCCTCGGTTCCCCAGTTGGCCCATCTCAGCCCTGGGCACCTAGTACCTTTCCTTATAGCTTCAGGAAAGCAAAACCTGGGGCGGAATGTCCTCGTCAACAAGACTAAACAAAAAGGTAACTGCAAAGGAAATGACCTTAATTTCTTAGTATTCTGCAACCGGGGAACATATCTTCCATCGATCCAAGTTAATTCAGAGCCAACTCTATTTTCACAGAATCTGTGCTACTTTGTGTGAGAATTTTGAGAATAAGTAGCAGTCATGGTATTTGCCTTTATCTTCTCCCCTAAAAGGAAGAAGAATACTCGGGTAGTTCAATAACATAGAAAGAAGTCCTCCTAAGGGAAGAAGGGACTTGCTGTGATACGCATTTGTGCTGTTCATAAAATGTGACCTAACGGGGGCGGAGGAAGTTTGTCCAGGAACATTCTGACTTGGAGAAACGTGGCAAGAGCAGATAAGGGGTGGGGTGGTGGGCCCTTCCCAACCAGGAAAAGGACACTGCGCGTGTCTGCGCTGACCTCTGGCTTCTCTCTACACAGTGGACGTGACACTGGACGTGGACACGGCGCACAGCCACCTAGTCATCTCCGAGGACCTGCGGAGTGTGCGCTGCGGGCGCCATGCGCAGCGCCAGGGTGCACACGCGGAGAGCTTCGACACTGCTCTGTGTGTGCTAGGCGCCCCACTGCGGGCATCTGGCCGCAGTTACTGGGAGGTGGACGTAGGCGCCAGCCGTGAGTGGGACGTGGGCGCGTGCGCAGACACGGCCAGACGCCGGGGCCCGCTGCTGCTGTCGACAGAGCGTGGCTTCTGGACAGTGGGGCTGCGGCAGGGGGAGCTCTTCGCCGCCTGCACGGTGCCCATGACCCAGCTGCGGCTGCTGCCCCGCCTGCGCCGCCTGGGGATCCTGCTGGATGCAGACCTGGGGCTCCTGTCCTTCTGCGACGTGGCCGACGGTGCGCACATTTTCACCTTCACTCAAGTTTCAGCGCGCCCGCTGCGCCCCTTTTTCGCCCCTGCGAGCACGCTTCCAGACGACCCCGGCGTCTTGCGCATTTGCCCTGTGGGTCCAGTCGTCCAGGATCCTCCCCGCAAACCCTCCCACCCACCACCCAGCGATCCCCTTGGTTCTTCCCATTCCCCTTCCCCCCAGCCTTCCCCACAGCGTCCCCTTGGTCCTCTCCGCGGTCCTCCGCGCCAGCCTTCTCCCCGGCCTCCCCTTGGTCCTCTCCGCGGTCCTCCCCGCCAGCCTTCCCCACGGCCTCCCCTTGGTCCTCTCCGCGGTCCTCCGCGCCAGCCTTCCCCACGGCCTCCCCTTGGTCCTCTCCGCGGTCCTCTCCGCCAGCCTTCCCCACGGCCTCCCCTTGGTCCTCTCCGCGGTCCTCTCCGCCAGCCTTCCCCACGGCCTCCCCTTGGTCCTCTCCGCGGTCCTCCGCGCCAGCCTTCCAGTCAACCTCCCCGCGGTCCTACAGGAGGTCCTTCCCATCTGCCTTCCCACGAACCACTCACTCAGCTTCCCCTTGGTCCTCTCCGTGATCCTACCCACCAGCCTCCCCGCCGTCCTCCCAGCCGTCCTCGCCAGCCTCCTCGCCAGCCTCCCCGCCGGCCTCCCCGCCGGCCTGTGTGTGCTGCTGGACCTCGGGCGCAGGAGCCGTAGCTCAATGCCCTGTGGTGTGCGCACCAAGCGGCAAGAGGTGGAGCTGGTGGTCCCCTTCCTGGGCGTCAGCACAGGCAGCCTGCTTTCTTTGGGACCTGACGCTGTTTCTGTTCTAATAAAATTTTGAACCTTCAGATCAATTTTTAAATCATCTTTAAGGTCAATTTAGTTCCTAATAGAGCTTATAAATGAAATAAAATTTTGAATGTGACCCAGTATATGAACTGATTTTTCTAGATAAGGAAACAAGATCTATATAAACAGTAAAAATGTGTACACATTTGATTTCACCCAAATTTGAAAACCACAAATCCATCTCCAGTACACACTGAATATTAAACAAGGGTAGACATATGCAATCAGAAAAAAAAAAAACTAATTTTAATGCTGAAATTGTGCACTGTTTACTAACCCCAACAGGATTTAATTATGAATCATGAACAGAAATAAATCTGGACAATCTCCTCAAACATGGAACAATACAAGCCAGGCGGTGGTGCACACCTGTAATCCCAGCAGCTCGGGAGGCTAAGGCAGGAGGATTGAGAGTTCAAATACAGCCTCTGCAATGTTGAGGTGCTAGGCAACTCAGTGAGACTCTGTCTCGAAATAAAATACAAAATAGGGCTGGGCATGTGACCCAGTGGTCAAGTGCTCCTGAGTTCAATTCCTGATACCCTCTGCCCCCCCAAAAAAATGGAACAACATACTTGTAGTTAAACTATAGATAAAAAATGAGCTGGCACTGTGGCCAACATCTGTCACCCAGCAACCCTCGAGGCTAAGGCAAGAAGATGGCAAGTTCAAGGCCAACCTCAGCAACTTAGGGAGACTCTGGCTCAAAATAAAAAAAAGGGCTAGGGAGGTAGCTTTGTGGTAAAGCACCACTGAATTCGATCTCCAGTTTTAAAAAAATCAAGGGCAATTTGTAACACTAAATACTTAAATAGGAAGTAAGAAGTATCAGAACCCATTTTTGAGTTGTTAAGTTAAACTAAGCAAATCAATCCCAAATAAATAGCAGGCAGTGAATACATACAGTGACTCAACAAATGAGAAAAATGGATATCAGTTAAAATCAAACCTAAAGTTCAGTTTTTACAAGATCATAGAAACTTATAAATCTTTGGTGGGGGTGCCAAGTACCTGGAATATGAGTTATGGATGAGGGGACATCACTAAAGATTCTATAGACGTTAAGGGGATAAGAGAAAATAATCAGGTAGAGTCCACGGGGGTTGCTAAATACCACCAAAGGAACACGACAGCCTTCAAAAACAAGACGTTCCAGGCCAAAATGTCAATGCTCGGGTCACTTCTGTTGCTACATTCAAGATTTTCTCTTACCCTTTGGCCTGTGTAGTTTATGAGAATGTTGAGCTATAGTTTTCTTTGCATTTAATCCACTTAGGTTTTGTTAAGTTTCTTGAATCAATAGGTTGATGGTTTTCACCCAAATTTGGCAGTTTCCATTCCTATGTCTTCAATTTCTTTTTCCTCCTCCTCCTCCTCGACTCCAGTTGGATGTGTGAGTGATATTGTCCCACACTCACTCTTCATTTTTATAGTCCTTCTAAGCAGACTTTAAACTGAATAATGACACTTTATTTTCTAGTTCACTGACATTTTTGTGCCATATAAAAAATATGACAAGCCCATCTACTGAAATTTTCATTTCAGTTATTGTAATTTTTAGCCTTAAAATTTCCACTTGGGCGGCTGGAGTTATGGCTCAGAGGTAGAGCACTTGCCTGGCATGTGTGAGGCCCTGGGTTTGAGACTCAGCACCACATAAAAATAAAATGTAAATAAAATAAAAGATCCATTGACAACCAAAAAAATACTTTTAAAAATTCCACTTGGTTTTTATCATTTCCATTTCTTGGAGGTGAATCCCCATTTAGTCATTCATTTTTAGCATACTTTCATAAACCATTGAACACATTTCATTAAACATGAACTCTGCTTTGAGATCTACATTGGTAAAATCCGACATCTGGGTGTTTGGAGTCAGTTTATGTTGGTTGCTTGATGGCACTGCTATTGTTGTTAAGCAGTAGTCTGCCTTCCCTGCATTTTTGCTTGTCTAGTAATTTTCCATTGAAAATAGTGCACTGCCAGGCACAGTGGTGCACATCTGTAATCCCAGTGGCTCAGGAGGCTGAGGCAGGAGGATCACAAATTCAAAGCCAGCCTCAGCAACTTATTGAGGCCCTGAGCAACTCAGCAAGACCCTGTCTGTAAATAAAATATTAAAAAGGGCTAGGGGTGAGGGTGTGGCATGGTTCAGTGGTTAAGCAGCCCTGGGTTCAATCCCTGATACTCACCCCTCAAAAAGAGGGCACTATAGGAATGTGTTGTGTTAACTCTGGATTCTGTTTTGTTCTTCTAGGATTTTTCCCAATTTTGTTCAGTTTTTGGTAGGTGAAAAACTTACCTGCACCAGCACAGTGGCGCACAGCAGTAACTGGAAGGCTGAGACAGGAGAATCGCAAGTTCAAGGCCAGCCTCAGCAATTTAGCAAAACCATGTATCAAAATAAAATTTAAAACAGGTGGGATGTAGCTCAGAGGTAGAATATTCCTGGGTTCAATTTCCAGTAACACAGACATTCACACAAAATTTGCCTGGACAAGCCTACAAACAGATCTCAATCTCCCAGCAATAAGCAACTATCTATGTCCCTGCTAATGTCCTTTAGATCCTAGTTCTGCCTGCACCTGAGAAGTTGAATATTCAGGCAAATGAAGTTTTACTCAGGAATCTCAAGCCAGTGAGGCTTCCCACCTCAGCACCTTTAGCTAGGTGTGGCTTGAAGAAAACAGAGTGGCATATTTGCAAGTCTACCCAGGCTTTCCACGTCTTCAGGGTTCCCCGGGGTCTCCCACGTGCACATGTAGTACAGCAGCCAGCCGGAGATGCCTGGAAAGCTGTGAACGTGGCCCAGGGGCATCCATGGGGAGGCTGGCCCACACCTCAGCTCCTCTCTCTGCCGTTCATAAGATAGGACGAGGCCAGTGTTGGGACCAGGGGGTCCAGGACCATGGGAGGTAGCAGGCCAGGCCCCCCACCAAGGAGCGAGCTATAGGTTGGTGGTACTCTGGGGATTTGGGAGAGGGACAAGTATGAGCTTGTGCAGCAGGTGAGACAGCAAGGGTCGCGTGTTTCCCTGGACAGCAGTGAACACTGCCTTCGGCCACCTGGCTCTCACCATTTCCACTGCTCTGTTGAGATTCCCCATCTCTCCATTCATTCTTAGAAGTTCCTTAATTATTGAACACTTTTATTTCATTAGACATAGGAATAAAAGCTGCTCTGAAGTCTGTCATCTGATAAACCCAAATCTGGGCCCACCCCACCAGGACTGCCACAACAGTCTCATGGATCACGTGACTTAACGTGAATTTATTTCCTAACAGTTCTGGAATGGGAAAGCCCAAGACCAAGGTGTCCACAGGGCTGGTTCCTCCTGAGGCCTCTGTCCTTGGCTTGCAGCTGATCCTCCCTCTGTGCCTGTCTGTGTCCTAATCTCTTTTTATAAGGACACCTGCCATATTATTAGGGCCCATTTTACCTTCACTGCCTCATTAAAGGCCTTATCTCCAAATAAAGTCACATTCTGAGACTAGGGACTTCAACGCATGGATTTGGGGAAGACAATTCAGCCCTATGGGCACTGCACGCTGGGGAACTGCGGGTGTGAGGGCTGCAGGCAGAGTGGGTCTGAGGGGTCTGAGTGCGTGCGGGCGCCCACGCAGGGCCTTCTGCGAGACAGCATGGGGAGGAGAGCTGGTGAGTGAGCGAGGAAGGCAGAAGGCTGGAGGCAGAGCAGGTGTTTCTGCAAGAGCTCCTGGAGCCCAGGCTGCAGCGGTGTGGGCCGGGTGCTTCCCTAAGACCCACCTGCTCAGCCCAGCTCCAGCCGCGCCCTCTGGCGCCCCCTGCTGAGCCAGAAACCCAAAACGCAAGGGCCACTGCGCTTCTCCCATCCCTAATGGACTGCCCACGTGTGGGCAAATGAAGTTCATCAACATTCAGTGAGATTGAAAATCTCATTTACACTAGCCACACCTCAAGTTCTCAACAGCAGCACATGGCTACTGGCATCCTCTCTGAACGAGCACAAAGAACACTTCCAGCATTTCAGAAGCTTCTGTCAGATGCCCTGCCAGTGGCCATTCGCTCAAAATATGAGGATCCAGGACAATCCCTCATCCTCCCCACCCCACCCAACAGACTTCAACAGAAAGGGTCTGGAGACTTCCAGCATGTGCACCAGGCCTGGATCCCACCCACTGGGGACATTTCCCACTTCAACCCCTGGGAACGATGCTGTCCCAGGCAGAAACACACAGACACAGGCACACACAGGTCACTCCCCCCACACACTGAAGTCTAATCCAGAGCTGACCACTGCAGAATGTGAGGATGCAGACCACAGGAAGCAGGAGGTACTCTGGCAGCAAGGAAGAGGGAATGCAACAATCCTGGCTTGGATGCACAAAGGTCGGATCCTCACGACTCGTTCTATGTGAAACCCCACAGCCAACAGGACCAAAACGTGGCACACTAAGGGTCTAAGATTAAGGGTTCTCCTTAATGGTCCCCTATTGAGAACTAGTGTGGCCAGATTCTCTGGAAAAAGAAGACAGAGGTCCTTGGTCAAGTAAAGTTTTACCTAGATGTTAATAAAAAAGGGAGAAAATAAAGATGCAGAATGAAGAACACCCTCTCCAGCCTTCACGGCTGGGTGATCTTAGGTTGCCTCTTCCCTTTGCATGAAGGGGAAAGTAATACAGTCTCTGACTTCATTGCTTCCCAAGATTCTGGAGAACCAGGATATCTGCTGCTTTTAAAGGAAATGGAGTTAAATAAGACATAAAATGAAAAGAAAATAAAAAGGTTGTCAGCAAGAACAGGGAGGGGCCTGACTACATATGCCCCAAGGAGCTGAGCTCTGCAGCTCCCACACCAGCGTCCTGAGCAGGTCGGGCCCAAGGTACCCTGCCAGAGCCCACTGCAGTCCTACCCCTGGCCACATGAAGCTTGCTGGCCATCACATCTGAACCCCCTGCCAGGCATGGATGACATTAATGATGCTTAAATAGGAGTGGAGAGAGGAGAACTGAAAAGGCCCACGGGAACATTCCCCGAGACTTCCTCTGCCACAGTCACTTCAGGAGACTGCTCCCTGTGGATCTTTTCAGTGTGAACACACTGAATTCTGAGTTGCAGGCAGGGGCATAGTTACAGCTCTTAACAGTGACACCCGTACTATTATCATTTTTCAAAGTGCTGCAGGGGAAGGGGCTCAGAGGAGCTACAGGTGAGACAGGTTGGCTCAGCATAAACGGGAGAAACAGCAAGGCACTCATTCACCAGCTGCCTCAAGGGGTTATGATACTGTAGTCTATAGTTTGTGTGCTTGAAAAGACCCACCACTGGCTGGGAGTGCAGCTCGGTGGTAGAGTGTTGGTCTAGTAGGGAGGGTGGTGGGGGTGTTGCTGGGTTAGATTCCAGAACCATAAAAAAAGAAAACATCCATTTAAAAGTTTGTATTAGCCAGGTGAGGGGGGAGGCACACCTGGAACCCCAGGCTGAGGCAGGAGGTTAGCAAGTTCAAGGCCAGCCTCAGCAATCTAGTGAAACTCTTTCTCAAAATAAAAAAATAAAAAGGGCCGGGGATGAGCTCAGTGGTAAAGTGCCCCTGGGTTCAAACCCCAGTGCCATTTTTTTTTCTTTAAAGGTTGTATTAAAGGAACAATCTTTAAATAGTGCTCTTTGAAAGTGTAAATATCCAAACTAAAGTAATATCCCTAAAATTAGAATAAAAATGCCAAGATACGTCCAATCCAAAACAAAAGGCAGCAAAAGGAACTTCTCAGTGCAAAGGATGTTGAGACCCTGTGGGGAGCGGGGGTGCCCGAGGAGACAGGGCAAGCCTGGAACGGGCAAAGTTGCGGGGTTAGCCGTCTGCGAGAGCCATGAGAGCCAGGGCAACTTCCAACTGAGGTGGGGCTGCAGGACCAGGGCCACCGCGGGGCACGCGCCTTCCGCTCGGCCCGCACGTGAGGATGGCCAGTGAACCACGCGCGGGAGGCTCCGGGTCAGGGCTGCTGCCGGGCGGCCGTGCTTGGCCACGAACCCAGTCACGCGCCAAGCAGAGCGCCAGACCCGGACCAGGCCGAGGTGGCGCCACCTGCTGGGAACAGCCCCCAGGTCCCAGGACCGGCCTCCCGCCCCGCCGCCCCGCCCACCCGTCCCTGAACTGTCAGAGCACGGGAGACGCTCCTGCCCATTCACATCGCAGAAGAGCCCTGTCAGCCCTCTGCACAGATGCCCAGATCAGCCTGACCCTGACAAGGCTGGCCAAACTGCTCTGGTTCCCGAGGTCCTAGGCCCTCCTGTGCACTTCCGGGTAAAGCCCAGTCTCAGCAGTCCGGGCGGTTCAGCCTAGTGACAAAGCGTCTGGGTTCCTTATCTGCTTGCCGTCCACAGTAAGAACCCTCCTCACCCTGGCATTCCGAGTCGCCTGTACACAATCTGCACCCTGCTCCTCCTAGATCCGGTGACCACCTGCATCAGGAGCTGAGCCAAATTCTGCCCCACCACTAGTACCAGGCCCCTGTACCTAACCCAGTGACCCTGGACAGTCTTCCTTCCTGGACGCTAGCAAGTGTCACTGAAAAACTTCAACCATGGGAGCTTGGGGACAAGATGTTTGCTGGAGCAAGAGGGGCGGAGTGTAGGGTATTGGTGGCCCACTCCTGTAATCCCAGCAGCTTGGGACCTGAGGCAGGAGGGATCACAAGTTCCTCAGCAACTTAGGGAGGCCCTGTCCTAAAATTTCAAAAGTGGAGGACTAAATATATCCCAGTGGTAAAGTGCCGCTGGGTTCAATCCCCAGTACCCCCCCTCCAAAGGAGCAAAGTGCCTGCTGCAGGAGTGAAATGCACCCTGCACATGCATCCTGGACTGGGGACTCCCTGAAGTCACCTCCTCACAGAGGGCCACCACAAACCAAGGTGCTGAGCCTCGTTAAATGGCTGCTCCAACTAACTCTGGGAACTAGAATACCCTGGAAAAAGAGTAAACAAGGGGACAGCCTCGTGGTGGTACACACAGCACTCGGGCTGGGTGCCAGCAGCCCCGTGCGCTGCCCGTCTCCCGCTCCTCTACTGAAGCATAGTGCTCCTCAGGCATGCTACCCCGAGTCGGGTGGAGGCCTGACTTGTGGTGGCAACAATGCACCACGGAGGACGAATCTGCAAGAGCCAGGTTCTTCCTGCCCCACAGCCCACCCATAACTGCCCTGCCGGGACTAGAGTAAGTCTCAGTTAGCCCAGGTCCCATTTCCTCCCAGGGAGTCCCCTCACACCAAAATACCCAAGTGCAAGGAGAAGGCTGCCTCCCCAGGCCAAGCCAGGGATACTAGCAAGCCAGCTGACCTACCTGTGCACTGCAGCATGGCGTGCGTGGCTGGTCAGTTCCTCCATGCCCACCACCCTCCCAGCACCCTGGCCTGCAGGAGGGAGCAGGCACTTGTTCTGAGCTGAAAATGAGAGGATGCTCCGAATGCCCAGGGTGCACTTGACAAAAAGTAACAGACCCTAACGTCACACCACCACAGGACACTTGTACTCCACTCCAAGGCTCCAAGGTCATATACGCTTCAGCAACCTCCACACAAGGAAGGAACCAGGGCACAGGGGTGTCACAGGCCATCCTAGAGCCTGTATCATGTCCTCTCTGGGTGGCCCTTTTGGAGACCCTGGTTGGCCTGGATGCTGCAGCAAGCACCCCCGTGACTCATCTGTCCCCTCACCCTGAGTCTCTAGTAGAAGAGACAAGAATGAAGTTTGATGACCCTGCGCCTGGCTCCCACCCGACTTCACCTGATGGGGTCGTAGTCAATGAGAACATGCCTCGTAGTCAGGACCTGACTACAGAGTAACAGGAGTCCTCACTCGGAAGGACATCTGCAAGCCTGAGGCCCGTGGGCTGCAGATGGCTGATGTCCACCTGTACAGAGATGATGGCAGCACCACCTTGCTGGGCTTGTTTCTGTCAGACAAAGTCCAGCACATGACACAGAACAATGGCAAACAGATGGCACCTGATGGTCCACATGGCTCAGCCAGCAGAGGCCGATCCTGGGGGCCCAGGGGTGCTGGGAAGGACTAGTGATGTGCTGGGAAGGACTAGTGATGCCTGCAGCAGGTACAGTGACAAGGGCACAGGTGTGGGCATGTGCCACCACCCAGCTCTCCCTCAGTTCTTGACCTCAGCACGGTGCCACTGACCGGGGCATGCCTAGAGCCTCACCCAGGACATCAGTTCCCCAGAGCAGGGACTCCCGGCCCTCAGTCGGCCACCCCAGGAACTAGCTCAGGGACAGATTCCCAGCTGCCCCTGAGAGGGAACACAGTTCAAGTCCTGGCTCCCCCAGGGAAAGGGGCTTCTGAGGGACACAGAAATTGTGGATGGGAATGCAGAGGAGCCGCACCCATGAGAATTGCCATTTATTCCCGAAGTTGCCCAAATCATCACCAAGGGTTCACCACGGGGTGCAAAGGGGAACAAGGAGGCTCAAACACTGATGGGGTCAGGAATTTGGAGGGAGGGGGAATGGTGGGGGGGCCCCAGCTGTCCCTCCCTCTTCTAATGCCACAGAAAGGGGTCCTCCTCTGGCTGCTCCCCTCCCCATCCCCCATGTCCAGTTTCTCTGGGGGAGAAGGGTTGGGGACGTGGGAAGAGGGCGTAGTGTGAGTGGGCCCCAGAAGGGGGAGGGCGCTGGGGTGGGAGTGCCCCATTTCACATGCACTCACAACACTGATCTCCCAGGAAGCAGGAGTGGGGGGTCGGCCAGGCCAGGTCCCCCTCCTGCCCTGGATTATAGGAGGAAGGGGTTAGTGTTGGGTGCCGGGGGACCCGGGGGCATCATGGGGGGCAGGCCAGGGCCCCCACCAAGGGGAGAGATGTAGGTGGGTGGTGCACCAGGGGCTGGGGGCACAGGGCTGAGACGGAGCTGGTTCAGGGTGAGCGTTGCAGGGGGCGCTGGCTGGAAGGGATTAGTGACGGAGGGGCCAGTGGCTGGGGCTCCTGTAGGGAGAGAAAAGGAAAGACGGGGTCCAGTCAGAGGGTGCTGGCTCACCCAGTGTCTGTGCACGGTGGGGAGGAGCATCCCTAGCCCGTGAGGCACTGGCTCCGGGGGGCCTTCAGGGGGTGCCACACTCACCACTTGGCAAGAAGGGGTTGGAAGCCTTGGCTCCTGGAGGAGTGGGGCCTGGCCGGCTCACCAGCGAGTCCAGATCCACGAGGGCTGCGTTGGGCCCCAAGAAGGATTCTGGTGTCTTCCGTGTGGGGGGTGTGGGGGTTGGGGCAGTGGCAGGTGGGGAACTCCCCACAGCCTCGGCCAGAGACCCCCCAACCCCGCTCATGTCGAAGGCCCCAGGGCTGCGGGCGGGCACCTCTCCTGCAAGCAGCTCCAGCTCCCCTAGAAGAAGCCAGGAAGGGGCTCAGAGGGGCCAGATGGCAGGGTCACACAGGCTGAGGGGAGACAGGCAGGCTGAGACTTCCTCGAGGAGGACATGAGGCACAGACAGGCCATGGTCTGTTCAAGGCATGCAGTTCAAGCTGCAGAGGCCAAGTTCAAAGCTACAAGGGCCCAATTCCAGTGTGCAAGCAGAGGGAATGACAGAACACGGTACCCCTAACAACCACAGTGGGACTCTTTCAGGAGAGAGCCATCTGAGAAGGGCCAGTGCAGACAGCAGGACAAGTGTTGTGCAGGACACTTGCAGTCTCAAAGCAGGGTCCCCACAAGAAACCCACTGAGCACACAGGTCTAGTGGGGATGTCACGAGGGAGGAGCCAGGGTGGTCGCCAACCATCCTGGTAAAGCTGATACATCTGCTGGCCCGAGGGCAGACTTTTTGAAAAAATAGATCTAAAAATTCTAATGTTAAAAAAACTACACAAATCTGTCTGGGGAGGAAAGGCTGAGGAGAATGCCACCTGCAGTCCAACAGGCCACCTAAATCAATGCCAGCGTGAGGGAGGAGGGGAGCGCTGGGCCTCACTTTCCTCCTCCAGACTTCCTCGGTAGAAATGCTTCAATACCGATCGTGGCTGGCACTTCAACAGAAGTTTGCTTAACACAGGAACAACTGCTGAAAGGCGGACAACTGTGGCTGCTGACACACTCTGAAGAGCCCTGCACTGACCTGCTCCAGGCCAGCACCTCAACACACGAGGACAGCCAGGTGCAGCCAGGACACAACAGAGGGGCACAGGTGGTTCCCCAACTCCCATCCCCACTGAGAACACGCCACTGCCTGCCAGGCCGAGAGGGCCCAGGTGGGCATCCAGGTGGGCAATCACCAAAGGGAGTTCTTTGTACTGTTTTGGCAACTTTTTCACATCTGAAATTACTCCCAGCAAAGCAACACAGTCCTCTGTGAAGCCAGGTCTGGCTCATTCTTCCCCACCAAACTCTCTGCTCTGAAGGACAGCCTGCCCCGCATGGTGAGGCACACAGAGGAAACAGGCAGGGAAGGTGTGGGGAGCTTTTGGGGAATCGGGGGGAGAGGCAGCTCACCTGTGCTGCTCCCAGAGGCTGGCAGGGCCGTGCGGAGTCGGTCAAAGTCTGAGAACTCATCAGGTTCCGGGTCAAAGCCCCCAGCTGCTGTGGGGATCAGGGTATTCCACTCAGCAACCACCTGGTGGCCCTGCCTCCATGCCCTGCTCACTCAGGACCCAGGAGGTGAACGTCTCACACAACATGGACATACCCAGCCCAGAGCTGCCCAGTACCTGCAGTGCCATTGGTGCTGGGTTTGGCAGGCGACCCCCCCCAGGGGTCAGAGAACGCAGGTGCAGGAGCCCAAGGATCAGAAGCTGGGGGTCCGCTGACTGGAGCCCCACCTAGGTGAGCAAGGAATAGGGGAGGGGAGGGTGGCCTTCCCTGCTTGGGTGGCTGGGAGTTTGCTGCTGCTGAAATGACCACCCAGGCCCACTTTCACGCACTCCTCCAGCCACACACTCCACCTGTACACACATCCACCTGCAGAGTCTGGTCCTAGGCTCACCACACCTGCCACTTCTCCAAAGCTTCCATTCCCGTCCAGTCAGGCATCTAGGCCTCCACACCCTAACCAGATCCCAGCCTCACCTGCCACCCTCCCCAGGTACCTAAGACAAAGCTCAGACTCTGCCTGTGCAGTCCCTGCACAGCTGCCCCTCCCTGCAGGCCCTCCCAAGTCCTCCGAGACCCAATCTCACTCGCCCTCCTCTGGGTCATCTTGTCTGACTCCCTCCACTCCCTGCATCACCTGACTGTACTTGTTCCCCCTTCCAAAAAGGCATGGTTGGCTAAGGATGGTACAGAGGGCTGAGGGGCTATAGCAGTGGCCTGTGGCACTCACCATCAGAGCTTCCCCATGGGTCAGGCATGGGGCCCTCTCCAGCTGCAGGGGCTGGGGTTCCACCCCAAGGATCAACGGAGGGTCCTGCAGGGGCAGCAGGCCTCCAGGGGTCCCCGGAGGCTGGTGTGGGGGCTGGACCACCCCAGGGATCAGAAGCTGGAGGGACAGCAGGTCCCCCCCAGGGGTCCGAGGCAGGGGCAGCCGTGGAGATGGGGGCAGCCATGGGTGCTGGGCCCCCCCATGGGTCTGAGGCCGATGGAGGGGCCGGGGCCGTGAAGACATCGGCGAGATCCATGAGAGATGACTGCAAGAGAAAAAAAGAAAAGAGCACACAGGTGCCTGGAAGAACAGAGGGCAGGGGGTGGGGAGGGATGCCTAGAGGAAAAGAGGGCAGGGCCAGAGGGAAGTCGAGGACCTGGTGGGAAGAGGGTGGTGGTGGGTGCTGAAGGGAAGGAGCAAGGGGTTCTCAGTGTGCAGGCAGGAGACAGAAGTAGGGCTGCGACAGATGCCCTGGCAGTCCCTCACACCCACTGGACCTACCCATCTCCATCCACCTCCACCTACCCATAGCCACCACCAAAGGGCCTGGGCCTAGTTCCCCTCCACCTTGGCCCCCAGACCATGACCTGCACCACAGGTTTGGCCCTTCAAAACCACCTGCCCCAGGTCCTCTGATCAGTCCCTCAACTTGCGGCAGCTCAGGAAGGACTCCCCACCCACTGCGTCACAGCTGCTTTTCAGTTGACTTTGCCCACCCACTCCCTGTGCCCCACCCGGGAAGCCCTCCCCAAGCCTCACT
Organism: Sciurus carolinensis; assembly: GCF_902686445.1. NCBI lineage: Eukaryota > Metazoa > Chordata > Mammalia > Rodentia > Sciuridae > Sciurus > Sciurus carolinensis. The sequence continues at coordinate 65,352,777 of NC_062228.1, read as the reverse complement.
GTCTGCAGTTACCATCACGCGCTGGACCTACAGGTGCTGCAAGTGTGCACATACTTGAGCAAAATCCTGGTGTACTGGGGTTGGCAGCTCAGGCCCTGTCTCTCTGCAAGTGGAGGTGCCCCCCATCCATTGGCATGCCGAGGCAGCACCCACGAGGCAAGCAGCCTCAGGGAGACATGAGCATCTTCCTGGCCTATGCCAAGGGTGGAAGGAGCAAAAAGGATGACTGGTGCAGCCAGATGAAGACCCAGTGAGCTGAGACCAGCCTGAGCAGGCACTTCTGTCCATCAGAATGGCCCCACTGGCTGACTACCCATGGCCACAGTTGTTGCTCTCCACATCCCTACATTTTAAGAGTCAGGACTGGCCTCAAGATCTCTTTGCCCTCAGGGTGGCAGCAGAGTCCAGGGAGCCATGGAGATGCTCAGGGTAGACCAGTGATTGAACAGAGGTCACCAGTGGAGACTGGATGACAAGGTCAGTATTGACCCTGTGGCCAGCCCTGCGTGAGCGAGCCCCACCCACCCAGAACCCTGCCAGATGATGGAAGTGAGGCTTCTGGGAAGGATCCAGAACAGAGTTGCACAGCTCCACCTCACCATGCCTCGCCCAGAGAGGAGGTCCTGGGCAGGGCGATCGGCCACACGCCTACACCCCATCTGCAGCCCCTCAGGCTCTTGTACCATTTTGGGCCTTCTCCTCAGCAAACCATGCCCAGAAATCACCTCCAACCACAAGAGGAGCCAATCCAGGGGACACAGCACACCACTCACTTCCTCCTTGCCTCCAGTCTCCCTCTTGCTCTCCTCTATTGCCATCTGCAGCCTCAGGTCGTCCCCGCGACGGATTCGCTCTTCCTGTGGGGCACAAAAGCACCAGCCAGAGCAGGAGTGAGCACAAGTGATGGGCAGACACAGCTTGCTGAGCCTGGAAGGCCCCGACCACCCCTTCTCTTTGGAAAATTAATGGGATGTGGACAATGGATGAAATGGGGTGGGACACCTGGGCCGAAGGCAGGTAGGAGGCAGGGAAGCATGTGTGATCCAAGATGTGAAGTGTGAGGTGCTCACCCTGGCCTTCTGCAGGGGTGGTGTTTGCACTGGGGGTCTGCAAAGCCAGGACAACCTAGCAGGTCTGCCTCACTTCCATGGCATCTATGCCAGACCTTGTTCTGCCTGAGGCCGAGCAGCCAAAGACACCGAGGGCTCAGTGTGAGCCAAGTCTGTGGGCTCGGGCACTCCAGGAAGGGGTGAGGGGTGGGACCCAAGCGCCTGAGTGGGGTGTGAGGGGACCCCTGGGCAGGGGCAGGGAGGCCACTCTGACCTTATCGTGCTCCTCTCGGCTCAAACTAAGGGCCAGCTGGAGCTGGACGTCATCCTCGGGGCCGCAGGACGGGGGCTGGGGGAGAGAGAGTGTGAGGGGCAAGGGTAGGGAAGCCAAAGCCAGAGGAAGAGGTACAGGGTAAGGTCAAGAGGGAGGACAGAGGACTGGACATGGGCAAAGAGGGGCACCAGACCCCCAAGCCAGTGAGGGGTGAGCAAAGGGAGATGCAGAGCACCAGATGGCAAAGGTTCAGGACAGCTCCCAGAAAGGAAGGGACAGGGACAGAGGACCAGGGAGAGCAGAGACTGAGCAAGGGCCAGGGAGAAGAGGCTGGCAGGAGTGAAGGAGCAGGTGGAGGGTGAGGCATGGAGACAGGATGGCAGAACGAGATTGACCCACGGCCCAGGGCACACCACTACCTGGTCAGCCTCCTCCTTGCTCATGGCCAGGGCCAGCTGGAGTTGCAGCTCCTCCTCCCCACTGCTCTGCGGCCAGGCCTGCTCCGCCTCAGGCGGGGGCCCGGAGCCCACTGCTGCTGAGGAGGCTGGGGGCAGGAGACACAAGACCGATGAACCACGGACCTGGGAGTAGGAGATGGTGACCCAAGAGGAAAGGCAGGTGCTTCTGCTGCCAGGTACCCACCACCAAGGCCTCCGCAGGCCAAGTTGGGGCAGGGGCTGAGAAGCTAGAGTTGCAGAGGGGTGAAGGCAGACCCATCCGCAGGAGGAACAGAGGGAGGGCAGGAGCAGATGCTTATGGGAAGAGGGAGGGCCCAGGCCTGTTTGCCTTGAGGTCTGCCCCAGAGCTGGGCAAGAGGTCCTTTTTCCCTGGTCCCCTCTTACCCCTGGCCAACCCTGGCAACCAGGGAGGGAGGCCCAGAGCCTCAGCTTCAGGGACTCAGGGAGGACTATGGCTCTGGCATGAACAGTTGGAATTCAGAGAGAAGGACAGTGTCTGTTCAGTCACTCAAGGCTCAGTCAGAAGAGACTGAGTAGAAGAGAGTGAGTAGAAGAGAGTGAGTAGAGGAGCTCTTGGTTCCAGGAGTGGAACAAGAAGGGACAGCTGGGGACAAAGGAAGGCCAGACTGTCTCCAGGGCTAACAGAAGTGGGGGAAGACACTCTGGGCCCCCAGGAGAGCTCGTACTCGGCCTCTGAAGTCTGCATCTGCTCACCACCCTCCCCACCCAGCACCACACTGTCTGCTGAGCTCCCACATGGGCCCAGTCTCGGCACCCCCTAGAGCAGACCCTTGGCACTCCCCAGTTCTCCCTGCCCCAGTAAGTTGTATGCTTCAACTCTAGATGCCAGTCCCCAAGTCCTGGGCTCCTGATCCCACCCACCCACCCTGCATCCAGGCTCTCCTGGAAGTTGTCCAAGGGCCCACCTGTGCTCTTAGGGCAGCTCTGAACCAGATCAGCAAAGTGTTGCAGTGGGTTGCTGGGAGTCCACATTCCATGGCCAAACCTTGGCCCCAGTCCAAGTTGGGTATTGGAGTCTGAAGGTCCGCCTAACTTTTCAGCCACCAGCAACCAGATTTCCCCTCATTAGCCACTCTCCACAGGTTCCCTGTGGCTGCCAGCCCTGCCAGCCTCTCCTCTCACCCTAGGGTGCTCCTGAACTGCCTCCCCAGCCTCCCACAGCTTGCTCCAGGACAGGACCAGCAAACTATGGCCTTTGGCCAACGCAGGTTTTCTTGCTTTCAACCAGTGGGAAAAAAATGAAAAAGAATGCATTAAGACATAAAACTATAAGAAATGCTGGGGAGTGATATTGGCCAAATTATAGAGTTATGTTATGTATATGTATAAAAATGTAATTACATCAATATGTGCAACTATAATGCACCAATTAAAAAAAAAAAAGGAATAAAAAAACACTACAGGAAACTCAAATTTCAGAGACCATGGTGGGGGTTTTGGGGCATGTGGCCAGGCACGCTCACTTACACGTGAACTAGGTGAAGTGTACACCATGAGACAGTAAGGTCCCTGCCTTCAGCCAACATCCAGCCCAGCCCAGCCCAGCCCAGTTCTTCCACCACCCACACTGGTCCTCCATCACCTCTGTCCACTCCTCAGCCTCCCCGATTTCCTTTCCTCCACTTCCCCTCCTGCTTTAAACTCCAACTGTAGGTTCAGGGCCAATGCTGGAATCCTGGCCAGGGCTATGCACATGCTGCTCTGCCCCCTACACCTCCAAGTAGGTATCAACAGAGAACCCAGACATGACATAGTGGAACCCCCAGAGGTCACAGGCTCCCTTCTGCTCCCTCTGCTCCAGCAGGTCTAGCGATCTCATTTGCAGGCAACACTCCCGGTTCCCCATTCCCACCATGGCTGGCTAATCCAGGCATGCCCCCACAACCCAGGCATAGCCAGTCTCCTGCACACACTACTGGCCCTCCCTACGCTGTGTGGCTGACTCCTCTCAGGCTGTGGACACCCCCAATCCAGTTCAGAATGTACTTCCCTGCACATCCAGGGCCTACACGCCTCTCTACGATTCAGGGGAGATCATGACCTTAGGACAGAGGATGCACTGTAATTTTCTCTTTACTTCCACCTTTTAAAAAATGCTGTTCCCCACCAAACAAACTCAGCATAGCACCTATGAACTTCACCCTAAAATCAAGCAGATCCAAAGGCCTTGCAGAGACCTCCAGGCTGTGACCCTGGCTGACACTGTCATCCATGGCATCCTCCTCCTCTGTGCCTCGCTCAGGCTACCCCAGAGCCTTTGCCCCACCTCATCTCTGCGTAAAACTGCTCCTCCCTCAGGCATGTGCCTGCATGACCTCCTAGCCCCAATCTGGAAGCCCCCTTACCTAGCACCAACCACTCCCAGTGTGGGTACACCTGTCTGCACCTGCTCCAGGGCCCAGGCTACATATCCACAAGGTCAGGGACACTGCTGGCTGCCCTCAGCATCTAAACACACCTGGCCCGTAAAGAGGCGATGGGCGAATACTGTGGGAAAAATGAACAAATTTCAATTCTAGGGTTCCACAGTAGGAGGCAAGAGGCAGGGAGAGACCCGCAGTTGTAGAAGAGGCCTGAGGGGAAGGAAAGGACACAGACCTGCCAGAACAGGGTCCCAGTGAGGAGAGACAGGTCCCTGAAGACTGGAAGGAAGGGCCTCACAGGAGAAGACCCGATCCTGGGCTGTCAGGGGCTTCAGTGAAAAGTGGCCTCACCTGTGGCGGTCTGTGCAAGCTTCTCCTTGGTCTTGAGAGCATGGGCACGCTCTTCCCGCAGCCGGTCCTCGTCACGCAGCAGGGCCACCAGCTGCTTGGCCTTCTCCCGCACATTCACGCCCTGGTCCTTGCCATCACGGTCCACATACTGGAAGTCCTTCAGTGTCTGCACAGCATACATGTTCTCCTTGCACTGCTGTGACACGCGCTCTGAGCCAGTCTTGATGAGGTACTCCATCAGTGTCATAGCCTACAGGGTGGGGACACACCACTCACTCAGGCTGGGTACCCCAGCAGAGACTGCACCAAGTACCCAGACCCTCATGCAGCCACCTGGGGTCCAAGTCCCACGGCCCATATCATCTAAGTGGAGGAGACACATCCGTCCACACGGTGGAAGCGTGAGGCGGCAGGAAAAGGGTGAAGTGCTAACCCATGCGGTGTCAGCAGCAGAGACAAATCGTGCTCAGAGAGCAGCCACACACAGCAGTCCAGAGTGGGCTCATGGACAAGAAGTCCCGAGACAGACAGCAGGCTGCCAGGGGCTGGGAAGGGTAAGTGGGGAGGGCCCCCTTGGTGGGGAGGTCCTATCAGTATGATGAGAAGTCACCAGACGGGGTGACTGCCCAATGCCAGGCGCCCCAGATGCCGCCAACTGTTTGCTGCAGAGGGGGTGACCTGTGGATGCAGCTCTATCTAACCTGAATGACAACAGCGAAGAGGACAGGGTGGCGGCAGCCATTGGGCGCCTGGTGTGGTCTGCGCCACGAGGCTTCTTCCACGCCCTTCAGGTGAAAGCATGAGGAACAGGGCCAAACAGAACTGCACCTGCCAAGCCACTCTGGAGGTGCCCTGGACAGCCTGTCTCGGTCTGCAGTCTGAAAGGTGCCCTCACTCTTGAGAGTCAACACTCGCACTGACGGAGTCTTGAGGATGACCAGCAAAGCACTCCTGGAAGGAGTCTCTCGCTCTCAGGAAGAACACTGGGGTTAGGAGATGGGGGCGGAGAAGCCCTGCTATTCAGTCTGTGCCCTTTGGGGATTTTGTACTTTGTAACATACAAATTATCTTTCAATAAACTGAAATTAAATGGGGGATAAAACATCCCTAGGCAAGGCCTGGACCCAAGCCTCCATCTGCAGAATAAGGCTCCAGGCCCCTTTAACAATGCAGGAGACCCTGGCCACCGTCCTCAGAAAAAGGCACACCCCAAGTTTCACAGGTGATTTCAGGGGTTTCACGGAGTCCCCAAAACTCAGCCAGGCTCCCAGGCATAGAGCAAAGTGAACAAAAAGAGGGAGGAGGCAGCTACTGCAGTCAAACTCTGTCTAAACAGTGAATTTGCCAGAAAATGCTGCTGTGGGCCATGAACATCTATCTGTCCAGCCATCTGAGGGAGCAGAACCAAGGTCTGGCCAGGCTCTCTGAATGTGTGTTAGGGCTATTTACGGATGAGTCTGGAGATTAATCTTTAACTGGCCCTAGAGGTGTTTATGTGTGGCAGGGAAAGGAAAAAAGCACAGTGGTCTCTACCCAACATCAGGACCCAGCCTGAGGGGCAGAGGGGCAGGCCAGGTCCAACACTTCTGGGTCCTGTACTTTGGAATCCAGAAATCTCCCTGATTCAGGCCAGGAAGACTGTGCATGTGCCACACCTAAGAGAACTCTCAGAGGGGAGTCATGCCAATTCACGAAGTGGGACCAACACACACTCTACTAAGGGCCCCACCTGGGTCAGCATCAGACTTTGCACCAATAGATTATAACAAACTTCACAATAACAATTTCACAGTTCTCTGAACTTTGGAGTGGCAGTTAAAGATTGTGAACCCAGGAACTAGCCCCCAAACCCAGTCACAGTGAAAAGCACATGTAAATTAGAGTTAGGTTCACACACAGTGGGGTAACCATTTACACAAAAATAAAAGAAAAATGAACGGCTGCTGCATGCAACAATATGGGCCAAACCCCTAGACTCCACAGCAAGCAAAGAAGTGAGACCCAAAAGAACACAAGCAACCTTCCAGCATTTCAGAACAGCCTTGGCAGGCAGTCACAGTGCCTCTGGGACAGGGATGTTATGAGGGAGTCTCCCTACAGCTGGACACATCCTCTGCCTCCCTCTCAGCGAAGGCCACACAGTGTACATGTAACCAAGAGCAAATCAGACTGCACGCTCATGATCCGAGCGTGCCACAACTCAATAGAATCTTAAAACCTTAACATAAAAGCAGGCAAGCGAAGACCCAACAGTCCTTGCTAAATTTTAACACAGCTTTGTCAAAGATGTCCTACATACAATGAACAAAAGGGTCAGCACCTACTTTCAGGGGTTAGCACCTACTTTCAGTAAAGGGCAATGCATGGAATTTGACCCGTGGCCTATAGCTTGCTGACCCCTGGTTTAAAATAAAGACTGAGACCCTGCATTCTTAGAGAAGTTAGGAGACAGTCCACAAACAAGTCCCAGGGCTGCATTCCCATGTCTACCAGGTGCTAGGTGGCCCTGAGTTACTTTGCCTTAGTTTGCTCAACCAGAAAAATCAATAAAAAAGGAAGGAAGGGTCTCCTTCATGGGGTAATTCTGAGGACTTGCTGGGAACCTGTGTGTGACAGAGGGCCATACATAAAGGTAGAGGATTTACACTGGCCTTACTCATTCAAGACTCATCCCTGAGCCCATTCAGAATGCATGCAGAAACCAAGGCCTGTCAGGCCCCCAAAGCACAAGTTCTTTCTCTGCAGGGGCAATTAGACCCCACAGAGTATGGCCGGACAGGAGCACTCGGGTTTTGGAGAGATGAGCCCAAGCCCCAGACCATTCCCCCAGCTCCAAGCAGTCTACTTCTCAAGGCTGAGCCTCAGTTTTCCCATCCAACCAAGAGGAAAGATTGTCCCTGCTCAATCCACCACAAAACTGAAGTGACAAGAGACCACAGGCAGTGAGAGGTGGAATGAGAGCCCTCCTCATGCCAGCAGGGGTCAGCACAAGGGGCCCTGAGGGCAGAGGGTGTGTCCCAGGCTCCTGGCAGCTCAGGAACACTGGGTCACACACACTTCCACAAGGGAACTGCGAAGCCCAAAGGAGGCGCCAGTCAGATGCTGACACAGTGGTCCCTGCTGAGCCCCGGCCCAGAGTACACTGAGGTCTCCACATGTGTGGCAGCAACTAAAAGGGCAACTTGCAGTCACTCGCATGCCACCCCCCCCCCACACTGCCCAGTAGGTCAACCTGGGGGCAGCACAGGCTCCCACCACAGCAGGGTGTCACAGATGCCATTAATCCTCTCTTTGCACACCTGAGACAGGATCCCATCATATCAGCTTGAGAATCAGAGGCTCAGAGCAAGCAGGATCCCCACAGCAGTGTCCACATGAACTGAGACTCCTGAGCACTCAAAGACCAGCATTCACGGGCTCTGCCACAGGGAATACAGAATCAAGAGACACTGCAGGGTCAGAAAGCAGAGCAGGGGCAGTTGGGCCAAGTCGGGCCAGGGCATGGAGGAGGGAAGCAAAAAAGGGCATGAGGGGCCAGGTGCAGTGGTGCACACCTGTAATCCTAGTAGCTTGGGAGGCTGAGACAGGAGGATTGCAAGTTCAAAGGCAGCCTCAGCAACTTAGCAAGACCCTAAGCAACTCAGTGAGACCTGATTTCTAAATAAAATATTTTTTAAAAAGGGATGTGGTTCAGAGGTTAAGCACTCCTGGGTTCAAGCCCTGGTACCAAAAAATAAAAAAGTCACAAGGGACCTTTCTGGGGTGACAAAAATATTCTCCTTTAACTTTGATGACAGTTTAAAATACATCCGTCCAACAGAATTGAGAATGGTACCTAAAAAGGTTTTACTGTTTACCAGTTAGATCTCATTAAGTCTATCTTTTAAAAATTCTTTAAAACAACCAGGCTAGAAAAGTCAGGCAGGACCTGCGATTGGCCTGACAGCCTCTTCCAGGAAGTCTTCCCTGACTGCCCACAACTTCAGAGTCCTCTACCATCCTCACTAAGCCCTCCAGTTGCAGCAGTGGTCCAACAGTTCAGCAGCTGTTGGAAAGTCAGAGCAGGGTCTTATCAGGGTGGGTTCTTAGCACCATCCAGCAAAGGGACAACCCACAGAATTCAAGACGCAGCCTTGTGTGGACCCCCCACCACTCTTGGGAAACAGTCAGGCTACCTATCCACCTCCCCTGCCACTTCCCTGCCCTGTGTGCAGCCCACAGTCTCCAGCACAGCACGTTCCCAGGACAAGAGTCACCCGCTGGTTTTTGCTACCAGAGGCAATACACCAGCTGCTGGTCAGGAAGGATCTGCCATCCAAGGCCCCCAAGGATCCCCTCCCTCTACACACTCCTCTCTTCCAAACCCACCAGCCCACCCTTCCTCTTTGCCCCCACACAGGGCTTGCCTATACCTCCAGGTCTTGCCCCAGTTCTCAGCAGGAGAAACCAGCCAATCCATCACTTACAGTCTACCACAATAAGTGATGGACCAATAAGTGATGGACCAATAACTGACGCCCATCTATGGCTCAACCCAGGTCACGACCCAGCCTTGGTATGTCATGAAAGTGGGCCTCAACTCCCTATCCAATCTCTAGTGATGCCCCTTTCTGGGCCTCTGCCTCCTCATGCTGGAGCAGGGGCAACCATCCCTGCCTTGGCAGAAGTATCCAAGGGCAGCAAGGACAGAGGGGCCCTCGGTCTCATCGTGTTCACCAAGACTCACAGAGCAGACCCTCCACAGACATAGTAAAGAGAAACCAAAGCAGCAGGGCCCTGCAATGACCCAAGTCAGAAGAGCAGGGCTCCTCAGACCCTCCCACGGGGGAAGTCCAGGGATGAGCCTGAGGTTCTATTCCCAGAGTAACCCAGCCACCTGGCCTCAGCCCATGCCCTTGGTCACTTTGCCAGAACACAAGGAACAGAGGAGTAACCTGAGGAGAGATTTCTAGGCCCTCAGCCCCCAAGGCAGCCACCGAACTGGAAACCCACTCACAGAGTCCTCCCCACAGACCCATTATTCCCTTCGGCCCACAGCCCTAGGCTGTGAGACTGTCTGGGTTAGGGCAAGCACACTAGACCACTTCTACCAAAATCACATATGACCAGCAATTCCAGCTCTAGAAAATTGCAAGCCTACAAGGACATTCTTGGTTGAAAAAGCAAAACACTGCAAACCACTTTAAAAGGAAAAAAAATCAACACAGAATTAAGAAAATTATGGCCAATCTGTACAGCAGAATATTCTGTAATTGTAAAATGAAAAAAAAAAAAAAAAAAAGTGACATATCTTTATGTCCTAATAGAGAGCATTCTTTCGCTTTCTTTTTTAAATGGGGTCTAATTTACATACAGTTTAAACTACTGTTTTTTGGTAATGAGGCTTTAACCCCAGGCTACTTTACCACTGAGCCACATCCTCAGCCCTTTTCATTTTTCATTTTGAGACAGGGTCTCACTAAGTTGCTTAGGTCCTCACCAAGTTGCTGATGCCGGCCTTGAACTTGTGATCCTCCTGTCTCAGCCTCTTGAGTTGCTGGGATTACAGGTGTGCACCACCCAGCCAAACCCACTCTTCCTAACACACAGTCTGAGTTCTGACCAAGTGCTCCAGCACATAACCACCACTGCAACCAACATACACAAACACTTTTGTCACCCAAAAATTCTCCTGGTGGTGCCCCTGTCACCATCTCCACCCTGACTCCTGGTGAGCACTAACCTGTTATCTGTCTGACGGTCTGCATGTTAGATAAACAGCAGCAATCAGAGTACAGCCTAGAAGTCTGACCTCTTACACCTCAGGAAAGGCAGCTGAGATTCCCGCAGGCTATTCTGACATGCCCACAGCCCAGTGTCATCTGTGTAAGGGGTCCCCTGATTAGATAGGGACACAGATGAGGATGCGCTTGGATGAGGGCACTATGGGCCCTCTTAAATCTCTTGAGCACACAAATCTTACTTCACTCATTCAAAAGTAGATTTACATCATGAGGCTCAAAACTCTTTAGAATGTTATACAGTTGCCACTCCTGTTCCACAGGTTCCACATTCCCAGATTCAACCAGTCCTGGATCAAAAATACCTGGAGGGAAAAACTGTCTGTTTCAATGTGTACAGTTTTTCTATTGTCATTATTCCCTAAAAAATAAAGTATCAGAGCTATTTACTTAACACTTGCATTGTGTCAGTAACTAATAAGTAATCTAGAAGTGATATAAAGTACATAGGTGGACAAGGGTAGGTTATATGTGAATACCACACCATTCTGCTGAAGAGACTTAAGTATCCTTGGATTAGGTAAATGCAGGGGGCCTGGAACCAATGCCACATGGATACCAAGCGTCCACTGTATTTGTTGCTATCATTAAACAAAAGAGTTTACATACAAGCATAGTACTTCAACTCCTCTTGGGAACCAGAAGCTCCCCTGCAGGCACACCCTGTTGTCCCAGGTCTCCAGCCCCAGGGGACAGCCCCAGGTGCTGACCTTGTAAACGTGCCGCCAGTTCTTGCCATGGTCATTGAGCCGCTTCCAGATCATGCTCATGATTTCCGAGAAGGCCACGACATTGTAGGTAAGATCGGCAATCTCTGACATGAGAGAGCTGGACGGGCCCCAGGGGTCATTGCTTGTGGCCTCACGGACCTTGATCTCTGCTTCTGAGTAATTGTGGACAATGTTCTTCATCTGGCGCCGTAAGGAAGAGGTCGACATGGTGCCCAGTGGTGGTGTCAGAGAGCGTCAAGGGGCGTGGAGAGGCTACAACTCACAGAGGGAGGCTGCAGCAGGTGCCGGCAGACTGCTGCATCTGAAAGGGGAAAGAATCTTTAAAAAACACAAACCCAACATAGGCTGGCCAGAGCCCTGACCCCCCATCTCTTCCCAAGGCTGCCGGCTCCCCTCAGATGCAAAGACAAGATCCTAACTGTGGCCTACAAGGTTCTGTCCCTTGTTAACCTCTGTCTGAAAGTCACCCAAGTCATCTTTCAGTTCCTCAAATGTGCCCAAATCCTTCCTGCTTGGGTCTCTGCTCAGTGAGGCAGAACATGCAGCAGGTCACAGGCATAGGAGTCAGACTGCCCTGGGCCACATCCTAACTCAGCCCCTTCTTAGCCAGGCTAACCTGGGCAGGTCTCAAACTCCTGCCCTCTGTAAAATGGAGTTCTGTGTGGTGATCCAGTGAACTAAGGACCTGGTGAACATAAGACGCTCTGTGAAGGCGGGCCAGGCATGTCACCAGACCATCACCCTGACCACATGCTCCTCTCCTCCTTCACCAGGGACTCCCCCTCCCAGATCTGTACCTGGGTCACTGTTTCCCAGGGTCCTCACCAGTAGACTCCATAGCCCTTGTGATTCTAAGTTCATTCATCTGATTCTGTGGCTGAGGTCCACCCACAAGCCCCACAGGACAGAAACCACACGTGTCTGGACATGGTTTTTCCTACAAACTCTGAAAAGCATTCAATAAATGGTGCAGAAAGGAAGAAAGGAGGGCAGGGAAGACCTCTGGACCAGGGACAGCAGAAGCAGGGAATCCAGGGCAGAACAAGGACACAAGGAAGAGGAGACTGATGAGGGACTCAAGAGTTGGTAGAAAGACCAGAGGCATCCCAAGGCAGCAGGAAGTGAGGGATACCTGGGAACTGGACGTCCCTCCCAAGGGTTGGAAGGAAGGCTCAAAGAAGGAGACATAGGGATGTAACAGCCCACTGATGGGTCCCAGTCATGTGTCGGGCCTCACTAGGCGTGAGGCACACATTATCTCATCTAACACTGCATTAGACACTGAGCTCTGGAGGTTAAACAACCTAGCCACAGTCTTAGAAATGGCAAGGCAGGCTCAACCCAAGGTCACTTGAATGCTAAAACTCACACTTTTAAATTAACCTAAATTAAATGAACCTGTGCTGAGACCAGGTGATGAGACCAGGACAGAAGGCAATAATCAAGCACATGAGAATGGCAACAGCAAGCATTTCCACAGCTCTCACCTAATGTCAGGCACCTCCTAAGAGCTTCACTCACATTAACTCGATTAATCCTTACAACTCCATGCAACACAGCCACCTCACCAGGGAGGAAAGAGACAGAGGTTAACGTCTTGCCCAGGACACAACTCACCCCTGGAGTAACCTGGTCCAGAAGAGGCTCTGACCACCACAGTCTATGCCTCTTCTACAAGCCATGGAGATTTACTGAACCCTACCATGATCTAAACCTAGGGGAGACACTGGTGAATAAGACTGGCTGCCTTGAACTCAGCAGAGTCAGGCCCCTGAAGAATGATATAACTAGGTGAAAAAAGCAGCAAGGGTCCCAAGATAAGCCCAGCCAAAGACACTAAGAAGAAGAGATAATGTGACAAATACAGAGAGAAAAAAGTAAATGATAAGGAAACAGGAAGAAAAATCATGGAGAAACCTGGGCAGAGGGGGCTGCCCTGAGGCATGCTGAGACAGACACAAGAAACATGCAAAAATATGGGAAGAGAGCAGGGCAGGAAGACAGAGAGAAAAGACAGACCTGAGACTGAGAAATAAGAGACAAGAAAAATGGGATATAATGGGGGAGGGGGGGACAAAACTGAGGTTTAAAATCTGATGAAACAGGCAAAAAAAGTCCCCTTAAGATTTAGTATACTCAACTCTGAAATGAAAGAATTCCTACCTGGCAAGGTTGTTGATTAAATAAGATGGGTACACAAAGTGCTTGGCTCTGTGCCCCACAGATAGTAGGAGCTCAATAACATTGCCTTCAATTATTATCGGAGGAACACAGAACACTTCCAAGGGGTGGCATCCCAAGATATGCTATCTTAATACCACATACATGCTTCAACAGTGTTAAAAAACACACACATCTCTCACATCAAGGATGTCAGACACAGCTTAGAATGAAGTTATTTTTCAAATCAAACTAATTCAAAGGGAATTATTAAATTAAGTCTAATACAACTGTTATATCAGGCAAACTTCTACAAGGAAACTCAAATGACCAATATCAAACATTTAGTGAGACAAAAATTTCTAAGTAATAATAAAAAAATCAGAGCTCCTAGCTAGTTACACGCTGTTCCAGACACACTGGGTACCTGACAATACCACCTCCACGAAGATGCACAGAGCCCCTGGATGTACCAATTACGCATATCTCTATCTAAAAGACTAGGAAACGAAGGTCTGGAGAGAGAAGTCACCTGCCAAATATCACAGCAAGCATGAGGGCTCTGATTCCAGAGCTGAAGCTCTTAATACACACCAGAGACTTGAAGGGAGCAGGTCCTAGACCAAGGAGGAGAGCTCTGGAAAGAACGAGGAGACTGGTAATAGGTATGGTAACGAAAGTGATACGTGAAAACGGGGAGAGAGAAACGTGCTCCAGAGGCAGAGGTTTGAGGAAATGAAAACACAGAACCTAGAAGGACAAGGACGGGAACCTGACAGCACAGCCACACAAGGAACTCCTATCTCCAAACGCTTTGTAAAAACATCGACTCAGGCGAAGAGACAGAGCAACACAGGCAGAGGCCCACTGAAGACTGGGACGCCGACAGCTACGGAGCCGAGAAAGGCACACAGACAACGGACAGACGAGCCCGTGAGGACGTGGAGGCACAAAGGCCGCCACAGACGACCGCAGCCGAAATCCAGAGGCACCGGACGGAACAGAGGCCCGGCCGAAGCCCGCGCGCTGCGACCCAGGCCCGAGGGCCAGGCACAGGGCGGGCGCAGAGGCCGGACCGGCGACCCCGAGCAGCGCCCCGGGTACCCGGCCCGCGCTTACCTTGGCCCCCTCACGCGGGGCTCCGGGGGGTCATGGCGGTCAGCCCCCTGCCCCCGCTCGGCCTCGGTGTCGCGGGGCGCACGCCAGCTGCGGGCGGCGGAGGCGCGCACCGGGGCACACGCGGACGCACGGAAAACCGCACGCCGACGGCCCCGCCGCCCCGGCGCCCGTGAGGGGCGCGGAGAGCCGGGCGGGGGAGGGGAGCCGCCGAGCGGACGGGAAGCAACCGAAGGCGGCGACGGACCGGAAGCGGAAGTGGCCGCGCGCCCCGCCTCCGCGCTATTCCCGGCTCCGGCGGCCCCCGCTTCCGCGACCTGAGCCTGCCCGGGCGGCATCACTTCCGGCGCGCGGGCCCTCCTGGCTGGGCGCTCTTGCGCCACTTCCGCCTGCCGCCTCGGTGGCGAGGTTCCGCCGGGTCTCGGACCTGGCCACAAGGCGCCCCTTGGCGAGGTAGAAGCCCAGGAGGGACCCCACGCCCCGCGACACAGGACGAGCCACCGGCCCCTGTACCTGAACAGGAGACCCTCCCAAGGACGAAACCCCAGCCCGCACCCGCCGCGCAGGGGTCGGACACACTGGACACAGATTAGCTCCATAAAGTAAAATACAACAAAATGTTTAATGAGCAAATTCGTCTTAGCAAATATGAAACTGCCACAGAGAGGAGGAGAGGGCCAGGGGCCACGGGACTGGGGGGAGGGGGGAGCGAGTCGGGAAAGGCCAAAGAGAACCAACTACTTAAGAAACCAGGGAAACCAGGGCAGGGAACAGGGAGGACCAGAGGACGGGAGCTGTGGTCCTACAAAGGGGAGAAGGCAGGGCACTGAGGGCGGGACAACAAAATTCAAAAGTTTGGCCATAAAATATAAACACACTATGTTCCTACCATGGGAAAGGGGAGGAGAAAAGGGGTGTAAGGGAGAAAAGGCTGTTTTGGGAGGGGCCGTGGGGGTCCTACCCACCCTGCTGTGCACCCGTCCCCATCCCAACCCCTTCCCTCTGTGTCTGTGTGGGTGCGTGTCTGTGTGGGCCTGTGTGCACTTCCCCAGTCCCTTCCCTGCCCTAACCTCCCAACCCCCCACCCCCCACCCTTAATTGCTGCCATTCCAGTTGCTGCCGGCTGTCAGGCTGTCATTCGGCTGTCACTCCTCTGCCCATCATCTTCAGAGGGGGGAAAGGGGGGGACAGGCGGGAGAGAAGCCTCCAGCCAGCCCTGCCCCCACCCTCCCCAGGCCACCTCTACCAGAAGTCCCGGCGGTGGTAAGAGTCGGGGTCACAATATTTGGTGACAACCACTCTGTTGGCGAATTTGCGCCCTGTCAGGCCCTGCATGGCTTTCTGGCAGTCGAACACAGAGGTGAACTCCACGAAGATCTGTGGGGAGCAAGAAACAGGCAGTGAACAAGGCTGGCTCCCAGCAGCCTATCAACATCCCATCCAAGCCCACGACTAATGCAGGAAGGAAAAGGCCTCATCACAGCATGCTGAAAGGGACCTACAGTAGTTTGGAGATTATTCACCCAAATGTCTTTTGGAATTAAAAAACAAGAGAGCACAGATCAGAGACTTCACAGGCATGAAAGAACAAAGGCATGCCTGAGAGTCCCCTGAATCACACAGGGCAGCTGGCAAGACCAGCAAATGTCCACAGAAGTCACTATCTACTCTACACTAGCCACCACATTACCAAGGGCCATGTTTTTCTTCCCAGAAAAGGGATGCAGTAAGGGAAGCTCAGAAATTAGAACTCAAACCCAGAATGTAACCTCAAACCTATTCAAACTTGTATTGTGCTTCAACCACCAGTTTAGAGGAAAAGGAGCATACAAAGAACCTACTTTAACATTTAAATTCTATCTAACCACGACCCTACTTCTTCAACACATAAAACAGCTTGACTTCAGAAGTAGGAGATAGAGAGATAAAATTAGAAGAAACTTGGAAAATCAAACACAAAAAGGGCCCTTGATTGAATCCTTTTTCAAAAAAGACATGTCTTAGTAACAAACTGGAATATGGATTAGGTAGGTAACAAAAAATTAATGTTGATTTTGCTATTGTATTAATTGTATTATGATTTTGTTAATCCCACCTCCACTTCAAACTGGAGACTGAATCCAGATCTACCACTGAGCTACTACTGAGTTGCCCAGGCTGGCCCTGAACTTGCCATCCTACTGCCTCAGCCTCCCCCAAGTAGCTGGGATTATAAGCATGTACCACACAAGACTAAAAACACAATTTTAAGGTTGTCTGGTTAGAGCAATGGTTCCCCACTAGGGGCCAACACCTCTCCAGAGCATAGTGAGCTGTCACAAAGAGGGGAGCAGCACTGTAGCATCTGGTAGGTACAGGTTGGGATGCAGCCAAGCCCATACAGTGCACAGCAGAAACACCCAAAGCAGAGTTAACTAGTCCAATAGTTGAGAAAAAAGTTAAATTATCTTAGGCAAAATACATCTAAGCTATGTTTTAAATATTCAAACAAAAATGGGGCAGGAGGAATAAACTGAATACAAAAAAATGACAAAAACTGGAAACCTGAAGCTGGGTGACAGGACACTGTGATAAAACATGTTCTGTAGATACTATAATACAAACAATACACCACTACTGATCCCTGAAGTATCAATAGAAAAGATGTGTAACATGAAGTTTATAACAAAGTTTAAGAACAAAAATAGGATGTAGTAAATTAAAACTGGTCAACTGATCCTAAAGGCCAGGGTCTCTTTATTCTTCCCACAAATATTTACTCAGCTCTTTTTTAAGCCAGGTTACCACTGTAGTGCCAGATTGAACCAAACTGACCAACTGGCCTATCAAGGACTCCTGGAAAGAGGAGGGGCTGCTGGGGCCCAGTTTCCATCATTCCTTAACCCTTTGAATACACATCTGTCCAGCTAACTGATCCCTAATCATCTCTACTGGGGTGTCAGAAACCTCAAGGCAAGGTGTCCCAACACTGACTGCTGACCCCTTACATACCAGCTCATCATCCTTGTTTCTCACCTGCCACTCCCAGCATCTCCTGGGCATTCTCCCTCCCTGTTTCAACAAACCAATTACCAAGGGCTGGGAATTTAAAGGCTTAAATTTCTCCAACCCATCAATTTGTGGGTGTGGTGGCTCACACCTGTAATCCCAACAGCTTGGGAAGCTGAGGCAGGAAGATCGAGAGTTCAAAGCCAGCCAGCAACTTAACAAGGTACTAAGTAAGCTACTAGGTGAGACCCTGTCTCTAAATAAAATACAAAAAAGGGCTGGGAATGTGGCTCAGTGTTTTAAGTGTCCCCAGGTTCCATCTCCAGTACCAAAAAAAAAAAAATACTAACTCAAACCCACCCACTTCCCCTCTACCCCCTGCTAACTAGTCATAGGCCACTTAAGGACTATACGGGTTCCACCAAATGTGTCATGGACCATTTCACCACTGTAGCAAACCTGAGCTGGCTACAGTATCACAAGGCACTATTCATCTTCACAGGACCATGGCCCTTTATGCAGGCTGTCACAGAACGAAGTCACTGCCTAGCACATGACAGAACCAGAAAAGGTAATATCTTTCATCCAGATTACTGCAGGAAACTTCTTGCATCACCCTACTCTTGTTGGATCCTCTCTACTCCACAAACTGCAGTAGGTATCACCAGAAACATGAACACAGCCTTCTCTCTTCTTAAAAACCCACCACTTCCAGGAAAATCCCAAGCTTCTTCCACAAGTTCATGAGTCCTCCCTGACAGTCCTATAGAGCCAGATTGCTCTAACAAATGTAGCTCTTGCTCACTGTAGCCTCAATGAACCTGTCGGTTCCCCCAAGAATTCCCTCACACTCTGATCCTGCTCAGCTCTGCAGGGCAGGGCAAGTGCCTGCTTAGTTTTCCATTAAAACAAAGAACCATCTCTATCTGCCAGACCTCCCAGCAGCCTCCTTTCCATTTCACTCAAAACCACACCCAATAGTCTCTCAAGGACCCACCCAGCAACCTGCTCCTTGAGCTCATCTCCCACTGCTCTCCTTTGCTATCCCTGGCCTCCTCGCTGTCCCCAAATACACCGACAGTCCTGCCCAGGATCTCTGTGCTTGCTGTGCACCCTACCTACTGTGAGAGAACTGAACCTCACTGGACCTCTCAGCCTCAACAATCCCTTTTTAAAAAGGCAGCTGGGCCACCCTATTTCCTGCCCAACATGGCACATCCCCTGAAAACAGTGCCCCCAGGATTCCAGGTATTTGACAGCAGGAGTTGTTCTGCTCACAGATCAGACCCCAGGGAAGGCAGAATTCCCTAACACAATGAGTGCATGAATAAGTACAGTGACCTGGGGCACAGAGGAGGGACAAGATGACTTTGTGGGCTCTTAAGACTGCAGGGACCTGAGCCTGCTTGTGTGGCATGTCACCTATGTGCCTCATCTCCTCCCATGAGGGAGCCCAGGGGTACAGAAGGGCTCAGCACGGGACCTAGACAGCAGAGCACCTGGTACACCAGAGGCACAGCACCACCAAGAGCTGTGATGCCCTCACACACTTTTTCTCCACCTCACAGACAAGGCAAAATGTGGCTCCTGACAAGGCAGGTGCAGAACTGGGCTCTAAACTAAAGCTGCTTCAACAGAACCCAGGTTCTCAGCCCCAACAGCCCGTCTCCATCAGAGGGCCCTGATCCTCTGGGTCACTAGCACCTCCCCAGGCCAGGTCAAGAGGGACACTCAGTAAGGGTACAAGGAAGGCAGGGCACAAGCTGAGCCCAGATGCCCTGACCTTTCCGCAGCCGGGGACCTCGACGCCATCCACAGGCCGGGGGATTTCGATGGACTTGACGAGGCCGTACTTGCTGCACTCATCCCGCACGTCCTCCACGATCTCCTCATACTCCTCATCATCCAGCAGCTCCTCTGGCAGCACCATGTTCATGAGGCACAGAACCTCAGTAGGGTGGCCGCCCATCTGCACCTGTGAGCTCATCAGGCCCGGCACCTGCAGTGTCACTGGAGTCTGGTTGATGGTGCTCTGTGGGGTAGAGGGAGACGGGGGCTCACAGGGGGTTCAGACCGGACTCCCTCCACTCAAGCCCATGCCCTTCAGACACCAACTCAGGGGAAGACCACTCCTCCACCTGAACACATGTGCGCCTACTCCCCAGCACTGCCTCTGATGGTCCCCCTACCCAATTCCCTCCTACCAAAGCTGGGGTACAGCTAAAGAGAACCTACCCCCTGCCAGCCCCTCCCAATCCCAGGGTCCCTCTAGCCAATGAAGATGACGTGCCGGGGGGCTCACCAGCGTGGCGTTCTTGGCTCCCACGCTCGCCCTCTGGACGAGCAGCTTTTTATCCCCTAGCTGCATCCCATTCAGCCCAGCAATGGCCTGCAGTCAGAAGGCAAGGGGTGGAAGGGGTGCAGGAGAGATGTGGGTCAGGGTCCAGGAGACGAGCACCTCCCCGCAAACGGGGGAATTGGTGGGGAGAGGGGAAAGCAATGGGGGCTTAAAGTTTAGAAGGAGCCAAAATCAGGGCAAAGGTGGAGAGTCCCATACAGAGCTCTGCCTCAGTCTGGCTTGCTTCCCACCCTATGCCCTGAGAAGAGAGACTTCAGCTTGGAAACTGAGAAGGGTTGGGAAAAACAGAAGCAGCAAAATAGCTGTCAGAGCTCACCTGATCTGTGACGTTGATGTCCACGTACTCACAGAAGGCATAGCCCTTAGAGAGCCCTGTGGCACTGTCCTTGACCAGGTTGAAGGCCTTAAGAGGCCCAAACGATGTCAGTAGCTCTTTTACCTGCAGCAGGTCGAGAATCCCTCAGGGCTCAAGTCAGACCAGAGAGGAGGAGGAGGAGAGGGAAGGGGACAAGGGGTTTACCTGGTCATCATTCAGGTAGTTAGGTAAGCCCCCAATGAACAGCTTGTGGGCAGAGTCAGGGACCACAGTGGACACAACTCCTAAGGGGAGAAGGGAAAAGGACTTCAATTTCAGTAGGAAGTCAGCTCCCAGATGACAGGTGAGCCCCTCATAGGCCTCACCCTGATGAGGGAAGGAGGAAGGGCCACACCTTGTGTCCCTCTCATCCCCACCCCAGCCTGACAAGGACACATGCAAGGGAGCACAGGGTGTCTCCCAAACTGGTTCTCAGAGCAACCTTAAGCTAGCAGCATCCCCCCAGAACACCCTCCTGGCACCTAGATCCACATTCACACCCTCCACCTGCCACACACTGCTATGTGACCCCAAGAGGTCACCTTGCCTCTGAACACACTGCTGTGATACATACCCAACCCTTCTTCACCCCCAGGGTCCCAACTTGGGTCTTGCCCTTCACTGACAACTGCCTAGGAACATCTTCCCCATTAAATCATTCAGTCATTTCCTTTTAGGGACCTGTGCTCAGGAGACTGGGTTGTCTCTGGGCCCCAGTTCATCTGTGACACCACAGAGATGACCTGCTCTCAGGCTGCTCAAGTAATCTATGTCAGCCATTCTGACCTCTGTGGAAGCTGCTGGCTAACTCAAGATGGGGCGCTGTATCCAAGGTCCTGGAGGGCTGAAATGTCACAGCATGGTCACATGAGCTGAGTGAATTCAACAGCCCTCAGTCCTGCCCTCTACTCTGCCCTGAACTCAACTCACAGACAAATGCCTGCCAGATATTTCAACCTGGCTGCCTACATATTTGGTCAATTTTACCACTTCATTCTTGGAACCATCCTATCTGACAAGAGCTATAAGACCCCAGCAGCCATCCACCCTGACTCCCTAGTTCAAAGCCTGGCCACAGAGCCTCCCCTTCCACAGCAGTCTCTCATACCAAGTGCTAGTGGCCCATCTCACCTCCATCCTGAACTTAGGAACACCAGAAAAGGTAGGAAATGGGGAAAAGCCCCAGAATTTGAGTCACTGGGCCCCACCCACACTCTGGACTCTCATCCGCCTGATGCACTCTCTCCCACCCCAGCCCCTCTGGTACCCACAGAACTACAGACACCCATCCAGCTGGCTCTGTCCCTCAGAGTGGGCCCAGCAGATTGAGGCCATGCAGACCACAGGGAACCCAGCTTGGATGCCACTATGACAAGCCAAAACATCCTGGGGGCAGAAGCACACATGAAATGCTAGCCACAAGCCAGGCATGGCCCAACCTCTTTGAATCTACTACTTTAATGTATGCAAAAGCCCTGGCTACAATACAAAAATGAGTAAACTGAGGTACAGGGCAAAGTCACAAAGACAGGAAAAAAGATGGCCTCCAACTCTGTCCACAAGCTACTCAGTGTCTGCCCAGGGCTCTAGCAGGTGATCAGCAAAGAGGATCATGTGTCCCCAAGCTCCAAATTCAAGCTTAACAACTATGCTGCTCCTCAGGGAGACAGCACCAGTGAGGGCAAGAGAGCCAGGCTCCCTGGGGTCAAGCAGTGACTGCCAAGGGCTCAGCATCTTCATCTGTAGACTGGGAGGACACCAGCAGCCACCAGGGTACAGAAAGGAGCACAATTCATGCTACTGCTAAAGGTGAGCTTAACCTGGGCCACACAAGGGGAGCTAGGGCCCACTGCGGGCAGCTTCATCTGGGCTGGACCTCAGTGGAAATGCATCTTGTACTGTGTCCCTCCAGGTGTTACCAACTACCCCTTCATCAAAGTGTTGTCTTCCAGTTTCCAAACTGTCTCATCAAGAGATCTGTTCATTTATCAAATCTTTATTGTCTTTATGGAATAAAACTTTTTTCCTCTGTAGTAACAGAAAGATAGATCAAAACACCAGCTATATCAGAAGGAAACTACGCTGGAGAATGCTTAGCCTGCCGGCAGAATCACACTTCCTGCCACCTCCTCCTAGAGTGGTACTGTTCAGTCCAATCACAAGCAGAACTGGACAACCAAGCCTTTCCAGGTGCACATCCCAAACAGACTAACAAATGACCTTCCCCTTGTTTATACAATAATGGCCACCTCTGGAAAAAGTCTGCCACAACGAAGAATAATCAAAAGCAACTGTCCCCCTGTACACATCTGCTTTCAGAAGAAAAGTGACCAGTGTGTAGGAGGCAGTACACAAAGGTTGATCAGGGACCCATGGCCAAGCTGCACGGTCCAGGACACTGGTTTCAGGATTTTCAGAAGGTTATTCATCACCCCATGCCTCACTCTGCAAAATCAGAGCTGCATCTACTACAGGAAGAGTCCGCAAACTTTCTTAGTGAATAGCCACACAACAGGTATTTTTGTTTTAATGGGCCATTCAGTCTGCGCCACAGTTACTCACCTTGGCACACAAGCAATGCATTAACAAGAGTGTTTACCCATAAATCTTCACCTACAGAAACAGGCAATGACCCAAATGTGTCCCCCAAGTCTTAACCTAGTCCTGTACTGCAGGACTGTTGTGAAGGTTTCAAGAAGAGCCATACAGTGTCTTTGTGCCAGTACCTGGCACGTGGTAAGCACTGGCAGGTGGCGGGCTATTCACATAACTGTAAGTGAACTTAAGCACATTGAATTCACTGGTAGAGGCATAAGGGAGATGTTCTGTCACTAAGCGGGAAAGTACCCACATGGTCACCAGATGGAGCACTTAGATAGTGCCTATCAGTGCGTATCACACTTCAGGTTTCTAGAGTTCCAAAAAATAAATAAATAAATAAATAAACTGAATTTACCAAAACTTACAGTGAAAAGAAATACAAGAGTTGGGGAACTCAGCCCCCAACTCCTGCAGAATACGTGGACCTCTCTGGGGTCCCACTCTGAAGAGCTGTTTCTACAACTGAGAATCAGCAAGCAGATGCCACAGTCTCAATGTTCCAACCTGCCTGAGACCTGCACCCCACTCACTCAAGTTCCAGCAACCCTGGTCCCCTCAAGCACCAGAGGGCTTTCACACCCCAAGGACCTCGAACAAGCCTAAATCCTCACTGATATCTACTGTCACTAGAGGAGTCAGCCCCACTACAGCCTGTAGGATTAGAGTGGCCCAAGGCCTCTATCTCCATAGCCCACAGCTATCTGAAAAGCTACAGCAATCACACGTTAGGGTGCACCTGACCACTTAGGTCCTGCACGCTGTTGTCTGCCAAGCTCTGGTTGTCATTAACTACCCATCAGAAGTGATACTAGACACAGCAAGGGAGAGAGCCCACAGCAGATTCAAAGCAGAGGCTGGAAAACATTAAATGAGTGAATACTGACATGCCAGACCCCACACCAGGTGCTTTACTGAGGTCTTCGCACACAAGTCCTCTGAGATCCCAAAATCAAGATACCATGGGGCAGGGGGAAGACCAGGCCCAGACTGCAAGTCCTGCACTTCCCAGAGCATCTCTGGTCTGGTCCTGACCTGCCACTTGCAAACTGTCCATCTGCAAGATGCTTACAGTTCACCCTCTGGGCCCCAGAAACCACACCTGCCATGCAGAGAGAAGGTCTGTACATCCAAAGCAGCACACTACTTCCTGAGTAGTTCCAGTTAAGCTGAAGACAGGAAGGGTGGGCACAAAAAACTGGGCTCTTCACTCACCAGGCACATAGACAGAGGGATTCTCTGACATGCCAGGCAGTGGCTGGTAGTCATGAGGCCTGCGGATCTTCAGTGACTGGCCCTGGAAGATGATGCCATCAAAGGCCATGGCCTGGGTGGTCTCATCCACTGAGCGGAACTGAAGGAAAGAGAAGGGGTGGGAAGGGGCAGGGGTCAAGGACTAGACCAGGCCTCAGCCCCCAAGGCTGTGATAAGCCATGACTTTCTTTCTTTTCATTCATATGAACAAACACCACTGTGCTGGACAACAGAACATCCTGGTCCTAGAGACTCACTCTCTCCCCAGTGCAGTCACCAACACCCAACACAGATGCAGAGGCAAACACACAACCACAAGTTTGATGCTGCTGAAGGGGGACAAAGTGCTGGGAGGACAGAGTGGGGATGTTAAGATACATAAGGAGGAGAAGGCATTGAAGGCTGCTAAGTAGCATTTAATTAAGCTAAAATCTGCAACAGTGGGATTCAAGGTAAACTGCAGTGAGGCCAGTGTGGAGTGAGAGGCAGCACTCAGAAGCCTTTCCAGCAACCTAGTGTTGGTGCAATGCCTGTTTTTAATAAGAACACTGGCGCACCCAAAGTCAAAAATTAGTAACCAAGATCCTTTACCAGAAAATCTGAGAAACAAATGACAAGGAAGGTGAATTAGAAACATGGTTAGCCAGGCAGAGTGACCACCTCAACCTGGGCCCTGGTTGGGGCCTGGTGTGTCCTGGGAAGCCGAGTATGGCCGGAACAAAATACGGCACCAGAATGGTCTGGAAGAGGTCTACAGCCTCCCAGGCCTCCCAGAGAATAACAGAACAGACAGCAGAGGGCTGGTGGGAATGGGCAGCACAACACACCAAGGGACCACACAATGCCCCCCGCCTCCTGACCCCATCGCCTGCCCAGCTCACCTCCAAAAAGGCAAAATTCTTGTCTTGGTTAATCTGCACAGCCAAGACCGGGTTACCAGGGGCCTGGGTTAGCCCCCCCAGGCGCATCTGGGCGTTGAAGAAATCCATCATGGCCTCCTGCAGAGGGAATAGGAGACAGGGAGGGGCGGGGAGGGAGGTGGAGAGAGGAGGGGAAGGGTGAGAGAGGGAGACACAGAGGGGTTTGGGGTAAGGGGAGAGGGACGAGGGTAGGGAGAAGGGGAGGGGAGGGAATGGTGGAATATGGGTGGGGGTGTAGAGGTCAATAGTAGGAACAAAAGCAGGAGGAAAATGAGAAAACAAGGAGGAAAAAGTAGCAAGAGACAGTGAAGGACAGGAGATAGGAATGGACAGGTGCAGGGGGAGAGCCCCAGGGGCCCCAAACAAATCAGGAAAAAAGGAGGAAAATTGTTCAAGAAAAAAATGGAAGTCAACAACAAGAAAAGGAGGAAAAAAACAAAACATAAAACAAGATGATGAGGAAGAAACACAGTGCAGACAACAGGGAAACAGCAAGAAAGCAGCAAGCAGGAGAGACAGAGACAAGCCAAGGGAC
Organism: Sciurus carolinensis; assembly: GCF_902686445.1. Classification (NCBI taxonomy): domain Eukaryota; kingdom Metazoa; phylum Chordata; class Mammalia; order Rodentia; family Sciuridae; genus Sciurus; species Sciurus carolinensis. Next base: position 65,327,465 of record NC_062228.1, on the reverse strand, counting down.
AGAGGGAGACCAGCACAGAGCAAGGAGGTGGAGTGCAGGGGCGGGAGGGGCGGGGCGGGAGGGGAGGAGAAAAGAGTGATGTGGAGGGATCTGGCCCTGGAGTCCGGGGGCTGGTTTATCAAATGTAGCAAAGTGCAGGTTGAGAAAGTCAGAATGGACCTTACTTGCCTTCGACGATGGTAGCAAACTTTTTGTTGCTACGAGGGATCTCAGCCCCACAATATTTCACTTTAAAGAGAAATGGAAACAACTCTTTGATCTCGGGATTCTCAGGGGGTGCCACGGGAAGGGGTGGGGGAGAGGGGCAAGGGAGAGGAGCGGTGGGGAAGGTTGGGGGAGGTCAGGGCGATCAAAAATAAAAGAACAGCGACCATGGGAGGGATGTGGGGGAAAGGATGGGACAGATGGCAGAAAGGAGAACGTGTCAGAAAAACTGCAGGGGGCGTGCGTCTGTGTGTGTGTCCATGTGTGTGTGTGTGGGTATGTGTGTGTCCGAGTCTCCCTCTCTGTCTCTCTCCGAGGTACGAGGTATGATATGCAGGTTCGTTGTGTGTGTGATCCCTGGGTTGCTGAAGGAGGTGGGGGGGAGACGGGAGAGGGGAAGAGGGAGGGAGGGAGGGGCCACCCCCAGCCCGGCCCCTGGCTGGCTCAACTCCATCGGTCCGTCTGGGAGGGGGGCCGGGGGGTCTTGCAGGAACAGAGTCTGACCCGTGCAGGTTGGGGGGAGGGAATGGAGGGGAGGGGAGGAGCAGGGTGGGGGAACAGGGGAGAGGATAGGGGCAGGGGGAGGGCAGTACCTCAGTGATGCCAAAGGGGATGTTGCCCACGTAGAGGCGCCGGGCTTGTCTAGTCATCTGGCTCCCAACCACAGGCACAGGCGTTGGGGTCACAGCCAGACCATCAGGGGTCATGGTGGGGAGAAGAGCGGTAGCTGGAATCTGACCCGCAGCTTCAAGAGAGGAGTGGAAACAGTAAAACCACATTAGAGCAACCTTTAACCCAAGTTCACTGGGAACATCCCCCAGCATGCTGAGAACTACCTCTAGCCTTTCCATCACCAGACCCCAAAACCCAGTAATAAATGTTCCTCAGAAGCCACATTTCCTAACAGCATCAGGGTGGAAGCCTCGACCCAGTTCTGCTACAGGTACCTCAGATCATCTCCTCCTCCAGCAGAAGCCACAAGAAGCCTACGTGTATGAATCTCCATCTGGTTCAACCCAACCCCCAAAAACACACTCAGACAGACTAATGGAGACAACTGCCCCCAACATCATACTTTATACCCTCCAGAACAACCCAACTAGGGGTCCTACCTTGCATGGCCTTGTACTGCATTGGGGTGATGTGCTCAAAGCCAGGTGGTGGCACGTCCCAGTATTTACGAACCTTCTTCTTCTTCTCATGGCGGGGGGAACGACTGGGTGGGGGGGGGAGAGCGGGGCAGGCGACCTCAGTCTGACCAAGAGAGGGCCTGCAAGCTCCCACCCAGGAACCCCTCCCAGGCTCCCACTCAACTCCCCACCACAAAAGCTCCACTCTCTCCAAGAGGGAGAGGATCCGGGTCAGGGCAGGGCCCAGGACTGGGGAGGGGCGCTGGTTTCAAGGCAGGCAGACTCTTCCCCAGTGCTTGGGCCAGGGTGGGCGCAGGCCAGGCAGGGTGCTCAGGACGTGAGGAAGGTGAAGGGAGTGGACATCAGGGTGGAAGGGGCAGGAAGAGAAGCTCACATCAATCCACCGTGCTCCTCTTTAGCGCCTCTGGTCAAAGGTTTGCTGGGGGGTGGGAGGGAAAGGTATGGGGAGGGGTGACTGGGGACCCTCGTCTTCCCCACATGCCACACCCCCCAAGAGCACTAAGCCCCAGTGCTGGGGCAGGGCCGAGGTGAACAAGTGGCAAGCAGGCCCCCCTCAGCCCTGCCATTCCTCCCTCCCCAAACACTCCCACTCCCAGGAAGGAGGAAGGAGAGAAAGGAGCCATGGTAAACCACTCTCTGAAGACAATGAACTGGCAGAGCAGGAGGACCTCCACGTACTCCCCCCCTCTCATTTAACGGGGCGCCAGGGAGAAGAGGCCTCCAAATAAAACCGACATTCCCTGAGCTGGAAACCAAGCCCAGGCTGTGAGTACCGTCCCACTCCAAGAACACCCTTTTCCTGGGAGGCAAAGAAGAAAGACTGGAAACAGAAATCAGCCCTCTTGAAGACAGTCCCAAAGAGAATCACAGGAAGAATAGGAAAGAAAAATGTAGTCCCTCAGCATTGGGGACAGAGAGCAGCCTCTCAGAAACAGGATTCATTCCCTGTCTCCAAAGAAACCATGGCACCCAACAACCCACCAGTACCCCCAACACAGAAAACAGAAACCTAAATAGTGAGAAGTCATAATTCAAAACGTACCAAACAGTACACCCCCCAAGACATACACGAAGTGAGGAAGGACGAGTCACAGAGGGCCCAGGCCCATTCAGACCACAGCCTGGAACGGCAAGCACCCCGACTCCCAAGTTGGCCCAGCTCCCAAGTTGGTTCCTGAACCCAGATACCTTCGTCGTCGCCTGTCCCGAGAGGCACTGCGTTGGTCCCGGTTGCGCCGGTCCCGGCTCCGGCTCCTGCGTTTGCGGTCCCGACTTCGAGAGCGGCTGTGGCTGCGCTTCCGATGGCGGTTCTCCTTGTCCCGTTCTGGACAGAGGCGAGAAGGAGGAGATGGAATGAGCAGACGAAGGATTCAAGCCCAGCCCACCCTGCACGCTGGTGCTATGTCCCAAGCCCCAGGGAAGCCACCCCCAAAGGGAAGGGAGATAGCAGGCCTCCTGGGTCCACACACGAGTCCCCAAGGACTCTGAGGGGACCAGGGGAACAGGGCCTGAAAATGCCCCCGGGGTGTAAGATACCTGAGGATGCTCAAGAGGAGCGGAGGAGCCAGAGAAGACAGAGGAGGCTGGCTCCTGGTCCCCCTCGAGGGCTGAGGGGCCTGACCCCAGGGTCGTCCCTGAGAGGGGCAGGGCTAGAGGCTGGGGAATCAAGAGACCCAATGATGTTTTCCTGAAGGAACCCAGCAATCCCTCAGGAAAGACCTCTGCAACCAGCTGGCACCCACAGCCCCACCATCAGGCCCAGGGACCAGGTGCCAGGCAGGATCTGCTAACCCCAGGAAGCAAGGAAACTCAACTCCATCCCTTCCCAACCAGGTGAATAATGCAGGAACACCCTCCCCCAGGGGAGGGGCCGCTTTCTGAATGTGTGAACTGAAGGGGAAAGAAGCTCCAGTCTTTTTCAGCAGATGGAGAAGAGCCACCTAATCCAGACTGGAAGCCCAAACCACCCAACCCTCCCTGCCTCACCCCCTCATAGCCAGACAGGAAGGGCCAGAGTGAGACCTGTGTCCCTGCCAGCATTCAATCTGCATTCTCAGCTTCATCTGTCTCAGAGGTGGGGACCAGAATAGAGCACAACCTTGCCAGCTACACTCTGCGCCCACCAGATCCCTCACCCTCGGGAGGAGGACAATGACCTTCAAGGTGGAGGCCAAGCACAAGTAGCACCATTGCCTTAGATCACTGGCACTGCTGATTTCTCAACAACCCCTCAAGCACAATAAAAGATGAAAACACCAACCTACTCCTGGTTGAGCATACATTTCTTATGAGTGTCTCGGGAAGAACACTCATAAGAAAAGGCAATAAGAGCCTGTCAAATTTGACTTCTAGGCCTGCCAGTCTTACGACATTTTATCTGACATGTCTTTCTGATGCAATTAAACACAAACTTTTTGTAAATTCTTCTCAATTCCAGAACCACCAACACTCAGGGAAAAAGGGCACCCAGAAAGGTCACTTTTTGGTAACACTGAGATGCATTCTTACAATCAGAATCCCTACTAGTTTTACTCCTACTTACTCTACATTACTGCTTTGAAAAAAAACACTACTGGAGTTCAAGTAACAAATAAGAAAACTAAGGCACAGGGAGATCACGACTCGAGTTCAAGACCTAACAGCTAGGAAATGGTGAAACCTGAATTTGAACTCTGTAATGTCAGCTGGTCAGGCACCAGGTCATATTCCTGAATGAGGGTCAAGCAGAACACTCCAGTGTCCAGCTAAGACTACCAGTCACTCTCAGGATTTTCTCTTCAGGGGCCAAAAATAAACTAAAAAGACTGGAATAGGGAGGAGAAAGAATTAAAGACAGACTAGCACTGTGCAGTATTAAGCAAACACACAGGCACTGTACCCAGCTCAGGGAACGGGAATAGCTCTGTGAAGCCCAAGAGTCTTTCCTGCTGCTGGGGTTCAGACCTAGGTGTCTGAAGGGGCCTGAAGTTCAGAGATGTTGGGAGGATAACCCACAAAGACAAGAGGCACAGGCAGGGTAACACATGGGCGGAGCCTCCCCTATGGCAAGAATTCTCTCCCCCACACTGATGCTGGACAGGTAAGAACAGAAAGGAAGCTTCTTCATTTGCTCAAAATGCTGCACTGTGGTCACCTTGTGGGAGCTGCTCCACCAACCCAGATGTGCTTACATCTGAGGCCCTGGCACTCCTGCACTAGCAGGAACAACCCAGGAGGACCAAAGCAGTGCAGCCTCCAGGACCCTCTAAAGCAGTTCCACTTGGGAGTCCAACAGAGTGAAACAACTCTGCATAAAAACCATGCTACATTAGATTGTGTTTGTAGTACTGGGATTAAACCCTACCACTGAACTACATCCCCAACCAACAACTTAAAAAACTTCTAACACTTGGTTTACTCTTATTTAAAAGTCAGAGTCAAGTACAACACCATCCAAGTGTTGAAGACCTGGCAGAATATTTGGAAAGCATGTTTTTCCAGGCCCTTCCCTAACCCTTACACTACGTCTATGTGAATACATGCCTTTCTACTTCCTTTCTAAGAATGTGATTTCACAATAATAATCATCACTTATTAGGTGCTTTGACATATGCTGAGCCACGTGCACTTACACGTTACCCATTTAATCTCGGCTCCTGCCTCTGACCAGCTGGGACGTGGGAAAGTTTTTAAGCTCTTGAGCTTCACTTTCCTTTCTGGTAAGAAAAAGTAATTATTTTGTTCTCATAAGGCTGTTACAAGGCTTCAGTTAGAAAAACCATGCAGAGAGTTTAGCAAATTGCCTGACACGTGGTAAGCTCTCAGAGTTTAATTCCAACACCAACATCATTCTCATTAACTCTCTCAAAACTCAAGGGCAAAACTGCGATGTCAGTCTACAGATGGAAAAAAACAAACAACGAAGATATTCAAATAACACAGATACTAAGCAACAAAGCAGGTATTCGGACTCAGGTACACTCAACTCCAAAACACGCTCTTAAGCAGTACACCACCTAGACAGGAGCAGACACAGCGAGGGCAATTAGCAGTCACCTCTTCCCCAGGTACTGTTTTCTAACACAGCCACTCCCTTACTCAATTCTAGCGTGGGTTCAACGGAGAACTGAGTCCCATTCCGTCCCCCGAACTCCAGCTAAGAACACAGGCAACTTAAGCCTGAAGCGCCAAGAGATTCAAGTCTCCAACCTCCCCTACTCCTCAGTTTCTTCATTCAAACCAAAATGTGGACACACCAGAGACTAAAAATAGTCAAGGACTCTTCCAACGTTCTTGGAGTCCCTAACTCGATCTGCGCCAGCATGGCCCCGGCCTTTGTTCTGACCTGCCTCCCACCTTCCCTTAGCCCCCAACGGGGCAGCGCCTTCCCTCTTGCCTGCCAAGAGCCGCTCAGTTCTCTTCCCTACACTGAAATGACTCGTTAGGCGAGTCTAGGCGTCCTGAGTCTGGGCCCGGACAGGACTGGGGGTGTCTCAGGCTGGGAACGTGGGGCACACGCACTGCACATGTCGTAACCGGGCCCGCGGAAAATCCCCGTACACGCAGGGCGCACACGTGCGAGGCACAAAGAGGGCAGGCGCTTCCCGCTTCCGCGAGGAAACAGGTGTCCCACGGGTTTTCCGAGGCCCGAGCGGCCCGGGCAGAGGCTCCCTGACAGGGAGGTCCTAAGAAGCCGGGAAGGGCAGGGCGCGAGAAGGGCCGCGGCCTGCAGGGGCGGCCGTCCACGTGAAGGAGGGAGGGGGGGCCCCGGTCCCCGCCACCGCCATTTTGGAAACAAAGGGGGCGTGGAGACACGGCCGAACGCCCGGCCGGAAGCGGAAGTCCAAGGCAGCGGGTGAAAAACACAGGATTACAGGACTTAACGTCGTCTCCTGCCCAAAGGGAAAAAGCGAGCCTTTGCGTCCAAAGCCCTAGCGCGCTAGCACCGCGTCCCCCGCGCAACCTCCGCCGGGACCACGTGGGAGGAGGACGGCGCCGCGCGCATGCGCCACAAGCCGCGCCCGCCGCCCCTTCCCTCGCCGCGCGCGACGGAACGCGGTGGTCACGTGAGCAAGGCGCGCGCCGAAAAGGGGGGGGCACGGCGCGGCCCTGAGGAGGGGGCCGCGAGGGGAAAATGGCGGGGGCCAAGGAGCAAAGCCTAAGACGCTCCCGCCACCGCCTTGCGATCCCGGCGCCCTCACCTTGTTTATTCTCGTTGAGCTGCCGCTCGAACTCGTCGAAGTCCGACATGCTGAGGCGGCCGCGTAGGGCCTTGTGCAGCTCTCGCCTCGCCTTGCCGCCCGCCCGCTCTGGCCGCTTCGGCTACTTCCGCCGCTGGCTTCGGCTACTTCCGGCGCCGCCGGCGCTTCGTCGCCTACCTAATCAAGCCCCCAACGCCCCGCCCCGCCCCGGCTCCGCCCCCTCGCCCCGCCCGCCCCCCCCCGCGAGCTGCCCCTCTCCCCCGAGCCTGGCTCCAAAACGCGTCGGCTATTTCCGGACTGTAGACCGAAGGATAGGCTGTCAGCGGCTTCGGCCGCTTCGGAAAACACCCGCAGTGACAGTTCTCCGGCTTCCCTGGTTTCGGTAACTTTTTGAAGATTAGCGTCTCAACATTCGGAGGTTTCCGTGGGTCTCGCTTTCCTTTGCGCCCAGCCCCCTCTAAGAGTTCGGCTTCTTCCAACAATTCAAACCGTCCCAGTCTTTGGTTTCGTCCGAATCGCCCGCTCTTCTCCGCCGACCCTGTCCAAGCCGTCGGCCACTTCCGACAATCCTAACCGTCCCAGACTTCGGCCCTTTCCGAAGGTTTCCGGCGCTCGCCCACGGGCCCCTCCAGGGATTAAGCTCGATTTCAAGCTTCGGCTCTTTCCGGAGGTTCCACTCGCTCACTCCTCCCCTTCCGGAGAACTTCGGCTCCTTCCGACCACTTCGGGAAGCTCTCACTCTCGGGAAGCACCTTCGGCTTTCTCCGTCGCCACTTCGGCTCCTTCCGGCGTCGAGAATTGAAAAGGGGAAGGAGGACAGGGACGAGTTGGGTCAGGGGGAGGGATGCAGGAAAGGGGGCGGGGTCCCGGCTCTCCGCACCTGGCTCTCCCGGTGGGGAGAGCAGAAGAAAAGAAAGCTCGACCTCGCAGAGGGTCTGAGGAGGTGCGCGAGACAAAAGCAGCCAGCCGGGTGAAGGGAGCGCGCAGCCGCTGCGGAGGTTGCCAGCGCTGCTTTCTGCGCCTGCGCACGTTGGTAGAGGAGGGGGCGAGATGGGTGCCTGCGCCTGCGTAGAAATCGGTCTGAGGTTAGGTTTCTCGCTGCTCCGGAAGCGAGACGGGTTCCAAGGTCCACAGTGCGCATGCGCGAGGTTTTCACTCCCCAGAATAAAAGTAGTGAATTCCCGACCGTTAAGCTAGACATCTCTGCCCTCCATGCTTCAGCGAGCGCGTGAGCGCCCCTCTCTCCGCGGAGGCGCGGGAGACGGTGGGAATTCCACTTCCGGGAAAAGGACCAACTCGCATTACCGCCCCCTGGCGGACTGGAGGCAGCATGAGCCCACACACCACGGTCCCCCCAGGTGGCCGCCTCCGCTAGAGGTCACTGAGTCCCGCCGCCTCCGGCTCACTTCTGCCCAGGTAGCCCAGAGGGCTGTGTTCCCGCCTCTTTTCTGGAGTCTGATCCTCCGAGTTTCTCGAGCAACAGCTCCTACCCTCCACTCCTACGTCTCCGGGGATAATTACACCCTGTCCTCCCCAACCTCCCGGCTCCTCCTGGCCGCCCCCGCCCCCGTCTCCGTGGCAACGGCCGCCCCCCTCCTAGGAAGAGCTAGGCCGAGTTTATTCCAAATTTTTACGTCTCTTTAATTTAAATTCTCTGAATAACTCTGACTCCGTGGAGTGCGGAGCTCCTGGGGGGGCGAGCCGCCGCGGGTGGGGCAGGGCGACGGGGACCCGCGCTAGCCGCGGCATCACCGCTTGAAGCGGTAGGTGATGGGCAGCAGCAGCTTGCTTTTCTTGAGGGCCTGCACCTTCTCGAGCGTCTCGTCGTCCAATGCCAGGAAGCAGCGGCGCGAGTACTCAAGCAGGCGCTCCTTGGACGGGTCGAATTCGCCCACCTCGGCCAGCTTCTCTGGGGCCACGATGAGCAGCTCCGCGATGGGCGTGGTCAGCGCCACCGTGTTGCGGTCCACGCGGTGGTGCTCGAAGGCCCGCGACATGCTCTTCAGCTTCTGAAAAGTGCCCAGGATCTTCTTATAGCGGCAGAGAACCCCATCAGCGTCCTTCACTGTGGAGCCAAGAGGGGGCAGACAAATGGACGGGGGACAGGGAGAGATGGACGTGGGGCGACGGAATATAGGGAAAGCGGAGTAGAAAGAGGAGGGCAGACATGGGGAGGAAACACACAGGAAAAGAAATGGAGGCAGGGAAGAGGTGAGCAAGGAGCCAGAGACAGGTGAGCGCCATAGAGGAAGACAAGGGAGCACAAGTCGGAAAACAGGAGGAAAAGAGCAGGGGAGAAGGTCGGACCAGTGGGCAGTCCGAGACGGCTGTCGGCCAGCATTCCCAGACCCCGCCCCGCCCCGCTCCTCCCACTTAACGTGAATTCACGCTTGAGCAGCCCCACCCTATCAGAAAGGCCCAGGTCCTCTTTCTGATGAGGACACCAAGTCATGAAGTTAAGGAGGTGACCCTTTTGGAGGGGTAAGTGCACATCCACACGTGGAGGCTTCGGGATAGAACTGGGCCCGGCCTTTACACTGGGGAGGCCAGCGTGAGGGCTCTGTGGAAGTCAGCGCAGCCATCAACCCAGACCTCCGGGACGGGACGCCGCATCCTGCTCACCTCGCTGCCTCTCCCGGGCCTTGGGCTTCCCGAAGCGTCTCCGACCAGCACTTCCCTTCTGCTTCTGCCTCTTCCTCTCGCTGGCACTGCCTGCTTCAGACACCCCGCTGAGAGAGGAGGCTGCTGATTCTGGGTCTGAGGCTTCACCGCCAGCCCTGCTGTCCCCCTCAACCCTCCGGGACCCAGGCTTCACCCGGCAGTGGTCCTCTGGGGAGAGAGAAACACGTGAACTGGGACTGAAAACATCACATCACAGGTCTCCAGGGAAAGAGAAAGGGCCTGGGTGTCTTTCCGCAGTGAGTGACTGGACCCCCCCAACCAGGGTGCCCCCACTAAGACAGGTGGACAGGAGTGTATTGCAGATGGTGGTGACAATGCCGAGTGGAGTAGAACCAGCTGGGACTTAGAGGAGGTGGGCGTGCTGGGGCCATCTTCCCAAGCTCCTTATGTAGGAGGCCTGAAGGGTGTTGCAGAAGTCAGGGGAGGAAGACCTCAGGAGGATCTTAACCACATGGTGTTCCCACGGGGAGGAGGGGCTTTCCAGGGACCCAGAAAAAGTGCCAGGGTGTTGAGTATTGAAACCTAGAAGCCAGGTAAGGCCTTGGTCCTGACGGGTTATGTCAGACCCCTAAAAACCAGGTCTCTGGATGAGGGGCTAGGGACACCCAGACAGCAGTTGAGACCCAGACAGAGTCCTGCCCTCCAGGCAGTCACCCAGAATGAAACCCTCAGTGTAGGAAGACAGGAAGGTCCAGATTCCCTAATCCTGTGGTCTTCAGTAACAAACCCCAAAATACCACCAGACCCTTGCCCAGGCTTTGGAGGCAGTTACCAGCCAGGAAGCTTGCAAGGGGCCCATTGGGGTTGGGAGGTGCACAGAGTTTGAGTCCTCCAAGACAGGCTAAAGATCTAGCAAAGGGAAGCCCTGAGTATCTGGGGAAGGGGCAGGAGTAGTGGTCAGAACACTAGCAAGCAGGGCAATCACAAAAAGTGGCTTTGAGGAGGCGGCTGCTGCTGGCCATAAGTTACAGCAGAGCAAGGCAAGGGGGTTGGGAGAACAGATTCTAAAACCACCAAAAAGGCCCCCAGATGAGAGGCTGAATCCACCTGCAGAGTGTAAGCTCTTAGAAGAGGAAGGAGCAGTAACCAAGGTAGGGGCAGGGTAGGTATGAAGACAGTCTGAGGCACAGAAGGCCAGAGGCTGGATGCTTGAAAAGACAGCTGGAATTCAGGGCAGGGTCTCCTGAAGAACTCAAAGGACTGCAGTGGTCCTCCTGGGCAAGGAGATGAGGAGAGGGTCCTCTAGGGAAAAGGAAGGGGAACCTGGACTCAGGTTCCAGATTACCCTAGGGCACAGGGGCTGGAGGCTGATGGGATGAGGGCAGCCCACTGGAAAGGAGATCCTGGGGATGGTCCCAGGGAATGGGAGGTCCTGGACTTCAAGCAAGATGGCAGCTGGGCAGGAAACTAGTGGACAGGGCCAGGATGCCAAGTCCCCACCAAGAAAACCACACAGTGGGGCCTCAGCCTGTGGACGAATTGGGGGGAACTGTGTCAGTGCCCCCCACCTGTGTCCATCCGGGCAGAGGAGATGAACTTGTCCAGCTGACACCGCAAGAAGTCCCTCTCTTCTTCCAGGTCCTCAATGCGCTTCTGCAGCCAGGAGTTCCTCTCCAAGGCCATGTGCAGCTGGGTCTTGACGCTGTTCATCAGGGCCAGCGTCGGGGATGCAGCCTCTGGAGGCTCTAGGAACAGCAGGGAGGGGCAGGGTCCCCAGTTACATACCACTATGGGGTGCACCCCAGCTAATGGTACCTCCAACCCCTCAGCTCACCGTCGAAGTTCCCCCGAGAGGGGCTGAGACTGTAAAAGATCTGTGAGTCTAGGTGCTGTGCCTTGTCAAAGGGAATGGAAATCTCCAAAGCCTCGTCGTCCTTCTTCACTGCAGAGGAGAGGCCCTTGGTGGTCACCCAGGGATGATCCAGGGCCTCTCAGACCACCCCCAACCACAGCAGCCCCGGGTAGGAGGGGCGAGAATGATGGGCCAAGTCTGGGAAGGGACTGCTCCTCACTTGTCTGCCTATGGATGTTTCGGTCATTCATAAGGAAGCTTCCTGCAGATCCAGCAGTTGAGCGCCTCAGGGGCACTGGACAGAAACAGCAGCCACAAGTGGGGTCAGTCCTAGAGGAGGTGAGGGCTTCCACTCCTCAGAAATGAGAAAGGAGAGAACTCGAGCGCGGACTCCCGGGTCTGAGCTAGGAGGAGACCTATACTCCGGACTCCTATTATATGAAGGTGCTGAGGACCCAGACACCTAGGTCCTGGGCCTGAATGGGAAGGACTCCCACCACCGACCATTCTCACACCAAGAAAAGCCATAGATACAGGAAAGGGAGACCACCCCAACTTCCAAGCATGGGGTGGGAGTCCAGTTCACGCGCGCCGCCTCCTCCCCCAGCACCCCACGCCCCTCCCCCGCACTCGCATGGGCAAGCAAGGCCTTTCCCAGGTGGTGGGGGACGCGTGCGCAGTGCTGGGGAAGGTCACGCGTGGGGATGCGCCCCCGTCCCCGCCCCCGCCCTTTGTCCCGCGAGTGGGAGAGGACAGTCGTGGAAAGGAGTCCCGCAGGGGCGCACCTCAGGCCAGGGGTGCGAATGCGGCCATCATCCCCCACCCGTGGGTTCCCGGGGTCCTAGGGGCAGGGCCCCCCAGCGCTCACCCACCCGCGCGCGGAATCCGGCCCAGGGACCGACAGCGGCGCCGGCGCCCATGCCCGGTGCCGGGGAACGTCTGCAAAGTGTCACGGGGAGCGGAGAGAAGTGCCCACCCGCGAGCGCGCAGGGGACAGGGAAAGGGGGGCGTCTCGGAACTGGGCAGTGGAGCCGGCAGGGACGTGGGGACTTGCCCTGTCCAGCCCGCCTGGCGTGCCTCCTCTAGAAATCCCGGCGCCCAGGTGATGCCCGCCGTTTGCGCGGAGGCTAGGGCCGCACTTGCGCGATGGCCCCTTGCAGCACTTCCCCACCACCACCACCTTCCCCCGAAGTACAGGCAGGGAACGTCACGAAATTCCCATCCTGCAGAGCTGCCGCGGCTTCTGGGGTCCCCCGGTGAGTGGCGAAGTGCCCTAGTCAACCGGCAAGTGGTGGTGGGGGTGTGGACGGGGGAAGGGAGAGGCAAGCCAGGAAAGTTGAAAAGAGGAGAATCTGCTCTTAGGGATGCTCCAGGTACTGGCTAGTATGGACCCCCCCCACGACTGGCCCCATCTCTCTCACCCAGAGCCCAAGGTTTCTAGGAGTGTGGGGGCCAGGGTGACTAGTCGAGTGGGAGTTACACCTCACTTCGAAATGAGGGCCAGAAACAGTCACCACCATCCCCATAAAGGTGACCAAGAGCTTGCTGTGGAAGAGTTGGAGTCCAGTCCCCAGCCTTGGTTTACTCACCTGTTAAGTGGGGGAGATTACAATCCCTGCTAGGATCCTTGCGAGAACGCTGTGAGATGACACACAAAACTCAGCCCAATACCTGGCCACACTCGGGTCCCAGCGCTCTTGGTGTTATCTGAGATCAGACAGTGGGGTGTGAACAGTCCCTGGGATGTTCCTTCCTACTCTGGGGAGTACATATGGGATATTAGTTTTTCTGCCCAAAAAAGAGGTCGGAACAAGAAAGGAAGCCCAGCACAGTGCCTGGCACAAAATAGGCAAGATGCACTAAGGAGGCAGATATTTATTAAGCTCAGTTCCACCTGCCTCTACTCCCATTCACAAGCAGCACCTGTACTCTGGGACTATGAAGCCCTTATAAGACCAAGGTTTCGGCCCTGTGGAGGAGAGTCTGAATGTCTGCCCCAACCAAAAAAACTGTAACCAGTTCCCCCTTCCTGCTTCACTTTATAGATAAATTGCAGCCTGGATCAGAAAGTCCAGGGGGAGCCACCTGCCCTAGATCAGTGTTTTCCAAATTGCAGGTTCATGGGCAGAGAATTTAATATAGTAGGACGGACTCTACATTTCAAATAAAAATAGTAAAATTAAAAAAAAAATATCAAGGTGCCCTGCACATACTAAAGGTAACTATTGTTGAACTTTTTTCACATACATTTTGTGTATCTGTATACTGGGCTTTCATATAAAACATGTATGTTACAATGGGTTATGGTTTTTAAAAAAAGTTTTAAAACACTCTTCCAGATGACACAGGTCTTCAGGAGCTGAGAGAAGCCTGACCCTAGGGCAGGCCAACAGTCCCATTCCCCAACCAGGACAGCCAAAGCCCATAGTAAGTAGGTTCTACCAGGTTCAAGATGCAGTCTCCAAGAACAGAAGGGCTCAGAGTAGGAAGCTGTTTATTGGATGTCCAGCCTCAAGCCCTGGTTGGGAGAGGAAGGCAGGTCTGGACCCTGCCCAATGGCAGCATAGTGGCCTCTAGAAGATAGTGGGGACTCCTAAGGACCCCTGCCACTTTCCTGAGGGGGAGAATTTTCAGGCACAACATTTTCCCCATTCACCCCTCCAGTCAGGGCTCCATCATGGACTATCCGGGTCTTCAGTCATAGGACTCCATTCTGTGTGAAGGTTTACTTGCGCTCATCACACTCCAAAGCGCTGAGCTCCAAGCAATGGCTCAGGGACTCCTGCTCCAGGTAAGGCATCACCTCCAGAGGAGACCAGTTCCATCTGTGTCCAGGGCCCCGAACGCGGGCCTGCACCTCCAACAGCGCCTCAGGGCTTCAGTAGTCCCAGCTCCAGGAGCCCCATGACCCTGGGATGCCCGATACCAGGTCACGGATGCTTCCACCGCGCGTGCTTCTGCAGCGTGTTCTGCTCCATAAAGCGGCGCGGGCAGTGTGGGCACTGAAATGGGCGCTCGCCCGAGTGCACGCGGCTGTGCTGGGCTAGCTCCCCTGCATCCCGAAAGCGGCGAGGGCAGAGCGGACAGCCGTGGGGTCGCCCACCACCCGCGCGGTGAATGGAGTGATGCCGCGCCAAGTGGCTGGCCCGCTTGAATGCCTTCCCGCAGGTGTCACACTCGAACGGCTTTACCTCCGAGTGGGTGATGCTGTGTCGCTGAAGGTATGACATGTACTCGAAGACCCTGGAGCACACAGGGCAGCTGTAGCACTTTTTCTGCGCTGAAGCCCCATCGGCCCCAGGCTCCCTCTGCGACTCCTCGTCCACCAGCACTGTGTAGGGCACACCCTGGGTGTCAATGAGAAGGTAGTGGTTGGGCCTTGGAGGGGACGAAGTCTGGGGGTATCCGGTGGAGGAGGAAGGTCCAGGTTCAGGGGACCTGCCTGTCCGAGGGGGAGGGGCCTCCATGGCCTCAACAGAGGGAAGCGCCAGGGGCTGGGGGCAAGGGGACGGCAGCACCAGCATCCGGAGGGGTGGCTGAGGCCTGGTGGATGGGAGAGAGGATGAGAAGTTTGCACCGCACAGAGGAGCACGGAACCACGGGTTCAGTTCTTTCCCCTCTATGTGCCCTGCCAGGACCTCTGTATTTCGCTGTCCCTCAGTCTCTACCCACTAATGAACTCTGTGAGCCTCTCCAAGGCCGGCGAGGTCTCCTGTCCTCTGGCCTCCACCGCCCACCGCACTCAGGCTCTCTGTCCTCTACGCACAACCGGGACCTTGCTCCCTTTTCCCCCTCTGCCCTGCTCAGCTCCTGCCCCTCCCCGGCTACGGACCGACCCGGTGTAGGTGGAGGGTCCATCCTGCACCTCCAGGCTCCCTCTAGTCCACGCCCCTCCACCCCCCACACCTCTTCCTAGGCCCTGGAGCTCTCCGCGGCCTGCCCCGGGTCCGCAGCCCTCGCCTGCCGAGCCTTTCGGCGCCAACTCTCGCAAGAGCCGGATCCGGACACCGCCAGCCGGGCCTCCGGGCCCTGCACAGGTGCCGGGCACGGCCCCGCCCCCGCGGTCGCTCCGCTCCCTCCCGCCCCACCCCGTACCCGGTGCAGCAGCCTCTAATGTCCGGGCGGCTCCGGACGGCCCCGAACTGCCTTCGCAGCTGCAGGTGGCGGCGGGACGGGGACTTTTGGATGTCCCCAGAAGCTGGCGGCACTGGGTAAGGGGAGCGAGGAGAGCGAGGGTCGGGCAAAGCGATGAAGGTCCAGGGGAGGACAGTGGAGGCGGGGCACCTGAGAGCTAGGCAATGGGCGCCGGCTGGAAACAAACATACACCGAGAAGAAGGTTCCCAGGTGCCCGAGGTCCGGTCTTAACCCCCTGCCCTGTCCCAATACACACGCAAGTAGGAGCCTGAAAGTGGAGTGAGGAATGTTTATTGAGCAACGAATGGGGGAGGGGTCATGGGCAGAAGGGGGAGGTACTAAAATGAACCAGACCGTGCCGGTGCTCTTTTCTCTTGCCTTCTATGCAGACAACTGTTCACCGCTTGAGAGAGCAGAAAAACAAGGCTCAGAGAGATCGCGTCGTTTGCAAAGGCTCACGCAGCACAGCCAGAGAGGAGCCCAACTCCTACTGGCTCCCAGACCCAGGGAGGGGCAACAACTTTGGTCTACATCACACAGCTAGGAGGCAGGGGGATGAAGGAATGATGCTTCTTCCTTTGGGTACATGGGGAAACCGAGGCACAGGGTAAGGCAGTAACCTCGGCAGAACTGGGGAGTGTATGTGGGAGTGGCGCTGTGTGGGTCAGACGCGGTGGCCCAGAGAGGGCAGGGCGGCGCAGGATCGAGCTCAGTGCAGGCGCACGTGCTGCGCCAGCTCCGCGGCGTCCTGGAAGCGGCGCGGGCAAAGCGGGCAGGTGTGCGGAGGGCCCGCGCGGGCGCGGTGCGTGGCGCGGTGCCGCGACAGGTGGCTGGAGCGCTTGAAGGCCTTGCCGCAGGCGCCGCAGGTAAAGGGCTTGAGGTCCGAGTGCGACACACGGTGGCTTTGCAGCCGAAGAGGGCTGGCAAAGACACGGGCGCACTCCGGGCAGCTGTAGCCCTTACGAGGACCGGGCTCTCCCGGGGGCGCCTCGCGCTGGGGCGGTCCCCGGGGTTCCTCCTCCAGCTGCACTGTGTACGTGTAGGGAACCCCGTTGGCGTCGATGAGCAGGTGGCGGCCCAGCCGCGGGGGCCGGGGCCCCGCCGCCGAGGACGGCGTGGAGGAGGGGCCTTCCGCCTTGGGGAAAGGGGGAGCCTTGGGGGGCGGTGGGTCCATGACCTCCGGAGAGGAGGACCGAGGGTGGGGTGGCCGCGGCGGCAGCAGCAGCATCTGGAGCGGCAGCTGGGAGCGGCGGAGGGGAGAGAAGTTAAGATCGCCTCTTCCTTTCAGGAAAAGCTGCCTAAAAGGGAACGTGTCCCCATTCTCACGACCTGTCACCCTTTCCGCGCCACTGACCTACCGCCCTACAAAATAAGAACGGACTGCAGCCCAGACCTCCCAGCTTCCCTCCATCCGCTCCGGGCGGCTCCAACAGGGCTGTCAAGACCCGCTCCACCCTGCCATTCCTCCTGGGCCTCCTCCTGCGGACATCGTCCTCCCATTCCCCACCGGGAACCAATGTCCGAGTTGGGGTCTCTCTTACCTCCCACCCCTGGCCCTACTGGCCTCCAGGACTTCTCCCATCGGTCAACTCCAGCCCTGGCTGCGTCCTACCCTCAGGGCCCCCAGGCCTCCTCCCCACTACATGCGCTCAGGGCCTCCCCATCTCTGCAGCGCGGCGCCTCGTTTCCTCCCCGGGTACTTCCCCAGAGTCCCACTAACCCAATTCCCCACTTTTCACTCAAGGCTCCTCTGAACCGTCCCCACGCGTCGCACCTCGAGGGCTCACCACCCTGTCTCCACTTCGCCTCTACTCCACCGACGATCCCTAGGGCGCCTCTCCCCCTTCCTTTTGTACGCCCAGCCCCCGCTCTTGCTACCTGCTCCGGTCCCTGCGGAGGACCCAGCCCCTAGCAATGACCCATCTGTATTTTTCTCCACCCCTCCGGGGCTTCCTCCCGCCACACACGGGACCTCCGGGCTCCCGTTCCCACGTGCCTCTCCCGAGTCCCTCTCCCCGCTCTGGGCGCAGCTGGCATCTCTCCTCAGCCCGGCTCTCCATCCCTCCGCTGCACGCGGCAGGGCCCCCACCCCTCTCCTGCGCCCGGGCCGCCTTCGCCCTCCCGCCCCAGCGCCGGGCGCCCTCCAGCCCCACCCCGTCACCGCGGGGCCCTCCTCCTCCTCGCCTCGGTGAGGCGCCCTGGCACCCGGAGCCCCTCGGCGGCGGCGTCCCCACCACACCCGCCTCCGCCCCACGGCCCAGCCCGTCGGCCCCGAGCCAGGCTCCTCCCTCATGCCGACCCCGTACCCGGTGCAGCGGCCTCTCGGGTCCGGGGCGGGCCGAGGTCCCGGCGGCCCCGGGCTTGCCCTGGCGAGCGCCGCTGTGGGACCGAGCTTCCGGGCAGCTCCGGGCCGGCGGCGCCGGGTACGCGGGACTGGGGCGCGGGGGCGCGAGGGGCGGCGGCGTCCCTGGGAAAGGGCGCCGGCGGGGAACACGCGCGCCCCGCACGAAGGTTCCGCCGCCGGAGCCGGCCCCGCCCGAGGGGTGGCGACGGTCAAGCTGCGGAGGGCCCAGAGGACCTGCAAAAGCCCCGACCCGCCAATAAACTGAGACCGGGAGGGGGAAATGTTGCCCGAAAGCCCTCAAGGATGCTACTGTCCATAGAGTAAAGGGGGAGACAGGTCGAGGCCAGCCGTTAGCTCTGACGTGAATAGCCACGATCCTCTCCTCCCGCGAGTTGGGGAACGGAGGCCGAGGAAGCCGGCGCGGCCAGACGCGCGAGTGGGAAGATGTGACATTTGGGGCGGGCACATGGGACGCTGAGGCCGAGAGCTGGCTAGATGTACTGGGAGGGAGGTGCGACATTTGCTGTGGACCGTGGGGAACGGAAGCCCCGAGTAGGCCATCACTGCTGAGCACACAGGTGTGAAGTTGTGCGTTCCCGCTGAACACGTGGGAAAGCCGGGCCCAGAGGCCAGGCCTTGCGGGATGTGCAGGTGCCGAAGGCCGGGCCCGCAGCAAGCCTAGCGCCAGTGTGCCTGCTGCCGGCCGGCTGCGTTCTGGAAGGGCGCCCGCGGAGCCCGCGGAGCCCGCGGCGGGGCCCGGGTGCGCCTCCCTGGCGCAGAAGCACCGGGAGGCCCCGGTGTCCCCAGTGCCTGCGGGGGCTTGAGCAGCGGCGCTCTCGGGCTGCTGGAGCCCTGGCCCAGGCGAACGCTTCGAAATTACAGGGCGAGCGGAGCGTGGCCCGAGGGAGAGCGCTACACCGCCGCAGGAGAGGACGGGAAGCGGGCGGCGGAGCGGCAGCAGCGCTGGAAGCAACAGAGGAAGTCTGAACGCTCTCGCGCCCAGCCCAGGACCGGCTGGACCGCTTCTAGGAGAGCTGTCCAACATCTTTGACGCCAGTGCTCCTAGGCTCGGTCAGCTCCAGAGAGCCACAAGCCACGCGGGGCTACTGCTCACTTTAAAGGGAGTTAGTGCCTCTAAGAATAAGTACAAATTTGACTCAACTTTGCTTAATTTAAATCTTTATAGCCACAGGGGCTATTTATCTATCCTATGGGATCGATAGATATTCCATGCTCAACCAGTTGTGAACCTGAACCCTGAGGGCCAAAATAAGATCATTATATTTGGTTTGATTATCAAGGGTTTTGTTGTTTTAAATTTCACCAACGTTTGACTGGGTAATATTTTCAATTCCAGAAAGTGCACAGATTCAAAGTTCCAGGCACACATGGAAATAAAAGTCCCGAGATGTGGCAACAATCATCTGGAACCGAGCAAGTCTCCTATCTTCTCTAGAAACCCTCAAGTGATCCAAACAATTGCGATATTAGGCTAAAATTAAAGTTCCCTTAATGTTGTGCTGTCTAGAACAACCACAGCTGACACATCTAGTCTGAATTAAAATGGGCTGTTTAAGTGCAGATTCCCAACAGATTCCAAAGATTTAGTGGAGAGGGGGGATGTAAACTATCATGAATATTTTTTAAATTATTTTGGAGTTGTAGATGGACAGCATGCCTTTATTTGCTTATTTCTGTATGTGGTGCTAAAGATTGAACCCAGTGCCTCACATGTGCTAGGCAAACACTCTGGCACTGACCCACAGCCCCAGTCCCATATGAATAATTTTTATGTTGAATATTCTGAAATATAATTTTGAATACATATGTATACATACTGGTTTAAATGAGGTATGAATTAAAATTAATGTTGCATGTCCCCTTTCCTTTTTTAGCATAGCTACTAAACAATTTAAAATTTCATATTTGGCTTATTCTCCTTCTACTAGACATCACTGCCTTAGATGTCCTCCCACTTTGATAATTTTATGGTGGGCAAGGGGGAGTAGTCGGGGCTTTGGAGAATGGAAAACTAAGGGCATGCCTGCTCTAAAGGGCCCAAAGCCTGCTCTGGTCACCTGACCCACTTCACTCACCTGTTCACCTGCCCATACATTTGAGACACTTGAATTTATCATCCTTTCTACTTTCTGGGTCACCATTCCCACATACTTCAACTGTTCCCTTTATCTACGTCAGGCTTCTCAACTTCAGCACTGACATTTTGGGCTGCATCCTTCATTGTAGGCGCATCTTGTGCACTACGGAATGTGAAGTACAAGCCCAGTGGCAACAACATTCCCCAGTGTCCCCGAGAGGCCACAATACTCCCGGTTGAGAATGACTGGTCAGCAGGAACAGCTACCCAATCTGAATCTCCCACCCCAGTCCCACTCTCAAGTTTCAGATCCCTGTAACTATTTGCACCCATGAGAGCCACACTCACCCCACCCCAATATCAGAAAATAACATCAATGACCAGTATTAAGCCCTTATCCAGTGACTGTCATTGCTAAATGTGCAGACCACTCAACGCAGACTCACAAGTTAAATGCCATGAGGATCCCTGTTTTAAAAGAAGAGATCATGCAAGTGGTCTAAGATCATACATCTGAAGGTGGGACAGCACCTGCTTCTGCCTAGCCCCAGGAAGCAATGTGATCCTACTGGCTAGCACCTCCACATTTACTCCCAGCTCATAGCAACAGTCTCTCCATCAACCATTCCCTTCCTCTAGTCCCTTCTCTCCATGGCAGTAGCCAGGTGATATCTGTTAAGCCCATGGAATCTTATCCTCTCCTGTCTTGAAACCAAAAAGAGGTTTTTGATGAGCTTAGAATCAACCCGGAGCTCCTTGGAGGCCAGTGCAGACCCTGGCTGCCTTTCCTTCCCTGGCCCATCACCACGGTATTGCCTTTCCATTGCCCACCTTGCCAGCCTCTCCCACTTTAAAAAAATTTTTTTTAGTTGTTGGGGGACCTTTATTGTTTATTTATTTATATTTGGTGCTGAGAATTTAATTATATTTGGTACCTCACACATGCCAGGTAAGTGCTCCACCACTAATTCCCAGCCCAGCCTCTCCCACTTTGAAGGCCTTTGTTGCTGTTCTCTCTGGAATGTTCCTTTCTGCCCCTCAGAAGGATGGATCCTTTCTGGCCATTCAGGTCTCAGCTCAAGTAATGCTTTGTCACTGAAGCCTTCAGTGGGGGTATCAGTTCACGTATGCAATAGCCTGCTATCTCATCGTTTTACTTTCTGTGTACCCCACAACAGGATCCACATGTCCTTGAACACTTATGGATCTGCTGTTTCACTGTCTGCCTTCTGCATGCTTCAAGAAGGCAGGCTCAGCTCTGTCCTGACCAGTATGCTAGCCTCTGCATCCACAAAGGCACCTGGAGAAGGTAAGGGAATAACAGTCAATATTGGTTGAATGAATGAGTGAATTTGATCATCTCCTCCAAAAGTCAAACTTTATACTTCTCTTCTCCCTTAAAAAGCATCACTGTCACCCTCATGGGACAGGATATTGATGAAGCCTCACCATCTGCATAAGTCCAACCCTTGAACATCTTCATTCCCTTACTCCCCAAAGTCAGACAGGCACCAAGTTCAAGTGTGTCCACGCCCTGATAGGCTCCTAAAGCCATATTCTTCTGTCCTCTAGGACCATTTCTGGCCCCTGCCCCCTCACCTGGACCCCAGAGCCAGCCTTCTCCCTGGTACCCTGGATTCCAATTCTCTCCCCACACTGACCTGGCAGATTCTTCTCAAAACTATGTTGAATGTGACTTATGCACCACTCAAAGCCTCCAGCAGCTTCAGGACCAAGTCCAAGTTCCTCATCCTGGAATCTGAGACCCTTCATGAAGGGTGCAGTCACTTCTCTGTCTTGTTTCTCAGTGGTACTGCAGACACACTTGGCACTTCACAGCCCCCTGGCCAGAGAGTGACTTCACAAGGCTCCATGTACAAAGCCTTGTTTGTCCTCTGCAGCACCCTACTCCCTAGCCTTCAGGAATGCCAAGGACTCTGACCTTTTGAAGCTGGCTAGACATCTCCTGTATGTCCAGATCACCACTCTGCCAGATGCAGAAGGATATTTCTAACACTCCCTCTACTTAAAATCCTCCCATGAATCTACCACTCAACCTGGCATCAGCCTCTTTTCCCACCTCTGCCCTCATCCAACCTTGACTAGATAGCCCAGTAAATCATCTGACTTCACTGTTCACACCTCCAACTTGGGGCCAGTATGTCTGGGCTCATGCTCAGTCTGAGGTTCCCCTCCCACCCTCCAATGTCATCGCATAATCTCCTTTTCCCTGGCAATCACTCTCTCTCCAGCCTCACCCATAACCAATTATCCATTCCCTCAAACTTCATGCTCCTACCCAGGGTCGAGCATAAACCTCAGCACTCCAGGCAGGCAGACAGTCAGGGACACTCCATGTCCTCAAAGGGGAGACGCTTGCCTGGGTACTCCAGCCCGAGAGCAGAGTGACCCCCACTCAAGCACCCTCCCCTCGCTGTAGCTGCCTGCAGCCTGGCCCTGCCTACTTCAGGAACCTTTCCCAGACCATCCCCTTTTCTCAACGACTGCTACCTCCTCCGAGGAGGAAAGTGATTTCCAAGTTCAAGTCTCAGGTCCAAACAAAACTCCCCAGACTTTCTGCCTTCCTCTCTATACCGGCCCGGCCTTCCCTCGCAGGACTTCAGTCTCCAATGCCCACTGTCTGGGAGCCACCTCCCTCACCGAGGTCCTCACTGCACTGCTGGGCAGGACGCGAAGGACACTACACTCCTGACTCTGCCGGCCTCAGTCCCCAGGCGCAGCAAACTTCCGGGCCCTGAAGTGGCTGCAGGGATAACTTCCGGGGATGCTCTGACCCCGGAAAAGGGGGAGGGACCAGATTAGGGATAGGGAGTAGCAGGACAGCTCTCCGGCCAGAAACTCGCCCCGCAAAAGAAAGGTTCCCAAGGCATTCGGGTTCCACTCGACACCAACAATTCAAAAAGAATCAAAACTAATATTTTTTTGAGCCTGTCACAGCAGGCACCATGAGTTAGTATGAATAAGCAATAGAGCATTAAATGCTACCTTTGTACAGTATGTATGATATTTGTACAATAGGTATTATTTGTCCACTACCTACTGACATTCAGCCATCTCCCATTCATCCTGGGCATCCTGGAAAGGGAAGCGTGTCCCATTTTACTGATTGGAAAACTGAGTTCCACAATGAAACAGATTGCTCCCAGTCTATAAAGAGAAGCCGTGGCAGAGGTAGGGACCCAACCCCTACATCTCAACCCTGGCCAGGAAACCTAGGGAAAAGGGGCCTTAGAGTCCACAAATCATTCCCTATTTCATGAAAGGAAACTGAGGTGAAGAATGAGTCCTTTGCCTCATGTCATACAGCAAGTATCCAGTGTGACCAGGACCCAGGCCTCTACTCTCTGTACCAGAAATAAGAGAACCTATGAAGCCCCATTTGCCTGTCAATGATGCAGCCCAGTGGACCTGGACATGCTGGGCCTCCTACAAATGCCAGGGACAGAGCAGGCAGGTGTGAGTCTGATACAACTGGGGCTGATGTGTGGCCCCATGCATGAAGCAATGCCTTGGAAGATGCCCGAGGGCTTGATGACTTGCCATGAAGGTAGCACAGATGTGGGGCTGGAGCTCCCATTGGACCATTCTGTGGCTCTCAGGTACAGAGAGTTCTTGAATACCCACAAACCCTGTAGAAGAGTAGAGCTCCTGCCAGTTCCAGCCCAGGGCTCCAGTGGGAGTAGGTCATCTTCCACTATGTACATGGAGGGAACATCATTTCCATTGTAGTAGGAGACAGTCCTTTTAAGGGGGAACACAGGTCACCAGAGTGACGGGAAGAGGCCTGTGTAAGGGCAGGAGTCACCCTAGGGGAGAACGGGTCCATGGCCTCCTCAGAAACAGGTATAAAGTACTTGTGATCCTGAGCCTGAAAGAAGGGGACGAGGAATGAAACAAACCTCTCTAACCCACATCCCAAGACATGCATATCCCCCTCTGTGAACATGTTTCCCTTGGCTAATGCACCTTGAGGCCTTTTCTCTCTCTCTCCTGCTGACCCCTATAGACTTCCAGTATGCCCTGGAGTGGGACATCATCCAGTCTTCAACATGAGAGCTAAGAAACAAGTGCTACTTTGTCCCATTATGACACCAGAGCCAAGCTCTTCAACTGACATCTCCCAAGTTGGACATTGGAGACCCAGGGACACTGACTACTAAGGCCATAGATCTATGCCCAAGTCAGTAAGAGACTCAGTCTTCCCTAGTGCACTAGGACATGCTGAGCCAGCTCTCTGGTACTCCTGAGCAACTTGGGACAGAAGTAACAGGTATAAGAAACCCAGTAGATGGGCAGGATGTCCTGCTTCTCCCCTGTGCACAATTTGTCTGTGCAGATGTGTGCACAGCCAGTGACCAAGTATCGCCTTTGAATCAGGGCAGGACATGGGCCTGGAGGCCCAGAGGGAAGGCAAAAGGTGAAGCCTAAGGGAAGAGGTTCAAGATGGAGGCAGGAATCTATGATTGATGAGGATATACTCCAGGTCATCTTTGAATCCAAAGGAGCAACAAAAAACTGGGATGAATTCATTAACTCAGGAAGAGGTAAGCTCAGAGTTGAGGTGGCCCAAGAACTTTTCTGTATCCCCCAACCTTTATCTACCTCATCCTCCGTCCCCCTTCTACTTAGATCCCTCATGTTCCACTGACGTGCATCTTAGTCATTCTTTCAATGAATGTTTATAAAGACTCTCCTGTGTATACCAGCCTCTGGGCCTAAAAGAGTGAGAGTCCCTGTCTTCTTCCATGAGGCTACAGTTCTTATAGACTGGTCTTTATCAGGTAGCTGTTGTGACAAGAAACTCTCTTAGCCCTTATGGGGCAACAAAACCAAAATATCAAGATATATCCTCCACTTTACAGATCAGGCCATTGAAATTCAAAGAATACTCAGGCTGTCTTCAGAGTTACTAAGGGACCTTTTATAAGCAAAGGCTAGTATTTCAAGGGAGGTGGTCATTTCATTTATCAAATTCAACTTTAGCACTTTGCAAATGAGGAAACTGAGGCCCAGAAAAGTGAAAGCTGACCTTGGGTCAGCAGCAGGTGGACAGTAGAGCTGAATTAACATCAGTGCTGGGAAGGTCTCCGCCCACTCACAGATGGGGAATCATTGCAGGCCCCTCCTCCGTGAGATGGGTGCAGGGGTGCCACTAGTAGAAAGCTCAGGTGGAAATGAAGCACACCTTCCTTAGGGAGGGTCATCTGGGAAAACGGGTCCCAGCAATGGTGCATCTCTCAGCCCTCAAGGGTGTGGCTTGAGGCCAACAATCCATATGCTAGGTGTGGGTGCTGGAAAGGAAAAGAAAGGAGAAACCTAGTGGGACCTTTGAGTTTTGTCTCTGAGAGTCCTGTAAGTTCACGAAGAGACTATCTTTTTCCTCCTACACATATGAAATTAGTTCTATGAATTCTATCTAGCTGTGTGAATTCAGCAGCATATGGCCACAGCCATCTTGAGTCACAGCTGCCAGAGTATCCCCAGGTCCTGGCACCAGAAATGTGACTCTTTGATATTAGCTTAAGATAAACTAGGTACATTTCGGCCAGCATGAAGTCACTTATGTCCTAACCAGTATATACAGCCCTCCTCTGACACAAATTTCAAGGATCTACTTGATCTTCTGCTGTCCATGACCATGCTTCTGCTAGTAAAGCTCTCAAAAGTGGGACCCTGTGCAATCCTGGGTCAGTGCGCCTCTTCTTCAGTCTCCTGGCCCCTTGTGACTGGTTCGCAGACACTGGGTTGGGACACACACACACACACACACACACACGAACCCCTTTGGAAACCTGGTTTGCATTTTTACACATAAAACACAACTTGACCTAATTCAAGTGCCCAGCTGCTACTATTTTGGACAGACAGCTGCTACTATTTTGGACAGACGTGTCTACAGGAGAGGACAATAAACAGGCAACTATGATGCAACACTAGCTCCAAGAGGCCAGGAGGAGCAGACGCTCCAACTGAGGGAGGGTCACAGAATTGGGAAGGTTTTTCCAGAGGAGATGTCTGAGTTCAGACTTGTGGTCACAGGAGAATAGGTTGGAATGGGGAACAGCTAGTGTAGTTGCAGGCAAAGTGAATGGAGGGTGCAAAATCCAGGACTAGAAAAGCACAGACAACTGCTCATCTTTCAGAGCCCAGCAAGGGGCGATCCTGACTGGAGACAAACACATTGCCAGCCTGAGGAACTTGAATTGTGTGCTGCTGGCACTAGGGCTTCATGGGGGAACACAGTTACTGGGCAGTAGAAATGTTCCTCTGAAACCGGTGGCCTTGAGCAGTGCAGGAGAAGCTGAGGAGTGAGAAAGGAGGCAAGATCGCTTTTGGGAGGAAATGAGTTGCCCCAGATGAACAGGTTACATATAAACCAGTCTTCAGAAATCTGGGTTTCATTTTACACATAAAACACAACTTGTCGTAATTCCATGACAACCCAAGACACACCTGCAGGTGTGACAGTAAGAGTGCTCAGGGAGGTGTCATGTTGCATGTGGCCAGAGTGCAAAGTGGCGAGAGGAGAGTTTGGCAGGCACTGCCTCCTGAAGAGCTCTGTCTCACACACTCCAAGACGAAGAGCTCACACACCGCCCCGGACCCTCTCAGGCTGAAGAGCTGCATTTCTCATGTTGGCTCCGGAAGGAACTGTGGAAGGCTTTCTACCTTGTGGAAGATCTTCGCCTGCACGTTTTGATGGGGCTACTGAATTGAGAGGTGAGGCCCTGGAGGTTGGTGCTGCCACCCAGAAGACAAAGCGTTAAGTTCTGAGGTCGGGAGGGATGTGGGAGGATGGGAGACCCCATGAAGAAGGTGAGATGCAGAAACGAGTTCAACCGGCCAAACTAACAGCGCTAGTTCCCCTGTGTTCCACACCATCCGTGCAAAGGCACTGTGCTTGGTACTTTTGTATACGGCTTTCTTTCTTTCCCTTGAGCGGCAACAGAATCATTTCTGTTTCGCGAATGACAACAGGATACGCAGAGGGAGGTCACACTCCAGAACGCGCGATGGACTGAGCCAGAAGCCGCTGACACACAGGCCTCCATCTAAGGAGCCTGGCTCTTTCGTTCGGTCTTCGGAGGCCAGTTCCCGCCCCACACCGCTCGGCCTGCGCTCCGGGCCCTTCTAGCCGCGCCCCGCCTCTCTATGGTCCTCCCGCCGACCCCTCTGCGCTCCGGCTTCCTCTCGTTGCCTTCCGCCCGGGCCGTCTACCCGCCGCCGACATCCCGCTGGTGACACCGCCTCCCCTCCGACCTCGTCGGTTCTGGAGCCCCCGGCCCGCCGCGCCCATCAGACCCGTTATCTGGGCTGCCTGTCTGGTCCGCCGAGCAGAAACGGCGGCCGCAGGACAGCGGCTTTAGGGGCGGGCCGGTGAGGGCGGGGCCGGCCGCCCCGGGGACGCGCGAGGGGAAGCGAGGCCCCGGCGCCTGCCAGGTGCTGCGGCCGGACTCGCGCCCGGGACGCGGGTCCGCGCCCTGCCCGACCTGCCACCTCCGCTCTCAGGTGGGAGCCGCATGATCTCAGCCGCAGAGGAGTGTTCTGTCTCTCCATTCTCGCTCCGACCCAGCCGGGGACCGACGGACCCGGATAGTTGCATAGACTGGGGGCTGAGGCCCAGGGTAGGAAAGGGCGGCTCTCAGAACTCAGCCAGTCTCGGTCCTGGGCTCCCAGTCCTCAGAGCCAAAGGGCTCCCCTGTTTTAAAATGGGCAGAGGGGTTGGTAACAGGAAGGTTCCCACCAGAGGCCTTAGGGCCCCTACAACAAGGCTCCAGTCTGAACCCTAGCCTCATCCCTTTAGGCTCCCCCTTCATGGAAGCAAAGCAGCTTTACACTTTAAACACGAAGCGCTCAGTTTGGAGGGGCCTCACCGGCCTAAATGCTTCCTGAGTAAGGAATAACCATGATTCAAAGATTATTTCAGATTAGTCACTGCTCAAAAACTGCAACTCTGGCAGACCTGTAATCCCAGTGGCTTGGGAGGCTGAGGCAGGAGGATCGTGGCTTCAAAGCCAGCCTCAGCAACAGGGAGACCCTGTCTCTAAATAAAATGCAAAATAGGGCTGTGGATGTGGCTCTGTGGTCGAGTGCCCTCGTTATGGGGTGCAACTTAAGAACAGAGCGCTCACCACTGAGAAGTCCAAATTTGAGAGTCTTTATTAAACCGGCCAGCTGTCTCACACAACACCCCAAAAATGGTTATTGGGAGAACAGCCCCAACCATAGAGTTGTAGGGGTTCTTATACCAAAAACCAGTACATCAATCATAAGTGTCTGTTGCTATGATTCAAAATTATAAACTAACATGGGATCTGAAATCACCAGCAGAAGGGAAGGTGGGTCAAAATGACCTCACTTAGGTACAAACTAAAGAATGGTTACTAACATCTAGACAATCGCTGTTGACATCACCATTGACATGGTACATTGTTTTGGAAAACAGGAATAAAAAAGAACGATTTTTCATAAGAATTGCCATTTCGTCATTTTGTGTTGCCAAACATGTCATGCTAAATAATTGATGACGGGTACAGAGATGGGCATTCCCATGGGAGAAGCATTTCCTACCTAACATGGAGTCTCAGAGCAAAATGGAGTCTGTTTAGTCATTGTCCATATAGCCTGGCCTATACCGTTTCCATGAAGCCAAATCTGTCAGTCCATCACACACTGAGTTCAATCCCCAGAAACCACCCCCCCCAAAAAAAAAACCCTGTAGCTCTGTTAAATTCTCACATGCAAGAAATTTGATTAGGATTTTCCCAAACCTGACAACAATGCTAAAACTACAACAGTTATGAACCTGAAATAAAAATTTTACTACATTATCAAAAATAAATATGTGTATATATATTTATTAATTTTAAATCAAATGTATATGTACATAGATAGATAGATAGTGATAGGAATTGAACCCAGAGTTTCATGCATGGGCTGTCTACCACTGATCCAGCCTTTATATATATTTTTTGGTTTTGGTCATTAAACCCAGGGGCACTCTTACTAATGTGCTATATCCCCAGCCGCTTTTATTTATTTATTTATTTTGAGACAGGATCTTGTTAGTTGCCAGGCAGAGCCTGTAAGACTGGCCTTGAACTTGCGATCCTCCTTTGTCAGGCTCCCAAGTAGGGAATTGCAGGCATTTGCCACCACACCAGCTCCAAAAATGAAATGTTTGATCAACCATATTAAAGCAAAGATTGATTATCTTTCTATTCTATGCCTAAAATGGTATTAAAGCCTGGCATGGAGGCGTATGCCTGTAATCCCAAGCCCTGGGTTTTATCTCCAATATAATAAAGGAGAAGAGAAAACAAAATGGTATTACAAAATTGTTGTATGAAGTGTAGTTAAGAATGTAAGATAAAAAGCATTATAGAACTGTCTCGGGCGATGAGAAATTCATAAAAATTTTATCCTTTAAAATTTGGGATTTGCATATGATAATTATTATCCTTTAAATGAATTGATTGGGCTTTCTTTTCTCATACTTAATGCTCCTGGGTATGTGTTGTTTTGAACTTTCATTGATGTGCCCTTTTTCTTAATTCTCTTAGATTTCTTCCTGCCTTTCCAGGTAGTCCAGGTTTTGCTGGCTGACTAGGTTCAGTGAGCTCCTTCCCTACGCTGGATCTCATTTCCCCCCATCTGTGCAATGAATTGGGCTTACCTGCTCTGCGCTCCTTTCTGTCCCTAGAAATGTCAGAATGAAAGTGAACTGAGAAACAAGGAATTCCTCTTTGGTGAGCACAACCTGGTCTACCTCTGGACGGTACCCAGTGAGCCTACAATAAGCATCAGTTAACCTGCTGACGTTAAGCCATTGAGAGACCCAGACAGGGAGGCCTGAGGAGGACCTCTTGGTGGTTTACTACTGGCTTAGGACTTCAGGCAACCATCATTACTAGATTTTTTTTTTCATTACTAGCTTCTATTCCCTCATTTATTCATGTCACAGTCAGTACACGTATGTCTTTTTTCATAGACATTTACACTTATTCATTGATTCACTAATTAAAAATGTTTTTATTGAACATTCTGTCATGACAAAAATACAAATTAAAAATTAAATAAGAATGTTTTTGAATACCTCAACATCCCAGATACCAGCGCGTGTGCACAGCTACTGGAGGGACTGATGAAGACATGGTCTCTCACTTCCAGGGGCTTGCACTCTGACATGGATAAGCCATGACTTGGGAGTTTTCAAAAATCGGATTTTAAATATTGGCTGCAGGTTCCCGATACCAACATTTTATTTTGAGAATTTTCAGAGAAAAGCTGAAAGGCTTGCACAGTGAACATACACATTATGTAGGTTGTTTGTTTTGGTTTTGGTTTTGGTTTCGGTTCCAACCCAGGGCCTTGCACATGCTAGGCAAGCACTCTGCCACAGAACCACACCCCCAGGCCTTTTTATTTTATTTGGAGACAGGATCTGGCAAAGTTGCCCAGGCTGACTTCAAACCTGCCTTCCTCCTGCCTCAGTTTCTGAAGTAGCTGCTGGGATACTGCATAAGTTTATAATGTTTAAATATCATCTACACTTTACCCTGAAAACCAGTCATTTTTAAAAACACCTTTATTGATATATGACCCACCCACCCTACAGTTCATCCACTTGGATGGCACGATTCCATGGCTGAGGGCATACATCACTATGGCCATTCTCACCACAACCCTGCCAAGATGGTGTTATGGGGCCCAATGTGAAGATGTCAGGTGAACACTAGAGGAGACACCACTTGCCCAAAGCTGCAGATATGTGCACGTATCGCCATGGTCAGTTTAGAACACGTTCACCATCCCCACGCCCTCCCTCATTCCCTCACCTCCAGTCACTCGCCACTCGTCCTCAGGAAACTCTAACCTGGGTTTTGCTCCTGTAGATTCCCCTGGTCTAGATGTGTGGTGTGAATGAAATCATATACTGTGCGTACTATGTGACCATTTCTGTCTGGCTTATTTCACTTAATGTTTTTTTTTTTCTTTTTCTTTTTTTCCTTTTCTTTTTTTGTATTGGGGATTAAACCTAGGGGTCTTAGCCACTGAGCCACATCTCCATCACTTTGTTATATTTTATTTAGAGACAGGATCTTGCTGAGTTGCTTGTAAGTTGCCGAGGCTGGCTTTGAACTCATGACACTCCTGCCTCAGCCTCCCCAGCCACTGGGATTACAGTGTCCAACTCACTTAAGGTCTTCAAGGCTCATGCATATTATAGCAGGTGTCAGTACTTAATTTCTTTTTATGGTCAAATAATGTTCCATTGTATGGATATGCCACATTTCATTCATCCATTTGTCAGTTGATGGACATCTGGGTTACTTCTGCACTTTGGCTATTATGAAAAAATGCTGTTTGTGAGCACTTATGTATTTATTTCTTGGACACATAACTAGGAGTGGAATCTTTGAACCATATGGTGAGTCTTTTAACCAATCAGTTTTAAAGGACAAGCAAGGCATGATGGTGCATGCTGGTAATCCCATGCTGAGGAAGCTGAGGAGGCTGAGGCAGGAGGATGGCAAGTTTGAGTTGGCCTGAGCAACTCAGTGAAACCCTGCCTCAAAATTAAATACAAAGGGTTGGGGATGTAGTCAAATAATGTAGCACCCCTGGATTCAATCCTCATGAACTTTTTTTGTTTTTGTTTTTGAGGCAAGGAGTCCAGGACCAATGAGGTGAGGTGGCACACTCAGGATTTCATAGTAAGAAAGTGAGAGAGGGGCTGGGGATATAGCTCAGTTGGTAGAGTGCTTGTGTTGCAAGCACAAGGCCCTGGGTTCGATTCCCCAGTACCCCCCCCAAAAAAAAAAAAAAAAAAAGAAAGTGAGAGAAAGAAGCAAGGCAGGGGCTGGTCTCAGTGGTGGAGCACTTTCCTGGCATGTGTGAGTCACTGGGTTCAATTCTCAGGACCTCATAGTAATTAATTAAATAAAGGACCATTGACAACTAAAAAATATATATATATATATGAAAAGAAGCAAGGAAGGATCCCGTATCTTCTGATCCCAAGCAGACTCTTTATGTCATCTTATGTTGGTTTCGTGTAGCCTCAGGTCGTGTGATAGGCTGTCCGTGCCAGGCCAGGCCCCAAGGGCCTCAAGAAAGGCAACAGGAAAGGGGCAATAAACCCAGAGTTATTCAGCACCAGTTGCTTCCAGGATTGAGGCTGGACCCTTGGTGTTCTGTGGTGCTTTCACCACAACCCTGCCAAATGGTGTAAGGGTGCTTACTTTGCTGCTGTCAGCTGGACACTGAGAGGAGACACCACATGCCCAAATTTGCACAGCAAATGGATAAACAGATCTGGACCCATGTTTTCCATCTTTTAAAACTTACGGTTGTTCAATTGAAGCACACTTTCCTCTTCAAATATTTAATGATCTCAAGATCCAGTAAACGAGTCTTTATTGCAAAGATCCAGTCACTCACTAACTCACTGGGGCATCTACGTGCCTTCTCTGTGGCTGCAGAGATGAAATCATCCTGACTCTCAAGAAAGGGAGAGCAGAGAACGAGTTGTGCCCCAAATATCATTTGACAAATGGGGAACCACTTAACACCCACAGAGTGGCAAACATTTAAAAGTTTGTTCAACTAGTGGTTGGTAAGGATGTCAACCAAGGGGGACACCAGTCATTGCTGGTGGGCGTGTAAATTGGTAGAAATAATTCTAGCTAACACATGACCTACTTTGTATCATACACTATTCAAAACATTTTAGAGACTTCTTCATCCTTATAGGGACTGTGTGATGTATGATCTTACTTTTGTGAATTAGGAACCTGACAGGAATGGCTACTTGTCTATTAGACTCAACAAGAACATGCAGTGCCTGGAGCCCATGTACCCTAAGGGACTCACACACACATTTTAGTTTATTTTTATATTACAAGAAAATCAGGCAGGATGGTGCACACCTGTAGTTCCTGCTACCTGGGAGACTGAGGCAGGGGATCTCTTGAACCCAGAAGTTCAAGTCAGGATTGGGCAACATATTGATACCCCGTTTCAAAAGCAATCAAAAGAAAAACATAATCCATGTTTGGTTATGTTCATCTATATACCAGAGTAATTATAAAATATAATCTGTAGTGTATTTTAGGGTTGAAAGGACCCACAAAGATACAGTTTCCCGGGTCCATGAAAACCATAATGCATTATTAAATGCCTTACCCAAGATTTCCCAGTAAGTTATGGAGTCATTGTAATTCCACTGTGGCTGAATTTGCTTGATCAAACTCCTTGATCCAGCAATTCAGCTCCCAGGTGGATAATCTGTATCTCCCAAACTTGGTTGATATTGTTGCTGCTCTTTGTGGTGCTGGTGATAGAACACAGGGTCTGTGATGCTAGGCATGCACTTTACCACTGAGCTACATCCCTAACCTCCAGGGGTATCAGAGAAAATGCCCTTTGGTTTCAAGGAGACATGAGCAAGGGTGTTTGTGGCAATGTTGTTTGTAATAATAAAATTTTGGGCCAATCCAAAACAATACCAAGGCAGGGGAAATTAGAGTTTGCACTGTTATATAATTTACTGTCAAATTTTAAAACATGCAGAACAAGTTCATATCTTTTCATACATATAGCAAAAATTTTTTAAATATAAGCATGAGCCAGGTGTGGTGGTGCACAACCTGTCGTTTCAGCGACTTGGGAAGCTGTGACAGGAGGATCCAAGTTCAAGACCAGTCTCAGCAACTTAGTGAGACCCTGTCTCAAAAAACAAAACAAACAAAAAGCCATGCATGAGAATGAGGAAGAGCAAATGCAAAACCTAATAACCCCAGGCAAGGGAGAGAGGAGAATGAATGTCCAGGTACACAGAAGGCTCAGACTAGACTGTATGAGTTATGTACATTTTAAGTGTTGTTTTGTTGAGGATGAGGAATTATATTATTCTGTATTCTTTCCTATGCAGAAGTGTTCGTAACAAAATAAATATAAGTAAAAGATGTGTATCAGTTGAGATAGGTTATGCTGCAGCAAAAACAAACCAAAGATCAAAGGAATTAACGCAACAAAAGTTTATTTTAAAGGCTACCTATCTGGGCTGTGGGTGAAGCTCCATGATAGAATGTGTGCTTAGCATGATTTAGGACCTGGGGCACAGGAACCATCTCAAAGTTCAGTGGCTCAACATAACAATGATTGTTTTAAGCGTTATACATCCAAGGCACCAGCTTTGTGTTCATTAGTCACTCCGGAGCCCAGGCTGATGGAAACTTCACTTTGACCAACAATCTCCGCCAAACCCGGGAAGAATGGAAGGCTGTGGATCGCTCTATGGCTCTTAATGCGTGCTGAGGGGGACACACATCACTTTCACCTGCAAAGAAAATCGCACGACTACATTTAACTTCAAAGAAAAATGCAACCCTACCGTGTTCCCCGAAGGGACAGCAAACTTGGGAGCGACCGTCACATTTATGGTTCTCCTGCCCTGCCAAGGAAACAATGTAAGAGTGTTCCGCGGTTCTTCGACGTCTCTTTCCTCCCGGGGCTTTCACGACAGTGCTGAGTTCTGTCCAGGAGAAAGGGGAGTGTTCCAGGGAAGGGCAGTGACGCACTCAGGCACGCAGCCAGGCCGCAGAAAGAGCACGGAGCCCTGTCCTTGGTGCTGCCGCAGCCTCTGAGTTTGCGCTCTCTCCTCCAGGCATCCCCGCTCGCGCGGTTTGCTTCCTCTCGGGACCACCTGAGCTGCTGTTTACTGAGAATCTTTCTCGACACCGACTTAAAAAAATTTTTTTTAGTTGTTGGTGGGTTTTTATTTTTCATTTATTTACTTGCGGTGCCAAGAATCGAACTCAGTGCCTCACACATGCCAGGCAAGCGTTCTACCACTGAGCCACAGCCCATCGACACCGACTTTTTTAAAAAAGCCTTTTATTCATGAACTTACTTCGCATCACTACGTTATCACGAGCCACGCCGAGAAGGCAACCACAGAAACGTTTGCTATGAAAACGACACGCAGTTCTTCCACTCTCTGAGGCTCCACCGAGCAAGCTTCGGGTCTGCTAGTGCCGGTTTAAAAGGGGCGTCTGAATCCCTCGCCCGGTGATGCAGACAACCCAGCGCCACGCTACATCTCTCCTCGCCGGCCACCTTCCCGCAGGAAGAGCTGACAGTGGCCCGGGAGACCCGCCCTGGCCCCGCCCCCTCCGCCCTGCAGTGCGCCGGCGCAGAACCTCTTACGCCAGCCCGAGCCCCGCCCCCTTGGAGAGCGACCATTGGCCTCGGGGACCGGGCTTGGGCACAAGATGGCCGCCGTGCGCCCGGAGCACCCGAGTCCGAGCTCACCGACCCCGGAGTCACGATCCCTGGAGCCGCCGGACCTGGTGCGGGCGACAAAGGGGCCTGCGCGGGGTGGCTCGAGGCGGGAGGCGGGGCGGTCGCAGGGCAGGGGGCGGGGCCTATGAGGGTTGACGTGGGTGGAATCAGGGTGCCTGCCCTGGGGGCGGAGCTTCTTGAGTATTTTCTGGGGCGGGGCTTAGGGAGGAGCCTATGGGGTTGGGGCGGGGCATAGGGGGCGGGGCCTAGCGACCGGGGTTGTCTGTGGGGCAGGATTGGGTCGTGGGTGAGGAATCTCAGGGATTCGTTTGCATAATTAGGGTAATGCCTTCATGGGGGCGGGGTCTCCGGAAAATTCTTGGGCTAGTCAACTTGCCTGGAGGTTCCAAAGGTGACCCTGAAAGGGAGTAATTATCAGGTCACTATGTTGGGGTGGAGGGATGTCTATGTCTCGGTAATACCCACAGGAGAATTTGCGGGGAGGAATGGGTTTCCCAAATGACTTTGGAACCTCCTCCTCGTTCCCCTCATTCAGGATGGAGAGTAACTGAGTACATTCATTCATTCAACAAACATTTACTGAGCTGCTGTTCAGGGTCTATAATGGAGAGGTGCCCAAGACAGACAAGGATTGTGTTCTCTTGTAGCTTGCCATCCTGTGAGAGGAGAGAGACTATAAATGAGATTTTTGCGATACGTTCTATAAAAGAAATAAAAAGTGAGCTGATAGAGTGGGGGTTGGGGAGCTAAATTTAGACGACAGAGGTCAGCTGGGTGCCGGCTTCTTTTTATACTGGGGTCAGAGAGATAAGCAGGAGTCAGATCAGGGTGGCTATTATAGTGACGGTTTGGGGTTCTTTTGGACCTGTGGGAGGGTTTTGAGTGGAAAAGTGGCTTCATCTGATTTACATTTTCAAGAGCCCATTCAAGGGAGGTGGATTATAAGGGGACAGAGGTGGGAACAGATTCCCTCTAGGAGGCTCTTTCAGCAGGAGAAGCAAGAAACCACAGGGGTTTGAACTTGGGTGGAGAAGAGAAAAGCCTGGGTCCTTGAGGTATTTGGGGCAAGAGGGAAGAACTGAGGGCTCACAGCAGCATCCTGGGCTTGGAAACAACCTACTAGTGGAGGGCGCCCTGGCCTGCAGTGGAGCAGACCTTTAAGAAAGTGGGGGCCTATGGGGAGGTCTCCAGGCAGGGCCCACAGGCTTCTCTGTTCTTCTCCCTCTCCCAGGTCCTGGTGCCTGATGATGGCCATCCCGCCACACCCCCAAGTGACCTCATCGAGATCCAGGTGGTAAAGGTCACAGACACTTCGCTGGTACCAGAGCCACCAGAGCCAGGCTCTTTCCACTGTGCCTTGTGTCCAGCTGCCTTCCGACTGGTCTCCGAGCTGCTGTTCCATGAACATGGCCACGTGGCAGGCGCGGATGGTGGCGGGCAGGGTGGGGACCCAAGCCGGTGTCACGTGTGTGGTCACAGCTGCCCGGGTCCCGCCAGCCTCCGCGCTCACTACAGCTTGCACACGGGGGAGCGGCCCTACCGCTGCCCCCTGTGCCCGCGGGCCTTCAAGGCCTTAGCGCCACTGCTCCGGCACCAGCACCGACACGGGCTGGAGCCGGGCACCTCCGGCAGGCCTCCACAAGCCGCAGCAGCTGGAGAGCCAAGCCCCGGGGTGCCGCAGGAGAGGTCGGAGGTGGTGATGGCCGCTGCGGCTGCTGGCGCAGCCGTGGGGAAACCCTTCGCCTGCAGGTTCTGCGCCAAACCGTTCCGCCGCTCTTCAGACATGCGAGACCACGAGCGGGTGCACACCGGTGAGCGTCCGTATCACTGTGGCATCTGCGGCAAGGGTTTCACGCAGTCCTCGGTGCTGAGCGGGCATGCCCGCATCCACACTGGAGAGCGCCCCTTCCGTTGCACCCTCTGCGATCGCACTTTCAACAACTCCTCCAACTTCCGCAAGCACCAGCGCACCCACTTCCACGGGCCTGGGCCTGGGTTGGGAGACTCCGGAGGCCAGTTGGGATCATTGGTGGCTGAAGGGTCAGGGAGTGGGACAGGCAGCACCCTGGAAGGGGGCCGTGGGGAGATGGTGAAGGCGAAGGTGAAGGTTGACCAGTAGGCTGGGAGAGCAGGGCTGGGGGCAATAATTCTTGAAAAAGGAGGCTGATTGCAGGGGAGGGTGTGGGCGAAAGGAGGCAGGGCCAGAGTGGGTAGGGAATGAGCCGCTGGTGTTGGAGCATAAAGGGAGAGAACCAAGTTGTGGACTCCCAGAGACCCACATTACACCTGTGTGAGATGCCACAGAGGTGTTGATGCAGCCCTGTGTGTGCCCAGCTAAACATGAGGACCACAGGAAGCACTTCACTGCCGTTTGCATCCTTGTTAGGTTGTCCTTGGGCAAAACAGCCTGTTACAAAAGAACCTGGACACTACAAAGGAGAGCCACAGTTGAGTGGAAGGTGGGAAAATCAGGGGTATACCAGTGTTCCTGATCTAGTCCTGCAGAATGCTGGACTAAGTTGGGTGCTCCCTGAAGTGGACTGTGATGGAATCTTTTGCCTACCTCATTATACTGCACTGGACCTGAGTTGTATACAAACCCCCAGGCAGAAGATGCCCCCAGGTCATCTGTAAAGAGACCCAGAAGGTCCCCAAGTCACAGCTGAGAGCACTGAAGCCTCAAGGATGTAAGCCTAACCATAGGAATTGCATTCAGCACTGCTGCCTCTGCCCCCATGGTGGTTCCTCCTTAATCCATCCAGAGGCAACTGAGAGCAGCAAACAACCACCTGCTAACCCCTTTCTGAAGTGTTAGGCTTGGAGCCTGTGGTCCAACATATCTGCAAAGAAGCCTTAGGTTTCTCTGATTTCCTCCACTCTGAATTTGAAGCAGCTTATTGCTTAGTCCCAGGCAGTCCCAAGGAAGGACTTACTAATGGCAGCATGGCATTCGGGCCCAGCTGTGGAACAAGGAGGACTGGGGGCTGGAGGTGGGAAATCTTGTCTGTTCTATTAAAGGACTTGATGAAGGGGTTCTCTTTGTCAGTCTGGTATCTGGGTTGTCTGCTTTGGGGAAGTTGGGGAACAGAGCCATGCTGTAGTCTTGCCATGAACATTTAAGTTGCACTGTACCACTTCCCAAGCCTGTGTTCTCATCTTGAGAATGTGATTGACTAGGTGCTGGGTCTTCAGACCTTTCATTTCCAAGTGGGAGAAGGGTTTGGGAAGACTGGTACAATGTAGGGATGCCTGCAGATGTCCTGATCCAACATCGAGGTCGTAAGCACATTTGCTTAGTCCTGGTCTGCTCATGAGACAATAGGCCACTAGTGTCAGTCCCACTTAGCCAGCACCACAAGACAGCCTGCAGGGACTTAACTCACCCATTTGCCCCAGAAAAACACCTGTGCTCCCCATCTCAGGAACCTGGACATTCCTCCCTCACCTAACCCCTTACCAGTTTCTTGTGTTGAACACTTAAGTATCTGTGACATTTGGATACTTCTTTTCCTTGTCACTATTCTTATAGACCAAGCCAGCAGTGACCTCACAACTTTACTGCATAGCAGCCCAGCTGAGGCCTTCCCCACTCCATTCCCCCACACTGGAGCCATGTGTATCCCTGGCACCAATCCACAACTCCTTGTGCCTTTGAGAAGAGATCACAAATGTAAACACCAGAACTGTGTGGCCAGATTAAAGGCAAAAGTACCTGCGAGGTGAAATATGGCAACTGACACTTGGGCTCGGTGTTGGGATTCAACAAGGAGTGGTGGGATTGCCAGCAAGTGGGGCATTTACACCTCAGATAGTAATGGCTACTCAGCACCAGCAGGGATGCAGACTGGGTTGATAGATTTGTCCAAGGTTTTCAAAGTTCCATTTTAACATTATGTAAAATCCTTTGATTTTACAATGTTGCCAGCTAAGCCACACCCAGGGCCTTTGGCATACTATGCAAGGACTCTACCATTGAGCTACATCTCCAACCCTCCAAAAAAATTTTTTTTTTTTTAATACACAAGTTAAATATTTTGAATTGCATCCAGCCTGGCAGCTGCCAGTTTTCAGCCTTTGGCCTAAAAAACTTCCAAACCATACAATTTAGAATTCAAGCCCTTCGGGATCCAGCCGCACATCCACTCCAACCTCCAGCTACTAGTAGATTTTAAATTCTCCAGAATAGCTGGACTTCGTTAGATACACCTTATCCTCTTCCTGGGATTATTTGCCCATGGCTTTACCTGGCAAGCCCTTGTTGCTTTATCCCACTGTTCAGGTCTCATGCGCCCTGCACGGAAGCTTTTCTAAGGCTCGTCCCAGTCTGGGAGGTGACTGCTCCATGCTCCCTCAGTCTGCAGTGACACTTCACTTCCAATTGACCTCTGAGCCCTGGAGCACTGGTATAGGCCTGTTTCATGGTAGGTCTGCAGCACTAGAATTTGGCAGCCACACGGGGTTGCTGCCTTCTTGTGGGTCACCTTAGACCTGCCCAGGCAGTGCCTCTCACCATGTCATCGTCAATTTCAGTATTAAAGTACCCAGAGATTGGAGTCCCAATTCTACCAAAAAGTGGCCAGGCATCCTCAGAGCTTCTTGGTTTTCCAGGACCCCAGGCTCCTCTTCTGACAAATGGGATGAATAAACGCACACTGCAGGACATACATCACACAGTCCTGAGAACCAAAATGGGAGTTGTGGAAGGATTGTTTTTGTGTAAGTACTGGGAATTGAACCCAGGGGTGCTTTGCCATTGAGCTACATCCCCATCCCTTTTTTTTTTTTTTTCCTCATCCCTTTTTATTTTTTGTTATGAGACAGGGTTGAACTTGAACTTGCCATTCTCCTGCCTCAGTCTCCCAAGTTGCTGGGATTACAGAAATGCACCACCATGCCTGGCCTGAAAGGGCTTTTGAAACCCCAAATCATGGTCCTGGAGAAGCAGGTGCTATGAGCGAGCTGTAAATGTGAGTCCACATGAGGCCATGATGTGCCTGACGGGAGTTCTCCAGTCTTCCTGGAGGGTGAGGGCTGTGTCCAACTCACCCATTCCCCAGCTTGGGACCTAGCAGACAGGAGGCTTCAGGAAATGGTGGCAAGTGAACAAAGGCTGAAGGTGCCCTGAAGGGCAGTCTGCAGCCCTGGTCAGCTCCTGAGGGGAGACTCTACCTGTTTTGCTAATTTCCATCTACCCAACCCATAGACCAATGCTGGGAATGTGGCCAAGCCTCAGCTAAAAAAAAGCCCAGCTAAAATGGTGTGAGGCAGAGGGTGCCTGGGACTCACAACCCTGAGGAAACCAACGTTCTCAGCCTTGCATTTTGCCAATGTTTAACGCCCACTCTCCCTGAGATTTGAGGACAAACTCCAACCACCATGTTGATAAGATTTATTGTTCTCTGCTCTGTACAAGCTGCGTCTGCCACCCCACCCCCCACCCCACAATCCAAGAGCACCCAGAAGCCCCTTTGTCCTCCCAACTCACTCAGTGCTGTCCAGCCAGATTTCAGGGGTGTGGGTGGGGGCAGTTCAGATCCATATCCACCAAAGAGCTCCCAGGGCAGAATGCTGCTGGGGGTGGCTGCTGAGGGTTATGAAAGAGGGTTGGACAGAGGGTTAGGTTCGGTGTCTGACAGAACGAGGGGAGGGTCAGAGGGCCAGGATGGGAGTGATTCAGTCTTGATTTGTAGGGCATGGGCCCTGAAGGAGGCTCAACCACCTGAAGTTCGGAAGGATGGGTGATAGTGAGGAATGGGGGACAGTCTGTTCAGCAGCCCCAGGAGCAGGGAGTCAAGAAGGGACATCTGATTGGAGTGGCAGATGGGAGCTCTGGGATCAGGCATCCTTCCCCAGGGCTCCTGCCCCTGGTCCAGGGCCCCCTAGGCCCTCCGCCTTGTGCACCAGACGGTGTTTCTTCAGGCCATAGGTGTTGGCAAAGCCCTCCCCACAAGAGGAGCAGCGGAAGGGCCTGCCACCCTGATGGGCCGCCAGGTGCTTACGGAAGTAGCCGGGATCCTTGAAGGCCTTGAGGCAAGCGGGACAGCGTAGCTCAGGTCGAGGGGGCTCGTGGGCGCGCTGATGGCGCAGCACAGAGCTCAAGTAGAAGAAGCCCTTGCCACAGTGCTCACAGCGGTAGGCCCGCTCCCCCAGGTGCAGCCGCTGATGCTCCAGCAG
The DNA here is from genome assembly GCF_902686445.1 of Sciurus carolinensis. NCBI lineage: Eukaryota > Metazoa > Chordata > Mammalia > Rodentia > Sciuridae > Sciurus > Sciurus carolinensis. The sequence goes on along the minus strand of NC_062228.1, from coordinate 65,286,375 downwards.
GTTGGAGCGGTAGCGGAAGGTCTTGCCACAGGCACCGCAGCGCTGGGGCCGAGCCACCGCGTGCAGCCGCCGGTGCTCCGCCAGACTAGAGGATTGTGCAAAGCGCTTGGCACACACGCCGCACTTGAAAGCCCGCTCTCCAGTGTGCACCACGCGGTGCTGCCGCAGGTACCAAGAGCGCAGGAAACCTCTGCCACACACACCACAGCGATAAGGCCGCTGCTCTGTGTGGCAGCGCTGGTGGCGCATCAGCAAGGCCGCCTCCCAGAAGCGCTTCCCACATACCGGGCAGCGGAAACCCCGCTTCTGCCGATGGCTGCGCCGGTGCAGGAGCAAGTCGTAGGCGCCAGCAAAGCTCTGGCCACAGAGGCCACAGCCCAGGGTCCGACGCACCAGGTGGACATACTTATGAGTCACTAGGCCCAGGAAATGCTTGAAGCTCTGGCCACATGTGGCACAGCTGAAGCGCTCAGGACCTGAAGTGGCACCTCCACCGGCCCCAGACACAGCAGCTCCGCTGGCGTCCTCGCCCCCGGACACTCCTGCCAGTGCTGCCACAGCCGCCCCGACTTCTCCCGCCAGCCCGTTGTCCAGCACACTGGCTGCATCAGTGCCGCTGGAGCCATCAGGGGGTTGGGGACCACCCGGTGTGGGTGCCAGCAGGCGTTCTGGGGCAGCCTGGTGGACCAGCTTGTGCCACATGAGGTTCTCAATGAAGCCAAAGGTCTTGCCGCAGGCGTCGCAGCCGTATGGCTTCTCTGACATGTGGGCTTCCTTGTGGCTCATGACGTGAAAGAGATCCGGGAAGTGTTCTCCGCAGTCTGAGCAGGCGTAGCTTAGCCCATCAGTTGGTCCGGCGGATGTGGCGGAAGCCCCAGGCCCGCAGGCTCCTGTGGCGCCCTGGGAGGTGGGGAGACCAGTGGCCCCAGCCAGGGCGCAGGGCAGCTGGAGCCGGTGCACCTGGCGGTGACGGGTAAGGCTCTGCGGGTAGCCGAAGACTTTGCCGCAGAGCTCACACTTGTAGGGTCGCTCACGGGTGTGCACCACATGGTGCTTGCTCAGGTGGAAGGATTCACGGAAGCGCTTCCCGCACACGGGACACTGGTGAGGCTTCTCTCCGGTGTGAATGCGCTCATGGCGCTTCAGGGTCTCCCGGCGCCCGAACCCGCGCCCGCAGATGCCACAGCAGAACGTCTTTCCGGGGACACCGGAGCCAGAGCTTCCAGCCGCGCTGGTCCCTGCCCCACCAAGCAACAGCGGATGGGCACCCAGGAGGGGGACTGGCACGGCGCCATATACCACTGCTGCTGCGGCGGCCGCCGCCTTTTCACTGTCTGTGGCGGGTGGGTCTGGGGGCAGGAGGTAGGGGCCAGGGGGAAAGGTGGGCGGGGGCTGTGGGACCGAGGCAGCCCCTTCCTTGGATGCCTCAGAGGCCGCAGGTGGGGCATGGGCAGCCTTGTGCCGAAGCAGGCTCTGCGGCGCTGAGTAGGACTTGCCGCACAGGTCGCAGGGGTACACTGGCCGAGGGCCCCCCGCTCCCGCTCCCGCGTGAGCCGCCTGGTGTTTAAGGAGGTAGGAGGCGTCACGGAAGGCCTTGCCGCAGATGCCGCAGGGTAGGCGCAGGAGGTCCGCGGAGTGCGTCTTCACGTGCCGCTTGAGGCTCTCCCTCCGGTTGAAGCTCTTGCTGCACACGGAGCAGGAGAAGGGCTTCTCGCCTGTATGGATGATCTGGTGCTGGTGAAGGTGGCTGGGCTTCTTGAAAACCTTCCAGCAGAGTGGGCAGGCAAATGGGCCCTCGCCACCGGCGGTGGTTGCAGGGGGCACACCAACGGCAGCAGGGGCGGTGTTCGCATCCCCGGAGGCGGCGGGCGCTGCAGGTGCGACCGGGGGGCCGGAGGACACCGTGGTGGGGACAGCAGCAGTTGCACTGGCTGTGGGCGCTGGGAGGCCCAGTTGAGGAAGTGGGGGTCCGGGCTGTGGTGGGCCCCCGGCAGCTGGTGGCACGTCCTTGTGGCAGCGGCGGTGGCGGATGAGGCTGGAGACGTGGTTGTACGTGCGGCCACAGACGCCGCATTCGTAAGGCCTCTCCCCCGAGTGTACCAGCATGTGCTGCACCAGGTGCGAGGACTGCTTAAAAGACTTCTGGCACACCCCGCAGGGAAAGCGCCGCTCCATCAGGTATTTCAGCCTTCGGAAGTAGCCTTTGTCGTCCTTGGTTGGGTCGCAGGCTGCCCCTGCAGCAGGTCCTGGTGGGGTCTGCGAGGGGGCTGGAAGCGGCCCTGGGGTTCCTGTAGGGGCACCCAGCCCAGGTGCCACCCCCGGTCCAGAAGCTGTCCCTCCTCGTTTCAGGTTTCCGAAGAGGTGCTGGTGTCCCGACAGATCGACAATGCCCCACTGTGGGGCAGGGAAGGCAGCGTCAAAGAGCGGAGGCGGGGGGGCCCCAAAAGCAGGTGGCAGGGGCGGATCCGGCTTCTTGGCTTGGGAAGAGGAGGAAGACGAGGAGGAGGAAGAAGAGGAGGACGAGGAGGACGACGAGGAGGAGGAGGAGGAGGAAGGGGCCTCCGCCTTGGGTTTGAAAGTAGACTGGGGTGGGTAGTCATACTGGGGTGGCGGGGGCTGGGGCGGAGGCTGGGGCAGGGGCCCCGGGGCACAGGGCAGGGCCGCCACAGCCTTGGCATGCTCCCCGTATAGTTCCATGGGCTCGAAGCGCTGGTGGTTGAGGAATTCCAAGAAGTCAAATGGGTAGCTCTGGAAATGGACCCCGTCCTCGCCCCCGATGCCGCTGCTCCCGCCACCCCCGGCGCTGCTGCCTGCCGGGTTTGCCTCCATTTCTGGCAGATGGGGAGAAAGGAGACCCTGTAAAGAGGAGGATGGGGGCTGAAGAAAGGGGCAGGTACCTTGCCAGCAAAAGGAGCTGTCATCACCCAGCCTCTTGTCCCCAGCTTTTCCTCTCACTGCACTAGCCCAGGACCTCCCAGCCCTTCACCTTCAGGCCCTCAATGCCCACCCTGTCCACTCCCTCCATCTCTCCAGCTAATTCCATCTCTCCCCAACTTTTCCAGGGTCCTCACATACCTCCCCGATCTCCAGATCCTCCCCCTCACCACCTGCAAGTCCATTCTCTCCTTCTCAGTCTAATTCCCCTGGTACTGGAGAAGACTCTGATCTCAGTTCTAAGACTCTCTGTCGCCTCTGGCTCCACTTCCTGTGCTCAGACCCCTCAGGATGTGCTTCTGTAAAATGAAGGTAACAGCAACTCTATCAGAGTGATCAAGATGGTGGCTCTTGGGCTGGGGATATAGCTCAGTTGGTGGAGTGCTTGCCTCGCAAGCACAAGGCCCTGGGTTCAAATCCCCGGCACCACCAAAAAAAAGATGGTGGCTCTGTAGGGAGAAACCAGGTTCAGATCTAAGCCCTGCTACTTTCTAGCTATGTGGTCATCTCCTCATCTCCAAAGGGGAGAGCAGCACAGCCCCAGTCACAGGGCTGTTACCATTCAGGGCTAGCATGCGGTAAAGGGCTACTGGCACTCTAAGCACCTCATGAATGAAAGGTATCACCATGTGCTGTTGCTGCTGCTGCTTCCAAGAGTAAAACAGGGAAGTCGGGAAAAGGCAAGAGAACTGGGAAGAGTTGGTACTGGGAAAGAGGGTGTTCCTGGAACTCAAGGTGGGAAGGAGTGTCTGCTTGCAAGGGTGCTGGGGTTTCTGGAAGACAGCCTGATATGACCCAACATGTCATGGGCCCTGGGCTTGGGAATACTTGGGGTCTGATGCCATCTGTTGGGGTTCACACTTTCTCCACGTTTGAAACAGGATTAAAAGTCCTCAACTCAGGGGGATTGAAGAAGGGTGACATAGCACATAATGGAACCATCTGTCCTTTGAGCTGTGCACACCACCAGATGACACCATACACCTGGGGGAGCCTGAGCCCCTGCCCTGACCCCTCTCTGCAGGCAGGTACTCCCAGCACCTCTCATCCCAGACTACAGCTGTCCCCGTCTGAACACTGTTGCCGCAGCACTGTCTCCTGCCGTTGCTCTCCCAGTTCTTAGGGCCCACCCAGATCTTGAGCCAATAGAAGCAGTGCCTGTGGGGTCTGCTGCATGCCCATCACCCCTACCCCTGGGCCCTGGCTCAGTCCCCAGCCCACCTTAGGAATCCCCAGGGCCTCCCAAGACACAGATCTTTCATCCTTTGTCAGCATGGCAGGCTCTCTCCTGCCACAGATGGAAGGTGAGTGTCTCCTCTGCCCTACCCACCCCAGCGCTAGATATTTTCATCTTCAGCTCTGAGTGTCCTTGTTTTTGGACAAGGCTTGACATCCCATGCCCTTCACACCACCTCCATTTAATCCCTCTCCAGAAGGAGCAAAGGTATGGCAATTGGCAGACTGAAGGTGGAACGTAGGTCGGGCCCCCAGAGGTTGGGAGAAAGCACCCAGTGCAGGATGCTGGGACCAGGGCAGCAATTTGGAGTGGTGGGGAGGCGGACACTACCCTGGCTCACCTCCACCGAGGCACCTGTTACCAACAGCTGTGGCCAACTGGCATTTCCATAGGCTGCCCACCTTCCTAAGCACATTACCTGTTAACTCACCGAATCCCCACCACAACCGAGACAGGAACACCTGTTCCCTTCATTGGAAAGGTGTGAAAACAGAGGCACAAAGAGGCCAAGTGACTTGCTCAAGGTCACAGAGCAACAGTCTGTAATGAAGCAACTGGTTTGGGCAGCCAGAAGAGCACCCCATCTCCACTACCAAGCCCCATGGGAGTGTTTTCCCAGGGGCTGTGTTTTGGGAGTGGAGGCAGGAGTCTTATTCCCACCTCCCTCTCGGTATGAGGGAGGGTTACACAAGGAACCTGGTAAGAGGGGGTGGTGGCCACTATCTCAAAAAAAAAAACAAAACATCAGCATGGATTTTCCTTCTGCCTGGAATGTTCTTCCTCAGATTTCAACAAGGTGCCCTCCTGAGCTTCCTTCTGGTCTGCATTCCCAAGCCATCATCCCACTGTTCTTTACGTCACAGTTATTGCCACTGGCTTATTAAGTATTCCTTGCTGTGTGTTTACTGTCTGCTCTCACTGAGAGAGAAAAGACTTGGCCTGTCTTGTTCCCCAATGGGACCCCAGGACCTAGCACAGTACCTGTGTGGACACTGTGTCACTACCTGACAAGTATTTGCTGATATGTAGAATAAACACCTTCCTTAATCTCCAATGGCTCCAGGAAGAAATCACAAGGGAAATTTGAAAATGCTTTTTGCAGGGAATGAAAACATAACAACATACCAACGCTGAAGAAACACAATATAGTGTGCAGAGGGAAACTGATGGCTGCGAATGCCTGTTTTGATAAAGATCAGTGGGATGAGCAAATGTACAAGACCAGGCTGACTACCACACCCGCAGGAAGCAGACACGTGCAGAGATGGAGCTATCGAGCAGTGAATCCCAGAAGATGGGCTCTGGAAACAGTGCTGTGGCGTGGAGGGCAAGTGCGGCAGATGCTGAGCGGGTGCATGAATGGGGAGAGAACAGGTCAGTCTCAAGAGCACGTCCACTGAGAAAGAAGGTACTTCCTCCTTCAGAGGACTCAAGTCTACATTGTCTTTCTATGGGGAAGAGTGTCACAGAGGGCTTTAGGTAGAGAGGCATTCTGGGAGAGATGTCCCACAGTGAAGGTAGTGAGAGTTGTAACTGCTCACATCTACTTTTGGACAGTTTAATAGGTACCATGCCCTTGGGGCCTCACAACAGTCTCAAGCCATTCTTGGTCCCATTTGGTAAGTGGGGAAACTGAGGAGCCAAGTTATTCCCCCAGGGTCACATGGCCAATAAGAAGGAAATCAGCTACTTGATTCTGGTTGTTTCTGATGCCAGGAAATGTGAGTTATTCAGTTGCAACAAAGCTGCTCGGGATGAAATTCCAGTCTGTCGGAATCATAACAGTGATGCAGAATGGTATGGAACCCTGGACAAGAGCCTCTTACCGGTCAAGTGCTCTTCTAAACCCTCTTCCCAGGCACCTTATGAAACAAGTTCAATTACTTTGGGTTTTTTTTTCTTCCAGTACTGGGAAATGAACCCAGGGTAACTCTACCACTAAACTACATCCCCATCCCCCACTACCACTTCCACTTTTAAAGTCTGAGACAGAGTCTCACTAAGTTGCCCTGGTTGGCCTTGAATTTGGGATCCTCCTGCCTCGTCCTCCAGAGTTGCTGGGATTACAAGTGTGCACCACCATGCCCAGGCTACACATATTGACTCCGAAATACAGAAGTAGTAACTGAGGGCCCAAGAGGTAAATGAATCTCCCAACATCACACAGCAGGTGGTGGTGGGGTTCCAGATTCTATGCTCTGATCCCCTACAATATGCTTTCAGTATTCCATCTTCCAAGACAAAGGTGAAACCCCCATTCCACCATATACTGCAGACAGGCTTTGCCTCACCCACCTCCCTGCCACCTAATCCCAAATCTTGTGGGTTGACCCAATCCATGGTAAGCCTCTGGCATTTGCTGAATTCTGCTGTTTGTTGACTCATGAGACTTGTCTCAACTTCACCACAAACTCAGAAGCATTACTATTCCCATTTAGACAGGACTAGAGTCAAACCACGACCTTCTGATCAAAACCCTGCAGTGCTGCCACTCACTCAGAGCACAACTCGAAGTCCTTAGGATGACCTGGATGGCCTCCGTGGCCCCCACAGGTCCCCACACACACCAGCGTGTCTGCTCCACTCCTGCCCACTGCTGCCTTGCCTGGAGTGCCCACCTTGTCACTCCCTCACCTCCTTCCTGTCTGCTCCACTGTTGTCTTCTCAAACTGGCTCTTGGTGACCACTGTCGCCTGTGGCCAGGCCCACATCCTGATCTCCCCACACTGCTTCACTTCTCCCAGTGCCACTCACCATCACCTAATGCTCCATTCTGCTACCCTGCCTTGATTTGCTGGTCTCCCTCTCCAGACAGAAGTGGCTTTTATTTTGTTTTTTGGTGTTTTATTTTTGTTTTTTTTCAGTAATGGGAATTGAACCCACAGCCTTGAGCATGTAAGGCAAGTATTCTACCACTGAGCTACAACCCTAACCTTTTATTAAAAAAACTGTTTTTGTTTTGAGACAGAATCTGGCTAAGTTGCCCAGGGTGGCCTCAAACTTAAAATCTTCCTGCCTCAGCCTTCCAAGTAGTTGGAATCATAGGCAAGCACCACTGCACCTGCCAGAAGTAAAATAAATAAATAAATAAATAAATAAATAAATAAATAAATAATAAAATAAAATTTGGTGGAGGGGAGGTACTGGGAAATGAACCTTGGGTTGCTTTACCACTGAGCTACACCCCCAGTCCTTTTAAATTTTTAAGAAAGGTTCTCACCAAGTTGCTTAGAACCTCACTAAGTTCTGAAGCTGGCCTTGAATTAGCAATCCTCCTGCCTCAGCTTCCTGAGTCACTGGGATTATAGGCATGTGCCACGAAACACAGCTCAGAAGCAATATTTTTACATTTTGTTCACTACCCTGTTCTCAGGACCTACAAGAGTGCCTGGCGTGGTAAGTATTCATTGATTAAATGAATGAACAAGGAGAAGAGAGAAAGTGATTTGCTTGAAGATTTGAGCCCCAAGTAGGAATTCAGGGCTCACCGTCTTAATCATTTGCTCCTGGGGAGAGATTGTTAAAAGTAACCTGCTGGTGGATCACAGTTGTCCAAAGAAGTGGAGTTCTAACTTTTTATCCTATGGCTTATTGGAGGGTGAGGGAATCTTGGGTGAGGCCTTCATGATACCCCAGCCCTCTAACTCTGTCCCCTTAGCCCACTGTATGACTTCACATTCATGTGCATTTTGATTTTTAGTTGTCTGCCCTCTCGACAGCATATCCACTCCGCATGGACTGGGATTTTTGCCTGTTTTGTTCTTGTGGCATTCCTAGGGTGAAGCAGGCACTCATGAAACAGCTGCCAAATGAGTGTGTTGAATGAACAAGTAAATGATCAGCCTTCAGGGCTTGGGCCAAAGGATGTAACCCAAGGCTCTCTGCCTTCAGCTTTCCTTCCTCTCATGCTTCCCCTCAATTCTACTGCTCCACCCTCACCAGCCTCCTCTGCTGCTGGTCTACCATGCATGCACATGCTGTTCCCCCTGGCTGTTCACCAAGACCTTTGCCTGGCTAAGTTACCTCTCATGTTTCAAGTTTCACCTCTGAAGTAGCTTAGGAGCCTCTAGGAGAACCGCCTTTATACGGCTTATTTGTTTTCTTGTTTCTGATCTGCCTCAATTAAACTGTAAAACTTCATAAGATGAAAGACCATCTGCACCTTTCTCCTTCCCAGCTATATGCCCTGGACCGGGAAGAGTGAATATTCATTCCATGAACAACAAACTTCTACATTAAGAGGTGTGTCATACCCTGGTGGAGCCAGGGAACCTTCTCGAGGAAGTTCAGGACTGGGTCAGCTGAGCTGGCTGCAAGTGATGACAGAATTGGCTAATGCTAGGGGAAAGGGAGTATGCTAAGAAAGTTCCACTGCCGGGCTCTGTTCTAGAACAGAAGTACTGAAGGCAAAGAAGGCCAGAATCAGGGCCTGGCCCTAACCGACAGGTTTTCCTGCGGAGGGAGGGAAGGTGTGGGTATTAACGGGGAACGCTAGAGGGAGCTGTTCGTTGAGGGGTGTGTTTGAAAGGGATATTCTTGAGCGGTATTACTGAGGGCTGCACGGGTAAAAGGCATTTTGATCAGAATAGAAAGCATTTTTACAACAAAAGGGGCGCTGGGACTGGAATGTATGTGATCAGCGTTAGTGGGGGCCAGTTGCGTCGCGAAGCACGAATGCAGCCCTCCCGGGGGCAGTCCTTTAGAAGTCACTAACAGAGGGTTCACGAGCCGCTGCACTACAAGAGGAGCAATGCTGGTGGCATCGGTGGACTGCCCTGCAAGAGGCAATGACGGTGGACTATGTGAAAGAGATCCTACGAAGGCGCATCGGTGGGGGGCCTGGCAATTGAGGGGACCGTCACGAATGAAGGTCCTCCGGCAGCCGTCCGAGCTGGGGCGTTCATGCGGGGCACATCTGGAGCGGTCTTTTGGAGAGCAGTGGGGGGGGGGGCCTGGCTAGCGCCCGGCGGAGAAGCACTGACGTTCTGGGGGGCGTCCTGAGGACCGCTGCAGGCCAGGGCGGGGCCCCCCGCCCCCGCCGCCCCGGGACCTCGGGCCGCGCGCCCGTCACTCACCGGCGCCGGGGTCTCCGCCGGGAGGAGGCCGAGGAGGCGGAGGAGGCGCCGCCGCTCCGGGGAGACCCGAGGGCCCGACCGGAAGTGCCGCCCCCTCCCCCTCCCCGGCAGCCCCGCGCCGCCCGCCCGGAAGCGGAAGTCGCGCCCGTTCCTGAGGCGCCGGCGTGGAGGACGGAAAGAGGCAGCGGCGGCGGCGGCGCAGGGAGGGGCAGTGCGCCTGCGCACTGTTGGGGTGATGCGGGCGGGGGAAGGCCTAGGCAGCTTCCGGTGGGCCAGCGGAACCAGGTGCGCCTGCGCCCGGTGTGCCCGCTTCTTCCTTGGGCACCGCCCACGTACTGCGGACATCCGGTTAAGGCACACCCTGAGTTCCGGTCCCACGCTTGGGCCCCGCCCCCGGGCTCTGAGCCACGCCCCTCTCGTCGCACTCTTTCATAGGCTCCACCCCCGACCCCCAAACCTATACCCTTCGCCCCCACCTCCACCAAATTTCTCCATTCTTTCCTTCTCTCCAAGCCTCTCTCTGGAGATCCCCTCCCTGGTCCAAGCAACGCCCTCAGCCACGCCCCTTCCAAGCTCCGACCCCACTTAAGCTGTACCCGCCCCTTGAATTAAATCCTGTCCTTCTGCCACAGCTGCAGGACCCTCATAACTTGACTACAGTGGTTATGCCTCGCACCTAAAGCATCTCCTTGAACCAGTGGTTCGCAGGCAGTAAGAGTCAGCGTCCAGCTCCTTGCCCCAAACCTACTGAATGGAAGAAACCTGTGTGGTAGGGCCTAGCTTCTGTGTTTTAAAATATCCTCCAGGAGGGTCTCCTGTAGCTCAACCACAGCTTTACCACACTTGACACTGCTCCCCTCGTGTATCTCCACAAGCCTCCTCCCAACTCAGCCCTACCTCAAGCGGCGAGGCCCAGATCTACTCAGCTCCCCCCCGCTGTTCCCCCTCGCTCGGGTACCTCCTTCCCGCCAGTCATGCCCACCCTTCAGCACTTTCTAACAGAGAAGTCCTACTTCTAATACTCTGTCTTTCCAAAGCTCTTTCCAGCCCCATCCCTCAGGGAGACTCTCGCCCATTCCCTCGAAGTCATTCTTCGGCCCACCTTAACGGCTTTAAACCCCCACCCCCAGCCTTCGCACCTTCCAAGCCCCGCCCTAATCTCCACTAACTGACGAATAAGGCTTGCATGGCGGCCAAGCGCGCCCCGCCAGGCCAACCTTTCTTTTGATAAACTACCGAAATTCAGCCCTCTCGCCTTCAACTTCTTAATATTTTTTTTCCTTTTTTCTTTTTCGGTGCTGGAGGTTGAACCCAGGACCTTGCATATGCAATGCACTGAGTGGATGTACCACTGAATTACATCCAATCTTCAACTCAGTTTTTCATTCAAAACTGCGGGTCCAAGAGGTGGGGCATACGTGTCAACATAATTTCAGGGAATTTGGCGGGGATGGGGGGAGCCTAGAGTCACGTTTGCATAGAAGGGTCAATGGCTCACTTAGACTGGCTTTTTATTGGTAGCACTTTGGGGTCTGGTGGAAATGGGAGAGGAGCAAAGGCTTCTTCAGAGCCATTCTTTGGCGCCATGCTAACAAGGCATGTGATGTGGGTTATTTGGAATCCCACGCACTTCTGTCAAGGCGGTGCAGTCGCTGAACACTGCAATGGAGAAGAGGCATCATCATGGAATACACACATGAAGCCAGTAGGCAGGGATTTATTTCCACAGCCCCTGCCTCCCGGGACCTGTTAGTCTGCGGGAAGGTGCCACAAGGCAGCAGGACCTGGAGGTGTAAGTCCCTACCCTCGACCCCCTCCCACGACAGGAAGGTCACCAGAAGCGAGGGTGTCCTGGCCTGTTTGCCCAGGCCCGGTGCCAGCTGAGTTCCTGGCTGTAAGCCGGGACCAGGAAGCTGAGGCCGAGGGTGCGGGTCAGGCGGGCTCCTTCCCCTCGGGGCCCTCCTCGCGCACACCCGCTGTGGTCAGTATGCCTTCTTCGTCCCAGGGCGGCTCCGGCCTTGGATCCGGGGGACACAGGGGCACCCCCATGGCCTCCGGGTGCTTGCGTTTGGAATGGCGCCGCAGCGTGTTGGCCTCGGTGAAGCGCAGCCGGCACACTGGGCACTGGTATGGGCGCTCGCCCGAGTGCACGCGGTGGTGGTGCGCCAGCTCGCCCGCCTCGCGGAAGCGGCGTGGGCACAGCTGGCAGCGGAAGGGTCGCAGGCCCGCATGGATGTTGCAGTGCCGTCGCAGGTGGCTGGACCGCTTGAAGGTCTTGCCGCAATCCTTGCACTCATGTGGCTTCAGCTCCGAGTGTGAGATGCTGTGGCGCTCCAGGTCGGAGAGGTAGGGGAAGGCCCGCAGGCACACAGGGCAGAAGTGTGGGGCCCTTCTGGAGACAGAGCCTTGGGGCCCACCTGCAGCCGACCTTTCCGAGACTGTATAGGGCACACCCTGATCATCGATCAACAGGAGGTCGCTGCCACCACCACTGCCCACCTGCGAGGTCAGCCCCTGCGCCAGCGGGGGCTCCTGCCCTGACTTGGGGGGGCGGCCCCGCTTGCGAGGGAAGGAGGCCTTGAGGGTCCGATTTGAGGAGGCGGCTCCCCCGGGAGGTCTGCCTCGGCGGCCCCGGGGAACAGGAGGAAGTAAGGTCAGAGGTTTCTCTTCCTCCCCAGGCAAAGTCGAAGGCAACGGGTCTGGGCTGGGGGTGTCCATTGAGCAGTGAGGGGCTTGGGTCTGGGCACTGGAGCCGGCTAAGAGGAGAGAGGGGCATTGTCAGTGTGGGGAGGGCCTCCAGCACCCCTGTGTACCCCAACATGTCACCCATCCCTCTCTCCAAGTCTCTTAACCTGAGTATGATTGACTTCGACCAGACAATTATAGCCATGCTGGTGGGTAAAACAGCAAGATAATTTTGTACTCGCTGCCCTGAGTCCCACAAATGTCCCTCCTGCCCTACAATCCTTCCCCTTGACCCGGGAATTCAAGATCAACATGAGCTAAATAAAGAAAAATAAGAGTTCAACTGAGTGCAGGTCTCAAAATAGCCCATCAATTTCTGGAGCCATAGAGGTCTCAGAAATGTCCTTCCTGATTGGCAGAAGAGGGGATCGGGTTCGGGTTCGGGACTGAAAGAAAGGAATCAGTCCTAGGCAAAGTCTGGCCCTAATTCGTGCACGAGGAAACATACCCACGTTGCTAAGTCTGGCCTTTGGAGTCAGACATCCCGAGTTCAAATTCCGAGTCTGTCACTTCCTCTAAGTGTGGCCTTGGGCAAGGTGTTCACTTCTCTGAGCTCAATTAAGTCTTTCACAAAAGGGATTCAGTTCTACTTGCTTGCCCAGACATGCCATGAGGATAATAACGCTTGAATGGTTCATACACAGAAGAGCCCTCATGAGCATCATGAGCAGCTAAGTCTTCCACCAATCTTGTGATTGAGGATGCACCTTTCCCATTTTGCAACGGGCAACAGGTACAAGAAAGCCCAGTTCCTTCTGATAGCTAGTGCAGGGGAACACCTCCAACCCAGTATTGCTCAGGGAATGAGAAGAAATAGACCCAAGGAGATAGAGGATAGCATGAAGTCTCATGCCCAGGTCTGAATACCCATAGTAAGCAAGTGATTGTCTTCTCTGTACCAGTTTCCCCCTCTGTAAAATGGATACATCTGGTTTGTGGGAGAGTCACGCGTAATATGGAAGGAGTTTTAAAATGTCCCTAACCTACTGGTACACAGTAAAACTACAACCACCATCACCATCTTCCCAGAGCCAACTAGAACGCGGGAGCATGGGATGGGGTGTAACTAGAGAAGCAGCACGAGTGCTCCGCGTCCCCGTTTAGACTTTTGTTGGTTTTTTTGTTGTTGTTGTTTATATGGTCAGAAGATGGAACCCAGGGCCTTGAGCATGCTAGGCAAGTCCTCTACCACCCGCAGCCCCCCACCCCCTTTTAATGGACACACGGCCTGAAGTCCAAAGAGCGGCAACTGTTCCACGACCAGATGGTTCGCTCCCGTGGGGAATCCTGGACCGGGAGGTAGACCTCAGGAACACAGGGGAGGAAATCACCTGGTCCCTCGACCCTCCCCAACCCCCATTCCTTGCGGGCGCGCGCCCGTCGGGCCGGAGCGGCGGTGCCCGCGCGCGGGGCGGGCCCTGCGGGGGCGGCGGCCAATGAGCGGCGCGGGGGCCGCAGGCAGCGAGAGCTGCCAGGAGGGGGTCTGCGCGCGCGAGCCCGGCGGCTCCGCGGGGCGCGAGGTCGGCGCGCGCAGGGGCGAGCGCGGGAGCAGGTGCTGGGGCGCGCTCCGGCGCGCGCCCGGCCACCTCTCCCCCCTCCCCCCTCCCGGGCCCCCCGCCTCCCGGGTACCTCATTTGCATGCCGCCTGGGCTCGCGTGTGTGCACGCGCGCGGGGGGCGACGGGCCGGCGCGTGGGAAGGGGCGGGGGCGAGGGGGCCCTGCCCCTCGGCGGCGGCGGGGCGGGGGCGATGGCGCGAGGGCCGGCCCCGCCCATCGGAGCGGACGCCAGCGGCCCCTCCCCCCGCCGCCCGCGCCCGCGGGGAACAAAGGGGACTCGCTGGGTCCTAAGGACCGGTCACGTCCGTGAAGGCAGAGGCGCACCAGTCGCCTTATTTGCCCAAGTGGGAAATAGCCCATCACCACATCCCCGACCACATCGAAATGCCTTTCCACCCACAAAGCACCCAACCGGGTGATCCAATCAAAGACCGGCACAGAATAGATGAGAAGCGGGAAATGGCTGCTTAGTGCCCACAACTAACATGGCGCCTGATAGCTTCGAGGCCCCATGAAGGGCTAAGTAGGAAAGACGGTGCCTGGTTTTTTCTCTATTGCACTTGGAACACTTTAATTTCTTTCTGCCCTCCTGATGCAACTCAGCATCCTTCAAGGAAGCAGTGCTAGGTTGGGGAAAAGGAATCATATTTACATTCGTCTCCGTTAGCACCGGCTAGGGTCGCTATACACTGCAGGAAGCCGCGCGCTAAGCTTGTTGCCCTTACTCTATGTGGCGCTGGGGGTGACCCTAGGCCCCTCCTCTCTCGTGCCCTCACCCAAGATGGCGCCAATCTGGCTTCTCTAACCTACAGGACTAGGAAAGGGAAGGGAAAGAAGGAGAAGGGCGGGGTGGGCTGGAAAGGGGGAGCCGAGAGGGCGGGAGAAGGGGGGGTAGACGGGAGCCGAGGCGGAAGTTGAGGGGCCCCCCGGGTGGAAGTGACGCTGCCCCCGCTGCCCAAAATGTCGGCGCCCAGAGGGAGGTGTAAGTAATTAAAGAGGAAAGCCGACTGACTTCCCCGGCCTCCCGAGGCCGCACCAAGCCTCCAGGACCTCCGCCCCCTACGAGCGAGGTGGACTTGCCTGGCCCCCGCCCGCCTGACCTTCCCCCGCCCCGAGTGCCCGGGGCTGCACCTTCTAGGGCCAGGGGGAGGGGCACAAAGGGTTGTCTTTGGGGCCTAGGTCTCCGAGCCGACTAGGCTGGGGGGGGCCTGCACCCTAGGCCGTGGGGAGCACGAGGGGGCGGGGCCTATTGTCGATGTGGGCGGAGCAGTGGCCGGAGGCGTCTAATGGGCGGGGCTTTGTGATGGGTGGGGCTTCGTGCATTTTAAGGGACTGTGGGTAGAAAGTGGGAGGAGCTTTTAAAGGGTGGGGCTTGGTAGAGGGGCGTGGCTTTAATACCATGGTGGGCGGGGCCTGGTTAAAAGGTAGAAGAAACTCTTAAGGCTTGCTGTAGACATAGGGAACAGGAAGAAGCAGGAGGAGCTTAGGGCAGAAGGGGTGGAGTTTGTCTGGGGTAGGGTGGGGTGGGGCGGGGTGGGGTTCGGTGGGTGCAGAGAGGGGCCCAGGTTTAGATGTGTAATTTGGAGAGTTCCATGGAACTATCAAGTCTTAATAATGAAAGTGAAAGAGCTTGGAGGGGATGGCGGTGGCTCAGTAGTGGACTAATAAAGGGCGGAGGAAGTGACAGAAGTGGAGTGGAGGTTGATCTTGGAAAGGATGGGGCTTATTTGAAGGAAAAAATGTGTGGTATTTGAAGTCAGATCTTGTTAAAGTGAAAAGATTGGAGAAGTCGGATAACTTGGAAAACATGGGGGGACTAAAAGAGGAAAGTAGGAGGACCCTCACGGATAGGGGTAATCACAACAGCGCACTTGAGTCTTGGCTGTTCGCTGACTTATGTGATCACAAACATACTTGCCGCGCTGTGGCTTAATGCCCACCACCACTCCGTGAGGTGGGTACTAGAATTATTCCCTTTTGCAGATGACAAGAGTTTTTACCGGTTTTATCTAGGTTGTTCGGCTAGTTCTGGTCTTCCTGAAAGCCTGACACCTGTGTGCTTAACTGCAAATCCTTGTCCTCCTGTGCACTAAGTAGTCATCTTCAAAAAAGTGTAGGAGAGGCTTTTGGAGGGAAAGTGGCATGGCCAGGAATACAGATAGATGTTTAGGGAACACTAGGAGTGTCTTTAAAGGAGTGGTGGGACCTGCGTCTAAATGGGAGGGGCTTAGAAAGGGTCCAGAGTAGAAGCGACATGGAAGTGGTTATGAAGATTGGCAGATGAGTGAAGAGGGAAAAAGATTTGTGAGTGAGAAGAATTTAAACAACAGTGGGTGGGGTTTGTAGGGAGGGCGTGGCTTAGCAGTGGGTGGTTCTCCAAGGGGACAAGTTGGACCTGTGAGCCCAAGGGGCTGACAGGGAGGTGATCCCCTCACCTGCTTTTGTGTCTCCTCCCTACTCCAGAAAGCCCCCACCCACCACTGTACCACCTGTCATCATGGACGAAGCTCGGTTGCCCGCACCCCCGACCCCCGCGCCCGCACCCGCTTCAGCACAGGCAGCACCTGCCGCGGCCCCTCGGGTCCCATTTCACTGCAGTGAATGTGGCAAGAGCTTCCGCTACCGTTCGGACCTGCGGCGTCACTTCGCCCGGCACACGGCACTCAAGCCCCACGCGTGTCCGCGCTGCGGCAAGGGATTCAAGCACAGCTTCAACCTGGCCAACCACCTGCGCTCCCACACAGGGGAGCGGCCCTACCGCTGCTCTGCCTGTCCCAAGGGTTTCCGCGACTCCACCGGCCTGCTACACCACCAGGTGAGTCCTACAGGCCCAAGAGCTCATACACTGGTGAAAGGCAGCTGGTTGAGGCCCACTTACTTGCTTTCTCCGTGGAGAATTTCTCCTTTCTTCCCTCCATCAAAGCATCCTGACCAAAGGGTGAGATAATTCTCTTGGTCACTGCCCATCCCCCAACATGCTAGTAAGTTTGTCCCTCCCATGTGTCCCTTCTGCTCAGCCCCCTGCCAGGTCCTGCGTCTGTGGATCCCTTCCTTACCGTTTTAAAATAGTTTTATCACATATAAAAATAATTTGTTTATTCCACAATTGAGGACTTTCCCTGGGTCCAACACTGGGGTTGCAATCGTAAAATCAATAAAGTCTCAACCATCGGAGAATTTATGTTCCTTTGGAGAAGGACAGTGCCAGTTAGGTGATAAACAAGAAAGCAGTTCCACAGATAAGACTGTCCTGGGAAAGGAGAAGTGTTGGGAAGGATATTTTTAATAAATAAATAAGTAAATCCACATAGAAGAGTAAAGGAAGTTTTACTTGGGGCAGGAAGGTCAGAGCAAGGGGATGTTTGAGCTGAACCTGAGTCCAAGGATTCCATCTGGGAAAAGCATTCCAGCAGGAGGAATGCATGTGCAAAGGCCCGAGGTGGGAAGGAGATGGTGTGTTCAAGGATTGATTGGAGACTGTGGCTGGGCAGGGTGGAAGGTGGGTAGGGGCAGGCCCACGTCCAACCTTCTCTGTTATTGTAAGGAATTGGGACACCGTGTCTGTATGCCAGACACACTGCAAAGGTAAGGCAGACCTGACTTTTACAGTGGTCTTCATATCCCCACCTCTGTCCCCCAGCATCTGTCTTGGTTCAGAACCTCACATCCTGGATGCTGGCCCCAATGGTAGTGGTAGTGGTGTCCTCACCTCCTGTCTCCCTCTCTCATCCAGTGTCTGCATCCATCAGAGTGACCAAGTACCCACTGCTTATAGCCCTCATGCTCAGGCGATGAGTCCCTTAACTCCACATGACATCCCCCCCTGCCCACCGGTAGGCCATGATCCAGCTGAACCATTTAATGAGCCCTTAGAGTCAGGTTGTTCAGGGAAAAACCTTCAAGACCCTTCAAGGCCCTTCAAGGCCCCCAGAGCCAGCAGTCCAGGGAGGGAGATACTAACTGACACATAGGTTAGTAACTGTTAGACTGCAGCCAAGGCACAGGGGTGAAGAGATTCAATGTAGCTGGCCAGGGTCAGGGTTGCTGCTGAGGCAGGTGGTGCCTCTGAAGGAGGAGGTGCTCACCAGGCAGGAAGAGGGCTGCCTGGACCCAGGGAATGCAAGTGTTCATGGAAGCAGCATAGGCGTTTCAGGAACTGGATGTGTGGCCAGGGACAGTGTGGCACCAGAGAAGGCTGTGGAATCCACTGATCCTGTGGCATCTAGTTAAGTGTGAGACCCTGAAACTACAGCAGTGAGCAAACCAATATGGCTCCTCTTTTCTCTTTCCTTACATGCTCGGGAGGCAACAAAACCCAGGTGGGGTGTAGAAACTTGGAAGGGAGAGGATGGATACCAGGAGAGAGCTGGGAGCAATGCAGCTGACAGATACACTGACACTCTCCCTGTTAAGGGAAGAGCCTCTCATGGGAAAGAGCGTTCCAGGCAGTGAGAAGAGCATGTGCAAAAGTCCCAAGGCCAGCACCATCTTTTGTGTTAGAAAGTCAGGTGGAGAGAGAATAAATCTAGTAAGAAAGAGGAGAGAGTTCTGTGCACCACACTGTACTGCAGACATATCACTATGTCTGGAGCCAAATGGCAGGTGGGCACTGCTCCTGGTTCTTCCTATAGGTCCATGCCCCTGGTAGAAATTGCCAATCACACTGAACTCTCATTATGGATCTCAGGCAGGTATTACCAACCAACACACTCAAAAAGCTCTTGGCCATGGGATGAATGATGCTACAGATCTCTGGTTTCTCCCAGCCTGCAGACCTGGCTGTACCTCAGAAAAAAATATATTCCTGGTCTCCATCCTGGGAGAGTCTGATTTCCTAGATATGGAAGTGATTCCCTGGATCAATATTTGTTAAAAAAAAAAAAAAAAAATTAGGCGGCACTCTGAAAAGCATCCAGATTTGGTTCAAATCACAGCTCCACCTTGATAGACCTGAGGCTGTTAGTTACTGGGTTATGACAGCAGACTTGACATTGGATGAGGCCCCTCCTAGGCTGGCCTCTGGGACTCTGGAACCATTAGCCTCAGGTGGTGAGTTCTATTCAAATAAATTAAAATCTAAAACTGGGTTCCTCACTGGCACCAGTCACATTCCAGGTGCTTGGTAGCACATGTGGCTAGTGGCTAATTTATGGGGCAGTGCAAATGTAGGACATTTCCATGGTCACTCAAGTCTATTGGATAGCTCTGCTCTAGAAGGTTCAGCGTGTACCTTAAAAGCCACCTCCCACCTAGGTGATCATGAAAACCCCTCTCCACCTGCCCCACTGTATGCTGGTTTAGAGGGCATGGAAAGGCTCCTTAGTGATCTTAGCATCCCTAAGTCCACCGATTATCTCGTGACCATTTCCCTGTATCCTCACAGGAGCACTGTGATATGGCTAGTCTGATTCTGCCCATGTCACAAAAGGGAAAAGCAAAGTTCAAGAGATTCAAAGCCACTTGCTTCACCTTTCACAGAATAGAGGACACTGGGAGCTCCAGCCCTTAACCACTCTCCCAGGGAGTCACATCCTTAAGTGAGCCCATGGAAGAGGAGTGTGTGTTAGCCAGGAAGAATGGGAGGAAGTCTCCCACCCTGGGGGAGCAGCATCTGCAGAGGTTCTCAGGTGGAAGGGACTGGGCCTTCTTGAGCACTGAAAGATGCCAGCGTGGTCCAAAGTAGAGAGAGAGTGGATGTGAGCCGGTGGAAGCTGGGTGGAGAGCCTGGGAATCTGCCGCGCAGGAAAGCCCCTCTGCGCTGACTCTGTGCTCTTCCTCGCCACTCCCAGGTCGTCCACACTGGTGAGAAGCCCTACTGCTGCCTGGTCTGCGAGCTTCGCTTCTCCTCGCGTTCCAGCCTGGGCCGCCACCTCAAGCGCCAGCACCGCGGTGTGCTCCCAGCTCCGCTGCAGCCCGGCCCCGGCCTGCCCGCCCTGAGCGCACCCTGCTCGGTCTGCTGCAACGTGGGTCCCTGCTCGGTGTGCGGGGGCGCCGGGACCGGCAGCGGAGAGGGCCTGGAGGGCGCAGGCGCGGGCGGCTGGGGGCTAGCGGAGGCAGCAGCTGCGGCCGCGGCCTCCTTGCCTCCGTTTGCGTGTGGCGCCTGCGCGCGGCGCTTCGACCACGGCCGCGAGCTGGCAGCCCACTGGGCAGCGCACACCGACGTGAAGCCTTTCAAGTGCCCGCGCTGCGAGCGCGACTTCAACGCGCCGGCGCTGCTGGAGCGGCACAAGCTAACCCACGACCTGCAGGGCACCGGTGCGCCCCCTGCGCAGGTCTGGGCCCCAGGGGCCAGCGGCGGGCCGGAGATGGCGCGCGAGGGCGGCGCAGCAGAGGCGGGCGACGCTCCGTCGGCTTGGGACGGCGAGCTTCTCCTGGGCCCCACTGGGGGCGGCGTGCCTGAGCTTGGGGGGCTGCTTCCGGAGGGCGGCGGCGAGGCCCCAGTGCGGGGCGCTGCAGCCGAGCCCTCAGAAGACACCCTGTACCAGTGCGACTGCGGGACCTTCTTCGCATCGGCCGCGGCGCTGGCCAGCCACCTGGAGGCTCACTCGGGCCCGGCCACCTACGGCTGCGGCCACTGCGGGGCGCTGTACGCGGCGCTGGCAGCCCTGGAGGAGCACCGTCGGGTCAGCCACGGTGAGGGTGGCGGGGAGGAGGCTGCAGCGTCGGCCCCTGGAGGGGAGCCGACTTCCGGCGAGCCCGCGTCGGGCTCCAGCCGCGGCAAGAAGATCTTTGGCTGCTCTGAGTGCGAGAAGCTGTTTCGCTCGCCGCGAGACCTGGAGCGGCACGTGCTGGTGCACACCGGGGAGAAGCCGTTCCCGTGCCTCGAGTGCGGCAAGTTCTTCCGCCACGAGTGCTACCTCAAGCGCCACCGGCTGCTGCACGGCACCGAGCGGCCCTTCCCCTGCCACATCTGTGGCAAGGGTTTCATCACGCTCAGCAACCTTTCCAGGCACCTGAAGCTGCACCGGGGCATGGACTGAACTGCTGGGCCACCCAGCCCTCAACCTGACCAACCCCAGGGACTGGACCAGGGCCATGCCAGGGACCTCAGGACTGCGTGCAAGTGAGCCCCCGGCCCTCCAAGTCCAGAGCCAAGGCCCTAAGATGAGGCCCCGACCTGGAGATGGGGCCACTCAGAACCCACACAGGCCCCCGGGCTGGGGGACCACAAAGAAACAGACCTCTTTCAGCAAAGGGGTCAAAGAACATATTCATTGGGGGACGAAACCTACGGACAGACTCCTGAGCTTGAGACCCCAGGAATGCGTGTGGGCACCCCCAATCAACAGGTCTCTAGGATGTGGGGACCTAGGAATGAGAAACAGGTCTCCACCTGCACCTCTCAGCTAATAATGTGTGGGTGGGTAGCTCCAAGGGAAGTCTGTCTGCTCCCTGAGAGCCATCATTCCCTACGACCTTGATGTGGGGAATGTGGGGATCATGCCCCCTAATCTTCCAGGATCCCCTCCAAATGCTACCCACCAGTAACTGGTGGTCCCAGAAAATGAATATAGCCGAAATCTGCCTTTCCCCCATTTCATTCTCAGTACTGAAAGAGGACCAGGATAGATGCCTCCCCTTTCATCTCCCCCGACCTCCAGTTAGGTTCCCCTTCTCTACCATGGAATGGATCTACCCTAATGATCTTCCCCACCCCCAAACACTAGGATAGACTGGTCCAAAATCCCCCTAGCCGGTAGGATGGATCGACCCAGATGCACTGGGCTGGCCACACTGTGGCCTGGCCCCACCTTTCTTAGAACCAGTAGGACAGACACTCCCTTATCCTGTAGAGTGTGGCTGGGTCCACGTTTCTCAGCCTCCAGCCCTCATCCTGGTGGAGGTGGTGAACATCTGGGTTTCCTCCCCCTCTGCTGTAGCACCAGTCCATCTTTCTCTCCATCTCTATCTGTCTCTGTGTTCCTCCTAACCCCAAGGGGAAGGGGGGAACTTGGCTAGGGGGTTCCCACCCAGTGAGCCTCGACCTCGCCCCCTTCTCCCACTCCCCAGTGTCTCCAGGACCCCAATAAACCTTGTCCTGTCAATCACTACTGTCTCATTTTCTGCTCCAGGCTCCGGAGGGGTGGGGATCTCTCCCTCTTTGAGTAGGCCTCCTAAATAGAGACAGATCCTCACTCCCTCCAAAGAAGTTTTGAGGCCTTTACAGAGATAATTTAAGCCTCACCTAAATGGAAACTTGTACCTTAGATACAAGATCCATCTCCAACCAGATGGACACACCCCCTAGAAATCAGACATTCCACTTAGAAATCATCAATCCCACAGGACATGCCCCTTGGAAACCAAACCATCTCCTTAGCCCAGGAAGAGGACCCACCCCTTGGACTGCCACCAGGCAAGATCCTTAGATCCTAAGAAAGACCCCAAGAACACAGTTGGCCCATCAGGAGAGGTCATCTGCTCCTGCATAACTCAATTGCATTCACAGGCGGGGCTCTTGGAGTCAGGCATTGGCGCCCCCCTCCGGGGACCCCTCAGTAAGCAAATAGCTAATCCTGGTTCTGGTGCATTTACATTCTAGTGTGTGGGCCACGGAGGTAAGAAGAAAAGAAACCAATGAAGTGAAGGTCATTTCCAATGGTCCTCAACACTGAAGACAACAGGAAAAGGGGAGTGGCTAGGCTATGCCACCTTCCATGGTCAGGGTGGGCATCCCTGCCAGGTGGCACTGCTGAGTTCTGAAGGATGAGGAGTGGCTGGCCAGGAGGAGAGTGAGCCCAGGGTTGAGGTGAGGTGGAGAGGTAGGCACATGAGAGCATTCATAGCAGCAGTATTTACACATCTGAACTCGGAACCACCAAAATGTCCATGGAACACAGTAGATGGCGGGGGTTGTGGCTCAGTGGTAGAGCATTTACCTAGCATGTGTGAGGCACTGGTTTTCCACACTCAGCACCAGATATAAACAACTGAAAAAAAAAAAAAATGAGTAAGTTGGGCCTGGGGGTTTAGCCTAGCATGTTGGAGCCCTGGGTTCCATCCCCAGCACCCCGCTCCAACACACACACACCCATGAATACAATGCATAGATGGTGATGATATACTAGGCTGTGCATGGCAACAGAATGGGTGAGAACACACACAGCACTTGAGGGAAAGGGTGACTCCATGCACACAGCATGCAAAAGAAGCAAAACCTAGCTGCCATAGTTTTCAGGGTGTGTCGTGGGCAGTGAATGGGCAGGAAAACACTTCTCTGAAACTCACCGGAGTGGACTGGTCAGCTAAGCTCAGGCGGAGGCCCGAAAGGTTTCTACAGTTGCTGATAGACCATGATGTCCTGTTTCTTAATCTGGGGATCACTGTAGAATTTTTTTCTTAGTATTTTTTAGATGTTAATACACCTTTATTTTGTTCATTTATTTACATGTGGTGCTGAGAATCAAACCAGTGCCTCACACGTGCCAGGCAAGTGCTCACCACTGAGCCACAACCCAGCCCCACTGCATGATTTATGTTCGATTATTCGTTTGTATTGTGCGGTTTTTGAGTTTTACATTTCGCAAGGGGAAACAATGTTAAAGAGGGAGACATGTGGGGGCGGGAACAAGTAACAGTTCCAAGCTCAAGGAAGACGGGCTGAGATCCACACTACCACTCTGAAAAGGCTCCATCTCTTGGGAACAAAGTCAGCCCCCGACGCTAGACCTTGGACACATTCCTCTCCACACCGTCAGGCTAACTCCATGGGGGGTGGGGGGCGTCACAGTTGGAGAAGCAGGGCCCGTCCCCAGGGACAAGGCCCGCCCTCCCAGTCCTGCCTGGAGGCAGCTCGTCCGGGGGTCTACGGCCTGGAAAGGTGCCAGGGTTGTCATGGAGATTGCCACCGGCTGCGGAGTAAAGAGCAGGGACCTGCGGAGCCAGAGGCTCCCATCCGCCTCACCTCTACCACAATCCTGGTGCTTCCCAGAGGCAACCGAACGGCCTCTTTTCAATTCCTGAGTGCCTCCCAAGGGCGGCGCTGGCGCTGAACTGGCCCTCTTCCTGTCTCACTGTGTCCCCATTTTGTAGATGTGCTAATTTGAGCGCGGCGGGGGGTTAATAACTAACCCAAGGTTGGCAGCTTGGCGCGCTCACCTGATCCCTACAACTCCCCTCCACCTCCATCGCTCCCTTCCCATTACACAAAGCCCCGATTCGCCTCATTCCTCCCGGCCTTTTATTCCTCCATATAGTGTCAAAAATGTTTGGTGCTATGGGTAGAGCAGTTTGGCAAATAGGTAAAACAAGCCCCGGGCCTGGTGGAGTTTGGAATCTAGTGGGAGGGGAGACAGACCACCACGGACAAGCCACAGGTTGTCTAATGTTTGTTTGCAGTAAGGATGATTAATATCCACAGATCGGCCTCACCCCGGTGCCAATCCAATAATGAGGACAAGATTTTGAGGAAAAGGAAAAAGAAGTTGCATTGCTTTGCTAGCAAAGGAGAAACACAGGGGACTCCTGTCCCAGAGACTGTGATTCTGTCAAGGGGACAGAGTGACTCAAAGGCTATGGTGATTCATCTGCAGCCTTGCGAGCTGTTTCTGAGATCCTCAGGTGCCGACTCCAAAGTCTGGCCTCCATTCTTGTTCTCTGTGAACCAAGGACAGATAACTCGACCTAGGATAAGAAGGGTAATCTTGCTTCCTCCATGATGACGGAGGGAGAAAGGGAGGAATGTCCGTTTTAAAGCAAGCCACAGTGACAGGGCCGTTAAGTGGAGCCTCTTTACTTGTTGAAAATCCATGGCGATTTTAGTTTGGGAGGACAGGATAGGAGGCTGAGCTCTGAAAGTAGTGTGGGAAGTCAGGGACACTTTACAGAAAACAGGAAGTGCAAAGGCCCTGAGCCCAGGAAGAGCAGAGAGAGTGGTGTGGCTGGAGGGGAGGAGGCAGGAGAGCGGTCAGCAAGGAGGTGAGGGACATGCCAGAACCTTGTGGGCGGGGGTTCATGGGGTGTTAGGGTCAGAGGGGGAAGGCCTGGGTTTATTCCGAAGGACAGGAGGAGTCACAGAAGAGCGTTCAGCAGAGAAGTGACCTGAAGTGGTTTTGGATGCTTGGCCCTGGAGACCAGGGAGGACGTGGAAGCAGAGAAGCCAATGAGGCAGCGGTTGCGATGGGAATGGCACCGCGGCC
Source organism: Sciurus carolinensis (assembly GCF_902686445.1). NCBI lineage: Eukaryota > Metazoa > Chordata > Mammalia > Rodentia > Sciuridae > Sciurus > Sciurus carolinensis. Next base: position 65,261,689 of record NC_062228.1, on the reverse strand, counting down.
TGAGCCAATCGGAGCCAGGCCCCGCCCCTGCCTGGGGAGCCGCCTCCCCAGGCCCAGCGCACCTGCACCCGCGCGCCTCCCCCCGCCCCCGCCCGGGTCTCCCAGGCTTCCCACAGGAATTTCTCTAACACACTAATCGGATCATGTGACTCTCCTTAAAACCTTTTCAGTGGCTTCTCAGTTCCCTCGGAACGAGTCCAAGCTCAGCCTGGACCGCAGGCCCCGCACATCTCCAGTGCAGGGCGCTGGCCTCGAAGTCCCACCCGCTGCCCTTGATGCCCCAATTCAAGACATCAAATCCCCCGCAAGTCACAGCCCCCTTACCATCTTCTCTGTTTCGATTTTCGTTCCCATCATGCTCATTCCTGAATTCTTGTCTTACTTTTTAAAGAAAAAATTCTGGCCTTTGAAATGGATGACAAAATGACATAGGCACACCCCTAGGTATATACCCAAGAGAATTCGGAACAGCTGCTCAAACAAAAACTTCACAGCAATGTTTATAACAGCACTATTCCTGACAGGCAAAAGATGGAAACAACCCAAATGTTCACCAATCAATAAATAAAATGTACTTTATTTGTACAATGGAATATTATTCTGTCACAAAAAGGAATGATTCACCCATTCTCGTACAACATGGGTGTTTCAGAAAAATATTAGGCTAAGTGGAAACAGTTGTCACAAAAGACCACGTATTTTAGGGCTAAGGTTGTAGCTCAGTGGTAGAGTGCTTGGAGGCACTGGGTTCCATCCTCAGCACCAAACTAAAAAATAAATTTAAAAAACAAAGGTTTTGTGTTCATTTACAACTAAAAATTTTTTTAAAGGCCACATATTTTATAATGCAATTTATATGAAATACCCACAATAGGCAATCCAGAACAGAAACCTAGATTATAGGTTGCCAGGGTCTGTGGGGAGATGGGAACAGGGAATGACCCCTTAACAGGTACAAGCTTTCTACCCGGGCTGATGGGTAAGTTCTGGGACTGGACGGCAGGGATGCTTGCACCACGTTGTGAATGTACTTGCTACTACAATCACTCAGTTGTACACTTTAAAACAATTAAAATTGTAAGTTTTATGTTATATGTATTTCACCAAATAAAAATGTTAAAATGCATATACACACACCCATACACTACCAGCTTTGAAATATCAGAGATACATCTGATTGCCTCTTTCTTCTCAAATGTAAAAATTGGTTATATTTTCAACAGATATTTTTAGATTTTTACTCCTTAGGTATATATCCTTTAAAAAAGAGTATTACCGACCAGATGCTTTTTTAAAAATCATGCTTCTGATCCACTATCATTTCTCCTCTTTGTGAAGTCAAAAATCTTAGACTCAGTAGCTTTGAAACTAACTCATTTTCATCCTCTGTAAAAGGGGGAAGTAGTATGTTATCTATTTCATAAAGTAAGGAGGAATATGGGCTCATATTTTTAAAACACTTACGAGAATCAGCTATTTTCATTAAGCCAGGCAGAGTGGCTCATGCCTGTAATCCCAGAGAATTGGGAGGCCGAGGCAGGAGGATCCCAAGTTTGAGGCCAGCCTGGGCAACTTAGCAAGGCCTTGTCTCAAAATAAATGAAAAGTACTGGGGATGTAGCTCAGCGGTAAAGCACCCCTGAGTTCAATCCCCAGGACCAAAAAATAAAAATGAACTTTACATTTTTCACTGTATTGTCAGTATCCTCACTTATTTATTTCCCCTTTACTTTTTTTTTGAATATATATATCACAGTCACTATTTCCAACTGTGAAAGTACCAAAGGATAAAATGTAGTTAACTTTCAGTCCTAGAGTTAGACTTTGTTGCCAGTTTCTGCTCTTTTCTTCCAGTTCTTCAGCGCCATCCACCTCTACACAAGCAGAGGCTACTGCAGGCTGTTCTCCGCCCCTCCACCCCCATGTTATTGCTTTCCATATCTTTCCACAGGGGCATCTTCAGTCTTTTTATGGACACTAGGATTCCACGGGATAGATCAATCATGGGTTTGTTACTCAAACCTCCTGCAGATGGACCTTGAGACTGTTTTCAGCCATTTGCAGTGATGTGCACCACTGCCAAGGATTAACCTGGTACAGACATAATTTTGCATGTTTCTGATCTCTCTGAAGGATAAATTCCTGGAATTGCTGGCTTGTTAAGGCTCTTCTGAACGCAACTCATCCCAGCTATGTACAAAAGCAACTGTTTGCCCACTCACCTGCCAACAATGTTCGGCATGAATGAAATCTTAAAGAAAAGCACAGGTATACACCTGCAATATGCCTTTCCTGCTTCACATGAGGTTTCTGGGATGAGGTCATGCTATTCCATCCTGTAGCTTCAACTGAAGCTCCTGCCTCCTGGAAGGCTTCAGGAATAACCCCAACCCCCATTGTGAGCTCAGCACAGAGCCGCCTCTCTTCCTGCATTCCTAGGCATCCAGCTTCCTGCATTAGAGCACTCCTCCACCCTCAGTGGCTGATCTGTCTGCCTGCCTCCCCCATTGGATGGTGATCTCCTGGGGCAGTGTCCAGTGGCCTCTGTTTTGGCCACTGTCCTTCCAGCACCAAGGACAGAGCTAGCTCATAGTAGGTGCTCAGTAAATACGCACCACTTGTGACTGAATGAATATATGCAAGGGCTTATCACAGAGAAAGGAACTGAGACTTGGAGAAGAGACTCGCTTGCTCAGGCTGCCAAAGGGAGACTGGAGCCAGGTTCTGATGCAGCATGCCAGTACTTTCTGAAGACTCTGTCGCGAAATTCAATTCCCTCCCCCACCTGCCCTCTCGCCCAACACAGTGCCTGGCACAGGCAGGGCTTGATAAATGAGTATTTGTTGAAGGAATGAATGAATACGTGCATCTGCAGGGGAGCGGTGGATGGCTGCATTCAGCCTCCAGGCCGGCGGCCCCCTCCGCCCCCTGGCGGCCCAGAGGACAGGCCCGGCACAGGACCCAGGAGCCACAGCCACCCTGCCTCCCTGCTCCCGGGTCCCTGGTCCTCCGCTTCCGGCTTCCCAGCCAGTCTTTCCTCTTCCAGGCTCCGACCAAAGGCCGAGTTTCCGGGGGGAAGGCTTAGGCGGTGACACCGAGCCCAGCCTCCTCCTCCACCCCCCACCACGCTCGGCCCCCTCCCTCCCCGCCACCACCGTCCGCGTTCGGCCGGCCGCGGGGAAGGAAGAAAGGAGCGAAGGAGGCGGAGGTAAGACGGCGCCCTGCAGCCAGAGCGAGCCCCAGGCCACGGGCTGAGAAATCCGCAAGGCCGCCACCCGCCGCCAATTCTGCAGATCATGCTTGCGGGGAGCCGCAGGCTGGGCCCAGAGCAGATCGCCCCCTCCGGGACCTAGGCCCCCGACTGGCGCAGCCTCCGCCCCCCAAACCCGTCCAGGGGTCCGGCCCTCAGCCTGCTCCTCCCTGGGGATTTCCAGCATCCAGGCTTCCAACCTCCTCCTCCCCCTTGTCTTAGGAGCCCGACCCCCTCCCCCAGCCCCCTCCTCCACCCGGACCCAGGAACTCTATGTCCTACCTACCAGGAGGCTAGATCACCCATCCCACCCAGTCCACACCCAGGAGTTCAGACCCAGGTTCTTCCTCCCCAAGTCCCAGAAGTCCAGACCCCAGCTTCAGACCCAGGAGTCCAGGACCCAGCCCTCCTCCCTCAGACCCAGGGGTCCAGCCCAGCCTCCTCCCTCAGACCCAGGGCTCCAGGCCCAGCCTCCTCCCTCAGACCCGGGGCCCCAGTCCCATCCTCCTCCCTCAGACCGGGGGGCTCCAGGACCAGCCTCCTCCCTCAGACCCGGGGGTCCAGGCCCAGCCTCCTCCCTCAGTCCCCGGGGTCCAGGCCCAGCCTCCTCCCTCAGACCCAGGGGTCCAGGCCCAGCCTCCTCCCTCAGACTCAGGGGTCCAGGCCCAGCCCTCCTCCCTCAGACTGGGAGTCTGAGCTCTTCAGTTCCCTGGCTTGTGCAGGCCCCTGGCTCTGGGCGCACACACTCCATTTCCTGGGCCTTCAGGCTTGAAATCCCACCTCCTCCACTTGGGCCCCTTGGGGGCTAGTTTCTGGCCTCTCTCAAAAATCCAACCCTGGGGCCCTTGAGCAGAAGCAGTTGGCTGGCTGACTGTGTCTCTTCTGTCTCTCCTGTTCTCCCTGTCTGTCCCTGCCTGTCCCTGCCTCTACACTCCCACCTGGTCTGGTCTGTTTGCACTATCCTGCCTCTGGGGCTACATCTTTCCCTTTCCCTCTCTCTCTCTCTCCCCCTGGATTCTCTCTCCATTTGTGCTTCTTTGTGTCTCTTCACTTCTCTGCCTCTGACCTGTGTCTCCCATCTCTCACCTCTGCCCTCCCATCTTTGCCCTCTCTCCCCTTTCCCTGGTTGAGCTGCTGACCCTGTGCATCTCTCCACCTGTGCCTGCCTGTGGCTGCCCCTCTCTGTCACACCCCACAGACCTCCCTTCAACTGCCCCGCCTCTCCCCTTTCTCCCCACAGACATGGATCCGCAGCCCCCTCCACCTGCCCAGGGCAGCCCACCTCACCGTGGCCGAGGCAGGGGCCGGGGCCGGGGCCGGGGCCGTGGTCGTGGTCGCGGCAGGGGAGGCGCTGGAGCCCCTCGGGCGCCCCTGCCCTGCCCCACATGTGGCCGCCTCTTCCGGTTCCCCTACTACCTCTCCCGGCACCGGTTGAGCCACTCTGGCCTCCGGCCCCACGCCTGTCCCCTGTGTCCCAAGGCCTTCCGCCGGCCCGCCCATCTCTCCCGCCACCTGCGAGGCCACGGGCCCCAGCCCCCGCTGCGCTGCGCCGCCTGCCCTCGCACCTTCCCGGAGCCCGCCCAGCTCAGGCGCCACCTGGCCCAGGAGCACGCGGGCGGCGAGGTCGAGCTGGCCATCGAGAGGGCAGCCAAGGAGGCGGCTGAGTCCAGCTGGAGCCCGCAGGAGGAGGGCGCGGAGCAGCCTGCCACTGCAGTGGCCGGGGCCGCGGAGGAGGAGACAGCGTGGCCTGAGTCGTGGCCTGCCGGGGATCCAGCCCCACTGGTGGCCCCCACGAGTGCCGAGCCCCGAGAGGAGGAGGCGGAGGAGGCCGAGGCGGGGGCAGCTGAGCTGAGGGCCGAGCTGGCGCTGGCGGCCGGGAGGCAGGAGGAGAAGCAGGTCCTGCTCCAGGCCGACTGGACGCTGCTGTGCCTCCGCTGCCGCGAAGCCTTTGCCACCAAGGGTGAGCTCAAAGCGCACCCGTGTCTGCGCCCTGAGGGTGAACAGGAGGGCGAAGGGGGGGCCCCGCCACGCCCCAAGCGACACCAGTGCTCCATCTGCCTCAAGGCCTTCGCCAGGCCCTGGTCCCTGTCGCGCCACCGGCTGGTCCACTCCACCGACCGCCCTTTTGTGTGCCCGGACTGCGGCCTGGCCTTCCGCCTCGCCTCCTACCTCCGCCAGCACCGCCGGGTCCATGGCGCGCTCAGCCTGCTGGCCCCGCTGCCCGGGGCGGGCAAGAAGGACGACAAGGCCTCGGCTGGACGGACCTCAGGGAAAGGGCCCGAGGGGGGCGAAGGGGCCGAGTGCGGGGCTGCCTCGGAAGGGGGGGAAGGTGGGCAGAACGGAGGAGACGCCGCCCCCGCCCGGCCCCCTGCCGGGGAGCCCCGCTTCTGGTGCCCCGAGTGTGGCAAAGGTTTCCGACGCCGGGCACACCTGCGGCAGCACGGTGTGACCCACTCGGGGGCGCGCCCCTTCCAGTGTGTGCGCTGCCAGCGGGAGTTCAAGCGACTGGCGGACCTGGCCCGCCACGCGCAGGTCCATGCCGGGGGCCCGGCCCCGCACCCGTGCCCACGCTGCCCACGGCGCTTCTCGCGAGCCTACAGCCTCCTGCGCCACCAGCGCTGCCACCGCGCAGAGCTGGAGAGGGCCGCTGCGCTTCAGGCGCTCCAGGCCCAGGCCGCACCTTCGCCCCAGCCGCCTGAGCAGGACGGCCAAGGGCTCCCTCTGCCCGTCTCACACATCAAGGAAGAGCCGCCCTCCCCGGGGACCCCACCCCAGTCCCCGCCGGCTCCCCCCGTCTTCCTCAGCGCCTCCTGTTTCGACAGCCAAGACCACTCAGCCTTTGAGATGGAGGAAGAAGAGGTAGACAGCAAAGCGCATCTGCGCGGCCTGGGAGGCCTGGCCTCCTGACCCTCGCGCCCACCCTCCGCCCCTCCTTTTGAGCTCTCGGTTCGCAGTATGGAGGAGGGAAGTTGAAGGAGAGGCACCTCCTCTGTCTACCTTGCCCCAAGCCCTTGACACTACAGGAGAGGAGGCCCCGGGCCACCCGCCGTCCCCATTTCCCACCCCTAGACCCCTGATGCCGTTTAGGAACCGCTTGCCCCGACATGTGTCTTAAGGCAGAACGACTTGGAAAAGGAGGCGGAGGACACTTGGCCAGAGGGACGTGGACTGGTGGGTTTGCCCCAGCCTGCCTGTCCCCTGACACACTGGACACCATCACCTCTTTGGAACTGCCAGACCCTGGGGGTTCCCAGTGATCAAAGGTCTGTCCCTGTTCCTCTGTCTGTGAATAAATGTGAGTTTGTGAAACCCGGGAGTGAGGCTGTGTGTGGAGGTGGGAGCCAGCGTGCTTGGGTTCTCAGCAGGGAGACCCTGCACCGAGCAGGAAGTGCAAGAACCTTGACTTGAGAAGAGGCAGGGATGCAACAACTGGACCTCCAGATGGCTGCCTGGGGAGCTTTGCATGCTGCCCGGTCACACAGCAGGCTTGCCACACCCATGCTCTGTGCCAGACCCTCTGCCAGGCCCTGGAGGCAGAGGAGAAAGGAGCCCACCTCCCTTCCACTGAAGAGCAGGAATTCCAGAGCCGCCCTGTCCACTAAACCTTTTTTATGGTGCTGGAATGTTAGGGACTTTTGCTGTGCAACAGGGTATCCGCTAGTCACACGGGGATGGTTTTGTTTAAATTTAGAATTAGTAAATAAGTTTAATTCAAATGAAATAAAATGTTCAGTTCCCCACCAAATATAGCTGGTGGCTGCTATATTGAACAGCACAGATCTAGAACGTTCCGCCATTGTGAAAAGCTGTAGTGGACAGCACTGTCCTAGATAATCAATATGTTGGGTATTGATGAGGCCTGCCAAGAGTCACCTGTGGAGGGAAAGTGGGAAGTGGGCCTCTCTGGGGAGGTGGTGTTTGACCTGAATAAAGATGGAAGGAACCAGATGTGAGAGGAATGATCTGGAGAAGAGAGCACTGGGCAGAGGGGACGGCCAGGGCAATGCTGTGAGGTGGGTGGGTAAACCACCTTTGGGGTGGGTGGGAAGTTTTGAGTTAGCTCAGTTTTAGACCCTGAGTGGAGTGGAGTGGAGAGGGGAGGATATCTGCCAGTTCACCTTCCAGGTCTTTCTCTTGCCCTCTCTTGACATCCTGCCCCTTCCAAGGCTCTCTTGTGTGTGCCCTTGCAAATAATAGCAAGTCATTACTTAGTGTCTTCCTACCTGCAAGAAAAGGCAAGGGAGGAGCAAGACTGTCTCCATTGTGCAGGGAGACTAACTGAGGTTCTGGAGGGAAGCTGGTTTCCCTGGTGAGCCCTACAACAGCCAGCCCGTCACCCATCTTGGCTAAGCTCTCAGAGTAGAGGGCCTGTTGATTACCACTGTGCTGAAGCCCAGTGCTGGACATTAGCATCAGTGTTGGGGGAGACCACCTGGGTGCCTGTCTTTGTGAGCCGGACAATCCAGCTCAGGAGAGTGGCAATAATCAAATCAGACACAAATAAATTAGGGTAACCAAATGAGGCTGGTTCCCTAAAGAGCCAGGTCCTTGAGGGGCTGTCTCTACCCCTCAGTGCTGGAGAAACAGAGAGCTTTGTTACCTCAAAGCTACTCCCTCCCTCGGAACCCCTGCGACTCCCTGCACCGTCTGCAAATGCGGGCCACTGTTTATTGACCACCTTTCTGAGGCTACCCCCGCCTGACAACACGAAGTCAAGGGAGGGGATCTTATAGGTCACTTCCAGAAGGGATGAGTTGAGGCTTGAAGGTGAGGCTTGAGGTGAATGTCACCTCCAGTCGTCACAAGGGCAAGACTCCCACGGCATTAAATGAGCTACTTGGTGGGAAGGGCTGGAGACAGTGCCCGAACATGGCAGGAAGAGCCACTGGCTTCCTCTGACTTTTCCAGAAAGGTGTACACCCTGAGGTCCCAGGACATTGGTGATCTCCGCCAACCTTGCCAGGCCCCTGGGAAGGAGGAGCACCTCTCCACTTTCCAAGGTGGAGACTGCCAGCAGGGAGGCCCTTGCCCCGGCCTCACAGCTGTGAGGATTAAAACCCAGTCCACGAAGCCCTCAGGATCTGCTCCCACATGACCACGCCCAGGCCCTGTCTGTCCCCTCCTGGCCCTGAGGGCCCACCCCTGCTCTCTGGTGGGCCCACTTTCTGCTCCCACACACTGACCCCAGAGAGGAAGGTGCCCAGAGCAAACTACAGAGCTGGGGGGAGCAAAGGACCCAGGAGGAGCCCAGCCCCACCGCCTCCATGCAGGTGGAAGACTGAGGCCTGAAAACCCCGGACAGACCTGGAAGCGATGAAGCCACCGCGGACGAGCATGCAGAGGTGCCGGCTCTGTCTCTCCAGCGTTTACATACATGACCTCATGGCGTTCATGGGTGACAGTACAGGCAGGCGCCTGGAGGGCCACAGAAGTGAGCTCGCCAGCGACAGCGGCAGAGCACCACCCAGGACGGGCTCCCCCCTTTCCTTCTGTCTCTGCTTTTGCTCTTGGGCAGCGTAATGAAGTGTCACTTCCACGCCCCAGAATTTGCCCACTTCACGTTTCATTCATTGACTTTCCATAAATCTAACTCGTGCCACAATCCAATTGTAGAGCATTGTCAATGCCCGGAACAGCTCTCCTGCCCACTGAAGTCCCGCCTGTCCCTCCGAGCCAGGCGGTCTGACCGACTGTCCCCTCAGCCTTGCCCACGCTGGACATTTGAGACAGGGGGTTTGCATGTGGTGGCTGTGGCAACTGCTCTTTCACGGAGCACCTGGAGGTCCATTCACGCTGCAAATCGTGCCCGACCTCATCCCTCTCTCCAGCTGCGTGATGTGATGTTCTGTGTGCGGACACACTGAACACTGTTCATCCATTCCTCACTATTGATCCACTTCTCGCCCAGGGGGTGTTCGGGCTGTTTCCATCCCTTGGCTGCCTACACGCCTGTGTGTGGACACTTGCTTTCGTTTCTCTTGGGCAGAATCATGAGACTGTATGGGAAGTCTACAGCTTACCTTTTGAAAAAGTGCCAGATTGCTCTCCAAAGTGACTGCACTATTTACAGCCTCCTTAGTGATCATGAGTGTTCCCTACAGGCTCCATTTCCTAAGAGGGAAACTAGGAACAGAAGCATGAACTGGCTCAGCCAAGGCCACACAGCAGGAAGCAGCATGGCCCATGTGACCCTGGGCACTGCTGCTCCAGAGCCCTGCTCCAGACCCTTACACAATGGCTCATCCTCACCCTACCCACTCATCACTCTTCTAAAATCCATGAGCCCCTGCTCTGTGCTGGGCACCATCCGAGCTGCTGCTCATCCTTCAGTCAATGAAACACAAATACCTTCCCTAGGGGCTTCCATTCTAGGAGGGAGGAGAGAGACAAGGAAACAGCAAATGCTGGGCCGTGGCCACCCCTGTGATCCCCGCGAATTGGGAGGCCAAGGCAGGAGGATCACGAGTTCAAGGCCAGTTTCAGCCTCTTAGCCAGACTGTGTCTCAAAATAAAAAGGGCTGGAAATGTGGCTCAGTGATGGAGCAACCCCAGGTGCAGTCCCAGTACCAAGAAAAAAGAAAAAGTAAAATAAAGAAGAAAAGAAAGCAAGTAAACAGCAATCAAGTGCATGCACGGCATTTTAGCAGGGGATAAAAGCGACGGGAAAGATGGTTCAGGCCAGGAAGGCAGGAACCACAGGCCCATGGAGGGAGGAGCTGAAGGACAGAGCAGCGGGGTAGGTGAGGCTGTGTCCCTAGGGAGCGCAGCGCTGGGGGACCTCTGAGGAAGAGCCGGGGACACAGAGGCCAGCAAGGAGGGAGGGGCGAGGAGAGGGAGAGGAGAGGAGGTCCAGGAGGCGTGGGGCAGCGCAGGCGGTAGCGAGTCGGAGGACTGTTCTCCGCTCACAGGGAGATGAGGACCACCAGAGGGTCATGCAGAAGCTGGAAGGGTTGGACTTTCTCTTTTCTTTTTGTCAAGTCATTGTGAAAATTTAAAAAACAGAAAATAGAAGAAAATCATATACTGGAATCTACAATTAGTATTTTGCTCTATTTTCTATTTAATGAATCTTCCTATACATCCATTCACCTATCCATCCTCCATCCACCTATTCATCCCTCCATCATCTTTCCACTCATCATCATCCATCCATCATCTTTTTCATTTCATAAACTATTTTTTAGAGCAGTGTTGTTAGGTTCACAGCAAAACTAAACAGAAATGTCAGGATTCCCATGCATCCCTTTAAAACATTTTTTTTTCTTTAGTTGTAGATGGGCACAATTCCTTTATTTTGTTTATTTATTTATTTACGTGGTGCTGAGGATCAAACCCAGTGCCTCACACGTGCTGGGCAAGCGCTCTACTACTGAGCCACAGCCACGGCCACCCCATACATCCCTTAAAAAAATTCATTTCAAAGCAGTTTGCAAGTGTTCATTCACTTCACTCCAAACATTTCTACATGCATATCATAACAAGATATGGAATACTTAAGTTTCTTGTCCTTAGCACATTTAAAATATAGCCAGCCATGGTGGTGCACCTGAAATCCCAGAGACTCAGGAGGCTGAGGCAGGAGGACTGCAAGTCAAGACCAGCCTGGGCAACTTATTGAGGCCCTATCTCGAAATTAAAAAAAAGTAAAGGTGCTGGGGGTATAGCTCAGAGGTAAAGCACCCCTGGGTTCAATCCCTAGTACCACAAAAATAAAAACAGAAAAATAGACACTTTTTACATGTAATGAATTTTGATGAGTACAATTTTTAGCACAAATTCCTGACTGAACAGAATCTCTCTGGCTTCAGTTTGAATAGTGGTTGTGAGGTGGACAGAAGTACTCACAAGCCTACCTGGTTTTCCTTTTTAATAACCATTTTTTTTTTTTTTTAAATCTCAGAAACTTGGAGATTTATGGAGAATTTGCAGTGATTCCAGATTCCCTTCGAACCCTCAACCAAATGTTATCATCTGCCATTACCTACCATGGTATATCTGTCAAAATCAAGAAAGCAACGTTGGCACATTACTATTAAGGAACCGACCCTCTCTGTGTGTGTCACAAATGTCTCTCAGTGGTCCAGGATTCCACCCAGGGTATCACATGGCTTCTCCTCCACTGGCCGCCTCCGTCTTCTGTGGTCTGTGACTATCTCTCAGACTCAAATGGTTTTTCCTAACATTGGCGCTTTTGGGTTTTGGCGCTGGGCATCAAGTCCAGGGCCCCGAGCTGAGAGCACGCTCTACCACTGAGCTAACCCCAGCCTGGCCTTGGTAGTTTTGAGGAGTCCTGAGAAGCCCGTCTGGAATGTCCTTCTCACCTCCTTTACCACATCCAGGCAGGGGCTAGGAGTCACCCACATGACTTATCTCAGGCTTAACAGGACACTGGAGGCGTTCTGCATTGTAAAGTCGGCCTCTCCATCGCTGCAGACTATGTAAACAAGTCTCTAAGAGCAGCCCACAGGAGAAGTGGAGGCCGGGGGGGAAGGCTTAAGTGGCACCTTCTGGAGGTGGAAATATCTACGTAAATTCTTCTTTTCTTTTTCGTTGTTTTGTTTTGTGTTTTGTTTTTTGTACAGGACTGAACCCAGAGGTGCTCTACCAATGAACCTCCCTAAGGTTGCTGAGGTTGGCCTCCAACCTGCCAACCTCCTGCCTCAGTCTCAGGGGTCGCAGGCGTGACCAGCATGCCTGGCTAGTTCCTGTGGTTCTAGAGGGAGGTTAGGCCTCTCTTCCCTGAGTGTTAGATCAGTTCGCATCAGCGTGGGCTGGCCGGCGATCGCTCTGTGCTTTGGCTGACGTCCAACTCCACGTTACTTGTTGGTGAACCCCCCTGTCTTCACCCAGGTGCTAGCAAAAGCTTAGAGCCGGGAAGCAGGAAGAGAAGGGAGATGTGACCTCGGCTGGGGCGACGCCTGAGCTTGAGAGGGAAGCGGCTTGGTCCCAGTGGGTTGAGCGCGAACCAGGCACCCCACTTTCCACAGGATGCAGGGGCGCCCCAGCACCCGGCCTGCTCGACCCCTTCGGGCAGGAGTCCCGCGGGGTTACTCACCTGGCTGCACCCGAAGTGCAGTCCCCCAGTCCCCCCGCCCGGTCCCCCAGTCTCCCCCCAGGACCCCGCCCAGTCTCCCCGCTGCTATCTCGCCACGCCCAGCGCTGTGCCGGGCAGACCCGCGCTGCATAAATATTTGCTGCCAGTCAGAGCCGCCTCCTGGCTTCCCCAGCCCCCGCCGCCCCCGCCGCCCCCGCTCCGTCCGCTGGGCCTTTGCAAAGGGGCTCCCCAGGAGAGAAGAGGGCGTGGTGGTCGTAGACTTGAAGCCAGGGAGAGGGCGGGGTCCGCCCAAGACCACAGCAACGCAGGGGTGGGCAGGGAGAGATGGAGGGAGAGCGTGTCAGAGACGAGAGACAGCGAGGAGAGGGCGGAGGAGCGGGCTGCCTGGGTCATCGGGTCGTCGGCGGCCACTCTAAAGCCCTGCCCACTAGCGTGCCAGCTGCTCACACTGGTTTCTACCTTGAGTGTTCTCCGTGGCTCTGTGGGTTCCTGGCACAGGCCTCTCCTCTGTCCACCTCTGCCAAGCAACTCTCTTGGCCTGGGGCCACTCACACCCTTCCTTTCTGTTTTCCCTGGAAACATCCCACAGGAAGCTTTCCTGGCCCCTCTCCTACACCCCACCTCCCTCCGTGGATCTCAGGTGACCCCCCCGGGGATCCCTGCTTCCAGTTATTCAGTCTGATGCTTTCCTAGGTGCAGCTGTGGAGGAATGTCGCAGCTGGCATTACGGTTCCTAATCAGCTGACTTCAGGATAGGGTGATGATGCTCCTCCGTGGGCCCAGACTAATCAGGTGAAACCTTAAAAGGAACAGGCTCTTCCTAAGCTGCGGGGTTCCACACAGGGGAGGTTCTTCTTGCTGGCCTCCAAAGTGGAAGCTGGTACACGGCAAGGAACATCGGCAGCTTCCGCAAACCAAGGGCAGGTCTGCCCCACCAGCAAGGATTGAGGAATCAGGTTGGGGATATAGCTCAGTTGGTAGAGTGCTTGCCTTGTGAGCACAAGGCCCTGGGTTCAATCCCCAGCACCGCAAAAAAAAAAAAAAAAAAAAAAAGGAATGAGGAATCAGAAACCTGAAACCTCTGTCCCCCAACCACGGGGAACTGAGTCCTGTCACAGCCCAGATGACTCTGGACCCAGCCCAGTCCACACTCTGATTTCAGACTTGTGAGACCTGGAGCAGAGCTCCCACCATGGCCTCCTGGACACCTGGCCCACAGAAACTGCGGGCTCACCCCACGTGCCACTTGAGGCTGCAGCTCAGAAAATTAATGCAAGCCCCCTTGTGTTTCCTTCCTGGCAATCAAAGCCAGTTAGTGCACCTCTCTGTCTCAATCGGCCTCCCTCTTTCCCCTTTCTCTGAAAAGACCTGGCACGGGGCCCTCTCAACACATCCAGCACACCCTCGGGGGCTGGGGGGCCTCTCAACACACCCAGCACACCCTCGGGGGCTGGGGGGGCTCTCAACACACCCAGCACACCCTCGGGGGCTGGGACCCTCTCAACACACCCAGCGCACCCTGGGGGGCTGGGGGGGCTCTCAACACACCCAGCACATCCTCGGGGGCTGGGGGGCCTCTCAACACACCCAGCGCACCCTCGGGGGCTGGGGGGGCTCTCAACACACCCAGCACACCCTCGGGGGCTGGGGGGCCTCTCAACACACCCAGTGCACCCTGGGGGGCTGGGGGGGCTCTCAACACACCAAGCGCACCCTCGGGCCTGGGTGTGACCCACATGACTTAACCTCCAGGGTGCAAACCTGGACCCGCTGGGAGGTTTCTCCATTGTAGCCTGTCTCTCTTTCCAAACTGCGCTTTGTAAATATGTCACTAAGTGGGGGCCCACATGTGGACTGGGAGGGGATTTGTTTTAATTGCTTCAATTCTCTCCATCTGTGTTTGTTTCCTGGGGCTGTTGTTCCATAGCCAGTGGCTTAAAACAACACGAATAAACTATCTCCTGGTTCTGGAGGGTAGACGGAGATCAAGGACCCTCCCTGCCTCCCCCCAGTCTTTGACATCCCTTGGCGCCTGGCCTGCTGTGGCTACTCTGTGGGGTCTTCCTGTGAGGGCCCTGTCGCATGGATCGGGAGCCCCTCTGATGGTACTTGCTTTTTTAGGTGCTGAGGACTAGAACTCCCGTGTGGTGCGTCTTTTAGAGAAACAATCTGACATGCTGCATGTGCAGTCTACAGGTGCAGACCTCGGCAGGGTCTCCCACTGGGTTCCCAGAGCCTGCAACTGTGTCTGGTGCACAGTGGGTGTTCAGGAAAAATGCTGCCGAATCGCCTGAATTAGTCCTCTGGCCTCTTTCCTCCTCTATCTGCAGCACTTTCTTGCTGTTTTCGTCTCATCTGTCATTTAGTCCATTCCTTGGTTGTCCACTGCTGCTCCCACGGGAATGCTAGCCCCAGTGTGGCTCACGCAGCACCCCACGCTCAGTGCACACAGCAGTGAGTGAGAGGAGGGGGTTCCTATCCCACCCGGTGTTACAGAGGAGGAATCTGAGGCTCAGAAAGGTCTGGTGACTTGTCCAAGCTCACAAAGGGAGGGAGCACGAGAGAGGGTCTTGGGACTGCCTGCCTGTTACCATTGGTGCCCTTCCCAATAGGAAGAGTGACCACAGGCAGAGCTAACACCTGTGTGTGACTTCTTTGTGCTCAGAATGGTCCTTAGCCCTTGAATGCTGTGGAGGGCAGTTCCCAACATGGCCCAACCACCCCTGCGTCCTGGTGAATCCCCTTCCCTGAAGGTGAGCCCAGGTTCAGGCCTCTGATAAACACAGAGCAGGGAGAGCAATGATGCACTCTCAAGATCAGGTTCTGTCCAGCTGGCCATCCCGCTCTCCACTCCTGGCTTCCTCTCCGATGGAGCCAGCAGCCGGGAAGTGAGCTGCCCCGGGGAAGCCCACGCGGCAGAGCTGCAGGCAGCCCTAGCCAACAGTCCAACAAGCCAGGGGACACTGAGTCTGACCGCAAGCCCAAGGGTGAGCTGGGTGCAGATCCTCCCCTGCCCAGTCTTCGGATGAGACCTCAGCCCTAGCAACTCTTCCATGGCAGGCTTGTGAGTCCTTGAAACAGAGGAACTGAGAAAGTGTGTGTGTGTGTGTGTGTGTGTGTGTGTGTGTGTGAGAGAGAGAGAGAGAGAGAGAGAGAGAGAGAATGGGGATTGAGCCTAGGAGTGTTCTGCCTCTGAGCCCTTTATTATTTTTACTTTTAAGTCAGGACTAGTCAAGTTGCCCAGATTGGCCTTGAATTTGAGCCTCTCCTGCCTCAGTAGCTGGTATCACAGGTGTGCACTATGGAACCTGGTATGTGTGTTGTGTTGAGTCACTAAGAACACAGTGGTAGAAACAGATATGCATGTGTCAGCATGTTGAATTTCCCTGTCAACCTGTGATACATGTGTGAACACCTCTGTTTCACAGATGGGGAAACTTAAGGCACAGAGGAGTGTCTACCCTGGCTGGGACTTGAAGTTCCAGAGCTCACATTGCAGTCACTAGGCCATTGTGCCTGTCACTTGTTCAATATTGAAGACTCAGCCTTAGTTAAGGCTCTTAACTAGTCCTCTTAACTAGTCCTACAACACTCCGCCCTGGGTGTAGTCTTCTTAACCTCCTATGGTGAAGTCTTGGCTACTGCAGTCCTTGGTCCTTGCCCCCCACAAGCTGCAGTCTGGCCGGGAGTGGCTGGACTCCCTGCCCACCTTCTGCCGCTCCGGCCTGTCCATCACCTGCCTCTCCATCACGGCCAAAGCCTCCCACCCGCTGACCCTGGGCAGGATGCAGTCCCATGTAAGAGGCTACCAGAACAGAGAGGAGACAGACACAGGGAAGGCAGCCAACAGCTTGCCCCTGCTCCCCCAGGAAGGACTGGGTGAAAGGGTCCTCCTTTCGCCCATGGAGACTCATGGGGAGCCCCTGGAGCCGCTAACCCGGAGGGGCGTCCTCTGCGACAGGGCGTCCAGGGGACCAAGCTTGCCAGTGTTTGCGTTCTGCACTCCCTCCAGCAGCCACGTGGCCCCGGTCCTGGCCCCACTGCTTCCTCGTTTCTGTCTGTTGAGTGGGCGTCCTGTTCTCGCCTCGCGGGCCCGGCAGCGGGCATGGCTCTGGGGACGCGGATGCGCACGTGGACGCACAGGCCCAGTCCTTGCGCGTCCATCACTCATCCTTTAACGGCACCGAGCTGCTGGGGAAGCGGGTTCAGAGCCTCGTTTTTGCTGTTGGCCCCAGTGCTCAGACTCCGCCTCACACGCTGATTTTGAGACTACGCTCGCTGCGGGCCGGAGCCCCCAAATTCCCAGTGCTGGCTGTTCGGGTCTCCAACTGCTGTAGTACATGTCCCTGTGGGTAAGATGGTCCAGACAGATAGACGTGGAGAACAGCCTGAGTGACTTCCATGCTACCCCTCCGATGCGACCACGGAGCTCGTATTTGTGTACAAAGTTCTGTCTCATTTGTTTATTAATGTATTTATATTTACAGTGCAGGTGATTGAACCCAAGGGTGTTTTACCACTGAGTCACATCCTCAGCCCTTTTTATTCTGAGACAAGGACTGGATAAGTAGCTGAGGCCGGCCTTGAACTTAGGACCTGGGACATGGGGGAATTTGAAACGCATATGGTCAAGTGAGAAGCCTGTCTGGTCCCCTCCTTGAACTCTGGAGAAGGAAGAACCATGGATCCTGCCGGGTCAGCCGAGGGTTGGGGGGAGGGGACAGAACCTGGAGGGTGTGAAACCACCCTGCTTTGTAAGGGCTGATGGGCCCGGCACATGTCTGTCCAAGCCACCACAGGCAGGTGGCCAAGCCTGAACCCTGAGAACGCTGGGCTCTGGAGATTACTCGGCACCCAATTCCTTGACCTGGTCACCTGGTCACCCTGGTGGGGTGGTTGGTAATGAAGGAGGCTGCGGCGTGGCAGGGAAGATTCGGGAGATCTCTGTACAATCCACTCCCCTCTTCTGTGAACTAAAACTGCTCTAAGCAATAAAGTCCATTAATTTTTTTAAAGAGGAAAGAAAATCACACGTCAAGAGGAAGATGCAGATGACGACGGCTGACCCGAGTCTGGTTCTCGACAGCAGGGGTGTTAAAAGTCAGAATGACCCGGTGTCCACGGCTCATGTTCTCTGGGGTCTCTCCCCAGAGTGGGGGCTCCCCCAGGCCAGGTTCATGGCTTTGTTGTGAGGTGATACAACCCGCCCTGGGAAGTCTGCAGGGGGAGGGCATGGTCCCCACGCGGCCTTCACCACAGTGGATCTTAGAGGGCCCCTGGCACCTTGCTCGACCCAGCACCCTGTCCGCCCCGTGCCCTCCCCAGCCTGGTCTGGCCTGTGAGGGCAGGGGATGCTTTACTCTCTGCTGGAGCTCCAGAACCTGCCACCTACTTGCTGCCTGGCAGTGGGCATGGCGCTCAGTAGTCACTTACTACTGTCCCTGCTCTACCTGGAACCCCATGAGACTGGAGCGGCCTCTCCTGCTATCCCTGTCTGGGTCTCTCTCCCCAGCCTGGGTCCCACCGGGACTGGCGGGAGGCACTCCTGGGCCCCCTCTGCAGTACGGCTAGAACAGGAGCACCCTGTTCCATAACTGCCTGCAGCACCCACACACACCTGGAGGCCACAGACGATCTGCTGCCAGCCCCTGCTCAGGGCTCAGCCAGTGCAAGGCCCCAGGAAGTGTGTGGGGAGGCTGAACGGGACAGCCGAAGTCCACAACCTTGACCTACCAGTGCCCCCAGCTCCCGGCTCACAAACACGACAGAGAGCCAGAGGCCGTGGGAGTGAAATGCAGACCGCTCCACTTGACCTGCAGCAGGGCACGGCAGGAGACCTAATCTCTGTGAGCCGCTCTTTCCTCAACTACCAAACACAGCTAAGAATAGTGCCTACCTCCCCAGGGCCGGCACGAGGCTTAGCACAGGGGCTGGTAAGACACAGAGTTCAGTAAATACAAGCTGGAATCAGGGCTAATCACACAGGATTTACGAAGCCATTACGACCCACTGTGCTTGGCCCCCGCCTCTCTCCTCGCTCCAACTCGTTTCCTGAGACCAGGGAGAAAGAAGCCAGCTTGCCCCAGGCACTCTGAGTCCTTCCGTGTGGCAGGGGTGCCAGGCGAGATGGGTGAGGCAGGAGATAAGGAGCAGGTGCCAGCTCCAGAGGGCTCTGGGCCAGGCTGGGGAGGTTGGACTGCGTCCCTAGGGCAGAGGGTGGCCGTGGGGGCTATTGACAGGGGAGGGCTGGCGTCTGGCTGAGCATTGGAAAGCTGCCTTAGGGTGGTGGGCACCCAGGCGAGAAGCTGCAGGTGGGGAAGAGGCTGCAGCAAGGGGTCACTTGGCAGGGTCTGGGGAACAGCCCTGGGGATGTAGGTGCCCAACTCTTCTAGAGCATTCTGTAGTGAACTGCAGTGGGGCCTGTGGTCCCAAATAGACTGGGTGAAAATAATCTCCATGGCGTTTACTTCCACTCGGTGTGGGGGATTCTCCTTGCTCCAGGAGCTGAGTCTGTGAACTTGCTGAGAACATCCAGTTGGCAATGAGAGGCAAGCGGGGAGGGAGGGTCAGCTTCCCGCAAGATTCTAGCCACGACGTTCCCATCAATGATCAGCACACAACCTTGCTGACGCGTGCACTTCTGTTTAAAGACACCTTTGAACCATGTGGTGGAGTCCCCGAATTCGCCCCCGCAACCCCAGTCACACCGAAAAGCCCAACAATGTGGAAATCAGCACAACTGGACCCCGAGAACCCTCGCTTTCAGGAGGCACCGAGAGCATCACCCCGCAGAGGGCTCATGTCATAGGTAGCTCTGCCAGCCTGAAAGGGTGACGTGAGTTTTTGGGGTGCCTTTTCCCCTTTTTATTTTTCACTTTTTATTATCGACCAATACAAATTGCTTATATTTACCATGGGCAACATGATGTTTTGAAATACGCATACATTGTGGAATGGCTAAGCTAATTAACAGGGACCCCGGTGCACTTTCTACTGGTGCTGCACAAGCCTACCTAAAAGCGAAACTCATTGTTTACATGTTTGCACCTGCACATAATATAGCAATGTGAATTGGCCACTGGCACTCTCCAGCTCCTCCCTCCTCTCCCCTCCTGGTCCCCTTCCTCGACTCTGCTGGTCTCACTTCTATTTTCATAAGACTTTACATGTTTATTTGCAGCAAGAACACTTAAGATCTACTCTGTTAGCCGTTTTCGAGTATATAATGCATTGTTATTCATCGTAGCCCTGAGGTTGTTGATTTGGGGTTATGGATGGATTGTAGGAAGTGAGTGTATTTGCAGGCATGAAATCCACAGTGAGAGAGGCAGCATGTGCCATCTAAGAGCCAGCAGGAGACACTCACCCTCTCCTGCTCGACCCTGGAGTCTCTGTGATGCCTTCAGTCCTTCCCCAATCGGAGAAGCCAGGTTTCAAGTGCCGAAGAGCCACAGGTGGCTAGCAGCTGTCAGATAATGCCGCATCTGTAGCTTTCTTCAGACTCTCCAAGGGATCAGTGAAGGCACAATACACAAATAAATAACAATGAGAAGCCAAGGCCAGCTTGGAGAGCAGGAGCCACAGTCAATCTTACCAGCGATCCCCCACGGCCCCCGTGCCCCGTGTTTTCGAATGTAGGAGCACTGGCCGCACCGCTGGAGAACCTCATGTGTCCATCACCAGCAGAACGATGCTCCCAGGACAGCATGTGCAGCTCTAGACTCCAGCACAGCTTTGCAAAGGAAGCAAGCGAACCTTACCAACGTGCGAGCTGCTGGAGTCAAAGCCAGCCCGACGGTTCCAGGCAGGACACTATTTTTATGGCACTTAACAACAAGCAAGGCTACGCAGTGGTGGACCAATACCCATGTAACCCACAGGTTTTTACATCAAGTAATAGAAAACACCTTGTTTGACCTAGTGGTCACACCTGGGAGGGAAGGGAAAGAGTTGGAGAGGGAGTGTGCGGGGTTGCAGTTACATTTGGAAAGTCGTGTTTCCTAACCAGGACCCAGGACGGTGGGTGTGGGCCCATGATGTGCTGGGATGTATTCTCATTGTGGTTTTGCCCAGGACATTTCACTGCACAGGGAACCGTAGCAGGTTTTGGGCTGGGTGTGAACGTCTCAGAGGTGTCCGGAATGGCGGGCGTGGCCTGACTCTGCTTCGGAAAACAATAGGTCCTAGATCACGGGGATCACGGGGTTGAACTCACAGATGGCGGGTCCAGATCGGTGGCCCCGGAGCGGGGGCTGGACGCAGTGTCCTGTGATAAGAACACATTGGGTGCTCGGTTCACACTGGTGCTGAGGCTCACGTTTTCATCCACCTACCTTCAATCAGAGGGGCATCGCGACACCCTGAAGAGTAAAGAGCCCCATGGTCTCTCGGGCGGCCAGCTCTCCTTGCACAGCCTTGGTGGGCAGCAGGGTGACGGTGGGAGGCCAGGGTCCTTGCTAGTTCATAACTCATCTGCCCCAGACAAGATCAATCAATTTACAGTCACAGTTTCTTTTCTTTCTCTTTTGACCCAAGGATGAGACAGGAGGAGGATTGGGCAGGTTAATTTGTCAGTGGTGCGATCTTTGAAGGCAAATTACTATCATCATCATCATCATCATCATCATCATCACCATCACTGTGGTGGTGGTGCTGGGATGGCAGCCGGGGTCTTTGCACGCTCAGCACATGCTCTGCAGTGGTAGCTGCACCCCCAGTCCTAAATTAATTTTCGTGGGCTCTTTCAATATGTTTTATTCATTAAATTTAATTGAAAAAAAGTAGTATATCATAAATAATCTGTATTATATAGAAAATACTTACCAGGGTATATGTATGTTTTAATTTAAATCTTTTTTAGTCATAGATGAACATATACCTTTATTTATTTATTTTCATGCGGTGCCAAGGGTGGAGCCTGGGCCTGACGCGGGCGAGGCACGCGCTCTGCCAGAGCCCCGGCCGCAGCCCGCATGCATGGTGTGCTTACTTTGGCATATAATGTGTGGGGCACACATAGCCCCTAACACAGTCACGTCAGACGTTCTATCATTGGAAGATATCTGGTGCATCACAGATATCCAGTCTTTCTCTCCCGTCCAGCTCCGGTAGGTGCCAACATGGCCGCGGGCCAGGAGGCGGCAGGGGAGCTCACTCGGCCAGAGGAGGCAAAGTCAGGAGAGGATCACAGGGGAGCCCTTGGGAGCTGTGGCTAGGACTGACACCCAGACGCCTGCTTTAAAAAGGGGTGTGCCCTGGGGCCAGGCCTGGCACCTCCCCCAGCCACACCTGCGTGCTGAGGTCACTCGGGGTGACCCCTCGGAGTGGCGGAGTGCGTTGCTAAATGGGGAGGTGCAAAGCTCCCTGGATCATCAGTGGGCCTCTGGGGGGGGCTGCAGGCTCGAGCGTCCCTCTCCCACTCCTCCTGGGGCCCAGGTGGCCAGCTCTGTAGCCTGACCTTTGGGCTTGGAATGGCTCTGCTCCCGGAGCCCGGGAGCCCTGGCACAAGCAGAGCCAGCCTAGACCCCTGTGGGGGAGCAGCTTGGGGGACCTGGAGTCTGTCCTCCAATGCTGCCCCGGCAGGGACACCGCAGCCTGGTGTCTCCAGACCCCTGGATCTTGGCTCTGCCTCTTGCTGGCTGCGTCTCTGTGGCCAGTGACTCTGCGTGTCCATGCCTCCGTTCCGGCTTATTGGGAGGACTCACCAAGCCCTGGATGACTAAATTAAGAAAAAGGGGGCCAGGGTATCCAGGTCTGTCACCAAGTAAACGAATCACTGTCCCCCAGTTTCCTGTGGTTTTGCGTTTTCGAACAGCAACACATGCTCACTAGAAAAACTAATAACGCAAAAAGTCCCCTGGAAGCGGGGACGCTGACTTCGGAATCAACTAACCCGTCAGAAAGGTCTTTGGGGGCAAACTGGGAGAAACTGAATCTAGACAGGTGGCTGGCTAATTTTATAGACTTGTTAGGTGGCGAGTTGTGACCACCGAAAATTTCCTAGGTTTTATAGAGGTGTGCACCCAGGTGTCTGGGCACAATTTCTCCTAAGGTTTTTAGTTTATTTGATAACTTTTAGCTTTTTATGAAGGAAAACTTCAAGTATAAGCAAACATAGAAAAGAGAGGAGTTAAATGAGCTCCCCTCAAGCAGCATGCCCTGTCCCCTTTCCCACCCTGCCCCACTAGGGGGCTTAAAGTTTCTTCTGCTGCAGTATTTATGTATGTATATATGTATGTATGTGCCAGGGATGGAACCCAGGGGCATTTAACCACTGAACTGTATCCTCAGCCCTTTTAATTTTTTAATTTTGAGACAAGGTCTTGCTGGGTTGCTTAGGGCCTCGCTCAGTTGCTCACTCTAGCCTCTAACTTGCCATCCTCCTGCCTCAGCCTCCCCAGCTGCTGGGATGACAGGCATGTGCTTGCTGTGGTATGTTAAAGCAGATATCAAGCAGTGAGTTCTTTTCACCCAGACTTCAACATGTCATTTGCTTTAACGTAATCCATGTCCCCCAGGAAAAGAAGACCAAGTGACTGTGGCAGAGCCACAGCCCATGTGAGGTCTGGTCAGCAGTTGGGGCTCTTGGTGGCAGCATTCAGCTGCTTCCCAAGGGCATCGTTCCCTCTCAGACCCCAGAGAAGTCAAAGGGCAAAGGAAGGTCCCCCTCTGCCACCAGGCCCACTGGGCTCCCTGGGGCCACAGCCACAGCCAGGTTCCTGGGGCTCCTTCCAGAGCCTCCATGAGCCACGGTGCTGGTCTTATTAATAGCAGGATGTAGTAGTAGCAGAAACCTGAGCAGAGCCCGTCAGGGAGGTGAGTCACACAGGCGGGACCAGGTCTGGCTCCAGCTGACCTAGTGTAAGGCAGTCTGCCACTCGGAAACTCAGTTTCCTGCTCCATAAACTGGGAATAGATCCTGACACGCTGAGGGGCAGGGTGGGGGGTCCAGGGCACAGCTTCCAAACAGGGCCACCGGGAGGCAAAACTCCAGGGCTTGAGAGAGCCTCTCTCCCCAGTGCATCTTCCAGCCAGGGAGAGGCTGGGCCTGGACCCCTGGGTCTGAGGGAGGAGGCTGGACCTGGAGCCCCGGGTCTGAGGGAGGAGGCTGGGTCTGGAGCCCCGGGTCTGAGGGAGGAGGCTGGGCCTGGACCCCTGGGTCTGAGGGAGGAGGCTGGGCCTGGACCCCTGGGTCTCAGGGAGGAGGCTGGGCCTGGAGCCCTGGGTCTGAGGGAGGAGGCTGGGCCTGGAGCCCTGGGTCTGAGGGAGGAGGCTGGGCCTGGACCCCTGGGTCTGAGGGAGGAGGCTGGATGAGGACCCTGGGTCTGAGGGAGGAGGCTGGACCTGGATTCCTGGGTCTGAGGGAGGAGGCTGGGCCTGGACCCCTGGGTCTGAGGGAGGAGGCTGGGCCTGGACCCCTGGGTCTGAGGGAGGAGGCTGGGCCTGGGTCCCTGGGTCTGAGGGAGGAGGCTGGGCCTGGAGCCCTGGGTCTGAGGGAGGAGGCTGGGCCTGGACCCCTGGGTCTGAGGGAGGAGGCTGGGCCTGGACCCCTGGGTCTGAGGGAGGAGGCTGGGCCTGGGTCCCTGGGTCTGAGGGAGGAGGCTGGGCCTGGACCCCTGGGTCTGAGGGAGGAGGCTGGGCCTGGGTCCCTGGGTCTGAGGGAGGAGGCTGGGCCTGGAGCCCTGGGTCTGAGGGAGGAGGCTGGGCCTGGACCCCTGGGTCTGAGGGAGGAGGCTGGGCCTGGGTCCCTGGGTCTGAGGGAGGAGGGCTGGGGTTTGGACTCTAGGTATTAAGGAGCAAAGCTTTGGTTATGGTCCCCTGAGACCTGACCACCAGGACTCCCGTCCCTGGAGGAAACCGGAAGGTTCTGAGTTCTGGGCCTCTCACCCCAGCAAGGCTGTGAATGGGTCTCTCCCTCCTTTCCGCCTGCCCTCAGGCCCGGCCCTTGGGGGTTCACAATATGTCTCGTCCCCTCTGTCCTGGGACCAGCGCCCAGAGTCCAAGCCGGTCTAAGTTTGGAAGGGGGAGGGAGGGGGCAGCGGGTCAGGGGGGTGAGGGAGGGTGTGGGGGACAGGATGTCTCTGTCTCTGTGCTGTCACACACACCTCTGCCTAGAGAAAGGGAGGGACAAAGGCTCCCGAGAATCTGAACAAAGAGAGGAGGAGAGACACAGAGACCAGGGAAGAGG
This sequence comes from Sciurus carolinensis, assembly GCF_902686445.1. NCBI lineage: Eukaryota > Metazoa > Chordata > Mammalia > Rodentia > Sciuridae > Sciurus > Sciurus carolinensis. Next base: position 65,237,198 of record NC_062228.1, on the reverse strand, counting down.
GAGCAGAGCTGCCCAGAGAGCCCAGAGGAGGGGAGGCGGAGAGCGGAGTGGGCGCCCTGCAGATAGACTCCGTGGTCACAGGGAGAGAGCGGGAGGAAGGCAGAGGGCTGGGGCAGAGGCAGGAAGGAAGGTGGGCCCAGAGACCCCAGGGAGTGCCGGGGGAGCAGGGAGGGAGAGAGACAAGAGCCCGGGGAGGGGCGGGAGGGAGGGGCTGCCAGGGGCACTGAGGGGAAGGAGGCTGGGAGGGAGCAAAGGGAAGAGGCAGAAGCATCAGAGGGCCACAAAGAGGGGCCAGGAGACCCTCCAGGCACACGGGGGCCCAGCCCTGCAGACCAGCTCCCAGAGGAGCCAGGCCGGGCGAGGACCCGGGGCAGGGGCCGGCGCTGGTGGCTCTCTGGGGAGTCCAGACAAGAGGTGTCTGTCTGCCCAGGGTCAGCCATCACCAGGCCACCCTGCGATGGAGCTCAGGGCTCCCGAGACCCCGGTGGATGGGGACCCAGAGGTGAGGGATGGGAGAGATGCAGAGGGGCAGGGAGGTGGCAGAGGGAGAGAGACAGAGAAACACAACAGAGACTGAAACCCAGAGCGGGCAGAGTAACAGGGACCCAAGGAGACCCAGGCCAAAGCCCCAGAGAGACGTCCGAGGACAGTGTGGCCACACAGGCAGTCAGGCAGTAAGGGGGTGGACCTGGGGTCCTGGGGGTCCAGGGCACAGTCCCAGGTGGGGCTGGGGGATTCTGGCTGCCTCCCACAGATGGGGGCAGGCAGGGCTTTTCAGACAATGACCCCTAACCCGCCAGGACACAAAAACAGGTGGCCTGAGGCCGGGTGAGTCATTGTGACTCACCCTCCTCTCTGGGGACAGTGACCCCTGTCCGCTGCCCCCAAGTGCTGTCCTGGGCTGGGCCTCCAGCTCCCTGCCGCTGCTCTCCTTGGACCCCAGACTCACACCCACCCTGCCCCTCTCCTGCAGGAGGACACGGCTGCAACCCTCCAGCGACTGGTGGAGCTGACGGCTCCCAGGGTGACCCCAGTGAGGAGCCTGCGTGCCCAGTACCGCCTCGTCCGAAAGCTGGGCTCCGGCTCCTACGGCCGGGTGCTGCTTGCCCAGCCTCGCCACGGGGGTGAGTTCAACCACCCAAGGGCAGGCTCCGAATTTCCCCAGGACTAGAGCTCTGGGAAGCCACCCATTTGAGTGGAACTGATGTCGGTCTCAGAAAGTTCAGAGCTCTGTGGTCTTCTAAGAACGAGGTCGCCCAGAGAGGGCAACAGCTGACTCAAGGTCCCACAGCAAGGCAGGAGTGCAACTTGGATTGGCATTCAAGCCACTGCCATGTCCCTTTATGCAAGAGAAAACAGAGACTCAGAGAGGGTAAGGAAGCGCAAGCCCACACACACAGCAGTTCGAGGCAGAGCAGGAAAGTTCCTCAGAGAAGGTCTCTTTCCACCAACACTTCACAGGTGGAGAAACTCACCCACGAGAAGTCTGGGGCTCAGAGGGGTTGAGTGTCTTGCCCCAGGTCCTACCCCAGGACCAGTGCCCTGCGCTCCTCTCTGACCCTGTCTCCATGGCAGGTCCAGCGGTGGCTCTCAAGCTCCTCCGCCGGGACTCGGTCCTAAGGACCACCTTCCTGAGAGAGTTCTGCGTGGGCCGCTGCGTCTCCTCACATCCAGGCCTGTTGCAGACCCTGGGGGGGCCCCTGCAGACGCCTCGGCACTTTGCCTTTGCCCAGGAGTATGCTCCCTGCGGGGATCTCAGCGGGATGCTGCAGGAAAAGGTGAGGCAGGCAAGTGGGGCTGTTTGCCCCAGGCCCCACCCCAGCCCCTCCTCTGTCTCCAGCCCTGACCCCAAGTCAGTGCTCAGCCCAGGTTCGCCCTGAGTCAAAGCCCTCCCCATTGCCAACTCTCCATGCGAGTCCATGTCCGACCCAGTGCTGATCCTTCTAGTCCTCCGAGCTCTGTGGAGGGCAAGAGCTGAGTGGGGGCTGAGGACGCACTGGGGCTGTAGTGGGGTGGGGTGGAAACAGACTGGGATCCTAGTTGGCGCTGGGATTGCGTGGAGGTAGGGCAGTCGAGGTAGGGCTGATTGCAGACTGGTCATGGGAGGAGGGAGCGTGCACACGGTAGGGTTGCCAAGGCAGGCAGAGGCGCTGAAGATGTGTCCATGATGGAGGTCGCTGTGGGTTGTAACGGGGCTTCTAGAATGAGATTAGGTGGGGACTGGATCCGTGAGCTCCTAGGCCCTCCTAAGTTTGAGGACTAGAGGAATATTTTTAAGACTTGGATTTGAGAGATAAATGGAAGGAAAGTAGGGGGAACAAGAGAGAGAGGATACGTGGTAGATGTACACACACAAGAGGGAAGGATGGGTAGATGAATGGATGAATGGAGGATGGATGGATGGAGGATGGACGGATGAATGGAAGGATGGATGGATGGATGGATGGATGGATGGATGGATGGAAGGATGGATGGATGAATGGGTGGAAGGGTGGGTGGATGGAAGGTTGGATGGATGAGTGGAAGGATGAGTGGATGGGTGGTTGGTTGGATATTAAATAATTGAATTATTGGATCGGTGACTGGATGTTGAATGGATACACTGTTCAACAGTATTGGATGGAGGGATGGCTTCATGGATGGATGAATGGCTTTTTTGGCTTGCCTCTGCCTAGCTGGGTGCATAGATTAACCAGTCACGGAAACTGGAGAATGTTAGAACAGCATCCAAGTTAGAGTTAGGGTGGAGATTAGCATTGAACCACGATTAGGGTTAAGTAGGACCTTTGGGTTTCCCCTGGTAATGAAGAGGGTAGTCAGAGGAGACATAAGAAATCGTCAGAGTGGGTGTGAGTGTTAGAGTTGGGAGGATTTTCAAAGGAAGCTAAAAGAAAGAGCTTCTGGTTAGAACTGGGGTTGCCGTGGGGAAAGCACTAGGGAGCTGGTGGAGGCTAAGTCCAGATAAGGGTGCAGGCTGTGGTGGAGGATGGCCTGAGGGAGGACCTGGGGGGCTGCTGTGGGGACACTGGAGGGAGCTACTGGTCCCTGGCTCTGGACTCCCCACCCCTTCAGAACAGTCCAGAACCCATGTTCAGGTGGGGGAAAAAGGAACCAGGACAGTCTGACTTTCCGCCTCTGCCTGACCACAGGGCCTCCCGGAGCTGATGGTGAAGCGGGTGGTAGCCCAGCTGGCCGGAGCCCTGGACTTCCTCCATGGCCGGGGGCTGGTGCACGCAGACGTCAAGCCAGACAACGTGCTGGTCTTTGACCCTCTCTGCAGCCGCGTGGCCCTAGGCGACCTGGGTCTGACCCGGCCAGAGGGCAGTCCAACCCCGGCCCCACCAGCGCCTCTACCCACGGCGCCACCTGAATTGTGCCTCCTGCTGCCACCTGACACCCTGCCCCTGCGGCCATCCATGGACTCGTGGGCCCTGGGGGTGCTTCTCTTCTGTGCCGCCACTGCCTGTTTCCCTTGGGACGTGGCACTAGCTCCTGACCCTGAGTTTGAAGCCTTTGCCGGCTGGATGACCACCAGGCCCCGGCCCCCTCAGCCACCGGCACCTTGGGACCAGTTTGCACCCCCAGCTCTGACCTTGCTCCAGGGGCTTCTGGACTTGGATCCTGAGACCAGGAGCCCCCCTCTGGCTGTTCTGGACGTCCTGGGGGATGACTGGGGGTTGGAGGGCGGTGGAGAAGGACCTAGGGACTTGGGGGGGCTGTCCTATGAAGATGTGGCAGAAGCGGGGGAGGGAGGATCAAGCCTGGAGGAGTGCACAGATGAGGAGGGGGAGGGAGGCAGAGGCGGAAGGAGCATGGGGACAGGTGGGGGAGCTCCCTGACCAGGTGGCCCAGCCTGGCCACAGGCCTGCCCCCATCCCCCTGGCCACCTGGAAGGCAGGACAGCAGTTCCCAGGACAGAACAGGAATACATTGCACCTTCCCTAATGAAGGCCAGACTTGGATGTGCCAAATCCCCACCCGCAACTGAGGATCCAGGTGTCCCGGCCCCTGCCCTCCTCCCTCAGGCTCAGGGGTCTGGAGTCCTAGCTCTGTCCTCCCTCAAGGACCCTTCCTTTGTCCCTAGTGTGCCTTCTCAAAGGAAGGCCCCGTTTCCTCTATAGATATGTTTCTGTACTCTGGGGACAAGTTGAAAGTTTGTCATGGAGTTTGATGGGACCACTCCTCTCCTCTGAGACTTTGGGTGGCTCCCAGTGGCCATGACACCAAATCTGAACTTGGAGGATCCGACACGACGTCAGTCTCACTTGCACCTCTCCCATTCCTCGGGCCCTGGGTGTGGTGGTGGAAGTCACTCGTCCACTCTGGACCTGAATCTACACACGTGCACGCACTCCCCCTCCCTCTCTCTGCCGCAGGGGTCTGCCACCCTGCACCTCCGGAGCCCTGCCCTGGCCTGCTGCAGGGCTGCACACGCCCGGCCGTCTCGGGACCTGGGGTCAGAGCTCTCCGAGTCTGTCTTTCTTTGCCTCCCATCTCACACTGCCCAGGGTGGGCTTGGTCTTTTCATTTCCAGATCCTTCTGGATTCTGCTCCCATAGAGCACTGAGCGCCAAGGCTTGTGTTGTTCAACTGCCTTCTGGAGACCGGTCCATCCTAAGGGCCAGGCTGGTCAGTGGCACTTCTTCTCGCCCCCAGCTGCTCCCTCGGAGCACAGGCCCCAGCTCCCCACAGCTCAGCTCTGCCTGTGGCACCAGCAGGCCCGTCCTGTGCTATGTCCCGGCACCCGACAGACGGTCAGGGGCTGGACATGCCCCTGCACAGGAATTTGCCCTCTCTAGATTTAAGAGCGAGTCCACTAAAGGCAGTACTGATTCCTGGACTGGCTCCCGGGACAGGAAAAGGACCCTGGTGGCATCCCTGGTGGGACCCTGGTGGTGGCCCTGGTGAAAGGACCTGTGTGGAGCTTTAACTTCTTGATGGGACATCGGGAGACCTGGGTGAGGGGCACACAGGCACTGCATATTTTTGTCACTGTTTCATAAATCTAAAATTATAGCAAAATAAAATGTCGATTTAAAAAAATAAAGTGAATTTCCATCATCCTGATGCGATGACCCTAAGACAAGGGAGCAGCTGTCCCAGAGGCAGGAGGGACCTGCCCTCCACAGTTGCTCCACCACCTGCTTCCACCCGGGTCTGAGATCATCTCTCACTGCATCGTTCTGGAATTCTATTGTCTCATCCTTTCCCCAGACGGGACCCCGACCCCAGGACACCCCTTCAGAACACTTGTGTCTTTCCTGTCAATATAGGATTGAAGGTCACAGCTGGGGGTGGTGGGTCAGGGAGGGTCAGATGAAAAAGAGTTCATCCTCGAAGAATACCTGGGTCCCTGGTCTCAGAAACTTGGGGTGGGATCAGCACTCCAGAGTATGAGGGAGGAGGGCTAGGCTCCCAACTCCTGGTCAGATGGAAGCTGGGCCCAGACCGCTGGACCTAAGGGAGAAGGGAGGAGGCTGGGCCTGGGTCCCTGGGTCCCTGGGTCTGAGGGAGGAGGCTGGTGCCTGGGAACCTGGGTCTGAGGGAGGAGGCTGGGCCTGGGTCCCTGGGTCTGAGGGAGGAGGCTGGTCCTGGACCCCTGGGTCTGAGGGAGGTGGCTGGTGCCTGGGAACCTGGGTCTGAGGGAGGAGGCTGGTGCCTGGGAACCTGGGTCTGAGGGAGGAGGCTGGGCCTGGGTCCCTGGGTCTGAGGGAGGAGGCTGGGCCTGGGTCCCTGGGTCTGAGGGAGGAGGCTGGGCCTGGACCCCTGGGTCTGAGGGAGGAGGCTGGGCCTGGACCCCTGGGTCTGAGGGAGGAGGTTGGGCCTGGGCCCTGGGTCTGAGGGAGGAGGTTGGGCCTGGACCCCTGGGTCTGAGGGAGGTGGCTGGTGCCTGGGAACCGGGGTCTGAGGGAGGAGGCTGGGCCTGGACCCCTGGGTCTGAGGAAGGAGGCTGGTGCCTGGGAACCGGGGTCTGAGGGAGGAGGCTGGGCCTGGACCCCTGGGTCTGAGGGAGGTGGCTGGTGCCTGGGAACCTGGGTCTGAGGGAGGAGGCTGGGCCTGGGTCCCTGGGTCTGAGGGAGGAGGCTGGGCCTGGGAACCTGGGTCTGAGGGAGGAGGCTGGGCCTGGGAACCTGGGTCTGAGGGAGGAGGCTGGGCCTGGGAACCTGGGTCTGAGGGAGGAGGCTGGGCCTGGACCCCTGGGTCTGAGGAAGGAGGCTGGTGCCTGGGAACCTGGGTCTGAGGGAGGAGGCTGGGCCTGGACCCCTGGGTCTGAGGGAGGAGGACTGGGCTGGAGCCCTGGGTCTGAGGGAGGAGGCTGGTGCCTGGGAACCTGGGTCTGAGGGAGGAGGCTGGGCCTGGACCCCTGGGTCTGAGGGAGGAGGCTGGGCCTGGACCCCTGGGTCTGAGGGAGGAGGCTGGTGCCTGGGAACCTGGGTGAGCCCCATGAGCCTGTGACATTTGTCTGACCAGAGCCAGTTCTGGGATTCAACGCAAGATGTCGCTCTGCCCTCAGTGGGTGCAGAAGGGGCGGGGCTGGAGGTGGGGCCTTGCGACCCCCAAGGTGGGGGCGGATCCTGCTCCCTGGGCAGGCTGCTGCTGGCATGGGCTCTAAGAGCTGGGCACTGACCACTGCAGGCTGCAGAAGGGTCCGGTGAATCTTGGAGAAGGTGAGGTCTGTGTGGTTCTGAGCCTGGGTCAGGAGGAGGCAAGGTTAAGTAGCCTAGGTGGGCAGCACATGAACAGGAAGATAGTCAGTGGCCAGAGGCCTGTGCCCTTCAGTGGAGCACAGGCTACACCTGGAGGCTGTGGAGTGGTGGAGAGCTGGAGGCTAGATTTGAGGGTCACAATATGTGTGACCTGTATAAGGTTCCAGAAGAGGAGGAGGCTGGGGCCTGGGCCCTGGGTCTGAGGGAGGAGGCTGGGCTGGATCCCTGGGTCTGAGGGAGGAGGCTGGGCCTGGAGCCCCAGGTCTGAGGGAGGAGGCTGGGCCTAGACCCCTGGGTCTGAGGGAGGAGGCTGGGACCTGGGTCCTGGGTCTGAGGGAGGTGGCTGGGCTGGATCCCTGGGTCTGAGGGAGGAGGCTGGGCCTGGAGCCCCAGGTCTGAGGGAGGAGGCTGGGCCTGGAGCCCCAGGTCTGAGGGAGGAGGCTGGGCCTGGAGCCCCGGGTCTGAGGGAGGAGGTGAGCTGTGAGTTGCTTCACAACAGTTAAGGGTGCGGGGACCCATCCACAGTGCCCACTGCCTGCAGGGCTTCCAGGCCCTCTTGCGTGGCCCCGCCCATTCGCCTCTGGGGGATGAGAACACCTGTTTGCTCTTAGGAGGCAGAGGCTGCTCATCCACCCACAAGGCCCAAGACTGTTTGCTTTGGAAACTAGGTGGGGGCATCTCAAGTTATCTGGTTCATCTTTCACCCTCAGGCCATAGGGTGGCAGCAGGGATGTGGGGGCAGGGGACATTTGTGACCTCTTACTTGACCTCACCTCACACCAGCAACTGGGCACTCTACTTCTTTCATCAGGAATGACACTGATTCACAATGGGAAGTGACCCATTCCCAGTCCAGGCCCCTGGGATTCCAGGCCCAGCCTCCTCCCTCAGACCCTGGGGTCCAGCCCAGCCCTCCTCCCTCAGACCCAGGGGTCCAGGCCCAGCCTCCTCCCTCAGACCCAGGGGTCCAGGCCCAGCCTCCTCCCTCAGACCCTGGAATCCAGCCCAGCCCTCCTCCCTCAGACCCAGGGACCCAGGCTCACCCTCCTCCCTCAGACCCAGGGACCCAGGCCCAGCCTCCTCCCTCAGGCCCAGGAACCCAGGCCCAGCCTCCTCCCTCAGACCCAGGGGTCCAGGCCCAGCCTCCTCCCTCAGGCCCAGGGGTCCAGGCCCAGCCTCCTCCCTCAGGCCCAGGGACCCAGGCCCAGCCTCCTCCCTCAGGCCCAGGGACCCAGGCCCAGCCTCCTCCCTCAGGCCCAGGGCTCCAGGTCCAGCCTCCTCCCTCAGGCCCAGGGGTCCAGGCCCAGCCTCCTCCCTCAGGCCCAGGGCTCCAGGCCCAGCCTCCTCCCTCAGGCCCAGGGCTCCAGGCCCAGCCTCCTCCCTCAGACCCAGGCTCCAGCCCAGCCTCCTCCCTTGGGCCTGGGGGAGGCTGAGGCTGGGTCTCTCTGTGTCTACTCTTGCAGAAATGCCAGGGAAACAGCCTGTAGATGGGCCGGCAGAGGCTGGGGCTGCCGAAGATGGCACCGACGAAGGGCTGGGAGGCCTCACCCCAGAGGAACTCCAGCAGGGCCAGGAGGCCGCCCTGGCCCTGGAGGACATGATGGCACTGAGTGCCCAGACCCTGGTCCATGCAGAGGTTGACCAGCTCTACCAGGAGGTGCGTCCCCTGGGCCAGGGCCGTTTTGGCCGTGTCCTACTGGTCACCCATCGTCAGAAAGGTATGGGGACGAACAGGGTCATGGGACGGGATCGTGGGCCAGGAAGCGACCCAGGCTCTGGAGTCTGGTGACAGAGTCCTGTCTCCCTTTCCAACGTGCGCATTCGGCCAGCTCCTCAGCCTTGCTGAGCTTCGATGTCCGCCCCTGGGAAGAGGAATGTGTGCTGACCTCTGACCACGAGTAATACCCTCACCTGCCCAGCCACGCTCCCGGAACCCTGTGCGTGGCCAGAACCCTGAACGGCACTGAGCCCTGTGCCGGGTGCTGGTTTCTGTACACGCAGGCTGCGGCGCCGGGTGCTGTGTGACGCCAGCGTGGTCAGAGACGACCAGTGTTAACTGGCAGTGAAACAGAACGGTCACACCAGCATTCTCCAACTGTCCACACCACGCTCTCATCCCCTGGGGCTGTTAAGTGGAATAGTGTCCCTTGAACACAGGTGTGGCCATGCTCGTCCATCTGATGCCCCGAGATGACCACCCCGTGCGGGTGGGGGGTGGGGGTAGTGCCTGGGGCGCTCGTGCTGACGGCTGGTGTCCGGGACTCAGAACTGAAACCCGCGGGGTTCTGTTTGCTGGTTGTGGTCCTGGGATGGAGCCCCGGGCCTGGTACATGCACCGCTGAGCTGCACCCCAGGCCCTTGAATTGCTGATTTCTGGAGTATTCTCTTGATATTTTTAGAATAAAATCGAACACAGTCAGTTGAACCTGTGGAAATGAAACTGCAGTTGGGGGACCATGAACAACTCTTGTCCCTGGGGATGCTGGGGACTAGGACAGTCCCCACCATCATGAGTCACACACGGGCTGGCTCAGAGGACACTGGGATGATGCAGAGCGATGCTGTCTGCCCAGCACTGAGCGGAACCACCCCACAGTGGGGTGCAGGCTCCGTGTCCCCTGCCTGTGCTTTCCTGCCAGTGGACAGAGCCTCAGCTCTCCCCACAAAACAGGGGACCTGGGCTGAACTTTGGAGTCCATCTCAGTTTGGGGCATACCTCTGGAGCCCACCTGGGGCCCAATGGGGCTCCCGAGCCTGTCCCTGCTTCAGGGAGCTCCCCGCATGTGCAGCAGGGTGGGTGTGCGTGTGCAGATGGCGCACGCACGGCAGAGAGCTGGACACCATTGCAAAGCACTTTAGCCATGGAGATTTATTTCCTTAGCCTTTAAAGGCTGGAAAGCCTGAGATCAAGGAGGCACCGGCACTGGTTTCTGTCTTTGGCTTGTCCATGGGCTTCGCGTCCTCGCAGGATCATACCTCTGTGCGTGTCTGTCTTCAGTCTCTGCCTCTTATAAGACACCGGTCGTGTTGGATCTGGACTCACCCAATGACCAGTTTTACCTCTTTGAAAACCTCTCTCCAAATATAGGCACATTGTGCAGTGCTGGCATGAGACTCCAACGTTTGAACGGGGCGGGGGACTCATTTCAGCCCAAAATGGGGACAGGAAAACAGAAAGGCAGTCAGACCTGGTCCTTTTGGAAGCGTGAACAACTACCAGGGAACAGACACTGTGCCCAGGGCCTCGTCCGCTGGCTTCACTGAATGCAGGTTGAGGCCTCTGGATGCCCATCTGAGCTGGGTGACCCTGTAGAAGCTCATGGTACAGGGCGGAGCTCAGGTAGCCAGAGGCCATCCACATGGCGGGGGGTTCCACTGGCCAGAATCCACTGGACCAGCCAGGGGTGCCCAGGGAGTGGCGGTGCTTATCCCAGGAGGTGACCAGAAGGTTGGGGACTGGCGGCTGGGGTTAGAACAGCCAAGAGGCCAGAAGCTCCTGCCCTTGGGGAGCTCATGGTGTGGAAATTTCCACACAGGACAGGACCCATGTTTCCTTGACTGGCTCTCCGCCAGCACTGGCTATCGTTTCCCCATTGCTGCCCGTGCTGGCCTGTTAGCCCCACACACGTCTGGTCCCATGAGGAGCCAGCGCGACCATGGAGACTCCAGGTTGAGTCCATCTGATTTAGACAGGGAAGGGAGAAGGGACACTCGGTGAGCACTGTCATTCCTGGTGGCATGAGTAGCTATGTCGTTAGGGGGTGCTTGAGAAGGAGAAAGGAATGAGGGCAACAACATATGGGAAAGAGTCTAGGCCGAGGCCAGTGACGACGACCACAGGGCCCGATGGCTTGCCTGAGTGACCCCAGACTCCTGTCCGGCCGCCATACCCATCCCTGTTGTCTCCAGGCACACCCTTGGCACTGAAGCAACTCCCGAAGCCCTCCACGTCCCTCCGTGGCTTCCTGTATGAGTTCTGTGTGGGCCTCTCCCTGGGTGCCCACCCCGCCATTGTGGCTGCCTATGGCATCGGCATCGAGTCCATCCACTCCTACAGCTTCCTGACAGAGCCTGTTCTGCACGGAGACCTCATCACCTTCATCCAGCCCAAGGTGGGTAGGTTGGACCCCAAGCATGCCTTCAAAAGTCCTGTCGAACCTCACAGGAATGCCCAAATAGCCTGGACCCCAGAAATCACATTCCCTGCACCGGGCCTCACTGGACCTTAGCCAGCCCCCTGGAGGTCCTCAGTATGCAACAGGATTTATGGATTGTTAGGCCTCTTTGTCTTCATAGAATCAACACTACCGTCCCCATGAGATCACACTTGGCTCCCCTGTGACTGACATTAGGCTTCACCAGGATACACTAGACCTCAGCAGTTCACACTAGGCCTCACCAGCTCACACTAGGACTCACCAGTTTACATGTGTCTCATCAGGTCACACAGGACTCACCAGCTCACACTAGGTCTCACCAGGTCATACTAGGGCTCACCAGCTCACACTAGGTCTTACCAGCTCACACTAGGCCTCACCAGCTCACACTAGGACTCACCAGGTCACACTAGGCCTCACCAGCTCACACTAGGACTCACCACCTCACACTAGGACTCACCAGCTCACACTGAGTCTCGCCAGGTCACCCTGGGTCTCACCAGCTCACACTGAGTCTCACCAGGTCACACTAGGCCTCACCAGCTCACACTAGGACTCACCAGGTCACACTAGGACTCACCAGCTCACACTAGGACTCACCAGCTCACATTAGGCCTCACCAGCTCACACTAGGCCTCACCAGTTCACACTGGGTCTCATCAGGTCACACTAGGCCTCATCAGGTCACACTATGCCTCACCAGGTCACACTAGGCCTCACCAGCTCGCACTAGGCCTCACCAGTTCACACTAGGACTCACCAGTTCACACTGGGTCTCATCAGGTCACACTAGGACTCATCAGGTCACACTAGGACTCACCAGCTCACACTAGGTCTCACCAGCTCACATTAGGCCTCACCAGCTCACACTAGGCCTCACCAGTTCACACTGGGTCTCATCAGGTCACACTAGTCCTCACCAGCTCACACTAGGCCTCAAGCTCACACTAGGTCTCACCAACTCCCACTAGGACTCACCAGGTCACACAGACTCACCAGGTCACACTGTGTCTCACCAGATCACACTGTGTCTCAACCAGGTCACACTAAGACTCACCAGGTCACACTGGGTCTCATCAGCTCACATTAGGCCTCACCAGCTCACACTAGGCCTCACCAGCTCACACTAGGACTCAACAGTTCACACTGGGTCTCATCAGGTCACACTAGGCCTCACCAGCTCACACTAGGACTCACCAGCTCACATTAGGACTCACCAGCTCACACTAGTCCTCACCAGCTCACACTAGGCCTCACCAGTTCACACTAGGACTCACCAGTTCACACTGGGTCTCATCAGGTCACACTAGGACTCATCAGGTCACACTAGGACTCACCAGCTCACACTAGGTCTCACCAGCTCACATTAGGCCTCACCAGCTCACACTAGGCCTCACCAGGTCACACTAGGACTCACCAGCTCACACTAGGAATCAACAGCTCACACTGGGCCTCACCAGCTCACACTGGGTCTCACCAGCTCACACTAGGTCTCACCAGCTCCCACTAGGACTCACCAGGTCACACTAGGACTCACCAGCTCACACTAGGACTCACCAGGTCACACTAGGACTCACCAGCTCACACTAGGACTCACCAGGTCACACTAGGAATCACCAGCTCACACTAGGACTCACCAGGTCACACTAGGAATCACCAGGTCACACTAGGACTCACCAGCTCCCACTAGGACTCACCAGGTCACACTATGCCTCACCAGCTCACACTAGGTCTTACCAGCTCACACTAGGACTCACCAGCTCACACTAGGTCTCACCAGCTCCCACTAGGACTCACCAGGTCACACTAGGACTCACCAGCTCACACTAGGACTCACCAGGTCACACTAGGACTCACCAAGTTACTCTAGGAATCACCAGCTCACACTAGGACTCACCAGCTCACACTAGGACTCACCAGGTCACACTAGGACTCACCAGCTCCCACTAGGACTCACCAGTTCACACTAGGACTCACCAGCTCCCACTAGGACTCATCAGCTCACACTAGGCCTCACTAGGTCACACTAGGACTCACCAGGTCACACTAGGCCTCACCAGCTCACACTAGGCCTCACCAGTTCACATTAGGACTCACCAGGTCACACTAGGCCTCACCAGCTCACACTAGGACTCACCAGGTCACACTAGGACTCACCAGCTCACACTAGGAATCAACAGCTCACACTAGGACTCACAAGGTCACACAACGCCTCACTAGGTCACACTAGGACTCACCAGGTCACACTAGGCCTCACCAGCTCACACTAGGACTCACCAGGTCACACTAGGCCTCACCGGCTCACACTGGGTCTCACCAGCTCACACTGGGCCTCACCAGCTCACACTGGGTCTCACCAGCTCACACTAGGCCTCACCGGCTCACACTGGGTCTCACCAGCTCACACTGGGCCTCACCAGCTCACACTGGGCCTCACCAGCTCACACTGGGTCTCACCAGCTCACACTAGGCCTCACCAGGTCACACTAAGACTCACCAGCTCACACTGGGCCTCACCAGCTCACACTAGGACTCACCAGGTCACACTAGGACTCACCAGCTCACACTAGGACTCACCAGGTCACACTAGGACTCACCAGCTCACACTGGACCTCACCAGCTCACACTAGGCCTCACCAGCTCACACTGGGCCTCACCAGCTCACACTGGGCCTCACCAGCTCACACCAGCCTCAGGCTCACAGGGCTCACCTGGCCATCCATCTGCAGTCTTCGCTGGCTCCTTAGTCCTGCCTGGTCCTGCCCCTGGGCTACAGAGAAGCCTCCAGTCTCCATCCCTGAGCATCTTGGGAGGGCAGTGGGCCCCATCATCTCTTCCTGCAGGTGGGCCTCCCTCAGCCTGCAGCCCAGCGCTGTGCGGCCCAGCTGGCCTCAGCCCTGGAGCACATCCACTCCCATGGCCTGGTGTACCGGGACCTCAAGCCCGAGAACGTGCTGGTGTGCGACCCAGCCTGCCGACGGGTCAAGCTGACCGACTTTGGCCACACGCGGCCCCGTGGGACCCTGCTCCGCCTGGCCGGGCCCCCCATCCCCTACACAGCCCCCGAGCTCTGCGCTCCTCCGCCCCTCCCTGAAGGCCTGCCCATCCAGCCTGCCCTGGACGCTTGGGCTCTGGGGGTCCTGGTCTTCTGCCTCCTCACTGGCTACTTCCCCTGGGACCAGCCCCTGGTGGAGGCCGACCCCTTCTACGAGGACTTTGTCATCTGGCAGGCCTCAGGCCAGCCTCAGGACCGGCCGCAGCCCTGGTTTGGCCTGGCGCCCGCAGCAGACACTCTCCTGTGGGGGCTGCTGGACCCTCACCCCCGGAGGAGGAGCCCAGTGGGCTCCATCAGGGGCTACCTGGGGCGACCCTGGAAGCAGCGGGAGGGGGAGGCCGAGGAGCTGGGAAAGGGGGCAGAGGATGGGCCGTGAGCAGACCCGAGGGGCCCAAGGGGCCCGAGTGGAGCGTCCACTTCCTGAGGCTGCTCGGCTGCCCTCGTGGCTTCGGCCTGCCGGCTTGGTCTGTCTCAGGTGTCCGCCCTGCTCCTCTGTGCAGTCCCTCCCCGTCTCTGCGTGTCCTCTGCAAGTTCCCTGGGTGCTCTCGGCCTTGCCTCCTGCACGTCTCGCCCGCCCCCTCTCCTGGCAGCCCTTCCTCACCTCACACGGCCACCGCCCTCCTCTGCAGCCCCAGCCCCCTCTTCCACTGTGGGTCACTTTATTTTCTCTGCCACCATGTCCTCTTTAGTCTGGATATTTTACTCACTGTGGCGACCATATGAGCTCCCAGAGGGAGCGGCTTGCCATCTTGCTCCTGAAGGGCACGTGCTCAGAGCAACGCCTGACCTGTGGAGTAAGTGACCCCTGGCCTCGCGCTGTCCCTGTCCTCCTGCCCTCTCCTGCTGGGCTTCCCTCCTACCGTCCCTCTGCCCCTTTCCTGCACGAGGCTGGGGTGTCACCCTCTTGATGTGTTTGGCCTCCTCTTGTCCCATCTGCTCTCTGCAAATAAAGTCCACCTGGCACTCAGGTACCATGATGTGGTGGGTCTGTCAGCTCAGGAGGGTGCGTGCGCGTGCCCTGGCGGGCGCTGTGGATCTGCCTGTGGGTGGTGGGGCCCCAGCCGAGCTGCTTCTGCAGTGAGTTCAGATGGCAGGGCTCCGGGCACCAGGGTGAGCTGCTCAACAGGCATGTGCAAAGGTGCGTTCGCGCATGCACACGGCATAATTTGGTCCACCTCAGTCCGCTGCTGCGCCCTCTCCCATCCCCCCGCCTCCCGTCAGCCCTCCTTCCCCTTCCCCTGATCTCCCTTCTATTTTAGTGGAAACCTCCGCCCTTTCCCCTTGCTTAACTCTAGCTTCCACACTTGAGAGGAAACTGTCGGCAACCTTTTGGAGTCTGGCTTATTTCACTTAGCAAGATGTTCTCCAGCTCCACCCATTGACCAGCAAATGCGTAATCTCATTCTTTATGACGGACTAAAACTCCTCTGTGTGGACAGACCACCTTTTCCTGATCCATTCATCTGTTGACGGGCACCTGGGCTGGTTCCATGACTTGACTACTGTGACTCGCACTGCTAGCACTAATGTGACTGTATCCTATGGTGTGCTGATTTTAGATCCCTTGGAAAAACACAGAGGAGTGGGGTGGCTGGGTCATAAGGTAGTTCCAGTCCTAGCGTTTTTGTTTTTTGATATTTTTACAAATTTTTAAAATATTTTTATTGGTTGTTGAACCCAGTGCCTCACACATGCTGGGTAAGTGCCCCAGCCCAGCCCAGCCCCAGCCCAACCCAGCCCCAGCCCCAGCCCAGCCCAGCCCCAGCCCAGCCCCAGCCCAGCCCCAGCCCAGTCCCAGCCCCAGCCCAGTCCCAGCCCCAGCCCAGTCCCAGCCCCAGCCCAGCCCCAGCCCAGCCCCAGCCCAGCTCCAGCCCCGCCCCAGCCCCAGCCCAGCCCCAGCCCCAGCCCCAGCCCCAGCCCAGCCCCAGCCCCAGCCCCAGCCCCAGCCCCAGCCCCAGCCCCAGCCCAGCCCCAGCCCCAGCCCAGCCCCAGCCCCAGCCCAGCCCCAGCCCAGCCCCAGCCCCGCCCCAGCCCCAGCCCCAGCCCCAGCCCCAGCCCCAGCCCAGCCCCAGCCCCAGCCCCAGCCCCAGCCCCAGCCCCAGCCCAGCCCCAGCCCCGCCCCAGCCCCAGCCCAGCCCCAGCCCAGCCCCAGCCCAGCTCCAGCCCCAGCCCAGCCCCAGCCCAGCCCCAGCCCCAGCCCCAGCCCCAGCCCAGCCCCAGCCCCAGCCCAGCCCAGTCTCAGCCCAGCCCAGCCCCAGCCCAGCCCCAGCCCCAGCCCAGCCCAGTCCCAGCCCAGCCCAGTCCCAGCCCAGTCCCAGCCCAGTCCCAGCCCAGCCCCAGCCCAGTCCAGTCCTGGCATTTTGAGGAACCCCCAGACTGCTTTCCAGAGTTGCTGTACTGATTTTCAGTCCCACCAGCAAAGTATGGCTACCCCTTTTTCCATGAGCTGCTTATTTCTGAGAACGCTTTTTCCTGTGCAAATCAAAGTTCGTGTGATAGCACTGAAATGAAAAACGCGGTCCTCAAAGATCCCGTCCTGAAGGTCTACACATGCAGGGTGGTGTGAGGGCGTGGCAGTGTGAGTGCGCCTCGCACAGGTGGGAGCGGCCGTGGCGCGAGTGCGGTGTGACTGTGAGTCGAAGGGAGGGGGAATGTGGGTTTGCAGCTCTGCGTGTGGACACTGGAGCTGCCTGAGACCTTGGACCGTGCCGCGTGCTCGTGTGCATAGCTGGGTAGGAAAGGTCAGGCAGGCGCCGCGGCCAGCTGCCACCTGGGCCCTCTCTCCTGGCGCCCGCCCACCACCCCGTCCCCTTCCTGGCAGCTGCCTTGTTTGCAAACACTGTCTCTTCCTCTCCGTGCCCTGCTTGGCCACAGGCCCAGAGGAAGGCTACACTCAGGGCCGATCGCATGTCACCAGCTCCGGCCCCGCACACCCCAGTGCGCCTGCCGTGGCCTCGAGGTGCTGCCTGGAGAGGGAGGCAGTGTGTGCTTGCCCACGTGAAATGGTTCCAAGACCCTCCGAATCTAGGTTCAAGCCAGAGAAACAGGGAAGGAGCCCCTGGCCTGGCCGATGGGGAGCTTCCCGACGCAGAGGGTCATTGGAGAGAAGGCATGGAGAGAACATGTCGAGTGGAGACCTCCTGCCACCCCATCTGTGGGTCTGAAATAGCCCAAGCCATCGGGCCAAGAATGTGTCCCATAAAGCTGGAGGTGGCTGGGTGACAGATGAGTGGAGGGGCAGGGGGCAGAGGGGCCGCGCCCGTGTTAATTAGAGGTGGCAGCTGAGGATCAACTGGAGGGTGATAATGACCCGCACAGACCTGCGCAGCAGGGGAGGACAGACTCCCAGGAAGGGCTCTTCAGGGGCCACGCCAATGGGTCACGCCTAGTGTGACAGAATGCTCAACACCATCTGGGCAGGGGGACGGGCTGCTCGGAGACCTGTCCCCTGACCAAGCCAAAGGGGTCTTGGATGTGCCCTGCCTCATAGGTGGGCCCTTGGTGCCTGGAGCAGCCAGGCAACTGTCCGAGCTCATGCGGCCCCTGGGCTCTGTGCCGTCAACTGTCCTGGTCCACTGGGCAGCGCAGGGTGGCCCACCTGGGCCCAGGCTGCGTGTGTGACAGTGTGTGCGACCGCACGCCACCTCCAACCTGCCAGGTGGCCGCCTCGGGGGCAGCTTGTGCAGGCAGGACATCGCTCACGGTGAAGGCCTGGCAACACCCAGCCCTGGGACCCGAGGCCGCAGCTCCACGCTGGTCCGCCCACAGAACCGCAGCCTGGCACGCACAGCACCGCCACCCGACAGCAAGGCGCCACCACGCACGCGCTGCGGGCCCCAGGGAGTAGGCAGCTCCTGTGTCCTTGGGCTGCGCCGAGTCAGGGGAGGCGGCACCCAGGGCACACGCGTGCAGGGTCCTGCAGGGGCAGCGGCCTGAAGCCACATGCAGGGTGCCGGTCGGGGCCCACGTGGAAGCGCTCCTCAGCTAGATCCTGGGGATCGCTGCTGATTCCCCATGCTCAAAACGGCTGCCTGGCACATTTAAAACAGCAGAATTTATGGCGTGTCAACTGCATCTTAGCAAGATTGTTAAAAATAAAAATAAGAGCAAGCCTGTGGGACGGGTGGCCGTGCGGCATCCCTACCTCCCGCCTGGGCTCCAGAGTCCCCTTCCGTCTGCGAACCTCTGGGCTCCCTGAGCACAGGAGGCCATATCCGCTCCCTCCTGGCACCCTCCAGTGCCTTCCATCACGCACAGTGAAGCCTGCGGGTGCGGAGAGACTCCTCTCCCTGTTCAGGGTCAGGGCCGAGTGCTGCTGGGACCTCCAGGCAGAGCCAGAAAGCCAAGGGCCTGGACTGGATTCAGACCCACTCTGACCCACCACCGCGGAGTGAGTCTGAGTTCCCTGATGGCCTAAAGTGTATGTGAGGCGTGGTCACCAAAGAAGTCCTGGGTTCCTCCCAAGTGAGGAACCCTAAGATTGCAAGCAGGACCAGCCATAAAATTCATGGGTGACATACAAGATGCAAATCTGGGGCTCTTATTCCAAAAACACTGGAGAAAAATTTCCTCCCTCCTCCCAGCCCTCCCTCTCCCCCTCCTCGTCCCCCCACAGCCCCCCACTCCCACCAGAACCCATCTAGGGAAGCAGAGCTTTGCAGGAGCCAAAGCTTCCAGCTCCCCCACTCACGTTCCACTGCCCCACCAGACTTCGTGAACAAAACACAAAATCAAAAATTCCTACAAGGGTCGAGATGACCCCTGCAGAGTAGGAAACCCTGCAGCTGCCCCAGCCAGGGCTGCGGGGCTGGCTGCTCCGGAAGCGTTCACCTAGGATCCAGGAGGAGGCCAGGACTGGCACACGGAAGCGCAGATGGCCCCAGCCCCATGGGATGGGCCCACGAGCACCTGCCTGCTTGCTGCTGTGCAGGTCCTGCGTGGTGGGGCTGGCAGGGCCTGGGAGTCCGTGCTCCTCACCAGCTCCCAGGTGCGGTGGGTCCTTGGTCCCTGGGCCACACTTTGGGGTGCCACACTTTGGGTGTGATTTCAGTGTGATCCAGCACTCCCAATAAGCCCCAATGCTACTTGTCCATTCCGATCTGTCAGCAGTCATGTGGCAGGTGGGACAGTCTTCCTTTGTGTCTACCTGACGGAGGACCTCCTCTGGGCCTGTGGGGGGCGCTATTATAGTACAGGGATGCCCTGCACCCGTCGGGCTTGCTAGGCCTATGCAGCTACCGCCTGGGCCTGCTGGACGCTGGCCAGCAGAGGACTGAGCTCAGCTGTCCTGTGGGAGGTGTCCAGAGTCAGGGCCAGCAGTGGGTGGAGGCTGGTCACCCATGCTGGCTGCAAGCCCCAGAGCCAGATGTTTGGGCTTAGCTGCCCAGCCAAGCAGGGATAGGGTGACTGGGTAATTAAGCACCCGCTTGTTCAGGGCTGGCAGAAGGTGGCAGGGGTGGAGGGACCTTGGGCCAAGCTTACAGAGGGCCGGAGCCTGAACCCCAGGCCGGGCGCTCTGGTATTCTGCAGGGATGACCCACTGCCAGGGTCTAACCTGCTCCCACCTGGAAATGGAAAAGGAGGCTTTTTCCTGCAGATCAGGGTACTGCTCCGTGAGCCCCAGATGCCCTGGGCAGGAGGGGCAGGCAGTGGGCGCCCCCTCCCTGGCCCTCCCTAGGGCACTGGTCAGCAGTTATGTAAGTCTTGGGCTCCATGAGATCTGGGGACCAGAGTTCCCTGAATGCTCCCTGGCCTGTTGGCAGAAGCAGACAGTCCATCTATCAGGACCCCCAGGCATTAACCCCCCCCCAGCAAGTAACTGGACCCTGCTGGCCTTTGCAGGACTGTGGGGGCGCCAGCCTCTGTCACCTTCTGTGACCTCCGAGCCAGGCTCTGGTCTGGGAAGAAGAGGAGCAGGAGGAGGAAATGGTTTCCTGCTGAAGCGTGCAGGAGCCACAGTGAGCATGTGTGGCGTGGGTCTTCCAAGCTGGCCCCCAATTTAGAGTAGCAAGCTGAAGCACAGAGGTGGAAAGGTCACTCAGGGGGGGCAGTCATGGAAGCCCTCTATGGCACTACGGGACAAGATCAAGGCAGGGGAGCCCCATCACACTATTCTGGGGTTGAGTCCTGGATCTGCTGTGCTTCCTTAACCAAGAGGCCTGCCCTCTCTGATCCTCAGAGTCCTTTCTGAAATGGGGATCAACATTCTTCCCTTGCAGGATTATGTTGACAACTGTATTATACTGAGTCCACATGGTGTCAGGCAGAGAAGCACCATGAGGCACGATTGGGATCTCTACTTAAGTGTGCACGTACTATGTGCCAAGTGCTATTCTACACATACTAACTCACCTCATCTACAGAGCAGGTGAGGCAGGCACTATTACTATCCCCATTTTACAGAGGAGAAAACTGAGGCTTGGGTAAGGGAAGAAAACTAGAGTTCCACAGGTGGGGTGCGGTGAGGCTGGGACTGGCACCCAGGCTGGCCCACAACACAGTCTCACAAGCGGGCCCAGGAGACAAGGCTGGGTGCCGGTCATAGCTCCAGCCACGAGAACCACCTAACCTGTCTGTGCCCAGCACTCGGGTCTGTAAGTCCGGGCGAGGATGACCGCTCCCCTGTGTGAGCCCTAGGGCCAGCTCCTCCCAGAAACGCTCCTCACAGTCCAGTCCCTACCCAACCCAGGGGCATATGTGCCCGCCACGCTCCCGGTGTGGAACCCGGGGCAGGCCCTGCAGCTCCCCCTCCTCCCTTCCTCAGCACTGCCCACCACCGTGAAGTGGCACCACACAGGCGAGCCTTCAAGAAGACTCACGTGGGTGCTGCCAAGCACTCGTCCCCGATGGTGAATCAGCACCTTCAAGAGGGGCACCAGGCCCTGTTCTCCAGCTGGGCGCACTGTGAGCAGGACAGCGTCTCCTGTCTCCAAGGAAGGTGTCACCACCACCTCACACCACGTGACCACCCTCACATGACCATCGTCACCATTATATTTCATATCATACTTTATACATATTTTACATATTGTAGCAATCATATCACCACAGCCACCTCCATCACCACCTCCATCACCACATCACCACCACCTCACCACAGCCACCTCCACCACCACCACATCACCACCACCTGATCCATCACCACCACCTCACCACAGCCACCTCCATCACCACCTCCATCACCACCACCTGATCCATCACCACCACCTCACCACCACCTCCATCACCACCACATCACCACCACCTGATCCACCACATCACCACCACCTCACCACAGCCACCTCCACCACCACATCACCACCACCTGATCCATCACCACCACCTCACCACAGCCACCTCCATCATCACCTCCATGACCACATCACCACCACCTGATCCATCACCACCACCTCACCACAGCCACCTCCATCACCACCTCCATCACCACCACCTGATCCATCACCACCACCTCACCACCACCTCCATCACCACCACATCACCACCACCTGATCCACCACATCACCACCACAGCCACCTCCACCACCACATCACCACCACCTGATCCATCACCACCACCTGACCACAGCCACCTCCATCATCACCTCCATCACCACCACATCACTACCACATCACCACCACCTCCATCACCACCTGATCCACCAAATCACCACCACCTCACCACAGCCACCTCCACCACCACCACATCACCACATCACCACCACCTCACCACAGCCACCTCCACCACCACCACATCACCACCACCTGATCCATCACCACCACATCACCACAGCCACCTCCATCACCACCTCCATCATCACCACATCACCACCACCTCCATCACCACCTCACCACAGCCACCTCCACCACCACCACATCACCACCACCTGATCCATCACCACATCACCACAGCCACCTCCACCACCACCACATCACCACCACCTGATCCATCACCACATCACCACAGCCACCTCCATCACCACCACATCACCACCACTTCACCACCACCTCACCACCACCTCACCACAGCCACCTCCACCACCACCACATCACCACCACCTGATCCATCACCACCACATCACCACAGCCACCTCCATCGCCACCACCTCCATCACATCACTACCATCATCCTCACCATCACCACCACCCCCATCCTCACCACCACCACCATCAGCAGCACCATCCATCAACACCATGACCACCACCACCACATCCCATCATCATAACTACCATCACTGTCGTCACCATCACCATCACCATTATTGCCCTCGTGCTCGTCAGTCACCATCGCTATCACCTTCATTTCACCATCAGAGGCACCAGCACCTCCATCACCACTGCTGCCATCTTACTAGCATCACCATCGGCTCCATAATCCCCACGTTGCACGATGCCTCTGGTACCCACAGATCAAGATCTATCGTGAGAGTCTGTCTCTCCAGAGTTCCTGTAGTCCCCCAGAACATTGGTCACATCTTGTTTTTTGTTTTTTGTTTTTTGTTTTTGGTGCGGGGGATCGAACCCACGGCCTTGTGTCACACCTTGTTTTTAATTAGAGACTTTGGTTTTCTTTTGTTTGAAAGTATCTAGCTCCCCAAATCTTGGAGAGGGTTACACATCTCCCCTCAGAGGTCTCTCCTCCTCCTCTGGGGTGGTGGGGGTGGTGGGCACAGGCGTGCTGGGGGGCCGGGCCACCTCTGCCAGATTCTTTACAGCCTCACCCAACTGCCCCAGTCCCTGAGCAGCCTCTACCAGTCGGGCTAATCCCAGCCCCAGGACTTGGTGCTCCTGACGGTCTTGTTCCAGGACCTGGGTCAGTCGTTGCAGCTGGCCAGCCACATCCCTCACAGCATCCACCAGCTCCACCAAGGCAGGAGGCTCACAAGCCATGACCCTTACAGGAGGCACTGGGGATACACACTGGTCGAGGGAACCTGGGATCTGGCTAGGGGCTGGCCCCGGGGGGAGGTGGTCAGGGGGAGGTTGATCCAAGGGGTGAGCCACCGAAGGCAGGTGGAGGTCAGGAGTCACAGTGGGGTCGGAGGCTGAGTGTGGGGTGTGGGCAGGTGGAGGCGTTAGTCTGGGGGTCTGGCCTGTGGGTGGCTGGAAGTCCTCAGTGGACAGTGGGCCCACGTTTGGCACTGGAGAGGTCCTTGAGGGGCTGGACCCTGAGGCTGGGGAGGGGTCTAGGTTCAGTACCTGGAATGTGGGGGTTTGGGGGGTCCCTACTACAGTCAACTGGGGGTGCAAGCTGGGTTTGACCTTTGGTGCTAGAGTGGGAGAGGGAAGTTCCGTCCCCAGGGAGGTTGCAAGGGTCTTGGCAGTGATGCCTGGAGTTGAGGTGGGGTCTGGAGTCCCACTGGGGAGGATGGTGGCAGTAGGCTGAGCTGTGGCAGGGTGAGGGGCTGTGGCAGGGTCAGGGGTCACGGTGAGTTCAGGGGTCATAGTAGGGTGAGGCACTGTGGTGGGGTGAAGGGAGGTGATGGAGTCAGTGGTGGTGCGAGGGGTCCTGTTGGGGTGAGAGGTCCCGGTGGCGCCAGGGGTCATGATGGGGTGTGTGGGGGCAGTGGGGCAAGGGCTTGTGGAGGGGTCTGGGGACCCAGAAGGCTCTGGGGCTGTTTGGGGGTAAGAAGCTGTCTCCAGGTCTGGGGTGGTGTCAGACACTGGGGTCAGCTCTGAGGGCGCAGTGGGGTCAGAGGTCAGCTCTCTGGGTGAGGTGGACGACTGAGTGGAGGAGAGCGCCGGGACCCCAGCCGGACCCGAACTGGAGTCGGCAGTGGACAGAGCGAGGTCGGGCGCGGTCCAGGCGGGCCCGGCCTGGGTGGGTGGAGAAGTGTATGCGGGGTCGGTGGTCGCTTCCCTCGTCGAGGCCGAGTCGGGGGTGGGCGGCGGGCCCGATGACCCTGGCGCGAGGGAGGGCGAGGCGGAGGAGGTGGAGGCCGCCGTCCTGGCTGCCGTGGGTCGCGAAGGTCGGCGCTCGGGCCACGGCTTCCTCGGGGCACCTGGAGGGCGAGGGAGGGGGACAGAGGTCCGCCTGAGGTCAGTCTGCCCGCCCGCCCTGGCACCGCTCTGACCAACAGGAGGGCCTGGAGCGCGTGACGTCAGGGGTCGCCGGCAGACTTCGCCCGGCCCTAGTGCCCCTCCTTCTCCTCCTCCGCGGCTCCAGACGCCACCTGGCGTCCCCTGTCCTCTGTCTGAGGCAGGAAGGTCCGCGGATGCGCTGGACAGAGTCGGGAATGAGGAAGGCGCTGGGGCTGCGGAGGGCGCTGGGGCTGCGGAGGGCACTGGGCTGCGGGAGGGCGCTGGGCTGCGGGAGGGCGCTGGGGCTGCGGGAGGGCGCTGGGGCTGCGGAGGGCGCTGGGGCTGCGGAGGGCACTGGGCTGCGGAGGGCGCTGGGGCTGCGGGAGGGCGCTGGGCTGCGGGAGGGCGCTGAGGCTGCGGGAGGGCGCTGGGCTTAGGCATAGAGGCAGGGCCGAGGGGCGTGGGTGCGTTGGGATACAGAAGTACCTGGGGTGTAGGGTTGTGTGGCGCAGGGAAGCAGGCTAGAAGTAAGCGGCTGCGAAAGAGGTAGTCTTAGCAATCAAGATGAGTACTTTAAGGCAATATTTTAAACAGAATGTAGAAAATCCACAATGGGCTAAATAACAAAATTTTAAGTAAGGACAGGATCTAGTAGGGCTGGGTTAAGGGGAGTGGAGTGAGGTGGGTAGCATCCAGTCTTTAGTTAAAATTCTGGCATTTACTTCATCATTTTTTTTGCATTAATTTTGATTTTTAAAAATATTGTAATAGGATGGTATTATCTCGATTACTGTGGTTTTCACACCCCTTACATTTTGTGCCCATGGAGTGAGGAGCTGGGCTGCTCCCTGGCCTGGCTTCCCCTCAGTGAGATGTTATCTCCTTTTCGCGGATGGGAGCAGAGTGGGCAGAGCACAGGGAACTTGCCCAGGCCACTAACACAATGGGCAGGTTGCAGGGCAAGACTGGAACCCAGGCTGTTTGCACCCCAAGTCTAGGTTTTAGATCTCGCCTTCTTGGTGAGGAGGCTGTTCCTCCAGCTGAGTGTCAGAATTCGGTGGTCACTGGCCACTCATGGCTGCTGAGCACTTGAAACACCACCAGTGTGAATGAGGACCGGGTGTTCAAAACACTACCTCGCTTAAATTCAAACAGCTGCCTGTGCTGAACTGCGGTATGGAACAGCACAGCTCTGGAGACCCGCTCCAGGTCCTGGGGTCCAAGGTGCACACCCTCCCGTGTCCTCTGTGGCAGCCTCGAGAAGCAGAGACGCAAAGGGCTTGGCCTCTGCCAGGCTGTCTCCTCCCTGCTGGGTGACGGTGGGCAAGTTCCTTAACTGTTTTAATCTTAGTTTGTTCCCCACCCATAAACCAGAGGTGATCAAATCCCAGCTGAGCAGTCACGGGGAACCAGGGGGACCGTGGTTGCAGGAGGCACAACACAGTGCCCAGCAGGGAAGCTGTGTCATGGATGCCTGCCTCCAATTCCGTAGGGCACATGTGGGCGATAGGAGGCCTGACGGAATGATCCACATGAGGTGCTCCCAACATGCACTGCTCCATAATGCTAAATGTTTTTAGTCATTATTTCAAGTATATGGATGTAGATAGATATTGCAGTCTCAGATCCCAAGAGCAGTGGTGGGTTTTAGCTTCCCGAAGCCCAGGTGCAGAGTGCTAAGCTAATCTCGCTCCTCAGCAGAAAGCCATCAACAGAGACTGAAATGCCTGCCTGTTTGATTTTAATTGGAACCCTCTTTGCCTCCAATCTCTATCCCCCTCACCCTCTCCCTTAGGCACTTCCACTAATGCATTTGACATATGACCTTAACACGCATGTGCCCTTTTATAGAGTGTTTCCTAAGTGTATGTGTATTTTTGTTTTTGTGCTTTTAACTTCTGCAAAAAACCATTCAGCTGCAATGTTCTCTTTCTGACTTTCGCTTTGGTGTTGCGCGAGAATGCACATCTGCTCAGCCCAGCATGCACCTACTCACTGTCATAGCTGTGGCATGGCATTCCGCTGTGGGCCCCACGGTCTCTCTTACCCATCTGCCCTCTCCTCCAACGCCCTGATAATCAGTGACTTCCAAGGAACATCCTCTTATATGTCCCCCTGTAAGCCTGACAAGAATTCCTCCGCGATAGGTATCTGGGAGCAGGACTGCTGGGTCACAATCCATAACCACTTAATTCTGCTCAACACATCAAGACTGTTTCTGTCACGTGGCTGTTCCCAGGGGGTGGCGTCTCTCACATCCTCACCCGCACTTGGCTTCATCCACATTCTATTTTTTCTGAGCTTGTCACTGTTTGAATCTGCACTGATCCCTTGCACGTGTGAGCATTTCTACCTGAGCTCAGCCACTGGGCTTCCCTCTCTGTGAGTCACGTGCTTGTCTCTTTGCTAGTTCTTTTGGGATTTCCTGTCCCTCTCCTGTTTGCCACAGTGACTTGCAGAGCGCAGGCTAGGACTCTCGCCTCAGCTCTGTTGATGTTTCTCTGTTGATGTTTGCACGATGGTTCTGGTTGGGGGAAAGTTGTGTGCTTAACACCACCATAGCCTCCACCCATGAGGGCCAGCCTGTTGACTCCCTGCTCCAGAATATCTTGACACATTACCAAATGCACCTCGTGGGATGGCTCCAGGGGCGCCACTTGTCTGGATAGTGGCCTTGGCATCAGGATGTACTTCTGTTGGGTCTTCCTGGGGCAAGAGCTGGGTTCCCAGCAGGGAGTCTGGAGCCTGTCTCTACCCTCCAGCCCACACTGCCCAGGCTCTCCCCCAGCCACATGCCTCACCTCTGTCCCCAGAGGACCCTGGAGCTGGAGAGGGCTGTCCTGGGCTCTTGGTGGTGCCAGTGGTTAGAGTGGGTCCAGGTGTGGCTGAAGCGGGGGTCCCCTTGACCGGGCCCCTTCTGGAAGACACATCCTGTGCACGGGAAGGCTTGTCACCATCCTGGTCACCTGGAGAGACAGGAGGAAGGTTGAGTCTGACCTTGCTTTGTGCCCCAACTGGCCAGCCCAATGGAGCCAGCATCAGGCCCCAGATGGACCCATCACTCAGGCTGCTCCCCAGTCCCACAGCCATCTTGGCAACCAGCTGGCACACTCTTGGCTACCAAAAACAGAACCTGTGACAAAGACTGCTCATGGAACAAGGGCCCTTGTCATTTCAAATCCCCGCGGTTCCTGACCTTGCCTACTCTTCTTTTCCTTGGGGAAAACCCAGTATCTTCATTCATGAGCTGCCTGGAAACCTTTCTACACTATGTTTCCTAGATTTTTTGGCTGAATACACTTGGATAGCCTGTAGAACAACTTTGTATAACAAATTTATATAAATATATTATCAACATAAAGCTTTATTTAGGGGAGAACAGAAAGATAATTCAGTCTTCTAGCTTTGTTGACCAAAAAGCTTGTTTTAATATCCTCTTTCTTTTTTATATATATTTTTCAGATGCTGATGGACCTTTATTATTTATATGTGGTGCTGAGAATTGAGCCCAGTGCCTCACACACGCTAGGCAAGCGCTCTACCACTGAGCGACGACCCCAGCTCCCTCAACATCCTCTTTCTTGAGATAGAATTCCCTGCAGTTTGCTGACTGAAGGTGGTACAATCCGGTGGTTCTTAGTAGCTTCATGAGGTTGTATAACTACCATCACAATAAAAATTAAGAACAGTTTTTCATCCCCAGCACCAGAAAGGAGCAGGATTTTCATCACCCCAACAAAGAAGTCCCTGCCCATTACTCTAACCATATCCCAGACTAACTTTCCTGAGACCTTGTCCCCAGCTCTGACCTTGGAGCCCTCCTCACACCACAGAGACCTGCCAGGTCCCTCCGGGCTTCCACTTTTCCGTGAGTCCCACTCCTGCTGCAGGAAGGCCGCAGGCCTCGTCTTCACAGACACTGCCCGCCCGTCTCCAGCACTCCTCCCAGTGCTCTGCTCACTGGATCCCTAACCTGCAGGTCTCTGCACCTGGACTTTTCACGCCTCCGAGTCTTTGCCCAAGCTGTTGCCCCCACTTTCTATGAGAGGGAACCTGCTAAGACCCTCTCCCCTCCACACTCAGAACCAGGCAGAAGGGCAGTGTCTGAGACCCCCGACAAGTCAGCCATGGTCCCTGGGATCTCTGAGGCGAGCTGCCCACCCGCAGAAGCCCCTGTTCTACTACCACTCATGCACCATGTGCCTAAAGAGCAGGGCCACTTCCACCCTGGTGCCAGCATCATGGTTGCCCAGCAGTGTCTTCAGATGATCAACCATTTTTTTTTGTTTGTTTTCCTTTCTGGCACTGGGATAGAACCCGGGGCCTCATGCATGCTAGGTAAGCACGCTACCACTCGTTACAATTCCCTTTATAAATTTTATTTTGAGACACATTCTGGCTAAGTTGCCCAGGCTGGCCTCAAACTTGTGATCCTCCTGCCTCAGCCTCCTGAGTCACTGGGATTACAGCCACTACATCTGGCTCCATGCTTAATTAAATACATTTCTCATCCTTATTAAATACCTTAAGGGGATAACTCTGAAATCCCACAGGAAGGCACACTCACTAGGAAACTTTAAAACCCACTAGCAGTGCTACTGATTTAAGAAATGATGAAAGAGAAAGAAGGAAAACGGTCCATTCTCAGTGAACTACTGAAGATTTTCCAAGAGCCTAGACTTTCGGAAGACTCGACTAGGAACAAAATCGAAGCTGACTTCCTGCTAGAATATCTCCACCAATTGCAGACATACCCGGTGTACCCAGCACACACTGAGATGTTGCCACATGCTCACAGTCCATGTGTGTGTGGTTGAATTTCTTCATTAAAATATGCTTCTTTAATTTTTTTTAAAAGAAGGAACAGAGTATAGTTACAGCCCAGGTGAGCCCCAGCCACATCCCTCCCTTCTCCAGAGGGGGCCACAATGAAACGTGGCGCTCACTCTCAGGCACGTATGCACAACTGCCTCCTCGTCCGTGAGCCCCCCTGAGCGTGCTGCTTCTGCGGGCCTCTGCTTCCTGCGACGTGTGATTTGCGTGGATGTGCAGAAGTACTGTGCACAGCTTTCTAGAGCACTGTTTTCCTTCAACCTTATGTTGACTATGACTGCCCACTCTGTCCCTGCCTAGCTTCGTAAGCAAGTAACTTCTCTGTGACCCAGTGTCCTCATCTGTAAAATGGGTATCCTCAGGGCGTCCACTTTAAGGGGTCACAGGGCTGGGCACATGATACGCTATTCTTCATATTAAAGTAACGCGACTCAGGCTCTTTCTTTCTAAACCTGTGTAGTATTCCACGCTGAACGTACAACAGTGATCTGTCTGCAGGGCAGGGCTGCCTGCAGGACTCCTGCTAAGAGGAATTGCACACGTGGCCGTGTGATCCTGCCTTGCCTTGGGCTTGGCACTGACACGGAGTCACTTGTGGCAGCAGGTGTGTGTCCAAGGTGGGTGCAGATCCTCACTCCCACCTTCACCCCATATTGGTACTGTCAGAGAGTTTAATTTTTGCTGCTTTTGTGGGGAGTGGGTGTCTGGGAAGCTTCTGATTTGCCACAGACGACCCAGTTGAAGCTCAGAGAATTTGAGAAATATTACCAGAGTAACACAGCATCAGGCTTCAGACCCAGGTGTCTCCCCCATTCTAAACGGAGCCTCTTCCCTCCAGGTACAGACCCCCCAGGTCTCAACCCACTCCTGGGGTGTCTAGGATTTAGCTCAAAGACCTCTCCACCTCCTCCCTGGACAAGGTCGCCCCCCACTCCAAGCCCCCTGGATTCTTCAGGACCAAGTCTGTCCTTCTCAGTCTCCACCGTGTGGAGTAAACTCCTGAGTTTTACCTAAGCTCTGCCTTCTGCTGTTCTGACCTCTGTACCTCAATTTCCTTATCTGTAAAATAGGGCCGCGGACAGTACTTCTCTCCTAAGGTTGCACAGGGGAAAGGAATCGAACCAGGAGATACTCCTGGGACTGCGTGATACACCCAGCGCAGCTGTTCTTGTCATGATGATCTAACACCTAAACTTAACCTTGGGTCTCATCTTGGATCCTCTTCTCTCTGCATGACCCCTATGGCAACAGCCCCCGCAAAACCTCAAACCTCATCCCGCCTTCTCAGCGGGCGTGGCAGGCGCTACCTCACACAGCTACCCATCGCCTGGCCCTTCCGTTCCCTAATCTAAATTCCGCCCGCAGCCCAGATGCTCCCCGGAGCTGCAGGACCTCAACACTGATGTCCCTGACACCCCGCCCCTGCCCCCAGGGTCTCCCGACGGTACAGGTGGACCCCGGCCCCACCTCCGTCTCCTGCCCCCGCCCCTGCCCCCCAGGGCTTCCCGACGGTCCAGGTGGACCCCGGCCCCACCTCCGTCTCCTGCCCCCGCCCCTGCCCCCCAGGGCTTCCCGACGGTCCAGGTGGACCCCGGCCCCAGCTCCGTCTCCTGCCCCCGCCCCATCAGCTTGAAGACATCCACATCTCCTTCCCTGACGCTGCCGGGATCACCGCCACCCCCTGCCTGGACCTCCCAGGCTCCCCGCATCCTTCCTTGCCCCCACAGTCCCTTCCTCGGCTCGTCGCTGACGTCATGCCCCTCTGCCAACACGCCAGCACCACCGGCCCGGTCGAGGTTCCTCAAGTCAGCTCAGAGTGCTGCCACCTCAGGGCCTCTTCAGCTGGAGATCCGCACAGCTTTCTCCCTCTCCTCCTCAAAGTCTCTGTGCAAATGGCACCTTCGTTGGTGTCTCCTGACTGCCCTGTTTCAAAGCACACCCTCAGCACCCCTCCCACCTCTGCTGTTTCTCACTGCAGTGTTCCCAGGGGTTGGTCCACATGCCTGGCACACAGCTGGCCTCTGACATGAACTAATGACTGTGCCTCCAAAGGCCATCAGCCAGGAAGCTTCAGGAAACGTTGCTGTGAGGAACTGGAAAGTGGAACTCCAACCCCCCTAAGCCTCCAGTGCCACCTGCCGTACACTCTCCCAGGCTTACATGCAGACCCGTTCAATCATTAATTCAAGAACGAAGTAAAACGTCTCTCCTGAGTTCCAAGCACCATCCTAGACAGAACCATGGTAGACAAAATAATGTCCCCCACCTCCAAAAATATCATCCCCTCATCTACAAGATCTGTGAATATGGCAGAAGGGATTTTGCTAGTATGATTAAAGATCCAGACCTCAAGATGGGAGATTATACTGGACCCAAACTAATCATACAAATCCTTAAAATCAGGGAACTGGGGCTGGGGTTGTGGCTCAGTGGTAGAGTGCTTGCCTAGCATGTGGGAGGCACTGGATTTGATTCTCAGCACTGCATATAAATAAATGAATAAAATAAAGGTCTATCAACATCTAAAAAATATTTAAAAATCAGGGAACCTTTGAAGTATAGTGACAAAAGACGTGAAGACAGAGAAAGGCTCAGAGAGAGCAACACTACTGACTTTGAAGATGGAGGAAGGGTCAGGAGCCAAGGAGTGCAGGAGGCTTCCAGAAGTTGGAAACAGCAGAGAAGAATGTTTCCTTTGGTGTTTCCAGGAGGGAGTAGCCCTGCAGACATTCTGATCTTAGCCCAGTGAGACCTATGCCTGACTGCTGATCTACAAAACTGCAAGAAAATACGTTCCTGTTGTTTTAAGTTGGCAGCAATAGAGATGGCTACAGATCCTTTATAGAGTTTAAAATCTAGCTGAGATTGGCAGCATCCA
This sequence comes from Sciurus carolinensis, assembly GCF_902686445.1. Lineage (NCBI taxonomy): Eukaryota > Metazoa > Chordata > Mammalia > Rodentia > Sciuridae > Sciurus > Sciurus carolinensis. The sequence continues at coordinate 65,205,572 of NC_062228.1, read as the reverse complement.
TGCAAATATCTAGCAATGCAAATTTCTCCCCTCTAGTCTTTGCCCCTCTGATGATTCCCTTCCTGCTCTCTTCTGCTGGAGAAATAATGCCATCACCTCTGTGAGGTCTTCCTTGATTTTTCTACTAAAAACAACCACTCCATCCCTGGGCTACTACAGCTGCTGTTCATTTTCAGTAAATAACTCTAACAACCGCCGCTTTATGGTTTGAAGCAATTTCACACATTTTGCTCTTTGGATTGGGACCTGTCGTCTCCCATCTAGTTCTGGTCCCCATGGAGCCTAGATTGGAAGCTGGTGGGGGAGACGGACTCCAGAACTCCAGCTTTTAACTAAGCAACATAGACCCCAATCCAATCCAATGAGCAAAAATGTGTCAAGTTGTTTAAAACCGATTCCCATCATGGCTTCTGAGTTACAGATTACATTTCTGAGGCTTTCTTATCCCCATCTGAAACATGGGGGTAGCAACAGGCCTTATGCCACCTGGTTGCCGGAATCGTGCCCAGTTCCTACCGCCAGAGGACGAAACGGGGGCCCCAAAGAGAGGTCATTTTTGCATTGCTACTGAAGATACGAACCCAGGCCTCCCATTTCTCCCACGCCCAACCCCACCTCGCGCTCGCTCTCAAGTTTCTTATTAGATTTGCACACGAGACTAGATTTCCCTCGCGCACTTGGTAATTCTGCGTTTACTTGTGCTGCGGGAGACCGCCTCCGCAGGGTAGGTGCCCAGCAGGCGGTCATCTCCGCCACGAGGGGGCGCTGCAAGACAGGGAGGCCGCGCCGGGTTGCAGGGGACAAGGGCGACGGAACCCTGGCCACATCCGAAAGAGCAGCAGCACACCTGGGAGCTCCAGATCCCGGCTCGGGAAGCGGGACGGGGAGCCCTACTCCCGCTTTGACTCCCCCACCGAGTCACGGAGCCCCCAGGGCCGGGTCCCTCCCCTTCTCCCTCTCTCTGTGGGTGGCTAGAGGGCTCCACACACCTCCGGCGCTTCAACCCACCTCCATCGCCGTGGCAATGGGCCACCCAGCCAATCAGGACGGGCAGCGCCCCATGACGTCACGAGGCTCCTGGAACGCCTGCCCACCGGCCCCGCGTGCGCATGCGTGCTGAGCGCCGGGGAAAGGCGGGAAAGAACGCCAGCGGCCTGATGCCCGGAGGAGTAACCTGGGTCACCTGGGCGGGAACCCGGCGGGGCTGGACGTTACAGCGCGCCGGGGAGTGGGCGGAGGAGGCCCGAGGGAGGCAGCAGAGCGAGAAGGCGTGCTTGGAGAAACGAGGGACGGCTGGAGGCCGCGCCCAGCCTCGGCGGTGAGAGGCGCAGAGGTGGCGGAGGGAGACACGACGCGGTGCCCTGGGGGCTGACGCCAGGCGAGAGCGCGAAGTGAGAGGAGGAGAAAGACACCTGGGCGACGCGAGGCACCGAGGGGGAACCGCGAGGTGGAGGGACATGGGTGCCAAATGGGACGAGGGGAGGAACTGAGCAGGTGACACGAAGGGCGCTGCAGGGAGCCGCCGCGCGCAGTTTGCGGCCGCGGACTCAGTCGGTGAGGACACGGGGGGGGGGGGGGGGGGAGCCAGCTGGCAGGGGCACTCGGGCCTGTGGCGGGCCGGCGACGGCGCCCCACTCCAGGCCGCCCGCCCGGGCCGCAGCCCGCAGAGTGGGGTGCGAGAACAGGTAAGGTTCTGCTTCTTGGGGACGAGGATGGGCGACGGGTGCCCCGGGCCGAGGGGCCTGGGGATTCCCCCAGAGGCTCTGGATTAAGGGACCACTTCCCCGAGGCCCTGGTGAGACTATGAGGACCGTGGGCTCAGGACTTGCTGTGCAGCTGTGATCTCAGAGCCTCATGGTGTCTCCTCTGGTCGGCTCTGGAGGAGGGCTACCATTGAGTGCAAGGAGGAAGTGCATTTACGGGCTCTGGATCAAGAAGAGCCTGTCCAGAGCCCCAGAGGCCTAGGTCAGCTCACTTAGATCTTTCTGGAACTCCTTAGGGAAGGGAACAGAGATTTCCAGAGGCCCCTTGGCCACCCTGCCAAACCTCTCACCTGTGTCTGGAAGTCGCTGTGTTGCTGGAAGGGGGACCCCTGGGCGCCTGGTGGTGCCCCAGGAAAGCATGTGTTCAGACCCTGCTGCGGTAGTAGTCCCTTTGGCCAGCTCCTCTCCTGAAGTGGGGTCCCAGGTCCAGGGAGGATAATCATCATCGTCTGTATAGCCTTGGGAGAAATTGGGTAGTGGTTGATGCAGTTCCCTATCTCAGAGGTCCTTGCACTGCTTCCTCCTCTTTTGGAATTTCCTGGAGCAACTGTTTGGTGCCCCAACTCTGACCCCTCTGATCCAGTTCTTTTTATTGCACCCTGGTGCAGTCACCCTGCACCCCATTCCCTCCTCTGCCTCCCCTTGGGAGACTGTACCTACCAGTGCATGTAAGCCCCACATCTTCTTCATGGTCACAGTTGTGATTCCCCCATGGCCGTGAGGGGCAGTCACTTAGTGAACTCTCTGTCCCTTTACAGCCCATGTCATCCAACCAGATGGGCCCCGTCCCAGGGCCATAGTGAGTTTTGCCTACTCGGGGCCGGACCTTTCCACAACCCAGTTCCCAGCAGGCCACAGTGGCATCCCTCAGATCCCAGTTGTCATCACAGACTGTCCCCCAGCGTCCAGCATGCCATACTTCTAGCCGGCCAGCACACCTGTTGGGCCCATCAGCCAAACGAACCCGAAAGGGGCCTGTGGGTAGAAGGCCCTAAGGTTAGAAGGCAGGGGCAGCCCACCTGTGCTCCCCACTCCTTTCTTCCACCACTCACCTGATTCCCCAAGGCTGCTAGCAGTGGGGGAGGGGACTGAGTCTTTGGATGGCTCTGGAGATCCTTCTGGGATCTCAGCAGATGTCTCCAGGGAGACCTGAGGGCTTTGCTTGACAGTGGCCTCAGAGGTAATTTCTCTGGGGCTTTGTGTGGACAGCATTGCCACAGTCTTTGAGGTCCATTCCCAGGGTGCCTGAGGAGTCAGCTCAGTAGTGGTGTGTGAAGTCAGTCTGTGGGGAGCCTCAGAGATCAGCCTTTTTGGCTCAGAGGTTCCTTTTGGGGAGGCCTCAGTAGTCAGGATTGTGGTCTTGGAGGTTGGTTCTGAGAGGTTTGGGGTGCTCAGGCCCCTGGAGGGTTTAGTGGTTGACATCCCAGGAGGTTGAGTGGTTGGTCTCTTTGTAGTTTTGGTCACCCACTTCTTAGTACTCTTGGGCATTTTCCCTGAGGCCTTCGTGGTTTTCTCGAGCACACTGGAGGTCAAACTTACAGGGGGTTTGGTAACCAGCTCTCCTGGGAGCCAGGCATCCTGATCTCTCCCCATCCCAGGGAGCCAGCTCCAACTGAAAGGGTCTGAGATGGTGTCCAGGCCAGGGGTCCCTGGAAGGCAGGTGGGAAGGAAGAAGAAGATAGAGACCATGACAGCCGTATTTGTTCAGGCCCCTCCTCTAGCTGGTCACCAAGTTCCCCTTCGTTTATTCATTTGTTCATTCCTTTGTTCATCCATCCCACAGTGTGTACTGAGCACCTCCTAAAAGCCACATACTGTCAGACCCTGGGGATACTGTGGTGAGCCAAACCCAACACCAGCTCCTGCTTTCTTGGCATTTACAGTCTGGATGTGAGGAACCTCTCTGCCCCCCTCATTCCTGTCCCCACCTCTCCACCTCCTCAGCCTCTGTTTTGAATCAGGGCATAACTTCCTGGACCTTCAGATGGTTTTCTCTACCTCCCTGGCAACTCTTACCAACCACCAGAGTGGCATCAGGTCTGACAGACCACTCATGGCTTCAAGTTCTGTGGCTCCATGGCACTCAGGAAGAGTAGAGGGAAGGGCTGAGTGTCAGTGGAGTGGTCTCCATTTTTTGGACATTACTACTCAGCTTACATCTCTCTTGATAGCACATGTATACAGTCAGGAGTTAACTGCGTGAAGAAAGGCTTGCCCTTTTGCTCCTGGCTACTGGGGATGACTTCTAAACCCTTGAATTATCTTCCTGATAAGAGTTTCTTGGTGTGATGGGGGACTTGGGCCATGCTAGAGAGTGTGCTAACAAAGTGATTGTGGCCAGCCATGTGAGCACGACCAAGCCCTACAAAACCAGGATACCAGAGCTCAGAGCAGTATCTTTGGTTGGTGGTCTTTCCTGTGTGTTGCCACATATCACGGCACAGAGTTCAGCCTGTCTCCAAGGCCCACCCTGTGCACCTCTTCTCTTGGCTGATTTAAATCTGTGTCCTTTCACTGTGATGAGCCGTCACCCTGAGTACAAGCCTCTGATTTCCGCAATTCCTACTGAAGTACTGGAGCTAAGGGTGACCTTGGGGACCTCCCAAAGTATGTGTCACATGGGCTTGCAGTGATTTGTTGGTGCATCTCTTGCCCTATATGAGCTGCGAGCTTCTCAAAGACCAGGACTGTGTTCGTTCCATTCTGGGGACCCAGCACCTAGCTCAGCATCTAGCACTTGAGTTGAAACTTCAGTGAATGTGGGCGAATGAGCACAACTGCTCTGCCTGGGATGATTTGAAGCTGCCCTCACTTTGGCTTCTGTCCACCCCTCCGTGCTTCCATGCCCACTTCCTTTCACCTGAGGATAAAGCTCCTTTCATTGTGGGGGGGTTTCTCTGATTTCTGGAATGAGGAAGAGGAAGACACTCCATGGTTGGGAGTCCCAACCACTTGGTTTGCTATGACTTCCAGCAAATTACTTAACCTCTCCATGCTCAGCTTCTTCCTCAGTAAAATGGGCACAACATCCCCTGGCCTAAACTCGTGCAGTTGGAACGTGGCCATGTGTATGAAAAGACTCAGTGCGGGGCTGGGCCGGGGAAGCGCTGGGTCAGTGTCAGTGCCAAGGTGAGTTTCCATTCCCCTCCTGGAAGCCTCCTCGAGTGTGGGTGGCTGTGGCGTCCTTACCTGTGCAGGTGACCCCGACATCCTCATTGTGAGCGCAGTTGTGCTTCCCCCAGGGAGCAGCAGGGCAGTCAGACAGTGAAGCCTCTGTCCCCACACAGCTGACGTCGTCCAGCCAGATGGGGCCTGCGCCCCAGCCAAAGCGTCCCGCAGCAGGGTCTGGCTGCCGAGGCCCCCCGCAGCCCAGCTCTCGGCAGACCACAGCTGAGTCCCGTGTGTCCCAGCTGTCATCACACACTGTCCCCCAGCGCCCATCATGCCACACCTCCAGTCGGCCTGAGCACCTGCTGGGCCCAGCCACCAGGCGCAGCCCAGGGGACCCTGGGGTAGAAGAAATGCAAAGAATTAGAGCCAGTCCTCCGACTTCATCCACCTTTGACTCCACGTGAGTATCCCCTCGTTTACCCGTCCTTCCTTCCAAACAGGTGGTAGTCATGGAGGCAACGCTCTTCTGCATTGGCCACCGACAGTCAGGCACAGTTGGGTGGCCTCTCAGAAAACTAAATGTAGAATTACCATGTGATCCAGAAATTCCTCTACTAGGGAGGTACCCCAGATCAACTGAATGCAGGTGTTGAAATGTGTGCAAATGTTCATGGCAGCACTGTTCACAGTAGCCCAAGGGTGGGAATGACCTAAAGGTCCTTCAGTGTGTGAATGGGTAAACAAAAAGGGGTATTGGTCTTGGCAGTCATTTCATGGATACAGCCCCAAAGCACAGACAATAGAAACAAAAATAAGTGAGACTTCATCAAACTAAAAAGTTTCTGTACAACAAAGGAAATAATCAACAGAGTGCAAAGGCAGCCTATAGGAGGGGAGGAAACATTGGCAAACCGTCTGTCTCACGGGTTAGTCTCCAAAATGTGAGGACCTCTAACAAGTCAAGGAAAAAAAATCCAGTAACCTTACGTAAAAGAGGCTAAGGACTTGAATAGACATTTCTCCAAAGACAATAAATATGAAAAAGAGTTTATCACTAGCCATAAAGGAAATGAAAATTGAAAGTGAAATGAGTCATTACCTTATACCTGTTAGGATGGTTATTACCAAAAAACAAAGGGCAGCAAATGTTGGTGAGGATGTAGGGAAACTGGAACTAGCCAGGCGGCACACACAACTTGGAAGACTGAGAAGAGGTTCTCAAGTTCAAGGCCAGACTCTGAACTCAGTGAGATTGAAAAAAATAAAAGGTTGGGGATACACCTTAGTAGTAAAGCACCCCACAAAAACAAATTGGAACCCTTGTACACTTTGGTGGGAATGCAGCAACATAGTAGTGCAACTACTATGGAAAACAGTATGAAGGTTCCTGAAAAATTAAAAATAGAACTATATTGGCCAAATTATATTGTTATGTTGCCTCCATGTATGGATATGTAACAGTGAATGTCACTGTCATGTACAACTACAATGCACCAATAAAAATATGGAAAATAAATAAAAATAGAACTACCATATGATCTAGCAATCGTACTTCTGAATGTATATTCCCCAAAATTGAAATAAGTATCTCAAAGAGATATTAGCAATCTTATGTTCAATACAGCACTGTTCACAATAAATGAGCTATGGAAATATCCTAAGTGCCTATCAACTGATGAATGGAAAAATAAAATGTGGCACGTCACTAAAACAATACCATTCAGCCTTTAAAAAGAAAGAAATACTCTCATTTTTGACAATGTGGATAAACCTTGACACTGTATATATGAAATAAACCAGCCACAGACAATCAAATGCTATGTGATTCTACTTATGCGAGGTCCCTTGAGAAGCAGAATTCATGGAGATGGAAAGTTGAAAGGTGGCTGCCAGTGATTGGGTAGTGGGGAAGGGGCCTTCGTTCGGGATGAGGAAGTGCAGAGATGGATGGTGGTGATAGTCGATAACAACATGAACAGCTGATGCCAGCAGCTATACTCTTCGGAATGGTCAGGGGCTTGGTCTTGTTAGGTGGACAGTGATGCATCACTTACCAGTGGGGTACTTCTGAGAGGCGTATCATCAGGCAGTCTCACCACTGTGCAGTGTCCTTACACAAACTGAAATGGCTACAACTTCACTAAATGATACGATCTTACGGGACCACTGCTGTATGTTGGGGTCTGCTGTTGACCAAAATGTCATTGTGTGATATGTGACTGTATATTACCAGAAGTCAAAAAAAGAACATGGGCTCTGAGGGCCTTGGCTCTTCCACTTTTCCGCTGTGCTGCCTTTTGGTAATGTGGGCTACGCCAGCTGGAAGTGTCCCGTGAGCGGCTGCAGCACTGACTGGATCGAGACACAGGGAGCTCACAGTAGCCTCCATGAGTGTGAGCCAGTTGGCTTTTATTTCTCAGAAGAAGGGACAAGGCCTCTGGTGATTCTGCCTACAGTGACAGCCAGTCACCCCCGAGGTAGGCCTTTTCCAGCCTTGAGACAGCCCTATCAGTTGTGCCTTTTTATTTTCTGTATTTGAAGCTTGTGTAACACGAACTTAGAGGCTGCTTTTACTAAAGGACACTAACTTCACTTGAGCCTGCAAATGCCCAATAGTGAACTAAAGGGATGAAAAACCCTTGGAGTCTCTCCCTGCACTTTGTACCTGTCTCGTTTTCTCTGAGTCACCTTGGATTCCAGGAATAACAGGTCTGATCAAAAAACATCTTTTGATGAATCAAAACTACCTCTCAATAGTCACTTTCTTACCCTTCTGACAAGTCCCACCTGTCCTGAGACTGTGATTACCCTTATCACAGGTCCGTGATCAGCCTCAGAGGCTGCTTGATTGCATACTTGTGACCCATGTAGTTAATAAAATTTGGAACCCCAGGTCAGCACCCCCCAAGGACAGGGCTAAAGACACTGGTCCCCTTGTCTTCCCAGTATAACTATAGTGATTAAACCTCCTTGCCTGCTTTCCACCATTACTTTTTCTGCTTGATTTTTTAGGGTGAATGGCTAGATTTGATTTGTTGGGGTCCAGTCACTGAATCACCTGTTTCTTCCCACAGAATCCACAGCACAGTCTGCTGCCCACATTCCTGCTTGCCCCTAACAGGTCCTGGTGCCTGCCCTGTGGCCCTGCATGACCCGGAGTGCCTGCTACCCTTGGAAACTCAGTAACAAATTCTTGTGGCCACCGTCTCCTGATCTGTGGACCTCACATACCTTAGTATAGTAGAGCCTACATTTTAAAACAACAGCCATCATTGGTCTAGTCCTTTCAGGACCTACGGGACCCAGGACACAGACAAAACCATTTACCCTATTTTCTAAGAACCAGAGGCGCTCCCTGGCAAGAAAACCAAGGAAATTCCTGAGCAGGACTGTTACTTAGAGCTAGCCAAAGGGGCTTGTGACAGTCCCACAGCCACACCATGTGGCATGAGAAGTCAGGAGCTTGATATACTGAGCTCTCAGGCCACCATCCTCTCTACCTAGGGACAGTTACAGCAGGCAGAGCCCTTGTTCAAACATGATTATGGATTTTAGGATGGTGTCAGCATTAAACCAAACCCTGGTCCTTCTGAGCAGGCAGGCCCAGCTCTGTTCCACCTTTTTGCAAGAGGCCCCCATGGGACTTTTTGGGCAGGAAGGGACTCACCAGCTTCTGGCCCAGGCTCCCAAGGAGCAGTAGGAGAGGCTGGAGGGGGTGAACCGCCTGCTGTCCCTAGGGTCTGGCCCATTATGGTGGAAAGTGGGCTGGTCGCTGCCTCCCTGGGTGCTGAGCTGTTGCTGTCCACAGCAGGGGCCGTGGGGGAGACGAAGCCAAGGGGCATGCCTGAGGCAGAAGGAAGCCATTACCACTACTGCCCGGCTTCCACTGAGCCTCCACAGACATCCCCAGCCAAGCCTTCAACATCCCTGCCTGGGGAGAGGTGTGGGTGAGAATAAGGGAACAGGAGGGCAGGAAGTGGAGATGGCTTAGGGGTGATGAGGGAAGGTGCCCCAGGAGAGGGGAGATGCTTCTGCCAGAGGCAAGGAGGCCCACTGACGACTGCTGGGGTGAGGCTCAGCCTCCGCACTGCTGACATTTGGGGCTGGAGTGTGTTGCATTATAGCATGTTGAGCAGTGTCCTGAGCCTCTGTCCGCTAGGCACCAGTAGCACCGCTTCCAGTTGTGACTATCAAAAATGTCTCCAGACACGGCCCAGTGCCGCCTAGGGGAGCAAAATGACCCCCAGTGGAAAGCCTTGCTGTGGAATGAGGTTAAGAGGATTAGGGGGAAGTGGGAGATTTGGGCAGAGCAACTGAAGGGAGGACAGCTGCACCCCCACTTCCTGCCCACGCATCCCAGATCCACCACGCCCAGTGCCCTGCCCGCCCCATGGTCCCACCCATCCCCCCTCACCATCACACACAGCCCCAGCATCCTCCCGATGGTGACAGTCATGCTGGCCCCAGGGTCTCGCTGGGCAGAATCGTAAGGCCGTCTCGTTTCCCCGACATCGAAGATCATCCAAGATGATGGGGCCAGCCCCCTCTCCAAAGAAGGCACCCCCTGGGGCAGCCAGCGCCCCACCACAGCCCAGCTCCCTGCAGGCCACGGCAGCATCTCGAAGGTCCCAGGCGTCATCACACACCGACCCCCATCGCCCACCATGCCAGACCTCCAGGCGGCCAGCACAGCCATGGGGGCCGTCAGCCAGGCGCAGCCGGGGGGCAGGTCCTGGGTAGCAGGAAGGGAGGTCAGGGAGACAGGAAGCTAGGGTGGACGAGGGGGCACGGAGCTCTGATGGGAAACGAGGGGGGAGGGGAGGGCAAGAGGAAGGCAGAAGGGAGGGCAGGAGGGCAGCCCCGTGGGCCTCGCCCCAGTTCCATCACAGGTCCCAAAGGGGAGTGACCTCTAGAACACAGCTGGACGCCATGTTGGGTGGGGGTAAGGCGGGAGGTAGGGCTCACCTGCTGCTACCCGCCCTGCCTTTGTCTCTCCAGGCCCGGTCACCGTCCTCCCTCCCACCTGCCCGCCTCAGCCTCCTGGTTGCCCAGAGACAAGGAGCCCACCATGGCAGCGGGCAGGAGGCTCCTTGCACTCCAGGGCCCTGCTGGGTGGTGAGACAGGCATTCCGAGCCAGGACCTGCCCCTTAGCCACCCTCCCATTTCCCCGGGAGAATGACCGCAAGTGCAGAGGATGGGGTGGTGGAGGGACAGACCTGGGGCCAGGCTTTCGGCAGCTTCCTGGAAGCAGGCAGAGGGAGCTGGGGTCTGAGGAAGGTGGGGATAGGGGACAGCCCCAGCCCCCGCGTACCAGTGCAGACCAGTCCGGCGTCCTCACTGTGGTCACAGTTGCTCCGACCCCAGGGGCTTCGGGGACAGTCCCGGAGGGCCTGCTCTCCTCCTCCACACCCCACATCGTCCATCCACACAGGCCCCGCACCAGGCCCAAATCTGGAACCCCCAGGAGCAGCCAGCGCCCCCCCACAGCCCAGCTCCCGGCAGGCCACAGCAGCATCCCGAAGGTCCCATCCATCGTCACACACGGTGCCCCAGCGCCCGCCGTGCCAGACCTCCAGGCGGCCGGCACAGCCGTGGGGGCCTGAGACCAGGCGCAGTCGCTCTGGGTAGGGACAGACCAGGAGGGAGGGGGACAGTGAGGGGTTTGTCTGACTGCATCCTGAGGAAGCAGATCCAACCCCCTCCGCCTCTCTTCACCTGGGAAACTGCAGCCCAGAAAAGGCGGAGGCCTGAGACCTGCCTGCCAGCAAGCCCGTGCAGGACAGAACCACGGCACAGGCTCACAGGCTGCCGGCCGGGACCCCGGTCTCCCAACAGGGGAGGGGTCGGGAAGAAAAGGGGAGAGCAGACCTGACTGAACGCAAGAGGGGGTGCAGGGAAAGCTGGGATCCTTGCAGGGCCATGAGCCGAGGTCGGAGGTCCTCAGCCTAGCCCCGTCTCAGCATCCAGGTGTGGGGTGGGACGTCTGCAGGGAGCTCACCTGGACGTGGGGCTCCAGTCAGCAGAGGAGCCCGGGTGGACTTGGCCGGCTTGGGTGGCCGGAGGCTTTTCTTCCGGGGGCCACTCTGGAGGGTCCCAGCTGGGCGGGGGACTAGGAGAGGACACAGGAGGACAGGAGCTGAGACCCCCTCCTTCTTGCCCCCTGGAGGCCAGAGCTCCCTTCCTGAGGGCCTCAAGTGACGGCATGCTCTTGGGTTGTGCCGGGGACACTAGCAACACTTCCCTCCCGTGGCTGATGTGGGGCAGGAGCTGGGGCAGGTGTGCACAGCCCCTCTCAGCCTCGGGGCTCACCCTGAGTCACAGGGGGGTCCTCAGAGCCAGGGCTCAGGTCCCCAGACAGCCCCAGCCATGGACCCCCATCTGGGGGTGATGCTGAGTCGTCCCTGGAGGTCGCCACTCGCTGGCCTAGAGGAGAAGACAGAAGCTATGAGGGGTGAGGAAGCAGAGGGTCATTGCCCCATGGGACAGGGCAGGGTCTGGTATGCCTGGGGTCCTGGGGCTCAGGAGTGACTATCAGCTGGGGTTCCAGAGGGACGGGACACCTGACTTCAGGGAGGCAGGGGTTGGGTGTCTGCAGGGCTGCTGGACAGCTCAGACCTGTGGGAACGCAGGACTCGGGGCCCCTGGGCCACCTCCAAAAAAGCTGCCCCAGAAGGAGGGGAGCGGGTCCCCTCACCTGCACAGACGACGCCGGCGTCCTCCTCATGAGAACAGATGTGGGCCTTCCAGCCCCGGTGGGGGCAGAGGCCCAGCTGCCCCTCACTGCCCCGGCAGGCCAGCTCGCTGAGCCACACAGGCCCTGCGCCCTCCCCAAAGAAGGCGCCCCCGGGGGCGGCCAGCGCCCCCCCGCAGCCCAGCTCCCGGCAGGCCACAGCAGCATCCCGAAGGTCCCATCCATCGTCACACACGGTGCCCCAGCGCCCGCCATGCCAGACCTCCAGGCGGCCGGCACAGCCGTGGGGACCATCAGCCAGGCGCAGCCGCTCTGAGGGGCAGAGGGAAGGCTGGCTGTGACTCCTGTCGGGGACGCCGCCGAGGCGGGACTGTCTCACAGGGTCCACCAGCAGACCAGCCAAGTGGCTGGTGGACTCTGCACCTGGGTTCCTGGGTACTCAGGGACATCTGAGGTGCTGATCCCTGTGGCATGGTCCGTCAGAGTGCTGTGGGGGTGGCCAGGGACCCAGTAGGAGAGTGAGGCAGACAGGGAGGCTTCTTGCCGGGTGAGGCCAGAGGCCAGACGGGAGGAGAGTTGGGACACTTACCAACAGCCTGGATCCCCACCAGTGCTGCTGCAAGGGAGGTTGGACAGGGCAGAGTGAGGGACAGGCCCCGGGGGTCTTTCCCCAGCTTAGACACACCGAGACACACACACAGACTTCTCCTACCTCAGGACCAGAAACCCTGCTGCTGGGAAGTGGACCCGGGCAGAGGCTGGGACAGGACAAGAGGTCCCTGCGGTGGGGGGGCCCAGATGCCTGGTTCCTGAAGTCAGGGCTGGGACCAGGTTGAAGGGTGGGGTGATCCCCCACCAGGTCAGGGCCAGGGGCACGCAGGGGCAGGTCCCTTGGGTTGCTGAGAGGGTGGACAGGGCATGGAAGGCTGGTTCCCTGAGGGATTAGGCAGGCAGATGTCAGGATGACCCAGAACACCAGGGTCTGGGCTCTGGAAGTCTGAGTCCCTAAACTGGATGAACTAAGGGGTCAGAGGTGGGGGCCCAGGCCCTCGAGTCCCCCAGGAGAATAGGTCACTCACCAAGGAGACAGGCCAAGACCTTCATGTTGGCAGAGTCCAGGGCAGGGGACGGGTGAAGGGGAAGAGGGCAGGGGGGAGGAGGGCAGGCGTGGGAGGAAGGGACGCGCCTGCGAGGCTCCCTGGACCCGCAGAGGAGTAGGCCAGGCTGGAGGCTTTGCCAGGAGAGAGGCTGCAGGGAGGCGGCAGGGGACAGGAGGGGGAGGGGGCTGGCCCAGCTGAGGCGTGGGGAGAAGGGGGAGGCGGCGGGAGGGAAGCGTCCAACTGCAAACACCCACATAGAGGAGGCCAGGCAGGCTCGCCAGCTGCCCCTGTGCTCAGAGATGCTGAGGGGATGGCAGGCTCAGGGAAGGGAGACAGCAAGGGAGCGGGCACACCCTGCTGCCTCCTCTCTTGTCCAGTCAGGGAAGTGTGGCTGTGAGTGGGCAGATCTGGGGCGCTCCTGCAGCAGCAAGAGGGCTTGCAGCCAGACACCAGAAGGGACTTTCTGGATTAGGAAAAGAAACTGAGAAAGCCCTCTCTTCCTTTGACAGCCCCTACTGGTGGACCTGATATGAAGCCCTCAGGCCCCATCTGAGGAAGGAAAGGCTGAACTTCAGAGCCCCCAGAAAGAACGGGTGGGGATGGGAAGACCCAAGCCAAGGCTTGAGGAGGGGGAGGGAGTTTCTCACACACGCAGGCACACACACACACACACACACACACACTCCCCACCAGGCAGCTGCAAGGGGAAAAATGTGGTAATGGGGAGCGTGACTCAGAAGCCTGGCAGGGCCGCTGCCTGAGCTCACTGCCCCCTTCCCCCAGCCCAGCACCCCACCACTCCACCAACAATTAACGGCGTGGGGAGAGGAGGAGCCAGACAGGGGCGAGCGGGTCCGAGGCCGACTGGAAAAGGCATCAGGGATGAGGCAGCACACAGCAGTTTCAGTCTTTATTAACAAACCGTAAAAACCAGACGGACTGGAGGCCCTGTGCCCACCGGCCGCCGTTCCCAGGGAGGTCTCCTCCGGGGCACCCTGCCTGAATCCTAACTCAGGGCAGCTCTCTCCCGGGCCAGCAGCACAGACAGCTCGGGCTCTGCAGACAGACCAGGGAGGTTTCTCAGTGCAGACAGAATCTGAGGCAGGGGACTGAGGTTGACCTCTGACGGCACCTCTAGCCACAAGGGGAGAGGGATTTGTTCCACACTGAGCACCGGTGGGCAGGTGGAGGGGTGGGTGTCTGGGCCTGGGGTCCTCGGCAGGTCTCTGCTAGGGGTCACTGGGGCGTGGCTGTGCTGGTGCCCGCCCAGTAGGAGCTTGTTAGGGGCTCTTCCCCGCCCCCCGCCCCTGCCCCTCCCACAGGTCACAGGTCTTTGCTGAACTCCCTCACCAGCGTGTAGCCCATGCAGCCCCAGCCCCCCTCGGCCTGGTAGCCACAGCCCTCCAGCAACCCTGCCACCCCCCAGGCGGCCACAGCCACTGGGACCACGAGCCGAGCCCGGGGCTCCCCCATGCCCCCTGCCCAGGCTCGAGCCCGAGACTCAGCAAAGGCCAGGAGTCGCCTACCCACTCCCCTGCGGCGGTGCCAGCGTGAGACAGAGAGGCGGGTGACCCGGGCTCCATCGCCTGCATTGGTGCCGGGGGCGAGGGCCAGGACCCCGCACACATCGCCAGAGCCCCTCACAGCCACCCAGGGCCCCCCTAGGCCGCCCGGCGGAGGCAGAGAGCCCCACCAGGCTCGCAGGCCTAGCTTCACTGCGGCCACAGCCAGGAACACCGGCAGCAGGAGGGCCAGGGCGAAGGAGGCCAGGACGAAGCGCAGGCCGCTGCTGGCCGCCGCCAGGAGGAGAAGGGCCGGTGGCCTTGTCAAAGCATGGAGGGCCACGCGGTTTTCTGTGTCCTTTACGCCAGCCTGTGGGCAGGGGGTGGGGCTCAGCCATCCAAAACGGTAGAGCCCCCAGGACTAGGAATGGAGGCGGACCTGTCCAGGGCCAGAGTGGGGGCTCCCCGATGGGGCAGGCAGGCAGCTGATGGGGTGGGCACACCGGGTGTGAATGAATGGATGAGGGGCGGGAGGATGGACGGATGATGGCGACTGAACGCGGAGGTGTGGGGCACCCGATCCAGTGGAGGCTCCAGAGTGAGGCTTCAGGGAGGTACTCTTGAAGGACAAGGAGGCCAGAACAGAGTGGGGAAACAGGCATGGGCTCTGCTCAGGAGAGTCTGGGGTGGGAGGCAGGGGCAGCGGAGACTGAGAGTTGGTGCTGTGGTGCCCCCAGGGCACCCAGCCCACGACCCTCCATCTGCTAAAGCCAGGGCAGCAGAGGCCAGACAAGGAGAAGGCACTGGAGGAAAGGGCACAAGCAGCTTAGGGGAAGGATCTCCCCAGGGCCACGGCCGGCTCAGGGGGTGGCGGGTGGCGGTGGCGGAGCCCGCTTCCCCGGCCCCTCACACCTCTCACCTTCAGCATCTCCAGCACCAGGGGTTTCTCATCCTCCCTCATCTCCCGCACAGACAGGTGGCTGGGGGCCATGGCAGCCCCCAGGCCGCCGCCCCCAGAAGGGAGCTGGCGTAGTGCACCTGCTGGAAACACAAGTAGGTCAGTACCAGGTGGGCGCCTGTCCCCAAAGCCTCCAGAGCGGCGAGCAGTAGCGGCAATTTCCAAATAGGGTACCGAGGACCCCTGGGTTCCCTGAGCGAAGGCTGTGGCAGGACAGGTCCTCCGTACCCAGTGACCTTCCTAGTCTCCCTGGACCCCCTCCCCGTGGTCATCGATCTGCCCCTACACATGCTGTGGACGCCAACACCTGGCAGTTCAGGTCCCTCCCGGGCGCCAGTACTGCCCCGGGGGCCCACGAACACCCTCCCAACTCACTGGAGAAGGGGCCGCGCTTCCCCCGCCCCGCCCCGCGCCCCTCGCCCCGCGCAGCGCCAGCAAGGCCCTGCGAGCACCTCCACCGGTCGCTCGGATCCCTAGACAAGGTGCTGGGGGAGCAGGGTCAGGAGGGGGTCGTCGGCGGAAGTGACGTCCACACCCGCGCTCGGCGGGGGCGGGGCGGCGCCCGCTCCCGGCCTTAGCAACTGTTGCCAAGCGTCCCCGGCGTTGAGGGGGAGGGCGGCGGGGGAACCGTGTGCGCTAGGGTGGGACCCGGGCAGGGAGCCGGGACCCGGCTGGAGGTGGGTGCGGGCGACCTCTCCGACCCTAGAGAAAGAACAACAGGGAACCTGGGGGCGAACGGGAGTAGAGGCCGGCAGAGAGGGGGCAGGAGTACCGAGGCGAGGGTCTGGGAGAGGTACTTACTGACCCCGGAGCGTTAGCACAGTTCCCTTCACAACACCGTCCCTCGTTGCTAAGCGACAAGAGCGCGGGAGGAGACCGCGACCGCGACGCGAGTGCCATCGATTCCCATTGGCGCAGGAGCCTTTGCGGGTGGGGTCAGAGCCGCACTCAGCATCCCATCCCTAGGGATCCCTAGGGACCCCCACCTCAACGCCTCCCCCCACCGCACCCTGACAGTGCCCTTCAGAATCCACCCCCATCCATTTTTCAGAGGAGAGGGGTAGAGTGACATCCAGCAAACAAGAGGCAGAACCAGGATTCTGATTCCAATGCCTCTCTGCTAGAGACCGACTGTCGCATCGCCGTCAAGCCCCCTTTTAATGAACAGGGGAAGAGCTGCACAAAGAACAGTGGCTGGTCCCACGACGCAAAGCAAGTGATCCTGAAAGTTAGGAAGCACGAGCACACGCCAAGATCCCAGATGGAGGCTATAGCCTTGTCTGCTCCCTTTCTCTTGACCCCGCCCCAAGAAAACAAAACAAAGAGGAGACTCTGGGTCTTTTATTAGCAAGCCCAGCCTACAGACCCCTTCTCCTGGGGCTAACCCCAGCTCAGTCAAGGACAATTAGTAAGAGTCTTTGGATGGGGTGGACAGAAGGGTCGGTGAGTCTCCTCAGAACGTGTGCACCAGTTGGACTGCTGGTAGAGTCTGCACAATCTGGATAGAGGGCAGGCCCTGGGAGGTCATGACCCCAGGTCCAGCTCCTGTGGGAACCACTTGTACCATCTGGGAGGGGGGAACCGCAGGTATCCCCGTGGGGGTAGAGACTGGGCCAGGTGGTGGTGGGGCCAGAAGTTGCAGTGTGGCAGTGCCTCCCGCAACACCGCTGTTCTCCAGCAGCTCCGTGGCCGGGGCGCTGCGGATGATAAGGAGTTTCTGCCCTGGCGGGCCAGGCGCAGGTGGCTCTGTCAGTCCGGGGGGAAGGGTTTCGAGCTCCTGCACACAGAGCCGGGTCTGCTCCCCATCTGCTCCGCTGAGCACCAACACGCTCTGCAACCCCTCATCGGTCTGCAGCGTCTCAAAGAGGACATCCTGGACCACACCAGTGCTGGCCTCACTATCCCCTGCCTCCCCAGGACCTGGCCCGGTGAGCAATTCCTCAGCTGCCCCACTCTGAACCACCAGCAGGTTGGAGGCCTCACCAGCCACAGTTGCCCCACTGGAATTCGAGAGCTGGCCTGCCAGGGGTTGGAGCTGGACCGTGGTCACTTCCTGTGCTGGCTGAAGCTGGACTGTAGTCACTTCCTGTGCCGGCTGGAGCTGGACCGTGGTCACTTCCTGTGCTGGCTGAAGCTGGACCCCACTCACTTCCTGGGGTCCTGCTTCCCCACCCCCTACATTCTGCAGGACAATGAGGCTCTGCCCTCCCCCGCTGGTCCCCGCTCCACTCCCTCCCTGTACCCCTAGACTCCCAGGGCCCGGCAGCCAGACTACCCCTGCCCCAGGACCACCTTTCCCTGCTGCCCGAGGACACTGCCTTGCCCGGCTGCCCCCACTCCCAGAACTGGAGGAAGGCAGCAGGATGAGTTTAGCGGGTGCAGGTGGGGGCGGAGGGGTAGGGGGCTGGACGCTGCTAGGGATCAGCTGCAGACCCTGAGCAGTCTGCACCAGGAGAAACGTCTGGGAGTTGGGGGCCGCTGGGCCCGGGGGCGGTGCCTGGGCTGTGCCCCCACCCACCTCGAGGGAAAGCGTGGCTTGGAGGTGAGGGAGAACATGAACATCTTGGGTGGCCAGTGAGGCCGGAGCTGCGGCCAGCGGGGCTGGGGGCTGGGAGCCTGCAGCTGCGGAGGCTGTGGTGCCCGAAGCCGAGGCGGTGTTGGCTGGGGCGTGCGTCCTCAGATGTCGCTGCAGATAGGCGGCCATGACGAAGCCGCGACCGCAAATGGGGCAGGCAAAGGGTCGCTCGGCTGAGTGGGTGCGCTGGTGCAGCAGCAGGTTGGAGGAGTGGGTGAAGGTCTTGGGGCAGAGAGGGCAGCGGAAAGGCCGCTCGCCCGTGTGCACGCGCTGGTGCTGCCGCAGGTTGGAGGTCTGGGCGAAGCTCTTGCCACACACGCTGCAGGCGTGGGGCCGCTCGCCAGTGTGCACGTGCCGGTGGCGCCGCAGGCACGAAGTGTTACGGAAGGCCTTTCCACACTCGCTGCAGGCATAGGGCCGCTCGCCTGAGTGTAGCCGCAGGTGGTACTGGTAGTGAGAGGACCACTTGAAGGTGAGGCCACACTGGCCACAGGTGAAGGCCCGCAGGCCCGTGTGCACGCGCTGGTGGATGGCCAGCAGCGAGGAGCGCTTGAAGGCCTTGCCGCACTCGCCGCACTGGTAGGGTCGCTCCCCGGTGTGGTCCCGCAGGTGGTACCGCAGCCCTGAGGAGCCCTTGAAGGCCTTGCCGCACTCTGCACATTTATATGGCCGCTCTACAGAAGCCGGAGCAGGCGGGGGAGGTGGCGGGGCAGGAGCGGCAGAGGCCATAGGCTCCTGGGGACAGGTGACCTCGGCAACCTCAGCCTGGGGGGGTGGGCGCCCAGCCGCTGCCTCTTCCACGTGGCACTGCTGATGCGCCAAGAGGCTGGCCAGCTGCGGGAAGGCACCGTCGCAGCTGCCGCAGCGGAACGCCTGCCCCACAGCTGCCCCATGGCTGTGCTGGTGGCGGGAGAGGCCTGCCACCGTGCGGAAGGACTTTCCGCAGGGGAGGCAAGCAAAGCCGGGGGCGGCGGCAGGAGGAGGCTGCGGCAGAGGGGACGGCAGAGACAACGACGCGGGGGGCGCATCCGGGGGCGTCTCGGCGGGAGCGTCCTGGGGCTGGGCGGCAGGCCCTGGGCACGGCTGGTGCTCCAGGAGCAGCTCCTCGCTGCCAAAGCCCTGCTCGCAGCCATCGCAGCGGTACACCAGCTCCACCGTGGTCTCGGCCGCCGCCAGAAACAACTCCGGCACCACCGGCGGAGGCTGGGGCGGCGGGGCGGGGGGCGCGGGCGGGCTGCCGGACGGCAGGTGGCGCTGCAGGTAAGCGTCGGAGACCAAAACCTTGCTGCCCCCGCAGGGTTCACTAGGCGTGGGGGGCGGGGCGGCGGCGGCGGCGCCCGGGGCGGGGGCGGGGCCGTGGGTGCGCTGGTGCAGCAGCAGGTTGGAGGAGTGGGTGAAGGTCTTGGGGCAGAGAGGGCAGCGGAAGGGCCGCTCGCCCGTGTGCACGCGCTGGTGCTGCCGCAGGTTGGTGCTCTGCGTGAAGCTCTTGCCGCACACGCCGCAGGTGTAAGGTCGCTCGCCAGTGTGCACGTGCCGGTGGCGCCGCAGGCTAGATGAGTTCTTGAAGGCCTTGGGGCAGTCGGGGCACGGGTAGGGCCGCTCACCCGTGTGCTGTCGCAGGTGGTACTGGTAGTGGGACGACCACTTGAAGGCCAGGCCGCACTGGCCACAGGTGAAGGCCCGCAGGCCCGTGTGCACGCTGCGGTGGATCTGCAGCAGTGAGGAGCGCTTGAAGGCCTTGGGGCAGTCGGGGCACTGGTAGGGCCGCTCGCCCGTGTGGCCCCGCTGGTGGTACAGCAGGGCTGAGGAGCCTTTGAAGGCCTTGGGGCAATCTGGGCACTTGTAGGGCCGCTCGCCTGTGTGCGTGCGCTGATGGTGCAGGAGCCGAGACGACCACCGGAATGACTTGCCACACTCCCCACACTCATACTGGGCCGCGGGGGCAGGTGCCGCGGGGCCGGGCTTCTCCCCGGCCCCGTCTGCGGTAGAGGCAGGCGCCATGTCCGCGTGGGAGCCAACCATCACACCTGGCGGAGGGATTCCGGATCAGAGTGGGTAGGTACTGAACTTTTAAGGGGCAGGGGTTGCCTCCCTGGGTCACCTACACTGCAGAGGGCCTTCCTTAGGATTAGGGTTTACAAATGGCCCACGTTTTACCTGAGACTGAAAGAGGAGTAAGGGGGTCCCTGGGGTGCGAGACTTACGGTTCTAAAACTTCCCAGCAAACTGGAATAAATCGGCCACCTCCTAGGATGCTGGCCAACTCCTCCAGGAGGCCAGAGAGGTCTGGGAAGGCTGAGCAGTGCCTTCGGCCTACTCTGGCACCCTCTAACTCGGCAGTGCCCTTGGGGGCAGCCTGGCCTCTCCCCTTGTCCACTCCACTTCAACTGGCTCTTCCTGCCATACCCGAACCATTCACTCTCAAGCCCCTCAGAGATCTGAGCCCGAACCTCCCACCCTACCACCACCCAGACTTCAAGTTCATGCCCTCTTGGTTCCCCAAGTCTCCAGCCCCACAGATCTAAGATATCTTGATCCTGCAGGCTCTGGATCCTCCATCCATCCTCTTCCACACTTCTGCCCTTACCCAAGGGTGTGTCACTGAAGACCACTGCAGTCACTTGCACACCCAAAGCTCAGGGGCTGTCCCACTGTGCACTCCTGCCCACGACTGAAAACCCCTCTCCAACTCACACCACATTACTCTGGTTCATGCACTACCCCAGATGACTCCCTGGCACGTTCCCTTTCTCCTGAAGTCTCCAGCACCTCCTTTCCCTTGCCATCAATCATACTAGTCACCAAGAGAATGTCTTCACCTTCCAGCCACCACACCAGAGGCTCTCAACTGGGGCAAATGTCCTCCCACCACCAGACATCTAGTGATGCGTGGAGACACTGTTGCCTGTCAGTCAACCAGAGGGGCAAGTGCTACTGGCATTCAGTGGGTTGGGAGGTCTAGATGCTTCTCAACACCCTAAAATGCACAGGGCAATGCTCACAACAAAGATGGGTTCGGTCCAAAATGAATCCAGTCCAAATGTCAGGCTGAGAAACTGCACTGTGGGTCCCATCAGCCCCGTCCTCTGCTAATGGGCTCTGAACTTCACTGCATTCTGGAGCTTTCCTCTCTCCAGGACCAGGCCTGTCAGCATGACACAAACCATGCCTCCCATCTTTTTAAAGAAACAAAAAGTTCTTCGCCCCACTTCCCACTCACAGCCCCAGCCTTTCTTCTCTCCAGCCCTCTGCAGCAGCGAGCTCTCCCCATCAGCAGGGCCTGTGCTCTCCACCTCAACCCACTTTTGTCACCTACTTGCCCTGTCCCCTCCAGCCATGCTCCCTGATGCTAAATCTTGGTGCTCAGTCCTCAATGGTTCCCCTCCTTCCTTCAACCAGGAGACTGGCTCTCCTCCTTTACCTGTCACTGTCTCAGTCTCTAGTCTGGTTCCTGCTTGTCCCCCTGACTTCTATGTGTGGGAGACTGGGGCTCAGTCTAGCCCTGCTGCTCCCTATCTGCCCTCTCCCTAGGAGCGCTCACTTCCTAGTGACTTCACACCCTAGAACACATGACTCCAAACATGTACTTTGCCTGAAACTCCACTGCTCCACATCCCTGCTGGACTGTACTAGCTGTGGTGCTGTGGATGGAACCCAGGGCGTCGCACACGGTAGGCAAGTGCTCTACACTGGGCTACGTTCCCAGGCCCTTTTAAATTTTACTGAGACAGAGTCTCACTAAGTTCCCCAGGCTGATCCTCCTGCATCAGCCTCCCAAGTAGCTGGGATTACAGGTGCAAACACCTCACCCAGCTCGACTGTACAATTTGGACGTCTAATAGACACCTCAAAGTTAACATAACCAAAACCTAATCCAGTTTTTTCCTCCTGTGCCACCCCCAAATTAGAAACTAAATATCCTACTCAACCCATAGTCTTCTCTGAAAACGGGAGCGCTGTTCTTCAGGCCTTGGGTCCTCCTCACCTCTCCCTCTCCCCCTGCCATCTCATTCTGCATAATCAACCCGTCAGCAGATTCCTGTGCTCCAGTGAAAAACGAGTCAGAACATGGCCACTTCTCACAAGCCCCACCTTTGTGCACGCACCACCGTCTCTCTCCTGGGCAGACCACCACATCTGCACTCTTGCCATCCTACCCAGTTCATTCCCAACACCA
Source organism: Sciurus carolinensis (assembly GCF_902686445.1). Classification (NCBI taxonomy): domain Eukaryota; kingdom Metazoa; phylum Chordata; class Mammalia; order Rodentia; family Sciuridae; genus Sciurus; species Sciurus carolinensis. Next base: position 65,183,694 of record NC_062228.1, on the reverse strand, counting down.
CAGCTAAAGGAGCCTATCAACAGAGAAGACTGGGCATTTCATTCCTCTGCTCAAACACCACCTGCAGATCCCCGCATCAGAGCAGAAAACAAATCCCTTACAAGAGCCTGCAGACTTCCCACAACCTGGGGTCCTCCGACTTGCTTCAGACCTCCATTCCTGTCCCTCCAGCTTGTCAACCAGGAGAAGCAGGCTGCTCCCATCTCCTAGCCCCTGCCTAGAACCACTCCCTCCAACATCCTCAGTTCATTCTCTCGCTTCCAAGTCCTCACTGAAATCCCCTCCACAAGGCCTTCTCCAGTTGCCCTATTTAAATCTGCAATCCTTTCAATTCTCCCCATTTTATCCCCCTACCCCATTTTCCCTCTAGAGCATTTACCACCACCTCAGTACTAGAGAGGCAGGCGTTTCTCAACCTCAGCAGTAGAGTCGGGGTTGCACCATTTGCCAAAGAGCACAGTCCTATGCATCCTGTGCTCAGCCTGGTTCCTGATTTCACCCCACTGGATGCCAGTAGCAACCACACCCCTGCAGCTGTAACAGCCTAGCGGACCCTTATCTATTAAGCCCTCCCCTACACTGTTTACAAAGCTCACTCCTGCACCTCGGTCTTTGCTGCAGTGTCACCCAGGGGAGCAGTATCACCCTGCCTCCCAGCTGACAACCATGGCTATAGAGTGCTTGGGGCTTCCTGTTTTATTCTGCCTACCCATGCCAGAATGCCAAGCCATGAAAATAGGGGTCTTTTGTCTTGTTCACTGTTGTATTCCACTTTCTGCCTTAACGTCTATCTGGCAGTGTGTGCTCAGTCACCATATGTTATGTGAACGAAGGTTATGTGTTCCTTTGGACAGGTTATATGGATCTACTTTTAAAAAGATGAATGTCAACTGGGCATGGCGATGGCCTGTAATCCCAGCGACTCAGGAGGCTAAGGCAGGAGGATGCCGAATTTGAGGCTAACCTTGGGCAACTTACAAAACTGTTTCAAAAAATAAAAAGCAGAAAAGGTCTGGGGATGCGGCTCAGTGACAGAGCACCCCTGGATTCAATTTAAAAAAAAAAAAAAAGGCGGAGGTCTTAAACTGCAACTTAAACTGTAAGCAGGTCCTGTTAAGGGACTGAGGAAGCTGTGTATGCATTTGAGAAGCCAGACAACGCCTCTTAAACGCGAAATGCCCACGCTCTGGAGGAACAGGGATCCACCTTAGCTATCAGAGAGCGTGCCTTTTAAAAGACTAGACCACTCCCCTCCAATAGTCTAGACTTCCCCTTTAAGAATCTGCTTTTGCAGCAAGCCCACCTCCACCTTTGTTCAGTAAACTACGGATTAATTTGAAGCCACCAGGATTATGGAGTTTTACCTTGAATGTCTGAGAAACTGTCACTGGACTTTAATTAGACAATTTCCTTTTAACAGAGTTGGGGGGGGGGAGGCGGGAAACTTTAGAAAATGTAAATCCTACCCCACCCTCTATGAGCATCCCCTTAACCTTTAAGAGGGCTGGGCCGGCCCAACGAACAAAAGTCGGAGGCGAAATAGGGACCTTCCCTTTAAGGCGCCCCTTCCGGTTTCACGCTCGCCGTTTCCCAAACGACTCCGCCCTCCGGCCCCTCCCCCACCCCGCCCTCCGGTCTCTCACCTGCGGCCCCGGTCCGGAGGACGAGGCGGGAGGCCCAGAAGCTCCCCGCGGGGGCCGACGGGAAGGGGGGCCCGGCACGGCGCCGCAGCAGCGGGGGCCGGGGAGGGGCGGGGGCGCGCTCCCTCCCGACGGCCCCCGGCGCGAGGCACCCAACCTTTATCAGCGGCCTCCTGCGCACACAAACCCCGACTCGCGTCGTGCGTCATGACGCACGCGCCGCGCCGGGCCCCGCCCCCCCGGCCACAGCCTTGGCGCTGCGGGAGCGGGTGGAAAAGGGCTGGCTGCGAAGCGCGGCAAGAGCAGCGAGCTGCGTCCTGCGGTGCCCCGAAACGGTTCGGGCAGCGCTCTTAGGAAGCCGGCCCACTCGCCGCTGGCGTGGGCGCTCCGGCGGGGAAACCGAGGCCGAGTCTCTTACCCTCCTGACCTTGGGGAAGCTCGTTCTGCCCCAGCGCCACTCGTCCAACAGCAGGGTGTTTCAACCAGGGCACTAGTGACAGTGGCTTCGGTCGTTCTTACTGTGGGCGGTCCTGTGCGTTGGGTGGTCAGCAGAAGTCCGAACCTCTACCTGCTAGATCGAGTGGCACCAAATACATTCACATTCCTTATGACAGCCGGGTACCTCCAAAGGTTGCCAGGCCTGGAACTCTGAGCCGATTTAGACCCACGCTTGCCCTGCAGGGTCTGGGCTATGTCTGCAGGGCATTCCTGCTTGTAAAATCCTTGACATCCAGCTCAACCCAAACATTCCTTTTACTTTAGCTTTTGAGACACCCATCAAAAAATTATGGAGGCTGAGGGCTGGGTTGGGGAAGTGGATGTGGAGGGTAGGCCCTGCCACCGGAGGATTCCTGCCGTGGTGAAAAGAGCCTTCAACTCAGCCCCTTTAACCCCCCTACCCAGAGTTGTTAACAAGGGAGCTGGGACAGGCTTTGCCCTCAGCATTCTCTGCTTTGGAGTGGAAGGTAAGCAAAGGTCTAGAAGAGGCCTTGAGCAACTGACTGTAATGCACATTAAATAAGTTTGTCTTAAAAACCATGGTACAACCTCTTGGAACCAAGGATGGGAGGAAGCTCATGTGAGCCCCGGATCCAGCATTCTCCAAGCCAAAAAGTAGTCTTGGGACATTATCACCTCATCCCACATCAGTTCTGTGCTTGACTTGCTTTTGAACCCTTGTATGTAGACCCCTCTGTTAGCCCTGCGAAGGCATCATTGAATCCCGTGTGCCTACAAGAAAACTGACATAGATAAGATAACCCAAAATCATCACTACCCATTCCAGTCCTGAGGTGCCCAGACCCCAGACCAATCCGTATCAGGTTTTCACAGGTCTTGCACAGGGAAAGCACTCTCCTCTGTTTTAAATACTATGAAAAAGTGGACTAAGGTATATGCAGAATTTCCTCTGTAACAGTGGTCACCACTCCTGTGATGATCCCCAGAGACCCATGCCCTTGGATTCAAGTAGTTATGCCTATGATATGATGTCATCTGCTGTGGCAAAGGCAGAGGGATCCAGGCAGATGTAATTAAGGCTCCTAATCAGTTGACTTCAAGTTAATCAAAGGGAAATGCGATGGCCAATTTCATGTGTCTTTTTGACTGGGCCAAAGGACAACTGGTTAATCATTGTGGGTGTTTCCAGAGACATTGATTGGCATGCCAAGTAAGGCCAACAGCCTTTTCCACAATGGGCAGACCTCAGACAACCTGCAGAGGAGGTGGAATTTATCTTTGCCAAAGGGTTGAGCTGGATCATTGATCTGCTCCTGGTTCTTAGGCCTTCCAAGTATAAGAAACATGTTCCAAGAATCCTCCAGTGGAAACAGAATAATACCAAACCTTTCATATGCTTTTTTCCCTATACATACACAAACTTAATACCTTTTGTGTTGGGTGGAGGATACTAGGGATTGAACCTATGGGCGCTCTACAACTGAGCTACATCCCTGGCCCCTTTTATTTGAGACAGGTTCTTGCTACATTGCCCAGGCTAGCCTCAAATTTATGATGCTCCTGCCCCAGCCTCCCGAGTTGTTGGGATTACAGGCTTGCACCACCATGCCTGACATTTAATGCCTTTTCCATCTTAAATAAGCACGTACCTCACATCATGCCATAACTTTGGCAATTTGAGGTGTGACAGCAAAACTTGCACAAATTTCTTTGCCTTTCTTCACATTTTCGTAGGTAAAAAAATTGTTCTTACAATAGATCTTTGTAACCTCTTTTTTGCAGGGGTACCAGGGATTGAACTCAGGGGCAATCGGCCACTGAGCCACATCCCCAACCCTATTTTGTATTTTATTTAGAGAAAGGATCTCGCTGAGTTGCTTAGCACCTCACTTTTCGTGAGGCTGGCTATGAACTCATGATCCTCCTACCTCAGCCTCCCCAGCTGCTGGGATTACAGGTGTGTGCCACTGTACCTGGCAATCTTTGTAACCCCTTATGATTGAGATATGTGGTGTCCCTCAAAAGCTCATGTATGAACCAATGCAGTAATTTTCAGGGGTAAAATTTTTAGATTATGAGAGAGGTATGACCTAATCTGTGGATTAATCCAATGATATGGATTAACTGGTAACAGTAGGTGGAAAGAGGCTGGAGAAGGTGGGTCTGGGTGTGTGTCTTTGGGGTTTATATTTGCCCCTGGTGAGTGCAGCATGTACTCCCTATCCCTGCCCAGTTTCTGATTTCCATGTCTGGAGCTACTTTCTCCTCCACATGCTTCTGCCATGATGTTCTGCCTCACCTTGGGCCCAGAGCTATGGAGTTGGCTGTCTGGGGACTGAGACCTCTGAAACTGTGAGCCAAAATAAACTTTTCTTCCTCTAAGTTGTTCTCCTCAGATCTTTTGGTCACAGCAATGCAAAGCTGACTAAGATAGAAATTGCTATCAATAAGTGGGGGACCCAGGTGCACATGCTCATAATCCCAGTGGCTCAGGAGGCTGAGGCAGGAGAATCATGAGTTCAAAGCCAGCCTCAGCATCTTAGTGAGGCTCTAAGCAACTTAGAGAGACCCTGTCTCTAAATAAAATATTTTAAAAAGGGCTGGGGATGTGACTTAGTGGTTGAATGACCCTGGGTTCAATCCTCAGCAACCTCCCCAAAAAAAGTGGGGAGCTGCTGCTGCTCTCCAGGCTTCACAATGCTGCCCAAGGATGATGAGAAGAAATAAGATGGCAGAAAGTCAGCCAAGAAAGAAAAGGACCCAGTGAACAAATCTGAGGGCAAACTAAAAAGAAGAAGTGGTCCAAAGTCAAAGTTCGGGACAAGCTTGACAATCTAGTCTTATTTGACAAAGCTATTTATGACAAACTCTGTAAGGAAGTTCCCAGCTATAAGCTTATCACCCCAGCTGGTCTCTGAGAGACTGAAGAGTCAAGGTTCCCTGGCCAGGGCCGCCCTTCAGGAGCTCTTCAGTAAAGGACTCATCAAACTGGGTTCAAAGCACAGAGCTCAAGTAAGTTACACCAGAATACCAAGGGCGGAGATGCCCCAGCTGCTGGTGAAGACACATGAACAGGTTCAATCAACTGTTTGGAAAAATAAAACTTAATTAAATTAAAAAAAAAAAAAGAAGTGGGATGGTTGCTGTGACTAAACTGACCATGTGTTTCAGAAGCCTTTGGAGCTGGTTTTTGAGAGGAGGAATTTTGAAAAATTTAGAGATGCAAGCTGGAAAATCCTTAGAACGTGGTAAGCAGAGATAAATGGGCAATTCTGGTGGGAGCTCAAGAGCCAACAAGGCCTGTGGACAGTAAAGACTGGGTTCATGAGGTTTCAGAAGAGAAGGAGGGCTCTGTTGGAAATTGGACTAGAAGCCATTTGTGTTGCATTCTGGCAAAGAAGTTATCTACATTTTGTCCATGTCCTGAGATTTTTTTTTATGGGGCTGAATTTAAAGATAATGGACTAATTAATCTGGTGGAGGAAATTTTAAGGCAGCACAGCATTCAGGCAGTGACCTGGATATTGCTGGCAGCTTTTGACCAAGTTTACTACAATAATCGGGAGCAGAAAGAAGAGCAGAAAAGCTTGCAGTTTGGTTAGAAAAGTGTGACTAAACTAGTTCTCAGGAAAGTGTGTTTTTAAAAGAGATTTCAGCCACTAAAGAGGTGCTAACTGCTTTACCCAGAAACAGTAGGAAAGACATTTGAGGGCATCTTAAAAGTTAGCAAGACCACACCCACCTTAGGCTTAAGGGTATAGAAGTAAACATTCCTTTGAGAAGAGGCCATTGAGGTGCCCTGCTTGCTCAGGGGGGCCAAGGAAGTTGTTCTACTGTGCTCAGCTGCCCAGGCACTGAGAGACTGCAGCAGCTGTGGTCCCAGGAGGCTTGGCTACTGCTCAGGATGATGAGAAACCTTGGCGTCAACCGTGTTTGCAGAATACTGAACTTAGGGTGTCACTGAAGTTTCCACCAAGATTTCAAAGGAAGGCCTAGGAGGTCAGGCAAAGTGTAGCAGCGTTGGAATTTCTGCAGGCAACCTCTGAGAGGACAATGTGTGAAGATGTAAAAAGAAAGCCAAAGCTGTAGCGGAGACCCCTGAGATTCAGAGATGCTAGTAATGTGGAATGTCTGGAGAGGAAAGCTGCAGGAATCCAGCAGAGACAAGCCAAGAGAGAATCCAGGTGGGCTGCAACCAGCAAAGCCATAGAAGCTACACCAGCCCTTTAGAGAGAAGATCACCATGCCATGTGACCCAGAAGCTGGACGTGGAGCTACAGGACTGGCTTGTCCAACTGGATTTCAGTCTTGCTTTGGTCCTGTCCCTTCTTTCTGTGCCCCTGGTACTCCCTTGTGGAATGGAAATGTTTACTCTGTGTCATTATATATTGGATAAATGTAAATTCCTTTTGATCTTTTCATCTAACTTGCCTTGAGTCTCAGATGAGGCTTTGGACTTGTACTTTTAGGCAGTGCTGAAACTGTTGAGACTATGAGGGTTCTCGGAAACGGTCTAAATGTATTTTGCATTGTGAGATGGGCATGAGCTTTCAGGGGCTAGGGGCAGAATGTTATGGTTCTGATATGAGGTATCCCCAAAAAACTCATGTGTGAGACAATGTAAGAATTTTCAGAGGTGAAACGATTAGCTCATGAGAGGTATGACCTGATCCATTAGTTAATCCATGGATATGGACTAACTGGATGGCAGTTGTAGGCAACTGCCGTGGAATCCATGTAGGAGTAGCTAGAGGAAGGTCACTGGCTGTGTGCCTTTGGGGTTTATGATTTGTCCCTGGTGAATGGAACTTACTTTCTCTCTGCTTCCTGGTGCCATGTCTGAGGTGCTTTCATCCACCATGCTCTGCTGCCATGATGATCTGCCTTGCCTTGGGTCCAGAGCTAAGGAATCAGTCATCTGTGAACTAAGACCTCTGAAACCATGAGCCAAAATAAACTTTTTCTTCTCTAGTTGTTCTTGTCAGATCTTTTGGTTACAATTATAAAAAAACTGACTAAAACACAACAAAACTACATAATTTTTTTCCTTTATTAAGTTGAGAATGTTCACCTTTTCACTTTAAGGAGGCACTACAGCTTCTCCTTGGTGTATCTGAATGACCAGCATCACTACTCCTGTGCTTTGGATCCATTACTAGGTGAAACAAGGGCTGCTGAAATTCAAGCACTTTGATGACACTTCAGTAGTTCATCTGAGAACAGAGATGGCTACTGAGCAATTAACCAATGGTAGCACATACAGTGGATGGGTACACTGACAGGAGGGAGAAGGTATGAGATTTCATCACACTACTCAGAATGACACACAAATGGTTTGTTTCTGGAATTTTCCATGTAAGATTTTCAGACCAAAGTTTGCATATAACTGAGATTGTGGAAAATGAAACATACTGAATACCACCAACTTTCCTGGGTCTCCAGCTTGCAGAAGACAGATCAGGAGGGCTTCTCTTCACCCGCTTCCTGGCTAGTATGTCCCAAGCTGCTTTCCCCTGCCATGACCTTCCACCATGATGTTCTGCTTCATCTTGGGCCCAGAACTATGGAGATGGCTAATCATGAACTGAACCTCTGAAACTATGAGCTCAAAATAAATCTTTCCTACTTTTCATTAAAAGAAAAGAAAGAGGGACTGGGATTGTAGCTCTGTGGTAGAGCACTTGCCTAGCACATGTGAGGCACTGGGTTCAATTCTCAGCACCACATGAAAATAAATAAGTAAAAATATTGTGTCCATCCACAACTAAAAATAAAAAAAAGAAAGCATATCAGGAGACTTCTCAGCCTCCACAACTACATGAACCAATATCTTACAATAAATCTCTTTCTGGATATATGTCTACATTGGCATATATCCATTTCTATTTAGATGAACTGATCGATAGGTTGATAAACAGTAGATTCTACTTCTCTAAGAACTTCAATTGATCCTAGCTCTGGACTGCCCTGGGTGGACCAGATGGAATCAGGGCTGTTGAAGACTGTGTCCACAAGCCAGAGATGGGAGGCATCAGAGATTGTCCTGCTGACCTCAAGGACGTGAGCCTCCATGGAATCCACAGATGCGTGGAAATCAACTCTGCCATGTGAGCTTGGAAGAAGACCCTGACCTCAGGTGAGATTCTAACCCCAACCGACACATTCCGCATGCAGGCTACAGGACAAGCGTCACCTCTTCAGTGCGGGCTGCCCCGACCGAGTGCCCCCAGCCAGTGCTCCATCTCGCGCTCTAGCCTTGGCACACCCACAGCGCACACCAGCTGACGTTTTCTCATTGCTTGTTTGTGGGTCCTTCCATCCTACGTCCTGCAGCGGCAGACAGTTGCATCCTCAATCTCTGAACGTAGGAGAGGCAGACTTGTTGAATGATGAAATCCGTCACCACAGACACCATTACGACGGCTGGCATAGGGAAAAGAACCTGGCAAATCCTTGACCGGCACATGGAAGCACAGGTCCTGGACAAACATGGATGAAGTCGGCTGTCGGTGGTGTGAGCCTCACCAGTGGCAGGGCACAGAAGGGGCCAAATTCTGAGCCCAGAACCTTGAGCCTCATCTCCCAGCACCGCCAAGACGTTGGCGCCGCCTGGTGGAGGATCCCCAAGGCAGAGCCTGGGATGGCAGCCCTGCGTGTTCCTAGGCTGTGGGGACAGAGCTACCTGTAGCTGTTGCTCTTGTCTCCTGGGGCTGGGGAATGCAAGTCAACTCCTGGAACTGGGCTAGCAAAGGCCATGCCTCAGCCAGAGCAGGAGCAGCCCCTTCCTGCCCTCCAATCCTCCAGAGACATGGGAGTCCACTCCCCTCAGCCCTGGGGCCTCCCCTCTCGGCCTGAGAGGAACAAAGATCAGAGACAGACACTGAAAGAGACTGAGACTCCAGAGACAGAGAGGGGAGCAGTGTCGAGAGGCAGGGAGGGAGGGGCCCAGCAGGGCAGCACTGCCAGGGCACCCAGAGGGCAGAGCCTCTGGAGAACCTGAGACAGGGAAGGCCCTGGAGGCCCCCAACCGGAGACCTGTCACAGAGGACCCTTCTCCCGCACAGGTCCCAGTGCAGTGCCTGTGGGGACCCGACCTGTGTTTTCTCCTCGCTCCCCGAGCTCCCTGCCTTACCTTCTCCCCTTCCCTGTTCACACCTCATGTGACCTCAGGATTTGGTGGTCAGCACCCAGAAGCCGCCTTCCTGCTGGCTGGGACCTGGTGGTGGGTGGCCGATGTGGCTGCTGTGACGTTCGCCGCACACCCGAGGGCCGGCTCCCCTCCTCTGCCAGCTCTCCACCTGCCCCCGCCCCGACTCCAATTAAGGGTCCTCAACACTAATCGTGGAGATTGACTTGCTCCTGGCCTGGCCTCCTTAACAAGGCCTTTGTCCCTTAATTGGTTATCTCCAAGCGCTTTTCTCTGTCCCCCCACCTATGTGTCCCTGTCCTACATCCCAGGTCCAACTATGTGCTAATTGGCCCCCTGGGAGGCACACAGAAAGCTCCCCCCTGCCCCCGCCCCCCGCCATTTGCCTCCCTGCATCAGCCCTTTACCTACGTCCCTCAAGCCTCGGAGTCCAGCTCTGAGGGACCATGTTAGGGATCCGAGTGGGACCTTACCCTACCTCCCAGGGTTGACCCCCAACCCAGGCAGTGCCCTTGCGTCCACCACCCCCTTCACAGATTTTGGGGAGTGCTTTCTGTCAGCAGCATCCTGGGACGTTACTTCAGGGTATCCTGGCCATGCACCCTGGGGTCCCTGCAGCACTGCGGGTCTCCGAGCCCAGCCCCCGAGAGCTGTGTGCTTTTGTGAGTGGGGCAGCAGCCCACATGCTCCGGACCCTGCAGCCCAGGCGCACCCGGCCACCCAAGAGGAGGCCCAACCACAGGAGGTTCCTGCATAACCAGATCTGCAGGTGAGGGGGCGGTGGGAGGACAGGCCAGGTGGGGAGGACAGTGGGAGGAGGGGCCAGGTGGGGGGCGGTGGGAGGAGGGGTGGGGTGGGGGGCAATGGGAGGAGGGGCGGGGGTGGGGACCAGAGACCTCAACAGGACAGGAGTAGACCTAAGAGCTAGATTCCAGAGCCATTCACTATGCATTTATTGAGTGCCCCCCTGTGTTATGGGGCACAACCTAAGCACAGACTGATCACCACTGAGAAGTTCAAATTTGAGAGTCTTTATTAAGCTGGCCGGCTGACTGTCTCACATGATGCCCCAAAAAATGGCTATTGGGAGAACAGCCCCGACCACAGGGTTGTAGGGGTTCTTATACCAAAAATTACATTAATCATAAGTGTCTGTTGCTATGATTCGAAATTACAAACTAACATCATGAGATCATGGACAGAGGGGGAAGTGGGTCAAAACGACCCTTACCTAGGTACAAACTAAAGAATGGTTACTATCATCCACACAATCACCGTTCACATGGCACATTGTTTAGGAGCAATAGGAATCAAAAGAGAGCAATTTTTCATTACATAAGAAATGTCATTTTGTATTGCTAAACATGTCACACTAAGTAACTGATGATGGGGACAGAGGTGGAGTGTTCCCATGGTAGAAGCTTATTTCCTACATAACATGGAGTCTCAGAGCAACATGGAGTCTGTTTAGTCATTTCCCTTAGAGTCTGGCCTATGACATTCTCATGGAACCACATCTGTCAGCCCATCACACCTGTATGCTAGGCCTGTGGCATGCATGTCCTGGAGACCCATCTCTGAGCAAAGTAGCTGAAGTCCCCTACCTTCATAGAGTATGTGTCCTTGTGAGGGTGGCAGACGGGAAGGAAGGACTCAAGTAAATATCCCAGTGGTATAGGGCATGGATGACCTTGAAACATGGTGCTAAGGGAAGGTCGTGGGCCACAAAGGGCAGCATTGCACAGGATTCCACGTTTGTGAAAATGTCCAGACCAGGCAAATCCATAGAGACAGAGCCAAATGCAGGCTTCAGGGCCACTGGGGGTGCTAATAGGTTAGGGCTTTGCTTTGGGGGTGATGGAAAGCTGGGACCTAATCAGAGGTGGTAGCTGCACACACTGTGAGTGAACTAACTGCCGCTGAATTACCTGCACACTTTCAAATGGTGGGTCTGTGTACATTTTGCCTCCGTGTTTAAAAATGATGGATCATGTTAGAAGGGGCTGCAGGCTGTGGAGCTGGTGTGTCGAGGGAGGTGTCCTAGGAAAGCCTTACTGGGAAGGTGAGCTTTGAGCAAAGACCTGACGAGGGTGCCGGGGGTGCGGGGAGGAGCCCTGGACTGCAGAGGGAAGAGCACCCAGGCAGGTGCTGCGATGTAAAGGCCCTGAGGCGGGAACAAGCGGCCCCCTCAGGGTCCTCCGGAGCCGGGAACCAAGAAGAACAAAAAGGGACGGAGGGACCAGAAGAAACCGGCTCCTGGAGAGGCCCAGCTCTGAGCACACCGTGGCGGGGGTGGCTCCCTGCGCTCTGAACAGATCCTAGGGTGCGGTGGGCAGTGAGACAGGCAGTGGTCCTGGGGAAGGACAGTAGATGCCAGCAGGTGGGGTGATGGGTGGGAGTGGGGCTCCACTCTGGCGCGTTTCATTTAGTTAGTTTTCATTTTTATTTTTTATTTTATGTTATTTTTTGTGGCACTGGGGACTGAACCCCGGGTGCTTTACCTAGAGCCACATCCCCAGCCTTTCTTGTTTTTACATTTTGAGACAGGGTCTCACCGAGTTGCTTAGGGCCTCGCTAAGTTGCTGAGATGGGCCTTGAACTTGTGATCCTCCTGCTGCAGCCACTGCAGAAACTGCGCCTAGAGGCGTTCACCGTGGGAGTCAGGGCTGGCACTGCTGCTCCCAGGCAGAACTTCCTGACCACACCCCACACCCCGTCTCCCCCTGCTCAGGCATTTCCAAAGACTCCCATCGCCCTCGGGTCCAAAGTGCACTCCCCTCAGCCTGGGCTCCCTGGCCAGCCTCCTCCCCACCCAGCCCCCACCATTCAGCTGCCAGTCTTCGCAGCCGTGTTCCCTTTGCCTGGCACTGCCCTCCCCTGTCTCTGCCAGCCTGGGGAGCTCGACATGCTGCAGCTTCTCTTCCAGTCCACCTCCCTCCCAGACCCTCCTACCTGTGCTCGCCCCTCAAAATGGGACAGTAACAAGTACCGTGCTATGGGTCAGGTCACCTGCTGGGACATTGGCATACAGTATGTCACTGAATGCTCCTGAAAATCTCCATGGGAGGTTCTCTCTGTCCCTGTGTCACGGAAGAGGAGGCTGAGAGAGGTGCGGTTGCTTCAGGGCCCCCACCCCAAGGTTCCCTGCCCACCCCCAGCGCCCCGTCTGGCTTCTGGGCTGGTGCTTACCGTCACTGCCAGATTCCCCACACTTCCCCTGACCAGTTAGATCCCAGGCATGACCCCTGCCCCCATGCCAGGCTCTGCCCCACGCTCTCCAGAGACCAGGCTGCCCACCATGCCTTGAGGGCTGGGCGGCCTGAAGCACATTCCCCTGGGAACCTGGGCTCAACCTGAGAAAGTCTAGTTGGCGGAGGGCTGTCCTCAGCACCTCCTGCTCCCTGCTTCCCCCAGGACCCTCAGGCCCTGCTCCCTTGGCAAGCCTCCCACCTCTGCACGTGGGCTTTTCCCTTCCTGAACATTTTCAAACCTACAGAAAAGTCCAAGCAGTTGTCTGGTGTGGTGGCTCTCAAGAGTCACCCCCAGACCTCCAGCAGAGCATGCCAGCATCACCTGGAACCGTCAGAAAGGCAGGTTCCCAGACCCCACCCACAAATGGCGGAACCAGAACAGGGTTCCAGCCAGGACCTTCCTTCTCCAACCGCCTGTGGGTGATTCTGATGTGCTCAGGTCTGAGGACCTCTGATCTGACCATCACACTTGGGTTTCACTGCTCACAGCATTGAGCATATTTCCTTCCTATATATTTTTCCTTCCTCCTCCTCGTCCTCCTCTCCTCCTCCTCCTCCTCCTTTTTTTTCAGCACTGCAGATGAACCCAGGGCACCTCACTCGTGCTAGGCAAATGCTCTACCACTGAGTCGCACCCACCAGCCCTTTTCGCTTTCTATTTTGAGACAGGGTTTCACTGAGTTGCTGAGGGTCTCGTTAAGTTGCTAAGGCTGGCCTCTAACTTGTGATCCCCCTGCCTCAGCCTCCCAAGTAGCCAGGATTACAGGCACGTGCCACCACGCCATACCTTTTTATTTTTAATTTTGAGACAGGGTCTCAGTTGCTGAGGCTGGCCTTGAACTTGTGATCCTTCTGCATCGGCCTCAATCAAGGCTTATACACTGCACTTTTTTTTATTGTTGGTTTTGTTTTTGATACTGGGGATTGAACCCAGGGGTGCTGTATCACCGAGCCACATCTTCAGTCCTTTTTATGTTTTATTTTGAGACAGGATCTTGCTAAGTTGCTGAGGGCCTTGCTAAATTTCTGAGACTGGCTTTGAACTTTTAATCCTCCTGCCTCAGCCTCCCAAGCCACTGGGATCACAGGTGTGCACCACGGTGCCCAGCTCGTAAATTGCATTTGGTTGTTGTGAAACTTAAGCCTTCCTGCCTGTCTCTGTCTCTTCCAGTCCTTCTCTCCCTGTCATTTAACGTGCCCTCTTCTTTCTGAAAGTTTTCCTGGGGCTAAGAGCAGAAATACCTTCCTCAGCCTCAAAGACAGTTTCAGAGTGGTAGGTATCACTTATTTAAGATACACGCGCGCACACACACACACACACACACACACACATTTGATATTTGGGACTGAACCAGGGGCACCTTATTACTAAGCTACATCCCCAGCCCTACTTATTTATTCATTTATTTATTTTTAAGACAGGCCAGCATGGCGGCACACACCTGTAATCCCAGCAGCTCGGGAGGCTGAGGCAGGAGGACTTGAGTTCAAAGCCAGTCTCAGCTATGGGAGGAGCTAAGCAACTCAGTGAAACCCTGTCTCTAAATAAAATACAAAACAGGGCTGGGGATGTGGCTTGGTGGTTGAGTGCCCCTGAATTCAATCCCTGGTACCCAAAAAATATATATGTATTTTTTAAAGACAGGGACTCACGAGGTTGCTGAGGCTATCCTCAGACTTGTGATCCTCCTGCCTCAGCCTCCTGAGTCACTGGGATTATAGGCATGTGCCACCATACCTGGATGGAGATATATATTGCACTGTTGGGGATGGAACCCAGGGCCTCACACATGCTAGGCAAGTGCTCTACCACTGAGCCACATCCCTAGTCCCAGAAATATGTCTAATCATTGCAAAATACACATAACCTGCAATCCACCATTTTAAAGTGTACAGTTGAGTGGCGTTTGATACATTCACCATGTTTCAACCATCACTGTCCAGTTCCAGTAGGTTTTCATCACTCCTATTAACCAGCTACCCCCAGGCCCCCTCCCCCAGGCCTAATCTGTTTTTCCTTTCTTGGGATTTGCCTATTCTGGATATTTCATAAACATGGCATTGCAGACATCAGATATATATATTTAAAATAAACCTTTTATGGAAGTTTAACGTACACGCCATACCACACAGACACCATTAGTAAAGAGCGCCATGAATTTCCCCAAAGGGAACCCACTAGTGTGAGTGACACTCAGATCCAGGAACCAAGGGGTTTCTCGCCCCAGGGATCTTGTAGCTTCTCCTTCCCCTAGGCCACCATCCTGCCTTCTCTCCCAGGTGTCAATCAGTTCGACCCGTCTGGGGACTGTATAGGAAAGGGTCACACAGCACAACTGGTGTGTCTCACTGCTTTCACTCACGCGCTGTGTGCAACAAACAGTCACAGCAGCTTACAGACCCAGCAGCTTACCCGACATTCATTCTCTTCTGGCTTAGGAGACTGGACGTCCCATTCAGGGACTGCGCTGACCTCTCTCCTCGGCTTGCAGGTGCCTTGCCCTGCACCTTTCTTTGAAAGCACTCCCTTGAGACATGTTTACACTTTTATATATGGAAATAGGGTCATAATAAATCTGTAATGTCAAAAATGTGCCTAGAGTTGGATTGGACCCTCACAGCTGTTTAGAGTTTCCCTTACCATACTCAAGAAAACAAAGCCAGGGTACAGAGATTAGCATGGAGAAGAAAAATGGGGACGGAAAGAGGGGACAACAGCAGAGGTGTCCTTTGCAGACACACAGCTAATACTCATGTCTCTTGCAGGCAGTTCGCCAAGATTGAGGCTGCCACCCAGCGCCTGGCCCTATCCATTCTGTCCCAGGAGGCAACTCCCCAGAGACAGCCAGCCAGAAGGCCACCCTTGCCGCCTCCGTCCCCCTTCCTGGGAGTGGCCTGTGCTGTGGCCCCCATGGAGGCACCCCACACCAGCCCCAACTTGAGCCTTGCTGCCCTAGAAGCCTCCACTCTTGACTTGTTCGATGACATTGCACTCACCCCAGACTCTCCCTCAGTGCCATGTGAGCTCTCCTCACAGCCCCTGATTGCTGATATTCCCCAGCTTGCATGGGATTTGTCCTGTCAGGCTCTGGGCCAGGGAGAGCTGAGGCAGCAGGATTTGATGCTGCCACATTCCTCAGATCCTCTGCCTCTTACCCAGAATGCCCAATGGGGAGGGTCTGAGCCTGGACATCTGGACTGGGGTTGGGTGGACAGGTGGGAAGTGCCTTGTACCTGGCATTCTCAGGGGATCTGCCAGGACTGGGGGACCCCATGATGCCCAAATGCAATGCAGTCCAGGGTCCAGGACAAAGCAGAGGCCTCACCGGAAAGCCCTCTGACCTACCATCTGCTCCTTTGCTGACAGACCCTTAGAAAACAAACCAAGCCCAGACTCCCACCTCAGGCCACCGTCTCAGGCCCCACCTCTTCCCCTTGGCAGGGGAGCCAGCTCCCCCGCCTTCTCCCTTCTTTCTTCCCGAACCCATCTCGACATCTGTTGCTCCCTCTTACCCTGGCTCATCTCTGCCTATCGTCTAGTCTCCTCGAAATTATTCCCAAGATCTACCGGGCGCCTGCGGTGGACCAGGTCCAGACGTAGGTGTTGAAGGGCCGCAGAAAGCCAGGTAGAGGATACCCTCCCCCTCGGCGCTTCCATTTGTGTGTTTGTGTGTTTGTGGGGGGGGGGGGCAACAATAAACGAGTACACAGACAGGTTTTCAAAAAGCAAGGTGAACTCCCAATTTCTGATTGGCATTAGAGCCGTGCGTGGTTGCAAGGAGACGGACACCCGCGGTGCGGCGGGCCGGAAGGTGGGAAGGGCCCACCATTGGCCGGGAGGAGTGCAGGCTTGTTCCGAGACATCTGGAAATTCCGTCTCTCTCACCGCCCTGGTTGCCAAGCGCCGAGTCCACTCGAGGGGGCGGGTGCCGTGCAGAGGGGAACCACCAGGTGGCCAACAGGGTCCTGCTCCTCGGTCTCACGCTTAGTTTCCGCTTCAAGGTCCTTGGGAGTCTGTAAGGCAGTTTCCCAGCCGCGAGCTGGGTGCCAGCCCGGGCCCGCGCGACGCCCCGCCCTGCTCGCCCTTCACGCCCCCCGCGGCTCCCCATTGGCCGGACGCGCGGCCTCCCCTCCCCGCCCCTCCCCTCCCCGGGCCAATCAGGTTCTCAGGAAGACAGCCCCACCCGCTCGGCGCCTCCGAGGGCGCTGCCGAGGCGCCTGCCGATTGGCCCGCGCGGGGCGGGTGGCCATTGGCCGCGGCGGGCTGTGCATTCCGAGCGCCGGGTGACCCAACGAGCGCAGGGCAGAGGCGCGCGTCCGGCCCCTCGGGTGAAGGTCCCTCCGGGCCCAACCCCGGCGCCTCGGGTAAGTCTGCCCGCCGCGCAGGAAGGGAGGAGGCGGCGGAGCCCGGCGAGGCCCGCGAACTTCAGCCGGGCAGACCTGAGCCCTCCTGGGCGCTCCCACTGCCCCCGCGTCCCGGGCCGCGTTCTGCGTCCTCCCGGAGGGTGGGTGAGTTTGACCCCAACCTCTTCGAGAAGGAAACCGAAGTTCCGACAGAGTGGAACGCACTGTGGTCCCACAGGCAGGACGTCCATCTCAGGGCGGGTCCCCGAGGCCACGCGAGGAGGTGGACCGCCCACTTTGTCCCAGAGTACTCCGCACCTCTCCCCAGACACCCCCTGGTGGCCTCCAGCACAGACCCCTCCTCACACTGTGCCCTACACTGGCCTAGATGTTTTCTTCCCCAAACCAGCCCCGCTCCCCTCAGGACCCTAGTTAGTGTTCAGGTCCCGAACCACGCTGGACCAGAAACCTGGGGTTTCTGGCTACCCCCAGCCCACCGGCCCGCTGAGTTTCTGTATCCTGTCCTCCCTTTTTTTGGTACCAGGGATTGAACCCCGGGGCGCTTAACCGCCCCATCCCCAGCCCATTTTATTTTTTTATTTTGAGACAAGGTCTTGCTAAATTGCTTAGGGCCTCTAAATTTCTGAGACTGCCTTCGAACTTAGCATCCTTCTTCCTCAGCCTTCTGAGCCACCGGGATTACAGTTTGCGTCACCACGTCCTGCCCCCTCTTCTCCATCTGCCCCAACCCTAGTAGACCCCAGCCCCACTCTCCTGGCTAGGCTCCTCCTCCAATCCAGCTCCACCAAGACCATCGAGGCCTTTTCGTTGTATTTATCTTGAAAACTTTTAATGGGCAGTATACCACATATACAGAAAATAGTACAAATCAAAAATACACTGCTCAAATAAATCTTCACAAAGTGAACACCCTGGTGTAAACAATGGTGGAACATCCCCCAGAAACCCTAGGGGTGCTTGACCATCTTGACATTTTTCACCACAAATTGGTTTCAGGTTTTGACTTTATGTAAAAACAAACAACACCCGCCTTTTTTTTTTTTTTTTTTTTTTTTTTGAGATTGAACCCAGGGGTGTTTTATTATTTTTAACACTGAGGATTTTTTTTTTCTTTTTTGAGATAGGGTCTCTCCAAGTTGCTGAGGCTGGCCTTGAACTTGGGATCCTCCTGTCTCAGCCTCCCAAGTTGCTGGGCTTACCAGAATCACCAGCGTTCCCAGTATGCCCAGCAAAGAACTGTTTCTTTCTTTGTGCTTTTTTTTTTTTCTTTTTCTTTTTTTTTTTTTTTTTTTTGTGGGACTGGGACTGGAACCCAGGGCCTCACATGCTAGGCAAGTACTCTACCACTGAGCTACATCCCAGGTCTTTTATTTTGAGACAGGATCTTGTTAAGTTGCCCAGTCTGACCTTGAACTGGTGATCCCCTTGCCTCAGTCTCCCATGTCTCTGGGATTACAGGTGTGGGCTGCCACGCCTGGCTTCTATATTTTTCCTCTACTGGACAACCTGTTATACTTTGTCCAAAATTCAAAAAAAACAGGATGCAGTAAAATGTAATGGAAGCTCCCCCTAAAATGAAACCACAGTGAACTATTTAATCACATCATTACAACTGTGATAAGTGCTGTGATTGCTTAGGACCTGATTTATCCTGGCGGTCTGCAAACCTCTTCCCAAGGAAGTGAAGAGAGAAAAATGATCTTTTGGAAGACACAAAGCTTTTACTCCCTGTGGCAATCCCTGCAACCTGGACCCCATGACTTCTCCCTATCTTCAGGACTGACACACAACCCCTTCTAACAAGGCTCTGGGGACCCCTCCAGCCCCCACCCAGCCAAGTACCATCTCAGGGCCTCTGCTGGAGAGCTGCCTGGTGGGTCACACAGGCCCCGGAGTCTCTGCTGAGGGGAGTGGGAGTCTGTCGGGATGGGGTGGGGTGCAGAATGTTGGAAAGCTCGCCCACTGTCAGTGCACCAAGGAGCTCCCACTGAGGCTCGCGGGAGTGTGGACAGTAACTCCGAGTGAGAAGCACTAGTTCACATTTCTCAAAATGACAGATACACAAACCCTGTGACCCAGAAATCTGCTCCTCAGTATTTATCTGGCAGACAGCCCTGTGAAATGACACAAGATTACTCATCACAGGACTCTGGCAGGGCAAAGGAGCAGAAATAAATCTAAATGTTCACAATCGGGGCACTGGTTGCTGCATCATGGTACATGCATACTACAGGATTCTGTGCAGCCCGGAACAATTATAAGGAAGCTATTTAACAATAAGGAAAACTGTTCAAGAGAATTGAAAAGAAAAGTCCAGTGCAGTGGTGCCTGCCTGGACTCCCAGCTCTCAAGAGGCTGAGGCAGAAGGATCACAAGTGCTAGGCTAGCCTCAGCAACTTAGTGAGAATCTGTCCCAAATAAAAAGGGCTGAGATGTACCTGTGGTAGAGCCCCTCTGGGTTCAATCTGCAGTACTATAAAAAACAAACAATCAAAAAAAGTTAAAAAAGGAAAATAGAGTATATGGAATACTTTCATTTAGGTCAAAATCTGTTATCTACTGGCTCTGGCAGACACAAGGACCCAGACACTGGATCTCTGGGCAACAGTGTGATGGAGGCTTGACTTTTACTGCATCCTGGTCACTTCACCACTTCACTGCTTGGGCCTTGGTTTTCCCTGGGGCTGTGGTATGGGAGAGAATCACACCCTTCACTTAGGAGCCTTATGGGAGGGTGCTAGGCACATGGCAGAGCAGGAAGCCAGAGCCCCTGTTAGGGGCAGGTGGAAACTGAGATCACAGAAATACTTGCTGGTGTTGTACAGTCTCCAGGATGGAGAAGACCAGAGTGCTGGGAGGGTGATGCTGGGGACCATGATGGTCCGGGCCACAAAAGCTTCCCAGAGAAGCATCCTTCCAGCAGAAGAAAATGGGAAGAGGCAGGAGGTCAGCAGATGCAGAGGCCTGGAGGCAGGAGTGTGCGCAGGGGGCAAGGACCAGAGGCTGCAAATGTGCGAACCTGGATGGAAGCTGCAGAATATGCCAGACTTCCTTCCTGCTGACCCTGCCCCACCACTGTCTTCCTACCCTGAAGGAATGGCAGCCAGCAGGACCAGCCTGGGCCGAGTCCTCCCAGGATCCTCCATCCTGTTCCTCTGTGACATGCAGGAGCGGTTCCGTCACAGTATTGTCCACTTCCCGCAGATTGTCTCTGTGGCTGCTCGAATGCTCAGGGTATGCACCAGCCCTCACTTGGACCAGAAGTCCAGGCCCAGCCTCCTCCTCAGGCCCAGGGGTCCAGGCCCAGCCTCCTCCTCAGACATAGGGGCCCAGGCCCCAGCCTCCTCCTCAGGCCCAGGGGTCCAGGCCCAGCCCTCCTCCTCAGGCCTAGGGGTCCAGGCCCAGCCTCCTCCTCAGGCCCAGGGGTCCAGGCCCAACCTCCTCCTCAGACCTAGGGGTCCAGGCCCAGCCCTCCTCCTCAGACCTAGGGGTCCAGGCCCCAGCCTCCTCCTCAGGCCCAGAGGTCCAGGCCCAGCCTCCTCCTCAGGCCCAGGGGTCCAGGCCCCAGCCTCCTCCTCAGGCCCAGAGGTCCAGGCCCAGAGGTCCAGGTCCAGCCTCCTCCTCAGGCCCAGGGGTCCAGGCCCAGCCCTCCTCCTCAGGCCTAGGGGTCCAGGCCCAACCTCCTCCTCAGACCTAGGGGTCCAGGCCCAGCCTCCTCCTCAGGCCCAGGGATCCAGGCCCAACCTCCTCCTCAGACCTAGGGGTCCAGGCCCAGCCCTCCTCCTCAGACCTAGGGGTCCAGGCCCAGCCTCCTCCTCAGGCCCAGGGGTCCAGGCCCAGCCCTCCTCCTCAGGCCCAGGGGTCCAGGCCCAACCTCCTCCTCAGACCTAGGGGTCCAGGCCCAGCCTTCCCCTCAGAATAAGGCCTTTGTTTCCTTTCTCTGGCACAGGTGGCCCGACTCCTTCAAGTCCCAGCCTTGCTGACAGAGCAGTACCCGCAAGGCCTAGGCCCCACAGTTCCGGAGCTGGGGGCTGAGGGCCTCCAGCCACTGAGCAAGACCTGCTTCAGCATGGTGCCCGCCCTGCAGCAGGAGCTGGCCAGCCGGCCCCAGCTTCAGTCAGTGCTGCTCTGTGGCATTGAGGCACAGGTTTGCATCTTGGTGAGATTCCCCTCTGATCTCCTAGGGTCCCACATCCTTCCTACAGGGCTCCCCTCCTGACCTGGGGGCTCCTGCTCTGATGTGAGCCTCCCTCATCCCCATTCTGGGTCCCCGGTTCTGACCCAGCCCCTCACCCGGGCCCCTTGTTCAGGTCTGGTTTTGGTCCTGACCTTTCTCTACCCCCAGCACACAACTCTGGACCTCCTGGAGCGGGGGCTGCAAGTCCACGTTGTGGTGGACGCCTGCTCCTCTCGCAGGTGAGGGGGACCCTCCCAGGAGTGGATGTGGGGATCAACTGGGGCCATCGGCCACACGTGCCAGAGGGCAGGTATCTTTGTCACAGCGTGGACACCTGCCTTTCCTTCCTCAAACTTACAGCCAGGTGGACCGGCTGATGGCACTGGCCCGCATGAGGCAGAGTGGTGCCTTCCTCTCCACCAGTGAAGGGCTCATTATGCAGCTTGTGAGGGACGCTGCCCACCCCCAGTTCAAGGAGGTAAAGGACCCCTGTGCTCCCCACACTGGGCCACCCTGCACAGGAGAAAGCATGTGGGCATGGAGCAGGCTGAAACTTGCAGAAGGAACTAAATGCGTTGGGGGACTGCTTGCCACCATCATAAATAAGTGAAAGGAAACATCAGATGGTCACAAAGATTACAGAGGACAACAGGGATGACCTGGAGTGCAGAGAAGGGGGTTGGTTGCAGAGGTGGCGCAGGAGGCTTCACTCCTAGAGTGAAATGAGGAGCCAGGCAGACATGGGATGGACAGTCCAGCAGAGACCCTTTGGGCAGAAACCCCTTGACACCCCCGACAACCACTGCCCACTCTTCATGCCCTTGGCTTTTGCCCCATTGGGTGCTGCTGCCCCTCTTCACTCACCTCTGCTGTGGCCTTTCTAGTACTGGTGTCTGACCAAGTACTAGGGTGCCCTCCACCACCCACTTCAAACCCTTAGTCCTCAATATGATGGGAAAAGACTAGAACTAGAAAGTCCTAGTTCTTGCCCCTCCTCTTCCTTAAGTGCTATTGAGCGTCTATTGAGCACCTACTCTGTGCCAGCCACTGTTGTCTGGCCAGGACAGTGGCAGGATCACAGTGTAGAGATAAAAAGTCAATCCATGTTCAGTTACAGGTTGTGATCTGGAGCTGGGAAGGGAATGTGCAGAGGGTGATCATAGGTTTTGAATCCAAAACCTGGAGCGGGAGGAGCAGTCAGTTCCTCTCCTGGTGGAGGGAACAGCTGGAACAAAGTCCGGAGGGTGGGACTGAGCTTGCCTTATTCAAGGAACTGTATGTTGGAGGACATAGTCAGTGCTGGGCAGTTATGGGAAGAGGGAGGAAGCCAGGAGCTAGAGTCACATCTTGGCCACGATTTGGGATTTTAGCAATAGGGTTTTACACAGTGGAGCTGGCCATGGTCAGATCAGCAAATTATAAAGGTCTCTGTGGTGCTAAAAGGATGGGTGGGGTAAGTGGGAGAGGGAGACCCAGCAAGGAGGCAATTTCAGGCATCCAGGGAAGTGGTGATAGGGGGTTCACTAGAGTGGAAGCAGTGGGGATGCAGCCTTTGGTTTTTGTTGTTCAGTTTTCTGGAGATAAACTTGGTGGAACTTTTTGATGGATGAAATGTGGTTGATTGTTCATATTCAACTAAGAGATGATTGGGATAAAGAGGTTGGAGTTCAGGGGGCACAGCCTGGGCTGGATTTTGGAAGTTAAAGGCCAGAAGAGTGACAGGAAAAAGGAAATCAACTGAAGAAGAGGAAGGGTAGACAAGAAGCCCTGGGCAAAGCCATCCATGTTTAGTGGTCCAAGCCAGCAAATCTGACTGAGATGGTCCACAGTTTACAACTTAAACTAGGCAGATGTGATGAAAGGGAGGCCTCAGGAAAGCTTCTGAGAAGAGAGAGTTGTTGACTTGGTTAGGTGCTGCCCAGAGTGTCAGGGAAGATAAAGATGGAGATGTGTCCCTCTGATTTTGTCATGGAGATGGGGACCCTTGAAGTCTTCCTGACCCCTCCCATCCTCTACAGATCCAGAAGATCATTAAGGAGCCCGCCCCGGACAGCGGGCTGTTGGGCCTCTTCCAAGGCCAGAACCCCCTTTTCTGCTGAATCTCCAGCCCTGACTTGAGGGGATACCACCCTCCTGTTACCCCATGGAAGTGTTTCCCCCATCCCTGTATCCCAAGAGTGGTTCAGTCCATCAGGAGTACCGCCCCCTTGGGAGGGGAGGCGTGGTTATGCCTTCCCATTGGGCAATCCCTCCCGGAAATGCAAATTAAACGCCTGGGAGCTGGGCGGGAATTGGCTGAGAGCGAGGTGGGGGGGGGCTGGGCCCCGGGCCACTTCACAGGCCTGAACGGGGAGGGGGAAAGAGTATCACAGACTGGGACCCGGACTCACAGAATAAACATTGATGTGGCTGTAGACCGAACCATTATTGGGTTTGGGGGTTTTCCTGGGGGCGACTGGGGTCCGCGGGTGGGAAAAAGAGGGGTCCTTGGCAAGTGGGGAGGGGGAGGTGCCTTTTCTCAGCCTGTGCGAGACACTGGCGAGGACTGGCCGCTGCCACATCTGCACGGAAGCCGGCGCATCTGCACAGGAAAAAGCACCGCTGGCCGGGGTCGCTGCCACGCTGCGCCCCCATCGGTGCGGCGCGCGCACGCCCAGCCCGGCTGGCTCGCAGACACGCGCTCGCAGTGCTTCCCCCAGCCGGCCCCCACGCCACCACCCCCGACTCCCCGAGGGTCCCGCATCCGGAAAGTGAGGTGAGCGACCGCACCCGGTGCGGAGGGGGAGACTGAGGCACGGGACAGGGAGGAAGGAGCAGGCATGTGGATGGGTGGATGGGTGGATGGGTGGATGAGTGGATGAGTGGATGGAAGAAGAGACCGCTGCTTTGAGTGGTCCCTGTGCCCCGAAGCCTCCGGAGTCCAGGGGCCCACATGAGAGCTCCAAGATTCTGCAGCCCCCTTGAAAATCTGGGAATTAGAACTCTACAGACACACCAACCCCCCGAGACTGACAGTCCTTGCCCCCTCCCCAGACTTGGGGACCTAAGAGGGCATCCTCCGCGTCCCCCAGGGATGCAGAGGTCAGAGCACTCAGCTAGCCAGCCCCTTACTACCGACGCTGACAGCCCAGACCCCTCCCAGAAGGCCCGGCATCACAGAGCCCAGCACCCTGTTCCCAAGGAGCTAGGAGTCCTAGCCACCCCTCCTCTGGAGCCCCCGGGATGGGAGTCGGCACCCCCGGCCCCCGCCTTCCGGATCCAGGTGTCCCCTCCGCACCCCCAGCCTGAAGCCTGCGTCTGGAGCCGCGCTCTCGTCGCCATGGCAACAGGAGTCTATTTTGTGCTGGGAACACACAGCTCCCGCCGCAGCGCCCCCCACCCACCCCTCCTGAGAGTGGGGCCGGAGGGGCGGGGGTCCTGCGGGGAGGGGACACTGGCATTCAGAGGGACAGAGGCACACAGAGACTGGGAACCAGAAGCAAGGGGACGGAATTTGGAGGAAACTGGGAAGACGCAGAGCCGAGCGGGGGAGGCAGGGGATGGAGACTAAAAGAAGGGGCGGAGTGAGACCGAGATGCTGGGACAGATGCTACAGACCTATAGAGAGGCCATAGCCCAAGGGCAGATCCCGGCATCCACAGAGACCGGCAGTGGGTGGGCTGAGGAGGGGGCGGTGAAGGCAGGGGTCGGGGAAGATGGACTAACGGGGACGCCTGGGGCTGGGGACCCCGGAGGCAGAACCACACAGGGACGGTGTCTGGTCCTCCGCAGCTGCGTAGACCGGGAGGGTCACAGAGTGCGCCTTGCTTTCCAGTCCTGCGATCTCTGCTCAACCTCTGCCCGGCACTCAGACCCATCCTTCCCTTCTCCCTCCGCTTCCTCCTCCTGTGGGTCCTGCTTCTTACCTGCTTCTGGCATTCCCACCCCAAACCACTCCATGAACCCGATGTTCCTAGAGACCCCTCCTGCCCTCTCCATCGCACCCCACTCCACCTCCACTGCCCTATTGACCCCACTGCCACCATTCTAGAGGCTCTGATCCCTTCTGGTCTCATGCCCCCCTCTCTCTCTCCCTCGCCCTAGGTCAGTGCCCCTCCTCTGGGTGTAGGTCTTCCTCCGCCCCCGCTCTGTTCCCCTCTTTCTGGGTCTCTATCCCTCTCCACCTTTACCTCCCACCACTACCCGCCTTTCCTGTGGGATTCCATCTCCTCCCTTTCCTCTCTCTGGCACTCCTCCCTGGTCCTGGCTCTCTGGATCTCTGGATCCACATCCCCCTCTCCCGGGATCTCTACTTCCCTCTTCAGTGTTCTGCCCCTTTCTCTGGGCCTCTGGGCACCCTCACCTCCCACCTCCGGCTGTTCTCTGTGGGACTTCTCAGGAAGCAACTCACCCTGACCCACCCATCCCCCAGCTGACAAGGGTGGGAGGGGACAGCAAGAGAGTGGTACTGGGTGGCAGGAGCTCCAAAGGATCATGGACCCAAAGCAGGCCCCCCTCCCAGCCTGGCTCCCCTGATCGGTCCCTCGTCTCTCTCAGGTCCTGGTTGGGGCTGGAGAGGGCAGGCAAGGTGCGGTGCAGGAGGAACTGAGGAGCTGTGGAGGAGGACAGTGGGGGTGTGCTGCAGTGTGCTTGGGAGAGCAAGAGTTGAGGGCCTTCTGGGGCAGGGCGGGGTGTCACATGCTTGCTCCCCGACTCTCCACCTTGGCGAGGGTGTGTGCACCCACGAGGCTCCATGACTGAGCGGTGACAGGTCTGCATAGATGTATGCCCGTCTGCAGTGAGGTTGGCAGGTCCCTGGCTGGTTCTGGAGCTGACTGTGTCCCCAGCACGTCATGCTGTCTGAGTCAAGTGTGCAGAAGTCCAAGTCCGTGTCCGTGTATGTGTGGAGCTGCGCATGTACAGGGAGAAAGCTACAGGTGTGCCTCCAGGAGGACACTGGGTGTCCTTGCGTGTTGCATTCGGGGCTGTCTAGGTGTCCTGTGCTCTGTCACTGTGTGCAGATAAGTTCTGCTGTGAGTCTGAGCAGAGTCTCTCATGAGGTAAGGGAAGAACTCACCCCCTGCTGTTTCTTGCTTCTGGACGGGCTGGGCCTGCCGGTGTGCCCTCTGCCCACCTGTAGGTACTGCCCCAAGTGGGGAGACACAGAAAGGCAGTGTGAGTTGGCAGGGAGACTGGGCTTGATGGGGGTATGCTGCTCTGCTGCCCGCCTCCCGGTTGCCATGACTGGCAGTGTCTCCCTGGCTGTGTTCACATGGATGCAGGTGGAGTGGACACCAGAGCTCACCCTCAGGGTGAGGGTCAGGGTGGGGAATGAGCAGAACTGCCCCCCACAGAACAGCCGTGTGCAGATGAGCCCAAGGCCTACCCCTCCTGCCCCATCAGCTCCTGAGTCTCTACCAGGCAGATGGCACCCTTGTGAGGGTCTCAAAAGAGCATTCCTTCTCCCAGATGGACGCAGCCCCACTGCAGGGAGCAGAGTCCTGCTAGATTTGAGCCCTTCAGCTGGACCCCTCTGTGAGTGTCCTACCTGCCTGGTTTTCAATGGCAGCCCCAGTGGTGACGGACTCCACACAGCTATGTGCATGTGCCACTGCCAGGAGCGGTGTGTCTGTGCATGTCAGCCCCTGTCACAGGGTGTGGGGTAGAGCAGGTCTCAGAGCCTGAAGACCCAAGTTCAAGGCCAGTCACAGCTCCAGCAAATGATGAGACCTCTTGAAACCTGGATGTCTTCATCTGAAACGTGTGCAAGACAGAGAAACCACCTCTCATACTTGTTTTATCTGTTCAATGAACATTAGTTGAACACCTGCAATGTATCAGGCACTGGTTCTGGATGCCACAGACGCAGTGAAAACGCTGACAGAAATCCCTGTCTTCGTGGATTTCTAGTGCAGCAGGGGAAGACGGGCAATGGGGTAACACACACAGCATGGCGGATGGAGACAGGAGTTAATGGATATCATGTGGGGAGGACACTGGAGCGAGCCCAAGCTGCTGCTGGAGGCTGGACAGGAGGCCTGCTGAAATGAGCAACACCAAAGGAAGGAAGGGGGTCTTAGAAGGGACAGCAAGTGCAAAAGGCAGAAAAGTACCAGGTGCAGTGGCAAACACCTGTCATCCCAGCAGCTCAGGAGGCTGAGGCAGGAGGACTGCAAGTTCAAGGTCCTCTGCAACTGAGCAAGACCCTGTCTCAAAATAAAAAATAAAAAGGGCTGGGAGATGGCTCAGTGGTTAAGCACCCCTGGGTTCAATCGCCTGTACCAAGACAAAATGAAACAGAAAAGGCAGAAAAGTGGGGACTTCTTGGGTATGATCCTGAACAAGCAGGAAGGACGAAGGAGAGAAGGAAGGAAAGCAGCAGAGGCTCTGGAAGAGCTGGGGATTACCTAAGTGAGACAGGAAGTGGGAAGGTCTCAGCAGGGGAATGGCTGGTGATGTCAGAACTAAGCGCCTGTTGTTTTTTTCTTAATCATGGTACATGTGCATAGTGTTTACCATTTTAGAATGTACAGTTCGGGGGTGTTTAGCACATTCAGTATGTGTGCCCATCATGCTGTTCAGCTCTAGAACATTTTCATCACCACAAAAGGAGGCCCCATACCCATTAAACAGCCACTTCTGCCCCTCCCCTCAGCTCCAGGCAACTATCAATGATTCAACACTGGAATGCACACTAACAGAATCAGGCACTGTGTGACTGTGTGTGTCTGGCTGCTTCCGGAGCATAATGCCTCAAGCCTCCTCCGGGCATGTTAGCACTTGGCCCCTTTTCAGGGCTGACTGGTACTCCTCTATACAGAGTGCCACGTTTTGTTTGTGTCTGTTCGTCCTGATGGACCTTGAGTGGTCCATTCTGTTTCACGCTTGGTGCTGCTGTGAAGGGTCATGCGTATGTTTTTGTGTAAACTTGTGTTTTCAGGTCTGTGGAGGAGGAGCATGGGAGTATAACGCTGAGTCCTGGGGTAACTCTGTGTCTAACTTTTTGAGAAGCTGTCAAACTGTTCCACAGTGCAGGTCAAGTCACTCTAGACACAACCGAACACCCAAGCAGAAGTGTCACAGGCAGTGGGCATTCCAGGCTGGAGTTCAAAGTGAAAGCTGAGGCCCCATGTGGGGGTGGGGAAGCACCAGCACCTCCATTACCTTCTCTCTATCCCACCGCCAGTCACTTTGTCAACACTGTGTCCCTAGACACACACACGCGTGCACTGGAAGGGGACAGATATTAATGGTACTATTAACTTAATCCCACCCACTTCTCCTTCCCCTTAATGCCACTTTTCTTTAAGATTTCCATCTGAGTTTCCATTTCTTCCTAGTGCTATGTTTTCAACATGTACCACATTTATCTGTGGCCATAACGCTCCCCGCTCACTGGGAGGTCAGAGGCTGAAGGAACCCTACAGGCTGGCTGGCCACTGCATCCCCAAGCCCCCAGGATACTCAGAGGCACTGCCTGCATGGACGTGTGCAGAACCAGTCAGCATCCCGCGCACGGTGCCGGGGCCCCTGCACTACACTGGGGAGCCTCTGGGCCCCCCCAGAGTGGCTGTCATCTCTTGAAGAAGGGCTCTGAGCCACTCTGTTGTTCTGCTTGGCGTTGGACTGCAGCCGTCCTCTACTCCCTAAAGGAAGCCCAGCATCCTCCCCATCCCCTGTGCTGTGTCCACTGGGTGGCTTGTCCTGGACCCGGCTGGACTGTTGCCATAGAAACAGCTGGAAAACCTGTGTTCTCTGGCCCCAGGCTCAGACGTCCCACTTCTCATCCCCTCCCCATCCCGTCTCCCTTCTGAAATGAGCAGCAGGGGCCTTTCACAGACATGAAATCCTGCGTGTCACCTGCAGTGTGCCAGGCACCTTCCCAAGCTCTACATGCGTGGGCTGGCCCTCCTGATGACCCCATGATGGCCAGCCTTACTCCTTACCCTCGTTTTACCATGAGGAAATGAGGCATGGGGCCACAGGTCAGGTAAGAGCCGGCAGGTGTCAGGTAGCTGGCACGCCATGGAGTGGCAGATGACCCACCCTGCTACCCTGCCTCTCCAACTGGACAGAGACGTGACACTGTGAGAGTGTGGTGTGTGGTGTGTGTGACAGACACTGGGACGAGAAAATGGGCATCTGGGGACGGAGGAGCATGGAGGTGTGAACAGTGGTTCTCAACCTGTGCCCTCATCTCCACGACAGGAACCTGGGCAATGCCTGGAGGGATCTTAGACTGTCACAAGTTGGGGGACTGTGGATGCTCCTGGCCTCTAGTGGATGCTGCTAAACACCCTGCATTCACAGCAAAGCAGGACTCCTCCCAGATGCCAGTGGGCCCAGAGTGAGAACCTGGCACTGCCTCTGGGGCCTGCCTGGGCTGTCAGCTTCAGCTCCCAGCTTCGTCTCAACCTCTCTCTCCCCCTCCCTCTTCTCTCTCCCTCCTTCCCGCGTCCTGCCTCCCACCCACCGCCTGGCCTGCGTCCCTCCCGCCCCTTCCTCTCTCTTGCTCCTTTGCTCTCTACCCTCCTCGGCTGCTTCTTCCATCCCACCTTTCTTCTCTTTTTGCCTCTCTAATTTCTACGCACCCCTCTGACATCCCCGTGGACTCCCAATCTTTCTCCCTTGTGCACAACTCACTTTGGTCGTTTCTCTGCGTGACCCTGCCCTTTCCATTCTCATCCGCCGCACTGCGGTGCCCACCCGACTCCGTGTGCGGTGCTCAACTTTGGGCCCCTTGCCTACTTCCCTCTGCCTTTCTGGTCCTTCTTCCCCATCCTGCCCCGCTACCTGTCTGCACATTTCTCCACCTCTGGCCATCTCTCCCCTGCCCACCACCCCAGTCTCCGCTTTCGGTTCCCCAGAAGCCTGGCGGCCGACCTCCTGCTCTCATGCCGGCCCTCCTCCTTCTCGGGACCCTTGTGCTCCTGGCCTCCACCGCCGACCACGCCGGGGCCCGCCCGTCCAACGCAACAGGCGCCGAACCCCCGGGCCCACTGCCCGCCCTGTTAGCGCACCTGCGGCGCCTAACTGGGGCGCTGACGGGCGGCGGGGGCGCTGCGGGCCCGGGCACGAACAGCACCAGGACCAGCCCCGCGGGTGGCACCGGCGCAGCGGCTCGGGCGCCGCCCCCTGCCGAGCTCTGCCATGGCTACTACGATGTCATGGGCCAGTACGACGCCACCTTCAACTGCAGCACGGGCTCCTACCGCTTCTGCTGCGGAACCTGCCACTATCGCTTCTGCTGCGAGCACCGCCACATGCGCCTGGCGCAGGCCTCCTGCTCCAACTACGACACGCCTCGATGGGCCACGACGCCGCCACCGCTGGCCGGGGGCGCGGGAGGCGCCGGGGGCGCAGGCGGGGGACCGGGGCCAGGCCAGGCCGGGTGGCTGGAAGGGGGCCGGCCTGGGGCTTCCGGGGGACGAGGGGGCGAGGGCCCTGGAGGTAGCACCGCGTATGTGGTGTGCGGGGTTATCAGCTTCGCCCTGGCAGTGGGCGTCGGAGCCAAAGTGGCCTTCAGCAAGGCGTCCCGCGCGCCCAGGGCGCACCGAGAGATCAACGTGCCCAGGTTCGTGTGCATATGGGCGTCAGCGTGAGGAACCTGGGGGCGGGACCGGAGCACTGGGGAGTGGAGCCTTTTGGTGAGGGCGGGGCCACAGGGATGAGTTGCGCCAAAGACGCCCAGAGCGGGAGCGAAAGCCCAGGGAGATGGGCAGGGCCTGAGACTGGAAAAGACAGCACCCACTTGGCTATTGAGTGACTGAATGCGGAGCTTTGACCTTCATTCATTCAACAACCATTTTTTTCTTTCTTTTCTTTTTTGGTTAAAAAAAAAAAAAGTAGTTAGGGCCTCATTGGGTTGCTAAGGTTGGCCTCAACCTTGCTATCCTGCCTCAGCCTCCCAGGTGGCTAAGATTACAGAAATAAGCCACCGTGCTGGGCCTCAACAAATGTCTTGATTACCTTCTGTGGGTCAGGAACTAAGGATATTGCAGTGAACAAAACAAGGTCCCAGTCTTCTGGATAAACCCATCCTGCTGCCTTTGGGCTGTGTGACCCTGGGCAAGTTGCTTAACCTCTTTGTCTCAGTTTCCTCGCCAGTACGATGGGATTAACCTATCAGATTGGGCTGACCTATCAGACTGTAATGAAGATTAACTGAATTGAGTCAGGTAGAGTCCTGGCACATGGTAAGTGCTCATTAGACAGGAGGGCTTGCCAGGCACTGTGGTGCGTGCCTGTAATACCAGTGACTGGGATGCTGAGCTGGGAGGATCACAAGTCCCAGGGCAGCCTCATCAACTCAGACTCTGACCAAAAGTGTAAAATAAATATGGGGTGGAGAGGAAAGTCAGTGGTAGGGAGCACCTGGGTTCAATCCCAGCACCTCCACAGCCATACATACGTGCTGTATGTATGCAAGCAAGTATATATGTAATATGATTTTAGATACCAGCAACTGCTGTAAAGGGTTAAGAGTGTGGGGAAGTACTGGTTTAGATGAAATGGTTAGGAAAGCCCTGTCTGAGCAGAAACATGAAGAGAGTGAGGAATGAACAAAGCAGATATCTTGGGAACGGCATTCCAGGCAGAGAATCAGCATGTACAAAGGTCCTGAGGTGCCCTGATGGCAGGACAGGAAAGGGACTGGCGCAGCTGAAGTAGTGTGGGCAAAGAGGCAAGGAAGAGCAGTCAGGGGCTGAGTTTCTCTAAATGTGGTGGGAGACCCTGGAGGGTCTTGACCTTGGGTGAGGTGATCCCAGGCTGTGGGTGAGACTAAACTGAAGCGGGAGACTAGGCAGGAGGTCACTGCAATATCAGGGGGGATGGGAGCTGACAGCTCAGAGGTGTTGAGCAGTGCCCACCGGGGACACCTGGAGGTTGAATTTGCAGGGCTGCTGAGGGGCGCAATGGAAAAATTAAAATGAGGAGTCATGGTGATTGAGGTCTGCATAACTGGACCGCCATGAGGAGGGCTTCCAGGAACAGGAAGGGGGTTCCAGTTCAGGATGGGGCAGGGCCGCTGAAGAGGAAGTGCAGGGACCATGTAAGGGGTGGGTCTAACGAACTGGAAAGGACCCCTGCAAGCAGGAAATGTGGCCTAGAGAGGGTGCCAGGGAATTCTCCAAAGGAGCAAAACAGCTCTGAGGCCACTGATCATTCCTCTGCCACCTTTAGGGCTCTGGTGGACATTCTGAGGCACCAGGCGGGGCCTGGAACCCGTCCGGACCGGGCCCGAAGCAGCTCCCTAACCCCAGGGATTGGGGGTCCCGACAGCATGCCCCCCAGGACGCCCAAGAACCTCTACAACACAGTGAAGCCCTCCAACATCGGTGAGTGGGCGTCGCCGCGGGCGCTGGGTCTCTGACACGCCCCTCGCCCCAAGCCCCACCTCCCGTGCCCAGACCCTGCCCCGCCTCTGCAGGCCCTGAACTAGTCCTCCTCCCCACACCTGTTGGACTAGGCCGGACTTATTCTGAGTGCACCCGAGGAGAAGTCCCAGTAGCTGTAAGGTAGGAGAAAAGGGTCTCCTCCGGCTTGAGGGGAGGACTCATGTTTGAGCAGAAGAGCTGCAGGACAAGGGGAGTTACTGCAGCCCAGGAAGCCCTGAGCGGCTGGGCCAGACCTGAGGCCGGGGGAGGGGGGGACAGAAGCAGGGCCTCCAGCACAGGTGGAAGGAGAAACTGCCTTGGTTCTGGGTGTAATGGGAGCCACAGGAGAAAACAGTCAGAAGTGAGTGGAAGAACTGTCTCTGGAGCCATGTAAAAGGGAGAGAGGAAGGGAAAGGGACTTGGAGGAGGCTGGGATGTTGGTCCAGGGGGTGCGAGGAGGTGTGAGGAAGACTGAACTGGAGTCAGGGGTGGAGGGAAGAGGGGTTTGAATAGTTATAAGGAAGGAACATTCAAGATGGATGCTGAGTGATGAATAGTTCTCCAGGCAAAAAGAGGAGGAGGGTATGGTGGTTCATGCCTGTGATCCCAGCTACTCTGGAGGCTGAGGCAGGAGGATGGCATGTTTGAGGCCAACCTGGGCAACTTAGACCCTGTCTCAAAATAAAAGGACTGGGGATGTAGCTCAGTGGTAGAGCACTTAACTTGCATGTGTGGGGCTCTGGGTTCAATCCCCCAGAACCAGGAGTGAGCGGGGTAGGGGGGGTGCTTCAAGGCAGCCAAAACAGAATAACAACATGTGCAAAGGCCCTGGGCAGAACTGAGCTGGGCTCATGCAGGCCTCAGAAAGAGGAGCAGCTAGAGGGAAGATGAGGTTGTGGCTGCCAGTAGAGCCAAGTTACCACGACCTCAGACACCATTCCCAAGTTCCACATTGTTCCACATGAGGGCAAGACATGGGAAGGGGTCCCAGAGCCAGAGGACGGCAGGGCATCAGCAGCAGTGTGTCTGAGATGCACTGGCTGAGTGGTCAGGGTGGAGACCTGGAGGCAGGGAAGGACCAAGCAGACGTGAGTGGGGAGATGGAGGGAGGCAGCGGGAAGGCCCGCGCTCTGGCCTAGGCTTTGGGGTAGGTGTGGAGACGAAATGCCCGCTCACTGGCCACGAGCCCGTGCCCACACACTGCTCCCGGCAAGTCCTCCTGGCTGTTCCCCTATGTGGCCAATGGCTGGTCTGACCTGTGAGCCCTGTCAAGGCCCCAGATGTGAGGCTGAGTTCAGGGCCAGGGTCTTTTGATCAGGGTAGCACTGCCAGCTGGGGGCAGCGGGGACAGCGACATCGCTCCCTTCTCCGTCCCCTCAGAGAATCTGCACCTCAGCGTCCACAGCCCCACGCACCGTGCCGCCACCCTGGGTACACAGAGGGCCCTTTCCTGCCCTGCCGAGAGGTGCCTGAGCCAGACACCAGGGGGGAACCTGTCTCCCTCTGCCCCTGTCGGAGGGGACACACACAGAGTACACCCCAACCCCAGGGCCAGGACACAGAAGTGCTGACGAACGCCAGCTTGGGGTGTGTCTCCCTCCCCGGCAACAGACCTGTGTGCGGTGCGGGTGGGCAGAGGTGACTGAGTTGCTCTGAGGGGCTGGGATCCCAGATGGCTCCCTCCCCCAGGGAAGGGGCCTGATGGACTAAGGGGGTCTGAGCGGAGGGCTGGGCCTGGACTCCAGGGGACGACCCCGCCCTGCCTCCTCACCCAGACTGGAGGGCTCTGCCACCACCCAGCCCCTCCCTGCACTACTCCACGCTGTCCTGCTCTCGCTCCTTCCACAACCTCTCGCATCTGCCCCCGTCCTACGAGGCCGCTGTGAAGTCGGAGCTGAGCCGCTACTCCTCCCTCAAGAGGCTGGGTGAGTCTGGGGAAGGGGACCGGGGTTGGGTTCAGGACCATGGACAGTGAGCCTGTAGTCCTCTAAAGATTTAGATCCAAATTTGTTCCAGAATTGCCCAAGGTAATTTTATATTAGAATTACTTTGGGTATCTTTTTTAAATGAAAATTCATGGTTGACCCTCTGAAGACCTGTTGCATTTCTCAGTAATATAACCTAAGCAAAGGAAACAAGTTACTGTTGGCTTGATCATGGAAAGTGCACGTGTCACCACCTTCAGATGTGGCTGGGTCCAGCTGCTCAAAAGCTCTCTTCAGGATTCTGTATTCTCAGTTTTTCTAAACAAGGGGCTGGCCTCATTTCCAGACAGGTTCTCTCCCCATAAACGCAAAGATTGCCCCGCAAATTTTCCCACTGTCATACTACCATGTCAGTTTAAGTATCCCCAGCAGAAAAGAATCCCTTTTCAGTGATCCCAGCAAAGACCCAGGCCTGGAAACCACGGGGACACATGCACCTCTCTGAACCAATTGTTGTCACTCTGGTTGGGCATTTCCAGCCCATGGTTTTTCCCTGGCAGTGGAGTAGCCTTCAAACATTTTGAACTGAAAACCACACTAAGAAATGCTTTTTATATCATGGTCTGTGAGGCACAGACATATGCATATTTTTAATTGCAGAAAAGCTTTGAAACTAGTTATTATGGACATTTTACGTTTAAGTGTAAAAGTAAAGAACATTTTTAAGTGAATCCCCATGTTCCCATCATGAGTTCTAGCAACAAGCAGCATTTTGTTGCCACGTCCTCTCTGTGCCTGTCTTTTGGTGAATTCTTTTAAACTAATCCCGGGCCTTATGTCATTTGATCCCTTACCATTTCAACCTCACGTGTATCTGAGACCTTTATCCCCTTATCCTGTGGAGCTCTGGTAGTCTTCTTTCCTATTCTATTTCATTTTTCAAACTGCTGGTCCCTCCCCACAACACTGACTTCACAACCCACCACTGACTCAGACCACCAGTGTGACAACGAAAGGGAGGTGAAGGCAGTTCCCGCAAGCTAGCGTGGGCTCATCTCTGGAAAGACGGGGTGCTCAGGGCCAGGGGTTGCTGTCCTGGCCCCAGCATTAGAGTGGGCCCGGGAATGTGCACCTGGCCCTTCCGGGGAGGCCTGCGGGAGTTCCAGAAGACGGGAGGAGGCGGCTCTGGGCTAAGAAAGGGCTCTGTGCCTTCCCCTCTTGCCCAGCCGAGAAGGATCTGGACGAGGCCTACCTGAAGCGCCGGCACCTGGCGGAGATGCCCCGCGGGACGCTGCCCCTGCACACGCTGCGGCGACCCGGCACGGGTGGCGGCTACCGGATGGATGGCTGGGGTGGCCCGGAGGAGCTGGGCCTGGCGCCGGCGCCCAACCCGCGGCGGGTCATGTCCCAGGAACACCTGCTGGGCGATGGAGGCCGGGCCTCGCGCTACGAGTTCACGCTGCCGCGGGCGCGCCTGGTGTCCCAGGAGCACTTGCTCCTCTCCTCGCCCGAGGCCTTGCGGCAGAGCCGCGAGCACCTCCTGTCGCCTCCGCGCAGCCCTGCGCTGCCCCCGGAGCCGGCCACCCGGGCCAGCCTGGCAGCCTCACACTCCAACCTGCTGCTGGGGCCGGGGGGCCCCCCGACGCCGCTGCACGGGCTGCCCCCCTCCGGCCTGCACGCCCACCACCACCACGCCCTACACGGCTCGCCTCAGCCCGCCTGGGTGTCGGATGCCGGTGGGGGCGGGGGCACGCTGGCCCGAAGGCCGCCCTTCCAACGCCAGGGCACCCTGGAGCAGCTGCAGTTCATCCCTGGCCACCACCTGCCTCAGCACTTGCGCACCGCCAGCAAGAACGAGGTGACTGTCTGAGGCCGGGGCTGGGGGCCCCGCCTTGCAGGCCCCCTGCTCCGGGTCGGGATCCCCCGACACAGGCTCACACACCCCAGGATCCAGAGACCCAGAGGGGCCCTTGGAACTGAGACAAAGCCTCCTACCAGGATGTCAAACAGAGACGAGATCCTCCTCCTATTATGTCACTGTTTGAGTCAAAGCCTCCTTCCCATGATGTCATCACAGAGGAAGAGGCCTGCACATGAAGTCACTAGCAGAAATGTCTGTGTCCTGTGATGTCACTACAGGGACAGAACCCCTTCCCATGAGGTCCTCACAGAGGAAGAGGCCTGCCTGTGAGGTCATTCACTATATAGGCTGCAACTATCTTCTGTGACATCACCACAGACTTTCTGTGCTATCGGAGGCAAGTCTCGCCCTTCCGATGCCATCTTTAGCTCCAAGGTCTCTTTTGGCGTATTGTGTGGGGAAGATATTTTCTTTCTTGTCTTTGCTGTGGACGAGACGCCTGTGTCCTATGATGTCGTCGCTACAGACAAAGCCATCTCTCGGGACACACTGCAGAGAAACCCTGCCTGTGGTGTACTCACTAAAGGTGAGGCCTTCTCTCCACAACACTGTCACAAAACGGCCTCCTTCCCGTGATGGCATCACCAGAGAAGCTGCCTTCCCTATGATGCCATCAGAGGGGCGTGGCTCCTCCTGGGATGCCATCACCAGAGATGACAGCCGGCTCCTGTGACCTCTCCAGAGCAAGGCCCTTCTGGGTTGTTACCACCAGACACCACCCACTTGGATGGTCATGACGCCAGGGGACACCTCCGAGAGCTGCTGCCATGTGGTGAGAAGGCCAGCCATGCTGAGTCCAGGAGCCCCCTGGTGAGAATGCTAGAGAAAGCGCCTGTTCTGTTGCCTAAGGTGTCCTCACTCAGAAGGCCACCCTCTGGGACCAGGCTCCACTAGACAATCATCTATCCACGAGCCGTTGGCAGTGAGCTCCAGGCTTCGATGTAATCACCAAGAGCTTCCTCCTCAGAGGCAGTATCTGCTCTGAACGCCTGTCACCAGTGACGGTGTCACCAAGCTTCTGCCTCATCCCACCATGACTTGGCTTGGTGGCTCCTTCCCTCACCCCAGGGATTTGACCACCGCGATGTCTGCCAGACCCTCTGAAGGGAGGCTGGGCCCCTGTGCAGTGACTCCTAGGTGATGGCGCCCCTGAATGGGCTTCTACTCCAGTGAGGCCGCTCTGACTCACCAGGCTTCTGGAGTCTGTCAGTAGCCTGAGGGCTTGTGTCACTTCTTTCTGTCTAGAGACGTCACCAATTCTGTCAGCAAAGTCCTAGCCTCCTACTGGAGGGGGAGGGTTGGGGTGTGCCTGCTGTTGATCTTGGCAATGACATCCTCAGTGCCATACAATGTCCACCACTCATGATGACAAAGCACTGGGGGTCAAATGTTAACCATGTCATTTCCCAGGATTCCCTATGACCCACCTCAACTATCATCTTCTTCCAGGGTTTGCTGTGATTGACACTGTCATCATCTCCCAAGATTCGCTACAACCAATGGTGTCACCATCTCTCAGTATTCTACCATAAGCATGGTGTCATCATATCCTAGAATCCACCATAACCAATGATGTCATTACCTTCTGAATCCATTATGCCTAATGGTGACATTTTCTATCAGGACCCATTAGGACTGATGATGCCACTGTTTCTCAGAATTCTCCATACTTGTGGTATTATTACCTCCCAGGATCTGCTTTAACCATGTCTTCACGTTCCAGGATCCACCATAGCTTTGGTGTTTTCACTTCCCAAGATCCACCACAGTCACAATGTTCTTCATATTCTAGGATCCATCCTAAAACTATGGTATGCTCATCTCCCAGGAGCCATAAGAGCCAATGGTGTCTCATCAACCACAGTGTCTTCATGTCCCATGATCCATGAGAGCCAATGATTTCATTACCTCCCAGGACCCATGGTACCTGATAATGTCATCATCACCTTCAAAGATCTGTGAGAGTTATGGTGTCACCACCTCCAAAGATCCACTTCAACCATGTGCCATCACCTCCCAGGATTCAATTCAACCATGGTGTCACCATGTCCCAGGATCTCTGAGAGTCAGCACTATCATCACCTCCCAGAATCCACTTCAACAATGTTGTCATCATCTCCTGTAATCCATAAGAACGAAGATTTATCATCTACTGATATCCATCATAACCATGGTGTCATCCCCTCCCGTGATCCATGACACCCAATGTATCACCATGTACCAGGATCCACAGCAACCTTGTGCCATTGCCTCCCAGAAGCCCCCAACTTAGGGGTCAAGCACCATGACAGGCTGCATTTCAATTGCCCTCCAAGGTCACAAGGAACCAGCACAACATGCCATTTCCCCATTCCCTCAAATGAACTAGGGTGGAGCCAGCTGACCCCTCTGATGACATCACCCCCACTGT
Organism: Sciurus carolinensis; assembly: GCF_902686445.1. NCBI lineage: Eukaryota > Metazoa > Chordata > Mammalia > Rodentia > Sciuridae > Sciurus > Sciurus carolinensis. The sequence goes on along the minus strand of NC_062228.1, from coordinate 65,145,042 downwards.
GCCCCTTCTTGATTATGTCACTGCCTCACTCCTGACCAGGGTGGATGCTCAGATCAGTCTCATCACAGACTTGGCCTTGGCCAGCATCCCTTTACTCCCTGGAAAGGGCACCCAGGCCTCTCCAGATAGCATCACTGCCCCTTGCCCAGCCATCTGATTGGTGACAGGGTCAACCCAGCAACCTCCCATCAGCACCAGAGGTGGGGCATCCCAGCCCTTGGATGGTGTCACTGGTCCTTGCCTGAATCCTGTTACCTGGACCCTGACAGGATCAGAACTTACTGGCTTGGGCCACACTCTCCTCAGAGGCCCCTGGCCCTGTGGTAGGGCCAACAGGAGCTGACCCACCTGTGGCTGTCAGCACTGCCTCTGCTGGCCTGATCCTGGGAGCGGCAGTCCCTGCTGGAACCATCTGCAGGGGCCAAGGGTGCTCCTTTACCCCCTCCCCAACTATCAGGAGTGTCCAGGGACTTCAGGGAGTCCCCAGCACCCAATGCACAATCTGCCCCAATTCTCTTTGTACATAGCCATGTTGCAGGGGGCGGCCATTCCCCATTTATAAAGGGCTACACGCCCCCTCCCAGCCCCCAGGGCGAGGGGGGGCGCCTCTTCTCCTCCTCTGGGCCGCCCCCTCCCTTTTACGTATCCCCCCAAATACTGGCCCTCAGCTCCTCCCTTCTTGTCAGGAGCCTGGGGCACATAATTGGTCCTATGCTCTGACCATACTGAGGAAGCTGGGAGTTACCCCAAGTCCCCCTAGGCCCTGGTGCCGGCTTTTCAATCTCATTGCTATGACTGCTCCCACGACTCCCCACCCCTTCTAAGGCCTCCCCAGAGGAGCCAGTGGGAGCGCTGCCCATAGCTGTGCTGGCCCCTGCTTGACACCCCCTTGAACACTCAGCTTTCTCTAGTCCCAGAGTTGGGAGGCTGGGGGTCTTTCAGCTGTTGTATGCCCCCCTCCACTTGCTCTGCCCCAGCCTGGATTCTAGGAATCTGGCCCCCATCCTCTACCCTCCATTCACTTGGCACAGGCTGCCTAACCCTGGGGCCCTGACCTCTTAACTCAAATAAGCCATAGTGGGGAGAGGTCTAGAGGGTGGGCCAGCAGGCATGTTCTGCCTGTCCCCCTTGATGCTTATGGAGCTGGGACCTCACCATCTGTCTTCCCCCCTGCCAATAAATGCACACAAATGTGTGCACACGTGCACACCCACGCACAAGCACCTCCCTCTGGTTGGGGGCTGCCAAGGGGCGTCACTGAAAGTGATAAACAGTTCCAGACCAGGAGACCCTCCACATTTCTGCCCATCCTTGCACTCCTCATGCCTCCCTCCAGCACTGGACCCTGCCCTCAATTTCCTGGTAAGGACAGCTGGAGGAGTTGAGACTTGGTATTTTTTGGAATAAACTGACATTTCCTGATGTGTGGTCTCAAGGTTTTCTGGGGGAAAGGATGGATCCCTGGGGATACCCGCATGTGTGGCTGAGTGCAGCACAGCTAATGGCAGGCTGGTATTTGCCCAGGGGCACTCTTCTAGATTTCTGTTTCTAGGTGGCTCAAGGACACCCCCTGCCTTGACCACCAAGCTAGAGGTGCCAGTGGGGTCAGGGTGGGGGAAGGTTGTAATTTGCTTTTAAGTTCTGGATCTTTTCCTAAGAAACTTCTCCACTCTGAGCATGTAAGCATGTGTTTGCAAATTCTAGAAGTCGCCTCCTTATATTTGAAGTCTTTGACTAAATATCATGAAAAGGGAGGGCAGGAGATGTTAGTTTTCCAGAACTGCAAACTGGGTGGCTTTCGTAACAAAAACCTAGTGTCGCATGGTTCTGGAGGCTGGAAGTCTGAGGCTAAGATGTGAGCAGGGCTGGTTCCTTCTGGGGCCCAGTGCAAGACCCTGTCCCCAGTTCCTGGTGTTGGCTGCTGATCCTTGGCACCCTTGCCTTGCAGATTGCGCTCTTCTCCCTGTGTCTACTGTCATCTTCCCTCTGCACCTGTTTCAGTGCTCGCAATTCTCCCCCACCTTTTTGTTTTTTAAGACTGTTACTGTCACGTTGGGTTAGGGCCTCCCTCATGACCTCTAGAGAGGTCAGGCTCCAACATCTTCCTCCTGCCTCAGCCCTCTGAGTGGCTGGGACTAAAGGTGGACATCACTGGGCCTGGCTTTCAGTATTCCTTTTTTTTTTTTTTTCCAGTACCCAGGGGCACTTAATGCCACAACCCCAACCCTTTTTATATTTTATTTTGAGACAGGGTCTCACTAAGTTGCTTAGGGCCTCACTAAGTTGCTGAAGCTGGCTTTGAACTTGCCATCCTCCTCCCGAGCCACTGGGATTACAGGTGTGTGCCACTAGGCCTGGCCCAGCATTTCTTTTGAGGGATATCCTTAAGAGGAGGTACTGCATGGTGCAGCTCATTGAAGTGTCAGTTTTATGATAACTAGAACACACTCCCCCTGCCCACTGCCCCCTCCCATCCAGGGTTTATAACATTTGCAGAGTGATGGCCGGAGTTGCCTTCTGGTCTTAGAGTTTGACCAGACCACAGCAGGGAGAGGATGTGTCTCCATGTACTGGTTTTACAAACTGTAGGAACAATTTCCCCCAGGGCAACTAAGTGTTTGCCTCTGCATCAAAATCATTTGCACAGATAAAAGAGGAAGGTTAAAAAAAAAATGCTGGGGGAGAAGGGAACTGCATAGCAGAGAGACAGTAGCTACCAAGCCTTAGTTGGGGATTCCAAGAAGCCTGGTTCTACTCTTTGTTATGCCAGTTCACTAATTTACCCAACAGAATAGAGTGAACAGAACAAACAAGTTCCTGTTCTTGAGGAGTAAAGAACCCACAGAAGTGGCTGAGCTCCCCCCTGAGCCCCTCTCGACAGGGCTCCTGTTCCTGGCAGTCAAATGCACCCAGACAATGACAGTGATTGTCAGAGGATCCAAAGAAGCAAGGAAAAGGCCAAATGAACAGCTCAGAGTCAATGCTCCATTTTTATGTTTTCTTCCAGAATTCCCCTTATGCAAATAATTTTTTCACAAAACAATATTCCTATACATCGGCCACTCTGTAACCTGCCTTCTTCACCTATTAACACAAGGTGTCAAGTCACATGTGCACATAATACACGCACCCACTATATGTACTTGCTGCAGGGAGAGAAACAGGAGTTCAACAGAGTGAGGAACTGCATGAGAGAATGTGGGTGCCCTTTTTGTCTCCCCATGTTGCTTGCTATGGAAAAATCACAATTTTTTAAGTAAGAAAGCAGGATACAGAAGTGTGTAAGCTCATTGGTGTGAAAGAAAAGAATAAATTCCAAATATAAATTTGCTGCACCAAGGACTCCCATTCTCCTCCAGTGCCCATGGTAGGATTCCACTTCCCTGTCGATGTGACTTGCACTGGCCAGTGGAACATGAGTGGAAGTACATTCCAGACGGAGTTTCTGAGGGTCCTTGTGTTTTTGTCCCTCTGCTGTCATCACTGGTGATATCTGAGAAATTGGCAGCTCCATCAAACTGGATCCCAGGATGATGCCACAGAGGGGCCTCAACCACCCCACAATGCACATGTGGCAGGAGACACAGGACATGGCTTTTACACACAGCTAACAACCTCACTTATGTTCACAAGAAAAGCACTCTGTGAACACTGAGCTCTGGATGGGCAAGACAAGGACGAGGCTTGACATTAGCATTCTGCCTCACATTTTTGGCCCTGTGACCTAACACATGCTCTGTTTCCAACAATAGTGTCAGTAAGCACAGCCTCTGGGCTGCTGGTCTTCGCCCATGCTTGATGGGTGGGCTGCAAACTTCTAAAGTCTACACCAGGTGTGTGTGTCTGCTTCCTATTTTGCTTCTTTTTAGCTTTATATTTCAAACTTTATATTTTGTAACTTACAGAACAGTTACAAGAATAAATAAGACTCCTGCATCGCTTCACCAGTTCACCTGTGTTGACATTTCATGGTGGGGCTTTGTGGTTTTCTTCCCACACAAATATCCATGGTGCTTCTAGGAGGCAGTCGAGCGTGGCTTGCAACATCATGCTCTGTGGCTGGAGGACATTTCTGAAGAGCAAGGACATTTTCCTATGGTTCCACAGTATAATGGCCAACATCAGGAGTTCAACATTGACAGTCCACGTTCCAGTGACCCAGCTGCCCCGAGACTGTCCTAGAGAACAGTTTTCTTTCCAGTCCCTGATGCTCCAGGACTAGGGCTACCTCTGGCCAGCATTGTCTTTTAAGGACCTTCACCTCCAACAGTTCCCTAGTCTATGCCTTCGTGATGGGTACTCTGAGGAGTGCAGGGGGCTATTTTGTAGATAGGCCCTGTGTTTGGGCCCTGAGCTTTCCTGGGGATGAGCTCCAGCTCGGAAGCAATGTGAATCTCAGCCCCTCAGTCCCAGAAGCCCATGTTGTGCCACCAGGTGCCACTGCTGGTGATATGCACACAGACTCCTTGTTGTGGACTCAAAACCAAACCCCCAACATGAGGAGGAGCCAGTAAGCAGGTAATTAATGTTAAAAGAGGTCATAGAGGGGTCTGATCTGATAGGATTAATGTCCTTATAGGAGGAGATACCAGAGGGCTCTATGCTCCCATAGGGGAGCACAGTAAAACTGGGTTGTCTGCAGCCACAAAGAAGTCCTCATTGGAAACCGAAACTGCCACACTTTGATCTTGAACTTCCAGTCTCCAGAACTGTGTGAAAATACATTTCTGTTATTTAAGCCAATCTGTGGTATTTTGTGAGAGCAGCACAGGCTGACCAATAAACCCCTTGGCCAGGGCACGGAAAAGTACTATTTTTCCCTCTGCAGTTAGGAAGCGTCTTTGCCTGGAACACACTCTGAAGCTCTAGGCATCCTGTTCCACCTCCACAGGTGACTCTCTTGCCTGAATCAATTATTACCATGATGTTTGAATATAGCCATCTTCAAAATATCTGAATATCAGCCAGGCACTGTGGTACACACCTGTAATCCCAACAGGTTGGCAGGCTGAAGCAGGAGGATGGTAAGTTTGAAGCCAGCCTCAGCAACAGCAAGACCCTGTCTCAAAATAAAAGTAAATGGGCTAGGCTATATCTCAGTGGGTTCAATCGCCAGTACTACACGCACGCGCGCACACACACACACAATTTGAATATCATTCTTCAAAAGATTGAATAGCAATGTTCAGATGATACTATACTAACTTCATTATTCCTTCAACATTTATGTTAGTATTTGCTGATTTTTTTCCCCATTTTATTATGTTTTGTTGTTTGTTGTAGTACTAGAGGTGGAACCCAGGGGTGCTCTACCACAGTCACAGCTCCAGTGCTTTGTATTTTTCATTTTCAGATGGCCACTTGAGGCTTTCAACTTTCGATCCTCCTGCCTCAGTCTCTGAGTTGCTGGAATTAGTCACGCACTCTGCCACAGGCTCACGGCTTGTTTTTCAGGGAAAAGGGTCTAGCCTTTCCATCAGATTCCTGCAGGCACTTATTATTCAAACAGCAAATCCACCATGATTTCGGTTGGCTCTTGCCTGTTGTTGAATGATGCAGCCCTGCCCCACCGGGCTGGGGATCCCCAGTCTCCTCTCCTGTAAACAACACTGAGGAGCATCTTCCTGCATACCACTCTGTGCATAGGTCAGGCCCTCAGGAGGCGCTCCTGGAGGCAGACGGTTGGGTCAAGGGCTGGCTGCTTCTGAGGACTTTTGCCAGACAATACCAACTGCAGCACAGAAAGCCTGAGCTGAGTCCATGTGTGTGAGAACGTCTGTCTGCCGCCACCCTCACCCACACTGGCACTCCCTGCTTATTCTTGGCCTTGCTTTCTCAGGCAGTTAAGGAAGCCCTGAAGGCAAAGCTTAGCCTGGTGGTCTAGGGTTTGTGTCTGTCACTAGAGGGAGCACGTGGTCCACTTAAAAGTATATTTACAAATTAGCAGGGATGTTCTCCCCAAGAAATCAGACTTCTGCTCTGGAGGCACAAAGGAAAGTGGTTCCCACCAGGTCCCCACACCAGTGTGTGCAGACACTTTGGGCTGAAGGGGACTGCTTATAAGGACTCAGGTCAGGAAGGGGCAGAGAACCACAGATGGCAGACTGAGAAGCCCACTGGGAAGAAAGAAACGCTTTACAATCCAGGACTGCCACATGTTCTGAAGACTGCTAGTACTCAGGCTCACTCCTGCATCAGGTCTTGACGCTGGCTGTTTCTCTGCCAGGAAGTTTCCCTGGGTTAAGTCTTCATTCAATTGTCACCTTCTCACTGCAACTGCCCGTTTAGACCACCCCAGCATTCCCGAACCTTTTCAGCCTGCTGATTTTCATAGTTACTAATACCTCTTAAGGTTACAGACGGAGCCCAAGACCTTCACAATGTGAGCACTGAATACCCTGCGCTGCCCCTGGCCTCGGGCAAGCCCGAATGGTCACCACCCACTCTCCTGTTGATTATCTGTCTCCCACTGGCATGGAAGCCCCAGGAGGACAGGGATTTTGTTTCCTTTCTTGTTCTTTGATGTGTCCAGGCACCCAGATCAGTGCTTGGCATGCTGCTGGTACTAAATGTGTTGCCGAAGCAAGTCACGTCCTCATGGTAAGAACCCAAAAAAGGAGAACCTTGCCAAGGACCACGTAGCAGAATGGCAAGCACACAACACTGAGCCTGTGGGTTTCCAGGAGTTCCTCCAAGTTTCTCTGACAGAGAGGCTCACAGCTATGCCACAGACTAAGGAATGGGATGTGGCACCTGGACACAAGCGGACCCTTCCCCGGGTGCCATGAGATACAGGACACTCCCAGGTGCAGTTGGTGAGTTGAAGGCAGCCACTGGCCAGGAGGATGGACGGGCCTCTGTACAAATGTCCAGGACACATGGGAAGAAAACATGGCTGCCTGTGGGTGAGAGTGTGGAGGGAAGAGGGGCTAGGGCTCACCTCCCATCACCCTCCCTGGACTCGGGTGACCTTGGAATTCCCTCCAAGCATGGATTTCTTTTGTAATTTAACGTAGATGAACAGGAAAAGGTTGATTCCGGAGCAAAAATTCAAGCCAAGGAGCAATTTAGGTTTCATTGAGCAAAAGTAAATTTCTGAATAACCAAAATTTATGAAGGCAGGGTATCTGTTCCCACCCATTCTCTGACAATTCCTGCCCATTGCTAGGCCACTTCCCAATTACTTCTCAAGTCTGCCCTTCTCACCCCATGGCCACCACCCTGGCCCAGGTCACAACAGGGTGCTGGGTTTTACCTCCGCCCTGGGCCCCTCCACCCCGTCTCGAGATGAAGCCCAGAGTCCTCTCCAAATGAGAACCAAGTCTGTCACAGATCCAGGGAGACTCCTCAGAGGCTCCCTTTGGTGCCACCATGCCTTCCCAAGGCCCTTGGTGGCCTGTGGACCCTCACCTATCTTGAACACCTAACCTCAGATTTGTCTATCTCTTCACCCCACCCCTCTATCTTCTTTCAGTTCCTCCCATCACAATAATTTCTTTTAAAGTTCTCTTTAAATATCAATGACTTGGCTGTGGGTGTAGCTCAGTGGTGGAGTGTTTGCCTAGAACGCATGAGGACCCAGGTTTGGCCTCCATCACCACCAAAATAATAGCTTTATTGAGACATGATTCATGTTCCTTCAAATCTACCCACTTGTAGTGCCCATGTCGGTGGTTTTCTTCATATATCATGACTGCAGAACACTCACCATGCCCCAGTGAGAGCCCATGCCCATCAGCCATCACTTCCCATGCTCGTGCTCCTGGCCCCTGGCAACCACTAACCCACTTGCTCTCTGTGTGGATTTGACTGTTCTAGACATTTTGTATAAATGGAATCACGTACTGTGGTCTCTGTGACTGGCATCTTCCACTTAGCATCACTGTGCTAGCCCTTTCCATGGCTGAATAAGCATTCTATTGCATATCCACCCACACACAGCTGAGGGACATCTGGGTTCTGTCCATCTTTTGGCTGTTGTGAACATGCTTCTGTGAACATCTCTATGACGTTCTGTGTGGATAGTTTCATTTCCCCTGGGTGAGTACCTAGGAGTGAAGTTGCTGGGTCAGGCTGAACTCCTGAGCCATTGGAGCAACTACCAATCTATTTCCCATGGCAGCTGCATCACATTACACCCCCACCAGCAGTGTGTGAAGGTTGCAACTGCACTGCATTCTGTGCTTAAACTTGTTATTGTGTGTGTGTGTTTGGTGCTGGGATAGAATCCAGGGCCTTGCACATGCTAGGCCCGTGCTATACCACTGAATTGCCCATCAGCCCTCTTCATCTCGAGACAGGGTCTTCTTCAGTTCCTCAGGCTGCCCTTGAACTTGCATCCTCCTGCTCGGCGAGTCACTGGTCACAGATGCACAGACCCTGCTCGGCTTGCTACCATCTTCTGTGTTGGTAATGAGTCACATCCCAGTCCTTTTTTATTTTTCAAGACAGGGTATTGCTAAGTTGCTGAGACTGACTTTGAACCTGCAATCCTCCCGACTCAGTCTCCTGAGCTGCTGGGATTGAAAGGCACGTGTTGTGGTACCTGGCTTGGTTTTTTTTTGTTGTTGTTGTTGTTTTTAATTTTTTTTCAGTTGTTGATGGACCTTTTACTTATATGTGGTGCTGAGAATTGAACCCAGTGCCTCACACATGCTAGGCAAGTGATCTACCAGAGCCACAACTCCAGCCCTGTTGCCGTCTTCTTGATGACAGTCATCTTGCTGGAATGAGGTGCCTCTCCTGTGGTTTTGATTTCTGTGCCCAATGGTTGGTGCTGTGAAACATCTTTGCCTGTGACTACTGGTCATCTGTATATCTCCTTTGGAGGATGCCTGCCCAGGTCCTTTGCCCATTTTAAACAGGGTTATGTGTTCTTGAGTTATAAGTGTTCTTCATAGGCTCCAGATGTGAGCTCCTCAGCAGACTCGGGATCTGCAGAAGTCTTTTTCCATCCTGCAGGATGTCTTTTCGCTTTGGGTGTACACATGCACACATGTGGACGTGTGGTGCTGGGATAAAGTCCAGGCCCGGTGCACACTGAGCTATCCCCTCCGCCCTGTCTTTTTTATTTTTCACTATTCAAGCACACTACCACTGACCTAGTTACACTCCCAGTCCATCTTTTCACTTGAAGCATGAATGCTTTTAATTTTGATGTTAAAGTCAAATTTTCCTATTTTTCTTTTGTTGTTTGTGCTTTTGAAGTCTGTGTCTAAGAAACCATTGCCTAATGCAGGCAAGGTCATGAAAAGTTACATCCATGGTTTATTTTGTGGGGAGGGGGGTTTTGGCTTTGGTTTTGGTGGTGCTGGGATGGAACCCATGGCCTTATACCTGCTACTCAAGTGCCCCACCACTGAGCTACACCTTCAGCCCCCTTCAGTTTTTCCTAAGAGCTGCCAATCCAATACACAATGACCCAAAATGACATCTCAGAGCAACTACACTCCTATGAGTGAGTCACTAATATTTCCTCTTTTACAGTTCCTCTCTTTTTGGTACTGTGGATTGAACTTATAGGTGCTCTACCACTGAGCCACATCACCAGTCCTCTTTATTTTTTATTTTGAGACAGGGTCTCACTAAGTTGTTTAGGATCTCACTATTGCTGGGGTTGGCCTTGCACTTGCAATCCTCCTGCCTCAGCTTCTCAAGTCGCAGGGATCACAGGTGTGCTTCACTGCTCATAGCTCTTCTTTGCTTTTTAAAGGACAGAAACTGCTTTCCCTCATGTACCAGGCCTTGGCACAGGCTATTGCCCTGCCTGGCACATCCTTTCCTCACCCCACTCCACCATCCTGTTGAGGTTCCCTCTCCCTCCGGCCCTCAGCCCAGGCATCATCTCTTCCTGGAGGCTACCAGGTCCAGGTCATGCTCCCTGTTGTAAGTGCTGAGATGGTCTCAAGGCTGGCATGATGATGTGTGCCTGCAGTCCCAGCTACTCAGCAGGCTGAGGCAGGGCAATGGCTTAAGTCCAGGAGTTCAAGGTCAGCCTGGGTAACACAATGAAACAGTTTCAAACAAAACAAACCAGCTGGCACTTGTCACCAGGGAAAGCATGTTTTCACGTGGTCATTAGAAGCCTCCTGCTACTGCAATAAACTGAGTCCCCTGAAGGTAAGGCTCTTTCTACATGGCCCCTGATACAAGCCACACTGATGGGACAGACAAGTTCGAGTGGTGGGAACATGTGGGAATAATTCTATAAACTGGACCCACAGTGCAGACCCCCACATGCTTTATTTACTGAGAAGCAATTCACTGCAGCCCTGCCTGGCTTAAATGGACAGGATACAAGACATTCCCAGCAAACTACCTGTTATCTAGAGGAGGAATGCAGGCTTGAAATAATGTTGGTAAGAGGAACCCAAGTTACCCCGAAGGGGAGATCTTGTGTACCCTTTCATAGACCGGATCCTGAAGCTCAAGGAAATAAGGACAATTCCTCCTAACCATAAAATCTGTAAGAATTTATGGTTAAAAACCCAACTAGAACTGGTCAACATGGGCCAAAGTGACCTAGAGTTGTGAAGGCAGTCAAGTCAAGAGGTGGACCTGGGTGGGACTCTCTAGTAACTTCTCTAGGATCACCCATAAAACTGGAAGGCAGGAGGGGTACACTGTTCCTCCCCTTTCTGAGAGGATCTACTCTCTCCCTTGAGAATATCTCCTTTCCTATTCCTTCAGTTAATTAATGCCTATTACTCTGAGCAACATGCCTGAAATCTCTATGATTTGATCCCAAGAATCAGGGTTTGGAGGGGGTCATCACACTGCCTCAGTTTCCCCGAGGCCACAGTTCCATAACAACACCTCCATAACAGCTGTTATCCCCCTACCACCTGTCCCTTGTCCCTTGGGTACCTGATTCCTACAGAGTCCTGTGGTGCTCACAGAGAGACAGAGCCACGTTCTAATCCCCCTCGCTCCCTGCACTCAGCCCTTGCTATCTGGGAAGCACCAGACCACCACCTGCCAGGCCTGTTCATGCCACTGCATCTCCCGGCTGTCCTGGACCCTCTTTTTCTATCTGCTTCTCTCTCAACTCCTGCTCTCCACTTCCTCCTATGCCATCCCTCCTCAGGGTTATTCCAACAGCCTCCTCCCTGGCCCTTCTACCTCCACCTTGCTGTGGGAGTGAGCTGAGACGACCTGAGCCAGATCACTGTACTACTCTGCTCAAGATCCTGCAGTGGCTCCCTATTCCCTCAGAAAAGAGGTTAGAGTCCTTACCTAATGCCTGGGAAATGCTACTTGATACCCACCACCACTACCACACTCCTCTGACCTCCTTTTCCCCACCCACCTCGCTCACTCTTTCCCAGCCACGCCTGCCTCTGTAAAGCTCCTGAAAGACCTTTGCTTCCACTGGTGGGAATGTCCTTCCTCTGATACTGGTATAGCTTACCTCCTTCACGCTCGGGTCCCTGTTGACACCTGTTCATGGACGGCTGCCCTGACCATCCCACTTTCAATTCAACACCACACAGACTGGCACCCCAGCCCTCTTCCCCTACTCTACTTGTCTTTTCCATGGCACTTACTACCTTCTCATGCCACATTCAGTTGCATGTTACTTGACAAGAGGGAAACGTTCTGAGATCTGTCATTGGGCAATGTTAAGCAAAAACTCTGCATTTACTTGTACAATGACGTAGGATGTAGGATGGCCAGGCCCACTGCACACCAGGGTTATGTGGTGGATCCTATAGTTCCGAGGCTGCAAACCACACAGCACGTGACTACACTGAACACTGCAGGCAACTGTAACCATGGTGTCTGTGTGTTTAAACATATCTAAACATATGAAACTTACAGTGAAAACACTAGGCAATAGGTTTCTTCAGTTCCAATCAAATCTTGAGGAACCACCATCATCATGTACATAGTCCATTACTGACCAAAATGGCACTACGTGGCAAGTGACTATGCTTTCACTTGCTTCTTTTGCTTTTGCATGTCTTCCCTCACTCCAATGAACCCTACGAGCATCCTCATGAGATCTCTCTGTCCCAAGCACCCCAATCGCTGCCTGACACACAGCAGATGCTCAATAAATATTTACTGAAGGGGCTGGGGAGATAGTTCAGTTGGTAGTTCAGTTTGCCTTGCAAGCACAAGGCCCTGGGTTCGATTCCCAGCACCGCAAAAATTAAATAAATAAATATTTACTGAATGGGTAAACACCTTCAATCTGTCCAGCATTCTGCTAGTGGCTGAGGCCAAGATCCCTGCTTTCCTGGCACACATCTTCTATTTGGGGGAAACAAACATAAGCAAGCAAATAACTGCAATTCAGATAGACCATGAAGCTCAATGACTGTGAAGGGAACAAAGCATGGGCGCAGAGGTGACAAGTGATGGTTTACAAAGAGCCTAGGGTGTGCAAAGGATGAAGGACAGTGAAAAGCACACTAGGCACAGGGAACTGTGCCTCCCAGAATATGCGGCTGGGAACGAGCTTGGCTTATGTGCTGAGGGGAACTCAGAGAAATGGCAAAAGGACTCACAGGCTTTGCAGGAGTTTGGGGGCCATCCAACAACATGTAGTAGAGAGGAGGGCCCCTGAAGGGTTTTTAGCAGGAGTCAGGCACCTCAGCTTTGTGGTTTAAAGCTGGAGTCGGGAAACTACAACCTGAGGGCCACCTATGCATATGATTTGTTTTCGGGAACAGTTTTATAGGCACACAGTCACACCCACCGTCTTTAGAGCCACAGTGGTAGGGGTGAGTAGACTGGCACAAAGCCCAAAGCATCACAAGGTCCAAGAACCTTTATAGGAAAGGGTCAGCAGTCCATATTTATGATGCTGATTCAGGGTGCAGGTGCCCCCTTCCCTCTCCCTCATCCTACAGTTATGTGACACCAGTTCCTGCTGGTGTCACCTGTTGAGTCCCATTCGTTTTCCCATCCACTGCCACCAGTCCTACTGCAGCCGCCATCTCCACCTGGACCATCACACATGCCTTACTGACCTCCCTGTTTCTGTCCACAGATGAGATGGAGTCACACAGTGCTCCCCAGTGGCCCCCAACACTCCAAGAATAGAAGGCATTCCTCACCATGGCCCAGGACAGCCCTGCAGGACAAACCACCACCTTCCCCTTACCTCATGACATGAGCCCATGCTCACTCCTGCCCAGCCTTGATGGCCTCCTCCTGGTTCCATAAGCACTAAGCAAGATCCCCCTCACCGGGCCTTTGCACCTGCAGGTAGGTCCCTTTGTTCAAAATGCCTTTCCCATAAACCTCCCCACAGCCCTAAGGGTCATTCCTCAGAAAGCCCTTCCCCTCACAGCCAAGGAAAGATAGCAGCTGCCCCCTCCCCTAATACCCCAGCCCTGGACCCTGACCTACTGTCTTTATCATTCACTGACATGATACCTGTAGACCTACTGTCTTACTGTCTGTCCTCCCCACCAGGATGTAATCTCCATGAAAGCCCAGGTCTTGTCCCTTTTATTCTCTGCTGGATCCCCTGAGCATCTTGTAGTCACATGGCAGGTGAATGAATGCAGGTGTCGAGATAATTATGAAATTCACCTGCAAGGAGTGAGTGAGAACAAGAACGTAAAGAAATCAGAACAGTGCCTAGCACACAGGGCCCACATAACAACTATCAGGGTCACCATCGTTATGTCTCCATAGTGTTCAGGATAACTACTGCTCTACCTGGTCCCAGGTGGGGGGTGACCGCCAGCTCCCTCAGTCTCCTTGCCTGTTAAATGGGCTGGAATCATCTGCACCCAGCTGGCTAAAACTGGAGATCAGGCGTGTAAAATGCCCACGTGTGGCCAGTTCTCCACAACTGGTTAATATGATCGCTGCAGGTCTCTTTTCAACGTCCCTTCTTCCTTTCCCAGGAAGCCTGCCCCGTGAGGGAAAGCTGGTGGCCAGGTCGGGCCCAGGTATTGCCGCTCCCGTGCATGCCCGGGAAGGCCAGCACACTAGACTGCTGTGGGCGCCCCAGGTGCTGGGAGGTGCCCGAGGTGGGCAGCAGCCCCACACCGAGGCAGAGGAGGCCAGGGCGGCTTCTGGTCCTCCCTCTCACTCGACAACCTAGAGGCCAGCCCTGGAGCGCGGGCCGCCAGGCAACGCGGGACGGGCGCGCGGACGTCCGACCCGGAAGCTGCCGCCGGGCCCCTTCCCTGCAACTGTTCCGGCAGGCAAACGGAGTTCCAGCGAAGGCCCGCTGGCTGGAGGCTAGGTCAGCGGCAGACACAGCGATGCTCTCCGGCCCTTCCCCTGCCATCCCTGGGGACCCCAGATCCCACTGGCCGCATAAGGAAACTCAGGCTTAGCAGGTCACACACTGGGGGGGCCAAGCGGCCCGAGCCTAGTCTTTGGGCCTCCTCATCACAGAAGAGTCAGGTCACTACCAGCACAAAATGGCGCCTCACAGAAAAATGTAGGCGATCTCGAGGGCCCAGCCCGGCCGTGGCGGAGGGGCGGGAGCGCCGGCAGGCAACGCATATTTATTTGCATACACAAAAAACCAAGGAACTTCATTGGCCAGGAGAGGTTCCTCTGCGGTAAACTGGACCCCCACTGGTTGGCCTCCGTTCCTGCCCGCCCCCCGACCCCGCCTTCCTCATCAGGGATTGGCCTGTGCGAGTCTTGTGACCTCCAGATCACGGTCATCCGTTCCTATTGGCCCGAACGCCTTCAATCACTCTTTTAAAAACCCCAAGTCCCGCTTCCTCCTCGTCTGGACCCAGGCACAGAACGACCGTTAGTCGCGTGCGCAAGTTCCTCGGCGTCAGGACGCGCGCGCGTAAGCGGGCCGTGGCGGCGTCTCATTCAAACGGCCCAATCAGCGGCCGCACCACCTCCCTGGTCTCCTTCCTCTTCCACCCCGGTTCTCAGGCCCTCCGTTTTCCGGATTCCCTTCCCGAACCCCGCGCGCCCTCATTGGCCAGCCCGCCGCGCAGTCCCCTCCCGAACTCCTCTTGCCTTTGCCTGCGGTCTGCTGGGAAGGGGTCGAGTGCGTCGAGCCCAGAGGAACGTGCGCGCTGACGTCTCAGGTCGAGTCGCACCTCGGGGCGGGGCCTGCGGGCGGTTATAAAAGCGCCGAGGTGCGCGCGCGGCCGGCTCAGTGCGGCCGGGCAGTGGGGTGGGCGGCGCGGCAGGCGCGGTGTGCGGCGGGCGTCGGAGGCAGCGGGCCGCGGAGCGGGGCCGCCAGGGCCGTAGTGGCCGCAGTTGGGCCCCCCCGCCCCGGCTGGCGGCCCGAAGAGTGCGGGAAGGGGGCCGGGGGGACCCGCCCCCGGCCGGCCGCAGTCATGGTGAGCGCCGGCGACCGGGCCCGAGAGGGGTGGTAGGAGGCTCTTTAGAGGAGGAGGCGGAGTCCCAGGAGCTTCTCAGGGCGGCCTAAGGAGTGCGAGGACCCACTGGGATTTCTGGGGTGGGGAGCGACCCAAGGGCCCTTCTGCAGGCGGGCAGGGGCCTGGGCAGCCCGCCGGTGCCCTGGTAGGAAGACCCGCGGATGCTCGGGGACGGGTCTGGGTGCTTTGCGACCCGCCTGCGGGTGTTACGCGGAGCGAGACGCCCGCCGCCATTTCCAGGCCTGAGCCGAGATTTCAAGGGTGGGTTTTCCAAGCCTAGATGTGGGACATGGGAACAGGCTAGGCCTCGGGCCTACCGTTGGGGTCCCATGTAGTGTTAGGAACGGGCCTCGATGACTTCGGAGTTGGGTGGAGCCGTTAGAGGGCCTCCTCGGAGATGCGCCTCCCTATTTTTGTTGGGACATCTGCCCGGGACCGCAACCTAAAGCATTCTGGGTGAGGGTCTGGGGGCCCAGGTGCGATTGACAGCCTGGGACCTGTAGGGTCAAGACTAGGGAGGCCACAGCGTCCTTAGGCCCAGCTTTGCTGACCACTCTACCGCTGTGCCCAGAACTCCAATGTAGAGAACTTGCCCCCCCACATCATCCGCCTGGTGTACAAGGAAGTGACGACATTGACCACGGACCCACCTGATGGCATCAAGGTCTTCCCCAATGAGGAGGACCTCACTGACCTGCAGGTTACCATCGAGGGCCCTGGTGAGTGTGGATATGAAAGAGGGAGGTGCCGCTTAATAGATTCTTCTGTCATCTCTGTAGAACGAACAAGGCTTGAAAGCAACCCTCACAGGCCTGGCCCTGTTAGGTGCGGAGGGCATAGTCGGGGGCAGGAGAGGCATCACTCTTGTTCCCCTCGTCCTGCTTACCAGGATACCACAAATGAATAATTATGCATCCTTTTCCCATAAGCATTGAGAAGTTTGTTTGCTGAGAGTATATAATGGGGATCTTAACCTAGATTTGTCGGGGTGAAGCTCTCAGGCGTGGCTTCCCTTGGACCTGAGAATGAGTAGGATTAAGTAGGAGTGGGAAGAGTTCCCAGTGGTGGGACAAGAATCTGCAAAAGTCAGGAGGGTGGTCCAGACATCTGAAAGTCCATCTTTCAGTGTCAGGAACACTTGCTTAACTGGGCATAAGCAAGATGCAGCACTGGGGGGAGATAAGTGATTGTACACGATTGTTTTATTTTGCAGAGTGATTTAGAACTTTTTGCAAATTGTTATCACCTGAATATTTAAAATGTCAGCCAAGATGTTATAAGAGCTTATAAAGGAAAGGTCTAATCTGGAGCGGTGACATGATCAAGGGAGACTTTCCTGAAGTATTGAAAACTGCAGGAATTCATACCTTGCTATGTGGGGTGATTGAAAGGTGGAGGGTCCAGAAGATGGGAATGCAAGGCTTCCAGAAAGGTCCAGATATGGGTGTTAAGTGGGAATAGGAAGAAGTGGTTAGAGAACAGATCTTTTAGAGACACTAAGGCTTGTTTTTTGACCTGCAAGGAAGAAGTTGGAGGCTAGTTGAGAAGCCATACTTGAAGGTGGGGTCAAGATAGGAGAGTCTGTAAGGCAGCTGCCCAGATTGTTGATGTGCTGAATTTGGGAGCTGTGTAGTATGTGAGACAGTCATGGTTCTCACATTTTTCTACTCCAGCAAGTAGGTAAATGAAGAAATTGTTTACTGGGCTGGGAGTTGAAAACTGTCATGTCATTAACCAGGAAGACAAGTGGGCATTCAGAACCCTGCTCCCTGGGAGAGAGAATGGGCATCCAGTGGGTGGTGGCAAGTGGGGAATGTTGCTTGTGGCCCCTTGTACACTGGCCCATTGCTGCCCTCAAAAAGTCTTCCAACCTAGAAGAGATGGCAGGCACTTGCCTCACAGACAGACCCTGGAAACTGGGCTTAGGATGCTGGGAGTCCTCAACCTCCTGACCCAATCTCCCTCCTCCTACTCCAGAGGGTACCCCTTATGCTGGAGGTCTCTTCCGCATGAAACTCCTGCTGGGGAAGGATTTCCCTGCCTCCCCACCCAAGGGCTACTTCCTGACCAAGATATTCCACCCGAATGTGGGTGCCAATGGTGAGATCTGTGTCAACGTGCTCAAGAGGGACTGGACAGCTGAGCTGGGCATCCGACATGTGCTGCTGGTGAGTTCTGGCCTGGGCTTCCCAATAATGTGTCATCCACAGTGCTTAGTTTTCTTTTTAAAAATCAACTCTGAAGTATGGGGGATTTCCATATAAAAATTCAGGTTCCCCCCAGCAGCTTGGGAGGCTGAGGCAGGAGTATCGAGAGTTCAAAGCCAGCCTTAGCAAAAGTGAGGTGCTAAGCAACTCTCAATGAGACCCTGTCTCTAAATTAAATACATATTAGGACTGGGGATGTGGCTCAGTGGTCTTGTGCCTGAATTCAATCCCTAATAAAAAAAAAAAAAAAAACTTTTCAGGTTTCTGGAAAATTGTATGATTGGGTCCAGGGCACCAAAGACTGTTGTTATGTAGTGCAGCAAGTGGTGGGCTTGTTGATTAGGACAGTTTCCTGGCAGGTGGACATTAGTGTCTGGTTAAAGGCTCTTTTTTTTCCCAACCCTCTCTCTTTAGAAAACTTTGAAATTTTATTTTAAATTTTTAAATTTTGGAACAGGGTCTTGCTAAGTTGCTGCAATCCTCCTGCCTCAGCCTCCTGAGAAAAGCCTGGCTTCTTTTTTCTTTTAATCTGTTCAGTGATTTTTTTACAGTGACAATGTTTATGCAACTGTCACCACTGTCCCTATCCTAGATTGTTTTCCTACACTGTTTCTCTCAGCCAGGGTAATTTTGCCCCTTGGGGACATTTTGCATTGTCAAGAGACTTTTTTGGTTGTCACTGCTAGAGAAGGGTGCTGCTACCACTTTGAGGGTGGAGGCCAGGGATACAGCTCAGGACTGCCCATAGGATCCCAGTATTGACTGAAATAGTGACACCTTGCTCTGGCCCACTGGGCCACGGTCTTCAAAGACCACTTAAACCATTTGGGTCATCTGATGCTTTCCCCGCCCCTCCCCCAAGCTTTAATCCACACACACACACACACACACCCCAGTTCAATTTCTAATAAGCCCCTGGGGCAGATGGTCGGGAAGATGGGGAATTGGGATTTCTTTCGGTCACTGAGAAAGCATTAAGCTTAAGGGTAAAAATGCTGCATACCTTTTCCTCCCTCTTTTTTCACCTTCCTTGCCCTGGGGTATAGGCTGAGCTTCATTCTGCCCCTGAAGCAAGGCATCCGGGCCCCCAGTTTGGGGTGCCATGTTAAGAATTGTAGGTTCCCTGCCTCTCTGGTCATCATCAATAGTGTCTGCTGAGCTGTGTGCTCTGTGTGTGTCACAGCAGCCCCTGGGAGCATCTGTTACTATTAACTTAAGGCCAAACTGATGGTTTTGTTCTTGGGGCCCTCTGGGCTCACTTTTAGAAGGAAGTGGGTGACTGGGGAAATGCCCTCAATACTTAGCAGCTGTAGCTAGTCTGCCCCGACTCACTTCAGAGGATCCACCAGGGGCTGCTGGAGGCCTGGTTGCTGATCACACCTGGGACCTGGGCTGACGAAGGGTATTGAAAGGACTCACCCCCTTCCTGGTCTGTCCCCTAGTCCCCTAATGTTTACATCCTCATGCCTTTCCCTCTTGGTTGTTGTTGAGCCCTACCATAATCCTATAGCTCTGATATTGGGGTACCTGTTATAGCTCTGGATTTCTGCATTCCATGCTGTGGAAAGACAGGGAGCTTTAGATCCCAGCAGACTGGACATGGGTTCCTCCAGTCCTTGGTGCCCTTGAGTCCCTTCCTCCTCCTATTTAGGCCTCTGTTGTTGATCCAGTGGGCTCTGAGAGAAAGGCCTCAAGGGACTAGGAGGAAGCTACCAGTCCAGACTGACCTTGTGGTATTGGTTTTTTGGGAGCATTTACTGTGGGTATCAGGAAAGCAGCCTGCCACGAAGGAAAGATGAGGATGCAGCTGGAACTGGCAGATCTGGCCTTCAGGAACTGAGTTGAGGGGAGAGGGAAGAGCCAGTGTGAAGGCCAAGAGGCTAGACAGTTGCTGATCCCTGAAGGCTGCTGGCCCTGTCCCCACAGACCATCAAGTGCCTGCTGATCCACCCTAACCCCGAGTCTGCACTCAACGAAGAGGCAGGCCGCCTGCTCTTGGAGAACTACGAGGAGTATGCTGCCCGGGCCCGCCTGCTCACGGAGATCCACGGTGGTGCAGGTGGGCCCAGCAGTGGGCGGGCTGAGGCCAGCCGGGCCCTGGCCAGTGGCACTGCAGCCTCCTCCACTGACCCTGTGGTCCCTGGAGGGGCTGATGGTCCCATGGCCAAGAAGCATGCTGGTGAGCGCGATAAGAAGTTGGCAGCCAAGAAAAAGACAGACAAGAAGCGGGCGCTTCGGCGGCTGTAGTGGGCTTTTCTTCCTCTTCCCACCCCTGGCTCAACTCCCCTCCTGACCCTTCCCTCCCACTCTGTCTCTAAATTATTTAAATTATGGCTGGGGTGGGGGAGGGTGTGGGGGACACTGGGACCTGGATTTGTTTTTCTAAATAAAGTTGGAAAAGCAGTTTCTGTGTTTAGTGTGTGCCCTGCGACCTGTGCTTAGAGCACCAGGTGTCCCTGCTCTGCCGCTAGTCCTCATAGAGGCTCTAGGCTGCGTACTAGAGCCAGCTAGTTCACTGGACTTCCCTTGTGGGTTTGGGACCATCTCTATTAGGGGAATGGGATTTCCGGTCTAAAATGGGTGGGGCTCTGGAGCCTGCTTCCAGCAGTCCAGGTGACCCTACCCTTGTTTTGCCTCAGGATGGGCAGCGGTATTGCAGTGACCTTCCCTCACAGGCCAGGTGACAGGTCCGATAAGCCTTGTCTCTCTGGTCCTGGGCTGGGCAAGGGGCTATCCTCTGCACTGTCTAATTCCAGCCCTAGCCTTAACTTTGTCCTCCTTTGTGGGTAACAAAATCTATCTTGCACATATCTTTCATAACATTGCAGAACCTGAGACTTCAAGCAAAACCCATCTCAGGGTTTCTGCTAGAAGTCAGCACTGCTGAGCTGCTTGCTCAGGATTTTACAGGTCAACATTGACGCTATTCAGCCACATTCCTTTCTTAGTCCTCTACAAAGCTCTTATGTTGGTTTATTTCAGTGCCCTAGGTGGGGGTGGTGCCGAGGACTCTTGTTTCCCATATGCTGCCCCTCCACAAGTCCCATCAGGAATCACTTAAAGGTCCATCCCTCTCAGAATATTCCAGTTAGGTTAAGACTTCCCAAATACTTGGGTTAATAATTCCAAATCAAGGGCTAAAGACCCAATCACTGGGTTATATCCCATTCTAGTGTCAGGGTCTGATCTGACTTGAAGGATGGGAATTATCCCAGCTGTGTACACCAGGAGGTAGTATATGTGTTGCTGTTCTGTGCATAATCTTGTGTTATTTGAAATTAAAAAGAATTGAAAGCAGGCTGGGGATATAGCTCAGTTTGGCACAGGAACCCTGTGTTCAATCCCCAGCACAGCAAAAAAAAAAAAAAAGTTGAAAGCACTAAATCATGGACAAGATAGCAAAAGATTACCAGGACAAACCCACCATAGGTGGGTGGCTAACTCAGTTACTTTTGCCTGGTGGATCTGGTTAATTTGGGTTTGTGTGTGTGTGTGTGTGTGTGTGGTTTTTGGTGCTGGTGATGGAACCCAAGGGTGTTCTATCACTGAGCTACATCCCCAGCCCTTTATATATTTTATTTTGAAAGGGTCTCCTTAAGTTGCCCAGGCTGCCCTTGAACTTGCCATCCTGCCTCAGCCTCTGAGTAGCTGCTGAGCCCTTGGCTGTGATGTATGAGGAGGAAAGCAGTCAAATCTGGGGATTAATGGTGGAAAGGAGCAGTCAAACTCGACCCCACCTTAGCCATAACCCTCAGGGACAGACTGAGCCAGAGAGAAGGCCATATCCCTCCTCCCTGCCTCTGGGGGTACAGGGAGAATGTGCCTTGCACTGAGCAAAACATTAAGGCAGGGAATGAATAAGAAGCAAAAAGAAAACCCACTCTATTTTCAAGCCAAATTGGCTGGTGGTCCAAGAAATCTCAAGCCCCATAATAGTGTTTAGTTTGAGAAGCAATCTTCATTCTAGGCCTTGGAGAACCTACAGTAATTTACGGGGGCAGCTAGGTGTGGGATTATACCCTTCTAGTCCCTTGTAATCTTCAGATCCTCTGGACTCCAAGGCAGGAGGATTACAAACTCCAATCCACCCTGGGCAATTTAGCCAGATCAACCCTGTATCAAAATACATGTAAGGACTGGGAGTGTAGCTGGTGCAGCTAGCATGCATGAGGTCCTGGGTTCAGTCTCCAGCCCTGGGGAGGGGAGAGTGGCTACAGGGACAAACCTGCTATTACATGGTAAATATATGTTTGGTCTTAGTGCCTGGTTGACAGAGTTCCTAGATCACTTGGGGTTTCCTGGGTGGTAGGAGCATGCTTTATTCTAATGAAGTCACCTAGATGGCCTTAGGGTGGAGACTGGACATTGAAAGATGAAGGCATGACTAGGGGGATGGAAGTTCAGCCCACCAGCCTGGGAGGAGAGGGACGGGAGGTGAGTCCAACCACCAGTGATGAATGATTTAATCATGCTCGGGTGATAAGACCTTAGGAAATCCCTGAAAGATGGGGGTTGAGAGCTCTGGTTTGGTGCTTTCAGGGGTGCCAGGAGGGTGGCATGCTTTGTTCATCTCTTGCGTCTCAACTGCATCCTGTTCATTGCCTTCCCAAGATCTGTGAGGCGCTAAACCTGGAATCAAGACTGGTATCAGTGGGGCAGTCCTGTGGGACTCTCCCCTCTTGAGGTCTGTGTTGACCCCAAGTAGTTGGTGTCAGAAGTGAACTGAACTGTAGGACACAGGTGGTGGTTGGAGAATCAGTTGGGTTTTGAGTGGAGGGGAACTCTACATACTGGCTGTCAGTACTGTGAGGAAAACTTGAGCTGCGTGTGGTGAAAGGGCGTCACAGGTGAGTATGAACTGGAAACTGACCCCTAAAGACAACAGATCTAGGGTAGTCACAAGGCAACCACACAAGTGCCGTTTTTCCTGTTTAAAAACAGAAAGGTAAACTTGAAAATATCTTCAGGGAATAGGAAACAAAGAGTAATATGATAATGGATATGAAGGGGTTGAAGGTGTAGCTCACTGGTAGAGTGCTTGCCTAGCAGTGCAAGGCCTGGGACAGATCCCCAGCAGTACACCGTGAAAAGGAACAAAACCTGTAGGAAAAAAAAAACTTTTTCAAAAAAATTCTAATCAAGATTTAAACAATAACAACAAAAAACCTGGACAGTACTGGCAGCAGTTAGAGGAGGAGAGAATTAGCAATGGGTCAGCAGAAGTGAGCCATAGCAGTACACAAAGAACAAGAAGTATAAGCTCAGCAGGGTGATGCTCAAATGTAATCCCAGCAATCTGGAAGGCTGAGGCAGGAGGATTGCAGGTTCAAAGCCAACCTCAGCAAAAGCGAAATGCTAAGCAATTCAATGAGACCCTGTCTCAGGAAAATACAAAATAGGGCTCAGGATGTGGCTCAGTGCCCCTGAGTTCAATACCACAGTAACAGACAAAAAAAGAAACAAGTAAGCGTAACTACCAGATCAAATCCTACAGACATTAAAGAGTCAATAGCATGATGGCAGTAAAATGTCAATTTATATGAAAGGGACAAATCCCTCAAAAAACAAGAATTATCTAAATACAGAATTAGAAGAGCTGAGTGGTCCTATGATGATAAAAAATTGGATTCGTGATTTATTTAAAAGCTTCTCATAATGAAACTTTAGGCCCACATGGCTTCACATCCATGAAATTTGCTAAAATTAAAAAGTGATATTACAAAGTCTTGACAAGGATGCACAACAACTGGTATACTCATATATCATCCATGGAACCCTAAATGGCACAGTCACTTTGAAAAGCAGTTTGTGCAGGCTGCTGTGGCTCCGTAGTACAGCGCTTGCCTAGCACATGTGAGGTGCTGAGTTTGATCCTCAACACCACATAAAAATGAATAAAATAAAGTTATAAAAACTGACATTACAGAAAAGAAAAAAAAAGTTTGGGGGCTGGGGATTCAGCTTCAGTGGTAAAAGAGGCTCTGGTTTCAATCCCCAGCACCACTAAAAAGAAAAAGATTCACTTCTCGTGCCCCAGCAGTTCTGTTCCTGGATATTTGCACAAGACATAGAAAAACATGCCATGTTTACATAATGACTTAAACATGAATTTTCTAGAAGCCTTATTTGTAACAGCAAAACTGGAAACAACCCAAATGTTTCATCAACACATGAATGAACAAAAAGACTGGTGAATTCATGGACTTCGAGTAAAATATTGATACCAAAAAAAAAAAACATGAATGTCAAAAAAATATATAAGCTGAGCTAAGGCATATACAACAGTGTGAGAATACTTGATTCCATTTAAATGAGATTCTATAAGAGGGGAAATTAATGACTGAAAGCAGGACATTAGTTTTTTAGAATCAGATGGATCAAATGTACAGGTACATGAGAATGGGGTGACAGGCATAATTTAGTTGACTGTGGTGATCATGTGAGTGCATAAATGTGTCAGACCTCATCAAACTACATATTTAAGGGGTTTTTTTGTTTTTTGCATTACTGGGGATTGAACCCAGGGATGCTCTTACATGGAGTTATGTCCTCTGCCCTATTTATTTATTTATTTTGGTACTAGGGATTGAACCCAGGGGTACTTTACCACTGAGCTATATCCCCAGTCTTTTTATTTTTTATTTTGAGACAAGGTCTCACAAGTTGCAGATTCTGACCTCCAACTTGGGATCCTCCTGTCTTAGCCTCCTGAATAGCCAGAATTATAGGTGTGTACCACAATGCCCAGCTCTCTATATTTTTAAAATAGCATATTTTACTTTGTGTAAAGTAGTCCTCAATGAGTTTTCTCTTAGAGAAATTTTCTTTTAGAAATTAAAAACTTCTAGCCCAGGCATGATGGTGCACTCCTGTAGACTCGGGGATGCTAAAGCAGGAGGATTGCAAGTTTGCAATCAGCCTCAGCAACTTAGGGAGACCCTGTCTCAAAAAATAAAAAGGGCTGAGAATGTAGCTCAGTGTTAAAGAGCCATTGGATTCAATTCCCAGTACTTAAAAACAAGAGAAAAACCAGAAAAACAAGTCAGAGTGATAAAAGACATCTGGAAACATAAAGCTCAAGACTCATCCAAAATAGTTTCTACAAATCAATAAGGAAAGGACAATACAATGCAAAAGTTGGCAAAAAGACTTGAGCAAACACTTCACAGAGAGGAAATGCAGATGGCTACTAAACACAAAAAAAGGTATTCAACATCATTAGTACTTGGAAAAATGCAAATGTTAACCAAAATTGATAACATTATACCCCCATGAAATTAGCAACAATTATAAAGTCTGACAATACCTGATGTTGACAAAGTGGTGGAGCAAAAGAAAATCCCCTGTGCTCCAACTGGAACAGTGAGATGGTAAAGCCTTGTTGGAAACCGATATGCAGCTGAAGGCATGCATAGCTTACACTGCACATTCCTCCCCGCCCCCAGTACTGGAGATTGAACCCAGGGGCGTTCTACCAGTCCTTTTTATTTTTCGTTTTGAGACACAATCTCACTAAGTTGCCAAGGCTGGCCTTGAACTTGCTATCCTCCTGCCTCAGCCTCCTGAGTGGCTGGGATCTGTAGCTGAATCTCTAACTGCTAGGCTAAATATAGTCACTAAGACAAATGTTGTCATTTTTTTGTGAGAGTCTGGGTCAAGGGTCAGGGACTAGGAGTGAAGTGGAGTGAAGGTTAACTCAGTGGGTCTGGGTTGCTCTAACCCCCCCCCCCACACACACACATTTTGAAAGAAGCCCGTCTCAGGAACTCTGGCCCATGACTAGTTTCTGGGAGGTATAATTCTGAGCCCTTGGAATATATTGCAAGGCAAGTGTCTTCCTGAGGCCTTGGGCCATGCCTATCAGTCGGACCCCTGGGGAGATGGACTCCCTCCTATGGGAGCCCCACACCCACTTGCCTGGCCCCAGCCCAGTAAGAACGCTGAATGCCAAGGCTTGGTAGCACATTCCTGCTTGCAAAGCTTTGTAGCTGGGCAGTCCCTCACTGCTGGGAGAATCAAGTGTGTCCTGCGCAACTCCACTGGGAGTACTGTGAGAGTAGCAAAACGAACTGTCCACCAGCAGGAGTGCTGGTGAAATAGACGTACACATTCACTAGCTGGATGTTTGCTGGGCACCGTCCACGTGCCAGGAATCGTGCTGAGTGCAGCCCAGAGGAAAACAAGGCATGCACTCCTGTGCCTTTCCGTGCAAACCAGGGAGACAAGCTGAAGAGTGAGCCACACGTTGAGGAAGGAGATGAGCACAAAGTGCCAAGCGAGGCGGCCTCCGCACAGGGTGAAGCTCTGTAGGATGCACCCGCAGGGCCTGGGCCAGAGGAAGCCAGGCACCACAGGCCACACTGCACTCGATCGTTCACACAAGATGTCTACGGTGGCACATGGTGGTAACAGGAAGTGGAGAGATAGTTGCCAAGAGCTGAGGGAGGGTGGAGGAGTGGGTGTGAGTGCTTACAGGTGTGCACTATAAAAGGATGAATTTTGGCTGAGCATAGTGGCGCATGTCTGTAATCCCAGCAATTTTGAGAGGCTGAGGTAGAATCCCAAGTTCAAGGCCAGCCTCTGCAACCTAGACTGTCTCAGAATTAAAAAACAGCTGGGCACAGTGGTGCACACCAGTAATCCCAGTGGCTGGGGAATCTGAGGCAGGAGGATCGCAAGTCCAAAGTCAGACTCAGTATTTAGTGAGACCGCCTCAAAAAATGAAAAGGGCTGGGGATGTGGCTCAGTGATTAAGTAGGCTGGTACTTAATTAATTATGAAGTAAAAAGGTGAGTTCTATGTTAATTCTCAGTTGAAAAATTGGTGAGAAAAAAATCTTGACAAAACGACAAGGATGTTAGCTTTCCATACATGCACAGGTGACTTGGGCAGTTTTGCCTCAGGCAGGGGGCTGGCAGGATCTTTGCTGGGTCCTACTCAACAGCACACAGTGTGAACAAGAAATAGATGGACTTCCACCCTAATGCAGAACAACTGAAGCAGGGGTCTGTGGAGGGCTTTTAAGTTTCAATGGTGAGGAGAGGCCTCACTAGAAGGTAGTATGTGACAGAATAAAGCAGTGAGCCACACTCAGGAGGCCAGTGTCAGAGGTGAGGTAAGCCAAGAGGTGGGCCTCTGGAGGCCGGGTGGAGTAGGAAGGATAGGAGGTTTGAGCAGGTGTTAAAGTTATCCAAGTCTGACAACGCCCCTCTCGATCTGGGTTAGATCTGAATGGGAAAAGGCAGGGTGTGGCAGAAATGGTCCAGGTAAGACAGAAGGGTTGGCAAGAATCCAAGTAGGTCCCTTGCCTTTGAACTGGGTAAGGCTGAAGCAGAGGCTGGGTTGAAGTCAGGAGTGGACAATCAGGACTATCAGCCCCCAAAGGCAAGTCACAGCCCAGGGACTCCCTCTTTGGCCAGAGCCATGGGATGGGTGCAGAAAGCTAGATTCTTGGTTCATGACAGGCACACAGGAAACATGGCAGAACCAACAGCATGCGACAGACCTTCCCATTTAAACTTACTTCACCTGTTCTGTGGGGCTGATACCTGCCTCACTAAGTAGCTGGGAGAGTTCCACAAGCACCTATGTAAACATCTGTCCATGTGTGCAAATGACCCTTTGGTTTGTTTTCAGTTGTAGATGAACACAATATTTGTAATGTGGTGCTGAGGACCGATTCCAGTGCCTCGCACATGCTAGGCAAGTGCTCTACCACCGAGCCGCAACTCCAGTCCCACAATCCCTAACTTCTACCGAATCACCTTTTTTTTAGTTGTAGATGGACACAATACCTTTATTTTATTGTTTTATGAGGTGCTGAGGATCAACCCAGTGCCTCACAAATGCTAGACAAACACTTTACCACTGAGCTACAGCTCCGGCTCCCAACTTTTGATTTTAAGATGGTACCGGTGATATGCACTCTGTACAAACTACTTTAAATTTTTACCTTTTCCTGGGTTGGCAATGTGGTGTGACAACTCAAGATGCTGGGCAGCCAGCCACTCAGCAGTAGTGTTACTGTTCTACTACACTGCTGAGCTACGTGTCACTGGTTAGATGCATCTGGACATAACCCCCTCATAAGTGTAGACAAGGGTCTGCTTCTCACAGTACAGGTTCTACTGAACAGGCCATTAATAATTACTGAGCACTTACCTAGCTACAGCCCCTTCTCAGCTCATTGCATTCACTAACCCACTTCACTCTGGCAGGAAAGCAGAGATCTACAAATTTGCCTAAGGCCACACAAATGGAATAACCCAGTTGGTGGTAGAACTCTGGCAGCCTGTGTTCAGTGTGCATGCAGGTCAGGCCAACATCACAGGTTGTAATAAACATTAGGAAGCAAACACACAAACAGCTGGGAACCCAGGAGAAACTGCTTAAGTCAGAGAAGATCTCTTCAAAGGAGACGCTAAGCTCAGACCTGCAAAAGAGCCTCCCATTTGGGGTTGGGGCCATCTGTCTTGTCCTCAAGGAGATGGGGAGGAGATGGGGGTATTTGAGGCTGGCTTCTGGCCCCCACTCTCCTGGGTAGCCTGTGTCAACTGTATGCCCATCTCCAAGATGGGGCTGCAGCAGGTAACCCCCTTCAGCTCAGCCCCAGGATATGCAGCAATCTCCTCAGAGGACTTCACTCCTGTGGGCCACCAGGTTCCAAGATCCCAAACCCTGCTGTGGTACCAAGGACCTGGAGTTGGGCTGAGAGCAGCTTCAGGGCACATAGCTCCTTGGCTGCTACCATTCGAGGTTGGAAGACCCTGCCCACACCTCTTCTGAAGAGAGGAGCCGCCCCCACTGCAGGCAGGTTCCATTTGGGATTCTTTAAGCACTTCACAAAGAAGAGTCTAGATAAGAGATAAGCAAGCCTTTTCTGGAAACAGTTGCCTACCCACCTTCCTGCATGTCCAGCCCCAATTTCCCCCTCAGATGACCAGGCTAACACGTAGAGATCAGTGAAGTTGCCTGAGTGACAACATAGAGAGCCACAGATAGTCAGGTGACTCTTTATTGCTTTAGAAGGTATGGAGCTCAGGAACTCTTGGTGGGGCGGGTCCGCTTCCTCTTCACCATCACAGGCTTCTGGCTGCGCAGGATGGCACTAGCTCTGCGGATGGCAGCCTGAGGGCAAGGGCAGAGTGGGGTTCAGCTCACAAGCTCCAGTCCTCCCTAACTCTCAGCACAATGACCCACGGTGGGGGTGTGTCCCTGGGGTGGAGCTCAAAGGAAAGGTCCCTGACCTCCCCAGCCCATGCCCACCACCTTTACCCAGAGGCCCCTCTGAGCACTCACCATACGCAGGTCAGGGCGATACTTGTTCTTGCGAATCATGTGCCTAATGCTGCTGAGTGTGGCCCGGGCATTCTTATTGATGGTAGTCCGGACATAAGAGGTAGCTGGCTTTCGTTGGCCTGGTGGGAGGGGTGTGGGGATCAGTTCAACTGCCTAGGCCTTAGTGTGCCTCCCAGGTAAGAGCAAACAATCTCACCCCAAGAACCAAAGCACCCACCCTTAGCTGTGTGAGTCTAAGCAAACTACTGCCCAGTCATCCCCTCGGCCTCCTGGACCAGGCCAGCAGCAGCAGACAGCCTGCCTATCCACCAACCCATTCAGAAGACACTTGGGCCAGGGATCCCCAGGGAATGTGTGCAGACCCCATCCTCACAGTGGACTGAGACACAGCAGAGGCAATGGGATAAGGACTCTTAAGGTTCCATGTAGCAGAGCAGTTAATTGTTTCCATGCTAGGCCATGTAACAACAAAATTCCAGGGTTCCAGGACCCAGGCTATACAGTCTGGAACAATCTTGAATGAGCAAGAGCATTAGCATAGTAGGACCCACATGGCACGAAAAGCCCAGGGGAAAGCCAAGTCCAGACCGAGTTGTCTGGGATCAAAAAGAAAATTCTTCCATGCTTTCCCATTACTGTCCATGTGAAATGTTCTTTCTTGTATCATGAAGTGGCCATCCATCAGGATATGAAGTTAGAACTGACAGGCCTAACCAGAGTCATGCTCCTGACACTGGGGCATAAACAACCAAGGCCCTGTCACCATGCAAATTTTTTACCCAAAAAAATCATCCATGTGTTCAACAATCCAAGAGAGGAATCAAAATTCTTAGGACACTTCACTCCAGAAAGGTTCTCAGGAGAACCATGAAGCCCACCAGGGAAGTAACTGGTTGCTCCTTGGGCTGTGATGCTCTTGAGAAGGGAGGACTATCTCCTCTAGAATGGGTAGGAGTCCCTGAGGTCACCACTGAACCAGAACAGAAGCCAGTCCCTACGGAGAACCCATGGAAAATTCATTCCTATCTTAAAAATTCCAGGTGGTGATGGAGTATCCCATGGAAGACCCCTGCCTCCCTTGACCTCCTCCCACAAGAACTCTGGGGAAAACCCAGAAAATGCCTATCTGTGCCTGAGAGCACAGTTTGGCAGGACCCCTTCTTTGTAGCTTACCCTGCAGAACTCAGGTAGGTGTTTAACTGCTACTTGGACTCAGTCTCTCACCTCTACATGGAATCATGTAGAGATTATTGTTAAGATTATTCCTTATCTTTTTACTTCAATTTTCACATCTGTGAGATGGAGACATCACCCCACCTGAGTTGTCTTGAAGGCATCAGAAAATGTCACACAATCGCACAATCCGGCAATTAAACCCTCACAACCGCCCTCTGGAGCTCAGGTTCTGTTAGCCTCCCTTTACAGGTGAGGAAAAAAGACGTGAACTAGCCAATTCACATGGTTGGCTGGCAGTCAGCCAGGGAGAGGGAAGGGGCTTCCCAGACATGCTCGATTCCAGGGCAGAACCCCACTTCCCTGCCCAGGAAAGGGGTCTCTCATCCGGACAAAGGCTCACCGGATCTGCGCTTCATGACCACCACAACGCCTTTGCCGTCGGCCGCGGGCTCCACGCCCACAGTCTTGCGGTGAATCAGCCCGTTGTAGCGGAAGGAGTTGCGGGCCTTCAGGTTATTGGGCTCCTGGGAAAGGTGCAAGGAATGGTGAGATACGCAGGGGCGGCGCCCCCAGACCCTGCCGCGGTGGACAGGCGCCCAGGCCCACTTACCGTGCTGTACGTCTGCTTATTCCTCTTAATCAAGAAGCTGGAGCAGTTCCGCACAACCATCCACTGCAGGTGCGCGGACATGGTTAAGGCTGCGGAGAAACCGGGCACGAGAAAGACGTCAGCCCGGGCAGTAAGCCGGCGCTGACGCACCGCGCCTGGTCAGCAAAGGGACACTGATGGCCACGTGCTAAAGGGGCAGCCCCGCGCGCAGACACCGACAGAAGCCCCGACAGAAGCCTCTCTCGGGCGGGGTTGAGGACCCAAGGCGGCGGCCGCGACTGCAGGGGATGGGGGGGAGAAGAACGTGGGACTCCACAACTACGGGCGGCGGAGTTGGGGGGCCGCCAAAGACCCCAGGCGCAAAGAGAAGTCAGGCTGGGCGGCGGAGGAGAGATGGCGGCCGCGCCCGGGAGACGGAGGGCGCACGCTCACCTCCTCTCGCTGCGACGACCGGAGACGGAAAGAGGCATGCATTGGGCGGAGCCACGCCTTTCATACCCCATACGCATTTCCGCTTCCCCTCCGAGCGCGTCCCTGGAATTGCCGGCCTCCGCTTCCTCCCTCCCTTCGGTCCCGCCTCCGAGGTACCTCTAAGGTATTCGGCTATTTCCGCCAACCGTCGTGAGCCGCTCGGGAGCCTTCGGAAATCCTCGGCTAAAGAAGAGGAGGAGAGTTCTCGACCGTGGAAAGCCTCGGTTCCGTGAGTGGTTCGGAAATTTTCGGAACCCCATGGTTGATTCCGAGTGGATCCGAGACCTATTTCTCAAAGGCAAATCTCCAGTATTGCTCACCGAGCGCTTGGCACTGCGCTGGACACATGGTGGGCATTAAACAAGCTTTTGTGAATTGGAAAGAGTGCGTGATTTAAGCATAACCCTTACGTCTTCGGATGCTTCCGCTCTTCTTCGTAAGACCTCGGCTATTCCCGATATGCACCCTGGGTCCCCTCGGGCATTATCGAAATGTCCGGAATCGCTCCGAAGGGGCAGCCAGCATCCTTACCAATAGTCACCCATGCCTAGTTCGGGTCTGTTTGGAAACACTCGGTTTCCATTCGGCCACATTCGGAAACCTTCTATGAATTCCGGCAGTCCCTCCCAGGCAGTGCCCCCAATCTCCTTGAAATCTACAATTGTTATCTGGAGTTTGCGGGGAACCTAGACATAACTGTCTCGCAGACTGCCACCCCAGGGGAGAGTGAATTCCCTCTAAGGACTAGTTTGTCTGGAGGAAGTAGCTTTTCATGTGATCGCTTCTAGTTCCCTTTAGGATTCCACAGCGGTTCGTCTAGGCTCTTCCCGGTGCCTCACTGCCTTGCGCCTCCACTGAGCCCTAGTCGCCCGCACTAAGCTCCCTGGAAGCTTGTTTCCCGTTGACAGTGCCAGGCTGGGGAGCTGGAGCCCCGCCTGATGTGTGTGTCCTCAGCTTCACTAGCTAGGCCTGCCTGGGGTGCCCTAGAAGACTTTAAGGACAACAGAAGTGACAGTGCCCGTGCACCTCCATTGCTGCACCTTGACTCAGGTTCTCTGGGAGCTCCTTGAGGGCGGGGGGGAGGGGGGGGGCAGGGGGGGGCTTGTCAGGTCCACATCTGTGCCCTTGGGCTTCACTGTCACTGAGCCCTGACGTTGGGGCTTGTCCTGCTATGTCCATTAGCACACTCTAGGTCTGATGGCGGGGTCAGCCCCTCCAGTGAGGGAATTTCATCTTTGCGCCCAGGGAAGGCTGGCAACCCAGGCTCCAGAAGTCTCACGGTAGAGAGAAAAGAACTCAGCTGCAGTGTAGTTCAGTGGTAAAGAGCGCTATGCTAGCATGCATGAGGCCTGGGGGTTTGATCCCCAGTACCACAAAAAGAAAAATAAGTGAGATAAAGAAACGCTCCCGAAGCCGTGTTTCCTCCCTTACGGCCGCTATTCTCGGCGTCCCAGTGCTCCTTGGAGTCCAGGGCCCTTAGCTGCTAGTTTTTAGCCCCAGTAGTCCCACTATTGGTGTCTGATACACAGAGGGCCTGGGGAGGCAGGCACTGAACAGAACAACGCCCGGCTGCCTCCACCGTGGCACCCTGAAGTTCGACCAGGAGTTCGCCTCGCTCTCCTTGACGCATGGTGGGGGTCCGGGGTCAGCCATATCTGTGGGCCTGCTGCCCCAGCACAGGACCCTGAGGGTCGGGCCTGCACAGACCCTCAGCCAGGCGCCCGGGCCGCCGCGCCCGGCCCAGCTCAGGTGACCCAGCGGGCGCTGGGTACACCTGGCTCCGTCCCCAGACCCCGCCCCGGGCGGCCGCACCCCGGAACGCTCTCTCCGGGAGCGCGCGGCTGGCAAGGCAAAGCCATGGCGGCGGTGCCGGTGGCGTGCGCCTCGCAAGGTGCCCCGCCGGTAACGGCATCCGCAAAGGCGCTAGCGCCTGCGGCAGGCCTGGGCCGCTGCCGAATGGCGCTGCTACTGGCCGTGGCGCTGGACGTGGCGGGCATGGCGGCTCTGTTGACCGGCGTATTCGCGCAACTGCAGGTGCGCGGCCGCGACTTTGGCGACCTACTCATCTACTCGGGCGCGCTGCTGGTCTTCCTGAGCCTGCTCGGCTGGATCCTCTGGTACACCGGCAACATCGAGATCTCGCGCCAGGAGCTGGAGCGCGACTACGGCCTGCGGCCCTCGGCGCTAGCCCGCCTGGCGCGCAAGCTGTCCCGCCGCTGGTCGGCGCCCGCCGCTGGCCCTCGCGCCGCGCCCGGCTCCCTCGGAGCGCGCCCAGCCGCCCGCGCGCCCCGGCCTCCGGCCGCCGGCGCCCGCCGCGTGCGCTTGCAGCTCGCCACGCTCGAGGCCGGGCCGGGGACGGCAGGCACCGGCAGCGAGTGAGCCCCAGGTGAGCGGAGTCGGGCGGATACATGGAGGTGGAAACAGACCGAGAGAGATGGCGACCACGATTGGCGAGGGAGACAGGCACCCGAGGAGACGGAGTCTGGAGGGGACAGAGACAGGGTAGCAGAAACTCATAGGGATGGAGACTCAGAGACCGTCGGCGTAGATGCAGACTTGGCGGGACGAATGAACCTCGCAACTGGAGATGAATCCGGAGTTGGGGTAGTCAAGGTTAGGCACCCCCACCCCGCACTCGGAGATACCACCCTCAAGCCGACCTCAGGCGCGCCAGCCCCCATCTAATCCTCTCGGTGGAATTGGGTGCCTGAGGTCACTGCTGATATTACCCCCATTCTGCCGTGCGTAAACTGAGGCCAGTGATGTTGCCGCCTTTGCCCAAAGTCACACAGCACATAGGAGGAGGAGCTCCGATTCTCCTGACAAGTAGCCCTAGGAGAGGGGAGAGTGAGAAGGACCAACTTGAAGCAGGAGTGAAACCACCCTCACTCCCTCCCCTTTCCCTCCTTCACCTTCTAGTGTGTAAGGTTCAGTGCTATCCGTGGTTTCAGGCATCCCGGGAATGTCAGAACGTATCCCACACAGATGAGGAGGAATTACTACTGTATCCCCTTCCCTTAACACACTTCAGCCTGCCTGCCTGCCTCTGCTCAAGGACCTGCTGTGGGTCCCTCTTGCCTTCTGGTTCAGTCCAGGCCATTCACTGGCATGAAGCCACTTTTCTTGCCTTCTCTGCAGTTATATCACTCCAGCCCACAGCCAGCCAGGCTCTCCCCCAACAAGTGGCCTCTGTTCATCCCCTCTACATGGGGAGTGCCCTTGCTGTCTGCACACCACCCAGACACTTCCTGTACATGCTTTAAGCACCAGCTCACCTCTGTCCTCCTCTGGGTCTTCCTATTGTCTGAGCTACCCGTTTTGCTTGGATGACTGTCCATTGTGTGTTGGCACTGTCTCCCCCACTGCCAGAGAGTTCCTTAAGGGTAAGACTTGGGTTTTGCTGTCTTTGTTCCTAATGTTGCCCCAGCAAAAAGTATGAACCCAATAAATGTTGGTGACTGAGTGAGTAGATGGGTAGGTGGGTCAGTAAGTAGATGGGTGAATGGACCAGTTGGTTGAGGGGTGGTGGGTGTGTGGATTGGTTGTTTAGTGGGCAGCTGTGGGTGGGTAGATGGATGAGTGGGTGAGTGGTTTGGCTGAATGGGTGTGTGGGTGGATGTTTGAACTGATGGGTGGTAGATGGATGGATGAGTGGCTCCGTGTTCCACGTGGGGGCCCCGTAAAAGACTTGATCCCGGAGATATGCTCTGTGATGACTGGACTCCTCCTATGCATCCAGAATCATACTAGTTGGATACTACTTGTGAGAATTGACTAAGTAGTCACTCATCATATCCTATCTGATATGATCATATATATCATATCTGAGTTCAAATGGGTAAGCTGGTTTGAGAAAGAATAGAGCCAAAAGCCTTCCTTCTTCCTCAAGAAAGCCAACACTCATACCTAAATAAATGTGTGTCTTAAAAAAAAAAAAAAAGGAAAGGAAGGAAGGAAGGATAGAGTCAGGCACAGTGGTGCACACCTGTAACCCCAGCTACTTCGGAGGCTGATGCAGGAGGATCACAAGTTCAAAGTCAGTCTGTGCAACTTAGTGTGACCCTGTCTCAAAATTTAAGAAAATAAAAGGGCTGG
The DNA here is from genome assembly GCF_902686445.1 of Sciurus carolinensis. Lineage (NCBI taxonomy): Eukaryota > Metazoa > Chordata > Mammalia > Rodentia > Sciuridae > Sciurus > Sciurus carolinensis. The sequence continues at coordinate 65,109,862 of NC_062228.1, read as the reverse complement.
GGGTGTAGTCATATGCTTGTCTAACAGGCATGAGACCCTGGGTTCAATCCCCAGCACTAGGGGAATAAAAAAGATGAACAACTATATGTGTGGGTGAAACATGAGCTGTTGCAAAATTTGGCATATCATGCAGAGGGACCCTCTGTAGTTAAAATGACCCTTGAAAATCCCTGACGCTGCCCACAAGGCCACCACAGCCTAGTAGACCTGCACTGCTGAACCACCCCCAGAGCCTTAGACCTTGCTGCCGTGAGCACAGGCCCCTCTCAGAGGGAAAGTGACCCATTCAGACAAGGGTCCCTCCTACTGGGAGGGTGAGGTATTGTTTGGGGTGCCCCTGCCCCGGTACTGAGGATTGAGCCCAGGAGTTACTTTACCACTGAGCTACATTCTCAGCCCTTTTTATTTTTCATTATGAGACAGGCTCTCCCCGAGTTGCTGAGGCTGGCCTTGAACTTGCAGTCCCACTGCCCCAGCCTCCCCAGTAACTGGGATCATAGGTGTGTGCCACACCATGGTGCCTCCAGCCGAAACTTGAATTTTGACAAAGGACATGTTCTACCTCTGTAGCACCCTTATCCCTCTGAGGCCAAAACTAGAAGAGGGGCAGAGCCACCCCCATTGTTATTTCTCCCCTTGTCTATCTTTGCTTTCCTCGCCTCTGCTTCTGTCCCTGTGTTTCTGTCTCCCCAGGTCTTTCTGTCTCTGTGCCTGTCGCTCTCATCTCTGCCTCTCCCTGGCTCTGATCCCCTCTTCTTGTACCAGTGAATTCCAGTGGGCTGAAGGCACACATGTTCACGCATGCATGTATGCATGGGGGTCTCTGCAGCAGATGGGGAGGGATGCAGGAACAAAGATGCAAGTGAGCAAGAATGTGCATCCGAGTGTGAGGGGCTCCCTGCCCCCACCCTGCCACTGGGTAGGGGCCTGGGACATTGGGATGGAGAGGAGGCAGTCTTGAGCAGTCACTAACCCCACCCTCCCTCCTACAGACGACCTCACCAGTCAGGACTCGACTGAGAAGTGCCCCCTGCACCAGCCGACCACCAGTGTACCCACCTGTCCCCCAGTGTCCTCATTTGGATAAACAGCTCTGCCTTACAATACCTCTTGCCTTTTTGGGAGAGGGACCGTGCTGGGTGGGGTGGAAGCCCCTGAGGAAAATGGAGCTTAAAGGCAGCAGAGGGCAACAGAGAAGGGAAGGACCTCAAGCCCAGATCCCCACCCCTGCACCTGGTGCCCCAAGGTGGTCTGGGGCCTCCCAGAAACAGACACAGGCACCCCGGGTTTTCAGATGTTTACTGGGTGAAACATGCAAGGCAGCTGGTACAGGCCTGGCACCCTGCAGGGGGACATGGCAGCATATTTCTAAGGAAATGTTCAGCGGTCATGGGGAGCCTGGGAGCCAAAGTCCTCCGCAGGACTTTGGCTCCCAGTCTGCACCGGTGCCCCTGCCCAGCTCAGTCAGGGGGCAAGCAGCACAAAGGGCTGGAGGGAGCACTGGTCGGTCACTGTCCTGCAGCAGGACAGCTGAGGGCACATTTCCACGGCTGTGTGAGTCCACGTCCTGCTTAGGCACCCCGCAGTCCCCATTTGCCCCAGCCCCTACACCTATGTCCCCCTCAGCCCAGGACCACTGAGCTCAGATCCACCCCACTGACCCCGAATGCTGTCACTGCAGACCCCTTCGGCTCACCCCTATGCTCACAGAGCCCAGCTCTCAGTTCTGACCCCCAAGCTCCTCAAGCACAGGCACCCTGCCCCAGGTTCACCCTGAGTCACCTGCTTCCGCGGCCCCCAGAAATGAGACACACACCTGTATGCCATGTCTATATTGAGGGGTCCCCTGGGGAGGCCCCTAGTCTCCCCCCTCCTCTGTTTCCTCGCCCCCTTCCGTCGCCTCCCCTTCCCCTTCGGTTTCCCCCCCTTCCGCCGGGGTTTGCATGCTGCCTGCGGACGACTTCTTCTCCGTTGACCCGCGGTCCTTGGACAGCAGCGAGACTGTCCTCGACAGGTCGCCGCATTTGCCCTTCAGGAACGGTGGGAGGTGCAGCATGTCCCGGCGCTTGGCCCACCTGGTGGGGAGGGGACACGCTCAGCCTGGCCCACTAGCCTGTGCTTCAGGGTGCAGGGACCACCTGAGCCCCACCCTACTCACCAGAACAGGCAGATGCCAGCGATCAGGAAGAGCAGGCCACCACAGGTCCAGCCCAGTGCCCACATGTGCTTCCTGCGCATGCTCTCTGCACGAAAGAGGGAGGTTGGAGTCCTGGGGATCCAACAGCCCCCAGCCCAGTACCCCTCCTGACCGCTCACCATCAGGACGCTGGTGGTAGCAGACACCATCTCGGTAGCAGCATCGCAGGCGCAGACAGAGGTTGGGGTTCTCGATGGCTGCCTGACCCCCACAGCTCTCCCTATCCCACACATCTCCCTCACAGCCTGGGGAATCATAGCAGGCACATCCTCAGGCCAGACAGGGCCAGGCCAGGATGGGGCTGCCTGCCCAGTGTTGGCATGCAGGACCCAGGGCTCCAGGCCCCAGCCTCCTTCCCCAGACCCAGGAGTCCGGGTCCCAGCCTCCTCCCTCAGACCCAGGGCTCCAGGTGCCTTCCTCCCTCAGACCCAGAAGTCCAGTGTGCAGGACCCAGGGGCCCAGGCCCCAGCCCTCCTCCCTCAGACCCAAGGGTTCAAGTCCACCTCCCCCAAACTCAGGGGTCCAGGCTCCAGCCCTCTTCCCTCAGCCCCAGGAGTCTGGACCCCAGCCTTCCTCCCTTTTAGACCCTAAACTCTAATCTGGGTTCCCTCTCCCTTGAGGCAATCAGGAGTTCAGTTCCCGCTCACTCCATGGATAGAAGAATCCCTGGATTCCATTCCCATCTGTGAGAGAAAAGGGTGGTGTCAGGCATCTGTATGGAGGTCAGGGTGGCCCGCTCCTCAGCCCCTGACCGCCTCATGAGCCCCCTCACCTACTGAGCCCTGCATCAGCAGGAAAAGGCCCAACGCTGGAATCCCTGAGCCCACCATGTTACCTCCCAGAGCCCTGGGGCCTCTGTGGGGAATGGCCTTGAAGGACATCACCAAGCAACGGCCAGCCCCGCCCTGCTGCCCTAAGCCCAGGATTCTGAGTTCTGTTGCCAGGGAGTCCCCTCAGCAAGGGCTTGGCAGGGAGGGTCCCAGGGGCCGTGTCATGTCTGGGCAAGAGGGACCCCATTAGCACCCAGGTGGAAGGGGCGGGTGGGGGGCCTTGAACTTTAGAGAACCCCCTTAAGAACTCCAGAAAGAAGGAGAAGACGAGCAGGAGCCAGGGGCTAGCCACCTCCCTCTCATCAGCCCACCCAGCGCCGAGGGGAGGATCAGGTCTCCGTGCTGGAGAACGCTTCCTCCCTGACCAGAGGCTGGGAAGGCAGCTCTGGTGGCCCAGTCTCAGGAAAGCTCGTGGCTAGGACGTCTGTCCCCTTAGCAACCGGAGGGAGGGGCCCATGGTCATAGGGGAGGAGGGTCTCACTGAGCTCCATTGTTAGGGAAGGTTCCCCCAGCAACCAGGAGACTGGACAGAGCCCCAGCAGGTGGACCTAGAGGCCTTTCCACCTCCACCAGACCTGGCCTTCTCTCTGGAACCTTCAGCCAGGCATGGGGCTGGTCCAGCCTTGAAGACATAGGGCCGGAGCTGCTCAGCTGCTGTTAGGTGCCTCAAGAGCAAGGCCCCCCATGTCTATCTGAGACTCAGTGTCCCCACCTGTTAAAGGAGAATGTCCCACTGGAGAACCTCAAGTTGTCCTTGCTGTTTTTCCTGTTCACAATGACTGTCAAGGGGCCAGGTTTCCAAAGAGAGGAAGCCAGATTAGGGACTGGGTAGGGACAATGACCCTAGTTTATCCTATCTCAGTGACCACTCAGCACAGTAAGGAGGGAACCTCAGTGCCTGTGGGCACTCTGGCTTTGGCCCAGCACTCTTGGGTCTGAGGAGGAGGGCTGGGACCTGGACCTGGGTCTGAAGGAGGAAGACTAGGGTCTGGATCCCAGGTCAGAAGGAGGATGGCTGAAGTTCTAGTCAGAGGGAGGAGGTTGGGGACCTGGAGTCCTGGTCAGAGGGAGGAGGTTGGGGGCCTGGAGTCCTGGTCAGAGGGTGGAGGTTGGGGGCCTGGAGTCCTGGTCAGAGGGTGGAGGTTGGGGGCCTGGAGTCCTGGTCAGAGGGAGGAGGGCTGGGGCCTGGAGTCCTGGTCAGAGGGAGGAGATTGGGGGCCTGGAGTCCTGGTCAGAGGGAGGAGGTTGGGGGCCTGGAGTCCTGGTCAGAGGGAGGAGGGGTCCAAGACCAGATCCCATTTCCCAAAAAGCCCACAGGGCTGACTCCTTTTCATACCCATGTCTCCTGTAAACATCCTCCTGGGTGCTGAGTGGGCCCTTGCTGCCTCCGTCAGAGATGACACAGGTCAGAGGGGCTCAGCAGGGGGCCGGGGGTGGGGGTCAGAGGGGTTGTGGGGCTGAGGCCTGGCAGCTGCTGACCATTTCCTGTGTCAACACCATCTGGACCCACTTCCCAATTCCCGGGATTCCTCAGGGATCAAGGAGGGGGTGGGGGGCGGGGCCGACTGGCCCTGGACCGCGGCTTGGGCTGGGGGGGTCCGGTTGTCACGGCCCTCACCGCTAATGACAGGTTTGGGCTGCCTCTGTGGCTGGTCCGCCCCGTCACCCCCAGAGGCTAGACAGGACCCCCCGGGGACAGACAGACGGACACACACAGCCTGGGAGCTGTTGCCATCACACCCAGCCAGCGCAACCTCACCAGGGGCCAGCAGAGCAAGGACCCCGGCCCACTCCCACATAGCAGGGGCCCCTCCCCCGAGATCTGTGGCCACCAGAGGGCTTCTGGGACCTTCTCCCCACTCTGCTTCAGAGCCCCACGCTGGTCTCCCCGCACCCTTCTTTTCTGGGGTGTCTTCTTACTCTAGGTCCTTTGTGGTCCATCTCTCTCCACTTGTTTCTGTCATGTCATTTCTTGGGATTCCCCAACCCTGTCTCTAAGTCAGTCTCAGTCTGTCTTTTGCTATCGTTTCCATAGAAGTGACCCAAGGTGTCCCCACCCTGCCCTGGGAAGACCCAGGCACCCCAAGCATGCTGCCGTCCCCCTGCAGGTACCCCCAGGGGGAGGACCAGGGCAGGACTGACAGCAGCCCGGACCCCTCATTTGACCTAGACTTGTGACCTTCCCCACAAAGAGTGCAGAAGGGCCCCGAATTTTCCTGCACCTGTCTTCAGACAGGGCTTAGGGCTCGGACCCCTGGGTCTGAAGGAGGAGGTGGGAGAGCAGGACCCCTGTGTCTGGGAGGGGGCTGGGGTGAGATTCCTGGATATCTGTGGGTGGAAGGGCTGGCATTCCCAGATCCCTTGTGTTGCTCCAGGGCTGGCCCCAGGCCCAGTCCCCCATCCCCTCAGGCCAGTCCGTCCCCCAGGCTGGTGGCCTGAGTCACCTTGGCTGGCCCTGCCGGTCTGGGGGGGGGGCTACGTCAGCTCTCCCCTCACTGACGCAGCCTTGGGCCCCCCACGCTGAGTCAGCCGGAAACAGGCCCCCTGTGGGGTGTGGACCCAATGGTCAGAGGCCTGGGTCCCAGTGGGAGCCAGGGCTGGGCAGGGCCCCTGGGGGGCCCTTGATGGGGTGGCCAAGAAAGGGAGAGAAAAACCTTACCTGAGGAGATGAGGTCATGTCCTACTGTGGGGGGCTGTGACCTCATCTCCTTAGAGACCTAAGCAGTCCCTCTCGCTGTGGGGTGGACGGGGAGGGGGAAACATTCAGCTTCCATTCAATCCCACAGTCCCCCTCCCAGGGCAGCACAGTCTCAGAGGCCAGCATGGGGCCTGCAGAAAGCTTTGGAAGTCCTTGTCACCTGTGCTCAGTCTGATTCCATCTTTCCTTACCATCTCCATTCTGGGGAGGAGATGCCTGGGAATTTGGGTTGATGTCTCTGACCCTCCCTTTTTGGGTTGTGAATCCTGGGCCATCTCTGCCCCTTGTTTCTCTGATGTTACCCACTGCATTGCTCCGTCCTCCATGTTGTGTCCCTCTCCTGCCTGGACGCCTCTCCTGTTTCCATCTCTGTGTGACATCCTTCAGTTCTCCAGCACCCTGGCCTGGGGATGTCCCTGTCCTCTCTGCCCCATCTCACCCACTCACCATCTCGTCTCTCTGTGGCTACATCTCTGTCTCCCTGGATTGTTAATGAAATGGTTTAACGGGAGTAGGGGTGGTCGTCATTTATCCAGGGCCACCTTGTGCTTGATGTGGGTGATGAGCTCACACTCTCGCTGTGGTGTTTGAGGGCGGGGGTACCCTCATTACCGCCAACCCACACACGAGGAAGCTGAGGCACAGAGTCCCACCTCTGCAGAATACCTGGCTGCCTCGTTCTTTGGGGCCCTGGCGCTGTCTCTGGTCTTTTCTAGGCCCTGTGTCTACCTGCCTTTGTCTGTGTCCCCTTGCTGAGTCCCCGCATCTCAGCACCTAATCTATTATCTGTCTCCTTTCTCTATAGACGTCTCAGGCCTCTCAGTCCCTGTCACCCAGGCATTCTTCTGCAGTCTGCCTCTTCTCTCTACAAGCCTTGATGTCCCCGTCCCTTGTTCTCTTGGGGTCTCTGGGTTCCCAGAAGTCATTGCGGTTTTCGTTCGTTCCACTCTCTCTTCTGCGTCCTCTCAGCCTCTGCAGTGCACACTTCTGGTGTCCACTCTGTGTGTCTGTCTCTGCATCACTGTTTCCCCATCCGCTTCAAACGGCCTCCATTTCCATCCCAACTCTCCCTCTCTGCCTGTCTCCCTGCCTCTGTCTCAGAGGCTCCGTCTCTGTCCCAGTGCCCCCATCTCTCTGTGTCTCTGTCCCTTAACTCTCCTCCCAGCTCCATCTCCCCAGGCCTGTGGCTTGCCTCTCCTGCCCTTCCTGGTCCAGCCAGACCCCCACCCACAGCGGGCCCCAGCTCTTGAGCCACATGTGTCTGCCCTGGTGGTGGAGGTGGAGGGAGGGGACGCCAATGACCTCACCAGCCCCTCTCCGACCACCCCCCCCTTCACTTTTCAACTTTTCCAACTTTTTCTTCCGTGCCCTCCTCCGAGCAAGGCGGTGTGAGCCCTGCTAGGCAGCCGGCTCGTCTGAATGGAAAAGGCAGGAGGGAGGGTGAGTCAGGATGTGTCAGGCCGCCCTCCCCTGCCGCCTGCCCCCCGCCCGCCCGCCCCGGCCCCCTATATAACCCCCCAGGCGCACACACTCCCTCACTGCCGCGGCCCCTGCTGCTCACACGCACATGCCTCCCCTCCCCAGGCCGCGGCCCAGCTGACCCCCGGGGCTCCCCCCGGCAGCGGACAGGGAAGGGTTAAAGGCCCCGGGGATCCCTGCCCCCTGCCTTGGGGAACCCCTGGCCTGTGGGGACATGAACTGTAAGTTGGTTCCAGTTCATGGGGTGGGGGACAGGGAGGGAGGGAGGCATCACCGGCGGGGGAGGGTGAGAAGCAGACCCAGAGCCGAGACAGAGAGGGACAGAGGAGAGAGGGAGTCAGAGAGAGAGAAAAAGGATATTCAGAGAAAGTAGGAGCCAAGAGGAGAGATGAGCAAGAGACAGATGAAAGGGCAAATCAGACAGCAGAGAGAGTAACATGCCAGACAGGGGCAGAGGGACAGACGCTGGGAGGTGATCCCAAAGAGCCCTGGGACCCCGACAGACAGGGTCCGCGAGGGAAACTGAGGCAGAGCGCCCTAGGAGAGGAGAGCAAGCCTGGGAGCACCAATCCCAGGCAGGGGGAGCAGAGATAGACAGGGGTGCGGACAGAGAGCTCGGAGAGACAGACACGGCGGCAGGACAGACGCACAGACAGACCGCCGGCGGGGACGCGGCGGGAGGATGGGCCTCGGCCAGAGGGGACCAGGGGGCGGGCTGGGGGTGTGATAAGGGAGCGCAGCGGCCTGGGGGGCGCTGATTGGCTAGCGATCTCGGGAGTGGGCGGGGCAGCTGGGGGATGGGCAGCCGGCGAACGCGCGGCCTGAGCCCCCGCGGCCCGAGCGCCTGTCTCCGGCTGTGCGCGTCCCTCCGCACCTCGCAGCCCAGGTGCGCCCGAGTCCCGCCCCGCGCTGTGGCCCGGCCTCCCGCGCCTACTCTGGCGGGCCTAGCGGGAGGCCTCGGGGGCCTCCCCGGGGATGGGTTGGTGCGTCCGGGGCTCAATCCGAGCTCCTTCCCCTGCTCCCAGCCCGCTTGGGCTCCCGGGCCGGGGAGGGGGCAGGTTCTGGCCTGTGCCTCCCCCCTCATGCCCCGCCCCGGGGCCCAGATTCCGGCGTCCGGGGGCGGACGGGAGACGCCCGGCCCGTCTACCCGCCCCGGGCCGCGTCTGCTCCGACGGGCGGGGCAGCCAGAGTCAGGGAGGGAGAGGGAAGCCCGCCTGGGCCCGGCGAACTGCCCCTGGGCGCTCCACCCAGAGCCTCCGATCTCCAGTCCCTCCTCCCGAGGACCAGGAGTGCGGAGCCCAGCCCTCCCCGCTCAGACCTGGCTGTCCAACTTGAGCCCTCTGTGCCCTCCTGCCTTCAGGTGTTTGCCACCTGGTCCTGGTGGTGCTGAGCCTCCGGTTAGATAGAGTCGTTGCCCCCGGGCCACCTCCTGGCCCCCCTCGAGTTCCCCCAGACCCTCGGGCAGACCTGGACAGTGCGGTGCTCCTGACGCGCTCCCTCCTGGCGGACACTCGGCAGCTGGCTGCACAGCTGGTAGGAGACTGGAGGGAATGGGCTGAGCAAGGACAGTGACGGATATGACAGTCACTGGGGAGTCTTCCAGCATGCCACCTGGAGGGCTTCCAGGCACCCAGCACGGGGGAGCCAGGGGCCGGGAGAATTTGAAGCCTGAGTTGGGGAATGGGATGCCCCTCACAACTTCTTTCCCACCAGAGAGACAAATTCCCTGCAGAAGGAGACCACAACCTGGATTCCCTGCCCACCTTGGCCATGAGTGCAGGGGCACTTGGAGCCTTGCAGGTAAGGATTGGGGTTTGGGGGCAAGGGGGGTTGGGGGCAGGGCAGACATGTACTAGGTGTGCCCTGATGCCCCACCCTGCTTCCCAGCTGCCAGGTGTGCTGACTAGGCTTAGAGCTGACCTGCTCTCATACTTGCGGCATGTGCAGTGGCTGCGCAGGGCTGGTGGCCCTTCCCTGAAGACCCTGGAGCCCGAGCTGGGTGCTCTGCAGGCTCGGCTGGACCGGCTCCTGCGAAGGCTGCAGCTCCTGGTATGCCTTAGTGCCCAGATTTTATACCACCAGGCCTGATCCTTGAGACCCCTAGAACCTATGGCCCAAGACTTTGAATCCTGAGATCCTAGGGTCCCAGGCTGACCCTAGAAATCCAGACCCAAACCTGATTTCTGCTCTGATACCTTGACCTTGAAACATCCTGGGTCCTGTGGCCCTGAGACTCCAGACCCCAAAATACTGTCCCCAAGCCCCAAACTCTCACCCTGAAACCCTGAGCCTCCTTGTGTCCCTAGGGCTCCTTTCCCTGAGACCGAGACCCCAAAGCCTGAGGTTTTGCCCTGAAGTTACAGATCTTGTACTCAGAGAACCTGAGACCCAAGGTTCTCACCCTGAGGTCCTGAGATGTGAGCATCTAAATCCTCATCCCCAGACTTGGATACCCTAGCCTCAAGGCAATGACCCTGAGGCCCCAGACCTCAGTCCTGAGATCTTGACATCTCAAAGTCCCAGCCAGAGCTCCCAACCCTGAGCAACCCCAACCCAGTCAACCCACTCCACACCTAGATCTCAAACACTGAGACCCAAGATCTCAAACCAGCTGACCCTAGACCCTGAGCCCCTATATCTCTCTTCCCTGATCAAAAACAGGTCAACCTCAGATCTTGATTGTGAGATGATAAGTCTCTAAGACCCAACCTCCAAAGTCCCAAAGAGACTGGAGGACTTTGGGCCCTAGTTCCTGGATCTGACTCCTAAGACCTCTGACCTTTAATTCCGGCTCCTAGCTCTGAGACCCAGACTTGAGATCCCAGCCCACCCATGAGTCTCTAAGTTTGGTCCTAGAGACACCACATCTAAGACCCTGTACCTGAGAATCCTGGGCCTGACCCCAGACCTGAGTGCACAGACCCTAGAGACTGTCCCAAGAAACCTAGCTCCAAGATTCCAGACCTGTCCACCTCAAGAGGCCCCAGCCCTCACCTAGAAAGCACCAGTATCCTAGCCCCAACTCCGCAGATCTCACTCCCAAACTCAAACTTGGCTGTAGAGGCCAGCCTTAAGGTGGCAACCTTTTGATATCAGTCTCAATTTTCTAGTCCCCGAAGATCTTCCTTCCCTGACACCTCATCCCACATACCAGAGATTGCAACCATGCACCAGGCTGCCCCTAAATATCCCCTTCCCCAGACCTCCACTGTACTCCTTAACTTTTTCTCACCTCTGTCCCCTCCTGACAGATGTCCCGCCTGGCCCTGCCCCAGACAGCCCCAGACCCACCAGCGCCTCCCCTAGCCCCACCTGCCTCAGCCTGGGGAGGCATCAGGGCCGCCCATGCCATCCTGGGGGGATTGCACCTGACCCTGGACTGGGCCGTGCGGGGGCTGCTGCTGCTGAAGACTCGGCTCTGACCTGGGACCTAAAGCCACCATCATCCTTAAAAGCCACATCTTATTTATTTATTTATTTCAGTACTTAGGGTGTGAGGTCAGGGGATAGCCCCTCTCATTACCCACCGTAGTTAGATACAGTCCCTCCAGGAGACTTGGGTGGGGGGCACCTGTGCCTTATTTATACTTATTTATTTAAGGAGTGGGGGATGGGAGGCAGGTGAACTCAGGTCCCCAAGGAGGAGGGAACCAGGATCCTGGATTCTTGGATCTCCAAGAAGTCTTTCCACAGTGTCTTCCTGACTTCCACCCTTCTGGGCCTGGGCAGGAGTGTATATTATTTATTAAACAATTACTTTTTATGTTATGGTGGGGAGGGGGGAAAGGAAGCCTGGGTGTTCATTCAGAAATGTGAGAAACCTTTGTGAGACAATGGGGAATTAAACTTGTCATACCTATACACTTAGGGGTGACTTCTCTTAGGGTTGGGGGCCTGGATGCTGGGGTCCCTGGGGCAGCAGGAGGCAGAGGTCCTGAGTGGGTAGAGCAGGGGAGGGGAGACTGCAGAGATTGCAACCATGCACCAGGCTGCCCCTAATTGTCAGCCACTCAGACAATTCTACGGAGGCAGGGGTCTGGGCCTCATCTGGTGCCCAGCACTGCATAGGTGTTCAATAAATATTTAATGGAAGGTTCCAGAAGGTTACCCTGTTACCTGCATGGGCAGAGCTGTAGGCTGGTAGCTGTTCATTTTGACATTGATCCCTATGACAAGTTGGAAACAACCTAGATGCCCAGCTGTGGGAAAATGGTGAAATAAGACATGGTACCCACAGCAGGGAGCAGCATCTCCTGCTCACGGGAGGCTTCAGACATGCTGGAGACACCCAAAGATGCCCTGTGGCCTGAAGCAGCAGGATGCAGAACCACTGAGTGACCCCGATTTTGCATTTCTCTTTATGAATCTTTCAAAAATGCTAGAGGGAAGTACAATGACAATGGCTAACTCTGGGTGGAAGTGAGAGATGGGATGTGGGTCACTTTTATTGTTTGCGCTTGTCTGTATTTTCCAGAATTTCTACCATGACTGTATTTTGCATGACACATTTAAAAATAATAATAAACACTATTTTTAGAATGATGGAATGCCAGTCTTCCCTCCCCATCAAAAAAAAAAAAAAAAAAAAAAAACATCCGACGGAGAAAGACCGTTGGTTGAGCCCCTGCCTGGGCTGTGCTGAGCGTGGGCTCTTGACTTAGATGATCCCTCTGGATCCTTGCCTACGCCCCCTCTCATGGGTGAGGAAACTGAGGTTTGGGCTTGCAGTCCTCACAGTCACTTGGCTAGACTGTGGTCTGGGTCGGACTGGGTCCGAAGCCACTGGCATCCCACTCTGCACAGCCGTGCTCAGGTCTATGGAGGTGGTCCACCCAGTGTTAGACCTGAGAGCCCTGAGGCTCAGCCTGGATCTGGGACCCATGCGGGGACTGGAGTGGGGCCAGTGGCAGAGCTGGGTCTGCGATTCCTTTGGTTAATGGTCCATTTACAGTACCCAGACAGACACTCCAGGGGCCTGGCATTGTCCCAAGGTTAGTTCTGGGGAGTGCCCACCCGGGGCTTGGGGTTTTGATTTAACCATGCCCACTCTAAAGACTCTAGGTCATATCCCTGGAGCAGGGCCCCTGCGAGTGCCCAGGAAGAGTCTCCTGTGTGTCTGTTGAGGTCACAAAGCCCTCCACCAAAGGCTCCTCCCCCAGCTCAGTGCTGTCCACCCCAGCAGGACCATGGCCACAGCCCTAGTCTTCCAGCCCTGGGGAAGCCCCACTCTGTGACCACTGAGCTCCCACCACCTGTGAAGCCCAAGGGGCCAAGGCCAGTGGGCCCGGGTGGGGACAGGGGTGTGCCTGGGTCCCGGGTCCCTAATTTGTCCCACCCAATGCTCCTGCAGGCACCATGAACCGGCTTTGGAACGTCCGGCATGCCCAGCAGCACCAGGGCCCTCCAAAGTGGGTCCCCATTCTGGGGGAGCTACAGAAGACCCTCCAGAAGGGCGAGTACCTGCCCCTCCGCCCGCTGCCCATGTTCGAGAGTAACTTTGTCCAGGTCCCCTGCTCCCTGTGTCCTGGGGGCTGAGGGGGAAGGAGGGTTGAGAAAGACTGGTGGGGGTTTAAGAGGGTTGGGGAGGTGGGTTCCCAGGGCGCTCAGCCTGAGGGTGCTAGAGGTGTGTTGGAGGAATGATTGGTTCCAGCCCCTCTCCCTGGCTGCCCCAGGTCACCAATCGCGGGGGCCCAGTGTTCGTGCATCACAGAGCCAACCGGCTGACCATGGGTGTGGCTGCATCCCTGCCCGGCCTGATGCTGCCCGACATCCTGCTGATCGCTCAGCCCCCAGAGGGCAGGGACACCTCGAGCCTCATCCTGACCAGGTGCCTTCCTGCCCCCATCCCTGCCACGCCCTCCCCACCTCCAGCTCTAGCCAGCTGTCTCTGCTTCCCTAGGATGATCCCACTAGACCTTGTCCACCTATATGTCCATGATCTGTCCTCCTGGCGCCTGAAGCTGCGCCTGGTCACTGGCCGCTGCTACTACCTGGAGCTGGATGCTCCTGACCATGAGGTGGGCTTCCTGTTCAACCGCTGGATCCGTCTCATCAACCTGCTTCGGGAGCCTGCCACCACCTGGGCCCCCAGGACCCTGCACACGCCCCCCCTGGATATGTCCTTGGCCACAGCGCCTGCCTCCACCTGGCATCTCCAGGTGGGGCCCCAACACACAGACCTCAGACAGAAAGCTTTAGGGAACCACAGTCCCAATTCCACAAGGAACTGGGACCCAAAGTCCCCAGTCCAGCAAAGGGGCTGGGGGCCTATACCACTTAGTCTAAGGGTGGAGGGGCTGGGGATGAGATTGCTGGCTGGGTGGGCAATGGAAATGTAGAAACCAGGGACTGTGACCCCACTTGACTGCCCCCTCCCTGTCCACAGGACCAAGCCCACATCAAACGTACAGGTAAGCAGGCTCTGCCATCTGTTAGACCCTTCTCTATGGGCCAGGTACCTCCCCAGTGGAAGCTCTGACACTTGGGTCCCCTGCTCTCCTCTGGGTGGGCCTCCTTGTCCTCCTCAGGGCCAGTCCCTGTGTGCTCCCCCTTTCAGTCCCTGACTCTCCTTTCTCCACCTCTCTCTCCAGCTCTCTCTCCAGTTGCAATTGCTGAGCCCACCTTTCCTTATAAGATGCTGGCCTCTCAGAAGAAGAAGAAGAAAGCCAAGGTGAGCCAGCCAGGACGGGCCCAGGGACCAAGGGACTGGGATGGGGCTGCCCTTTCTTGACTGCCTCTCCCCACCCACTGCCAGGCCCTCAAGCGAAGATTCAAGTCTCAGGCTGTGGGTGACTCCGTGCCTCTCGTCTGGTCCCAGCTAGAGCATGCAGGCGATAAGAGGAGAGACACAGAAAAGAAGTGGGCGGGGGCCTGTTGCTGGCGGGGGGTCAGCATGGGGGGCTGTCTTTGGCTCGGATACCACCAAAGTTCCACAATATTGCTCCTGCAGGTCCCACCCAGACGCCCACCCTGACAGATCCGACACCCAAATCCACATTTCTGGTAGGAGCGACTCCCTCCCTCTGCTACCACGTGTGGACCTATTCGTGGCTCTGGTTCTTCTTCCCCAAAGGGCTTTGTCCACTTTGTCCCACCAGGGAAAACCAGCATCACCATTCGCACCATCTTCAGCATCATTTCCAACACCATCAACCAGTCACAGTCCTCTAAGGCCAGCTACACTCCAGGGGACCCCTGGGTCTGAGGGAGGAGGCTGGGCCTGGACCCCTGGGTCTGAGGGAGGAGGCTGGGCCTGGGTCCCTGGGTCTGAGGGAGGAGGGCTGGGGCCTGGAACCCTGGGTCTGAGGGAGGAGGCTGGGCCTAGGTCCCTGGGTCCCTGGGTCTGAAGGAGGAGGGCTGGGGCCTGGGTCCCTGGGTCTCAGGGAGGAGGCTGGGCCTGGATCCCTGGGTCTGAGGGAGGAGGGCTGGGCCTGGGTCCCTGGGTCTCAGGGAGGAGGCTGGGCCTGAATCCCTGGGTCTGAGGGAGGAGGCTGGGCCTGGGTCCCTGGGTCTCAGATGGGAGGCTGGGCCTGGGAACCTGGGTCTGAGGGAGGAGGGCTGGGGCCTGGAATCCTGGTCTCAGGGAGGAGGCTGGGCCTGGGTCCCTGGGTCTGAGGGAGGAGGTTGGGCCTGGACCCCTGGGTCTGAGGGAAGAGAGCTGGGTTTGGACCCCTGGGCCTGGGGGAGGGGAACTTGGGCAGGAGTCTGTGGTCTCCCTTGAACTTGACCATTCACCCTTCTACCCGTCTACAGCCTGTCACATCTGAGTCTGATGAGGCCACAGGCAAGGGAGGTGTGATTAAAAACCCTTCCCGCTGTATCTCGAACGAAAGCCCTGATTTCACCTTCCCGGGCTCCTATGATCACTTAGAGACTCTGCTGTGGAAGCAGGACATTGAAGAACTAATGGATCCGGAGTCCAGCACTTTGTCCTCCTCCTCCTTGGGTCCATCTCCCTACCCTCCGCCCAGGTACCTCTTTCCAGCTCGTATCTCTTTTCCTGGGCCCCGCGACAAGGCCAGGAATATGGGCTCCCGGCAGGGCCAGGGCCCACCACTCTCCCAGAAGGCCGCATCCGCTCCAACCACGTCGCTGAAAGCACCGTTCATCGTCGACCAGTCCCACAAGGTGCCAGCTGTACCTGCTCCATCCCGGAAGGCCCCAGCTTCTCGTGCTCCAGGCCGGAAGGCCACAGCTGGAGGTGGCCCATCACAAAAGATGCCACCTGCGTCAGCTCTTCCTCAGAAGACCCCAGCCATACCTTACCCATCCCGGAAGCATCCAGCTGTATATTTCCCTCCCCAGAAGACCCTACCCCCATCTCAGAAGGCCCTGCCTGTATCTGCTGGTCCCCCTGTCCCAAATAAGGAATCTCTGTTCCCACTTGCCCCATCCCAGAAGGCTCCGACCTCACTTCCCCAGTACCAGATGGCAGGTGGTCCATCTACCTTGCAGGAGAAGGCCATTGCCAAGCTAGATGTGTTGCCATTGGGGGTTTCTGGGGGACACATGCTTGAGAGGTCTGAAGAGAAGCCCAAGACCGTAGTCTTGTTGGGAGCCCAGGAGACAAATAAGGTAGAGATGAGGACCCAGATGATGTCTCTGGAGCTGCCCTTCACCACAACCAAGAAGGAGTCTGAGGACATCCTGGTCAGCAAAACCCGGGAGCTTACCCTGGATGGCTTAAAGGGCAGAGGGAAGGTGGAGGACCGGGCCAGCAAGATGAAGGAGGAGCTGTCCCTGGATCTGCCTGGCATGAAGTCCAAGGAGGTGGAGCGTCAGAAGAGATGGATCAAGACCAAGGAGATGGTCATTGAGGGTCCCCTGCCAGAGCAGAGCAGGCCCTTCTCTGTGGAGGGGCTAGCACTGGCCAAGCTGATGATCATAGCCAACTCCAAAGAGAAGCACTTGAGAATGCCTGCAGTCTCACTGCCCTCCTGGCTCTCAGTGGCTTCTGGAACATCCACTGTGTCTACCAAGGCCCCACTGCCCTTCAGTCCCAGCCAGCTGACCCTTCTGGAGAGGCAACCAGTGATTGTCAAAGAGCAGCCAGAGTCACACACCTGGGTGAAGGAGAACCTGCAGCAGCGATGGACAGAGAGCGAGCCACCCTGGGACTCGGTGGGGACTTCTAAGATGACCCTCCACACTGTGCCAACCTCTGACAACCCGAAGGTAGTCAGTAACCCCCAGGTTCCCATCCCCCTGCCTGCCTTGCCGTGGGAGGACTTGCAGCAAGCTCCCATTCCAGCAGCTCCCATCTCTAGGACCTCAGGCTCAGGCAGGACCCAGGGCTCGGTCAAGGCCCCGGGCTCGGTCAGGACCCCGGGCTCGGTCAGGACCCCGGGCTCGGTCAGGACACCAGGCTCAATCAAGACACAGGGCTCAGTCAGGACCCAGGGCTCAGTCAGGACACAGGGCTCGGTCAGGACACCCCAGTCACCTGGGAGAATATCTCAAGAACCTGAAGGGATGCCGAACCAGCATCCCCTGGCCAAGGCCAGGTCATCCTCGGAAATGCTCCTGCCTGTGCTCTTGGAAGTTGACAATGTGAGGGATATGGTCACCAAAACAGAGAAAACAACGGAAGAACAGAGCGACTTCCAGACTTTGCCCAGGTATTTGGGATTAACAACTAATGCTTATTTTCAACTCCATTATCTGCTGGGTAGGGATGGTCATTCCCTGATTTCACTGTTAGTGTCATACAGGTTCTCTGTGTTTATGTATGTTTGGGGGGTTCTCTCCAGAGCCCAGGGCCTGCTGAGCTAACCCTGGCCCATGGCAGTATTCGTTGAGGTCGACTGGGTGTTGTTCTGGGCAGTGGGATGCAGCATCCCACGGGGAGGGTGGTAGTGGGTGGGGTATGCTGCTGGCACCTGGCGGGTAGGGACAAGGCAGGCCACTAGATGTCCTAGAAGACACAGGATGGCCCCGCCATGGCACAGGTAGCTAGGGATGCCTTCTGGAGCTGGAGTCATTTGTGTAAAAGCCTGAAGGAGGGCTGGGGATTTAGCCCAGTGCTTAGCGTACTTGGGGCCCTGAGTTCACTCCCTAGAACACCCACATGCATGTACACACACATGCGGAGCCGAGGAAGAGGAGTAGGAGCCATGAGAACATGGGGGGCAGCATCGCTGAGAAGAAACAGCCTCTGCAGAGTCCCCGAGGCAGGAGCAGAGCGTGCGTGCTGTGCTGGATCCAGAGCGACCCCAGGAGTCCAGGTGTAGGAAACATAGTCAGGGAATAATGGAGGCACCATCATACAGGACCTTGCAGACAAGTTTAAGGACTGTAGCTTTTGACACTGAGCAAGTTGGAAGGTTTGGAGCACAAGAATGGCAGGAACTGGTGGTGGGGCTGTGGCTCAGTGGTAGAGCGCTGGCCTGGCATGTGTGAGGCACTAAGTTTGATCCTCAGCACCACATAAAAATAAATGAAGGTATTGTTCCATCTACAACTGAAAATATATATGAGAAAAAAGAATGGCAGGAACTGATCTATGCTGAAAGGGCTCTCTGGCCAGGGATACGGATGCAAAGGGAACAAGGGTCAGAGCTAGGGCACAGGCAGGAGGCTGCTATAATACCCGGGCTGGAGGTGGTGCCTCCAGGTGTCACCAAGTCCTGAACTCCTCAGACACTGTGCATGTGACGTCTGAGGAGTGAGACTGAGGGTGGTTGGGAGGTCTGGGGGTCTGAGAAACCTGGAGGATGCACTGGCCACCGGCAGCAATGGGGGAAGATGGTGAGTGGAGAAAGTACTGGGGAGAAGACTGGGAGTTCTGTGCTGCACATCTCAGTTCTGAGATAGCCAGGGAAGCCTGGGGTAAGTCGTTGGATAACATGATTCTGGAATTCAGGGGAAGTCATCTGCCTATGGAAGGGTCACTGATGGAGGTCACCAGTGAGTGGAAATGAAGAGATAGCCCAACTTGTCCAGAAATGGAAGAACCAAAGACAGTAGAACAGCAAAAGGCAGAAGCATCCGAAACACTGCCTAAAGAAGGTGGTGAGGGAGGGAAAGCAGTGGCCATATGTCCATAGGATGCAGCCAGGTGGAAGGAGGCCAGGACTGGGACAGGGCATGGGTCTGTCAGCAGGGAGGAGACATGCTGGAGAAGGCCTGACTGGAGCAGACCTCGGAGAGTGCATACAGCAGGGAATCACCACTCTGGAGACCTTATAAGTGTTATGGCCAAGTGCCAGGAGCTGGATGTAATGGGTCCCATTTTGTAGGGTCCCATTTCCACAAAATGTCCAAAAATAGGTGAATCCATGGATACAGGAAATGGATTGGGGTTTATTTCAGGGGCTGGAGGTGGAAGAATGGGGAGTGACTGCTAATGGATTGAGGTTTCTTTGGGTGATGAGAACATTCTGCAACGGGAGTTGATGGTTTCACCGTTTGAATGTACTGAATGCTACTTTAAGGGGTACACATTAAATGAGAGTGGTAACTTTTACGTAATGGGTATTTTACCATGATATACTTAGAGCCTTGGTTTTGGATGTCCTCCACAGTCCCCCAAGGTCTCTCTGGGTTTCTCTCTTTGCAGCATGCCGAGTTCCCAGCACTTTGAATAGCAGGTTGCAGAGAACTTGCTCTCAATCGGCAAACTGTCCAGAGGAGCCCAGCGGTGCCAGGTATCCTGAGACTGGGACACCTGCCTTAGACCTAGCCCTGGTGCTAGCCCTGGTGGGGGTCCAGGAAGCTGAGACCTCACCTTCCCTTTTCCCTCTTCCCCTACAGGCCCCCAGGGCGCTGTGCGCCCCTACTGTACGATGCAGAGTGCTGGGAAGGCCAGGCGGGGGGGATTTTCCAGCTCCGGTAGAGCCCAGAGTTATCTATAAGTTTATATACTGGGGGGCGGGGGCGGGGCGGGGAGAGCCCGCGGAGTAGCCCAACTTCGCAGAGATTAAAAGCCTGAGTCTGAGACTCAGCCAAAGTCCCGCTTCGGTGCCTTTGTGTGTGCGCGGCCCCCGAGGGGGCGTCGGGCCCAGATCGGAGGGGTCTCCACTGACCCCGACCGCGTTCCAGACCGGCCCCCTCCACAGCGGCTCCCATTGGCCGGGGCTGCCGGGGTCCCAGCCAATCAGCCGAGGGCCGCGTTTTCCTGAGCCGGGCGGGACCCCTCCGACTCAGAAGCCAGAGGTTCGCGGGAACCACCGCACAGAGGACCGGGCCACGCGTGGACCTGTCTGGTGAGGGCAGGACAGGTGGGACTCAGGATGGGCTCAGGAACCGGGTGCGGTCGGAGCCCCACGGAACCCCCTTCCGCCCCGCAGGGGCCACGTCCTCCGTGGACGATGGATGTGGAAACTCAGAAGCCCCCCAAGGGGAAATGGACGACCCCGCCCTTCGACCCGCGCTTCCCCAACCAGAACCAGACCCGTAACTGCTACCAGAACTTCCTGGGTGAGACCTACTGGGCCAGGCTAGAGGGCAGCTGGGCGAGTGACGACCAGCGAGGAGGGCAGGCGGGGCCCCCTGGAGACCGCGAAGACCGTTGGGTGTTGGGGATGCAAGCCGAGCCTAGGGGCGGGGCCTGGCCGGCGAGGGGCGGGGCTCGGAGCGCGGGGGCGTGGTCTGACCCGAAGAGGGTGGGGCAGAGACTTGGAGCCGGGCGAGGGAGGTCGTGCAGGGATGATCGAGGAGGAGCGTTAGTAAAGAGCAGAGCTGAGGGTGGAGGAGCGGGGCCAGGCCTGGAGGCGGTGGGGTTCGGTCATGGAGGGGCGGGCTGTGGGAGGCTGGGCGGGGGCCAGAACCCTGGGGCGGGGCCTGTCCCCGTGCGGGCGTGGTTTGCCTCTGACCCCGCCCCGCTGCACTACGCAGACTATCACCGCTGCATCAAGAACATGAACCGCCGCGGCAAGAGCACCGAGCCCTGCGAGTACTATTTCCGCGTGTACCACTCGCTGTGCCCCATCAGCTGGGTGAGCGGGCAGAGGGGCGCCGGACCCGAGCGGGCGGAGGGCTGGGGCCTAGGCTGAGGCAGCCCGCTCCCTCCCTCTCCAGGTGCAGCGCTGGAACGAGCAGATGAGGCAAGGGACTTTCCCCGGCAAAATCTGACTGTCGGAGCGGTTTTCCCGAGCAATCAGCCCCAGTGGCCCCCATCTTCTAGTTTCAGGAAGACCCGGCCTTAGTTACCAACCCCACCCCCCCAGTCTAAGCCACAAATAAAGTTATGCTGTTGCTATTGTTTCTTAGTGCCGAACCAATGATTAGGGGATGGGCATGGGGAGAACTCTAAGGCAGGAAGGTAGGAACAAGTCGAGGGACTTCCATGCCCTGCTTAGGTTCAGCCAAGGTTCTGGTATCCCAACACAATTCAGAGGCTTCAGGGAATCCTGCCTCTCAATCCCCACACCTGTCACCCAAGTGTTTATGCCCACAGCTCAGCCTCCTCCCCTCCTGTCTGGGTCATCTCCTTGGCCTTCCCCCCACCACTTCCACCCTGTCCATCCAGCCTCCAGTTCTGAGGGGTCTTCACCCTACCCAGAGCCGACAACACCCCTCCCTGCTCTTCCTGCTGACACTTCCTCCTTTCTCCACCATGTCCTGCCTGCCCACCCCCAGCCCCTTTCCCTCCCAAAGCATGAACCCTCCTTTCCCAATAGGGTTCCTGGGACTCCTCACCTCCATCCTGTCCACATCCTGAGGGCCAGAGAAGCAGCCTTCTCTGTTCTCTAAGCATCAGCCCTGTCCCGCCCCTGCGTGAGTACATGTGCACACAAATGATGCCATCTGTCCCTCTCCCAACATGTCACTTTGGTTTCTCCCAATGCCCCTTTGGGAAGCTCAGCCCAGGTCTGAATTCTTGCTCTTTCACATCCACAGCAGCTACAGCACCAAGCTGCTGAGCTGTTCTGGTTCCAGGTGTTCCTTGGACTGTTGCCTCTCCCCATGCCAAAGAGTGGCCCATGATAGAGCCCAGGGGCTCCAGGCTGGTCCTTCCCTGAACCTGCTGCTGCCTGAGACTACCCACCTAGAATGAAAGCTTTCAAAGGGAGCCCTACACCCTGGCCTAGGTGGCTTCAAGAGGCCCTGCCCAACCCTGAGGCTTAAAAGTGACTGTGACAAATTGTAACAACTCATTGGGTGACCCAGCTATAGATGGAGATGGCTGAGGGTCCCATTATCAGACCAAGCAGGGAAGGAGGGGCTGGTCAGCTCAGAGGACCAGCTCCAACCTACCCTCACTCCAAGATGACCTGTCCAGCACCCCGCCCAGAGCACACCCCACAGGAGCCATCTAGGGGGTTGGCTCCATCTGACCTTGGTCTCCCAGCTCCCTGCCTCTGAGAAGCAGGGTGTGGACATGACTGTGGTGGAGGGGACCATGTCTGGTCACTCATCCCCAAAGCCACAGAGGTGGCTTTGCTGCTGGGAGAGAAGCTAGAGGGCAGGTCAGCTGTCTGAAGACTTAGGTCACCCAGGTGGTGTCCAGAGCACAAAGCCAACACCTGTGCAGCCATGGCTACCTCCTTCCTAACTCAGAGCCAATGTCTGGAGGCTTTTTTCTGCCCCATGGCTGCCTTCCTCCTCCTCCCTCCTCCCCACCACCATCTCTTGACCACTTCCTGGACTCATATTCCTGGCCTCCCCTGCCCGTGCCTGACTTGCCTTGCCTCAGCCTGATGGACCATCATTCCACAAACCCTGATTGTCTCTTCCACACCACCTTGGCCAGCTATCCCACCACACCGTGTGGCTGCCTCACTGTCTCCTCCTCAATTCATCCATTTTTCTCTTCCCCTCCCTCAGAACTTGCTCCTCCTGCCAGCCTACCGACAAGCTCAGGGGCTTCGTGGCACTCTGCTTTGGTCATGCTTTGTTCCAGGGGACCCACCCTCTGCCCTGACACCACTGCTGCCAGCCTGCTGTTCCATGGCTCCTGGCAGGACCCTCTTCTCTCTGGCTTCAGCATCTTCCCCATCCTGAAGGTCCAAGAGCCTGGAAGGGCTCTGAGGATGGAGGCAAGTTCTGGACTGCAGCTGACCAGTCACACAGCCCAGGATAAATTCTCTAGACCCTTGTACTGTGATCTTTTCAGCTCTGATACAGTGATGCGTCCTAGGACTGTGGGAGGAGAGGGTAAGAACACAGAAACTGGAACAGGCCGGTTCTCAGAGTGTGTGGCCTCTGTCTACAGAAACAACTGGAGTCAATCAGGAGAGCACCGCGGCCCAATTCTGGTGTGCACTATTATGCTGGGCAGCGGGGGACTGGGTGGGCAGAGAGGTCCTGTAGCTCCTGGAGGCATCCGGGCAATTTGAGCTCAGCATAAAGGGTCAGAGAGCCCTTCCACAGGTAGAAGCAGAGTCTGTGGCACCCAGGGGTTGGGGGTCCTCATGACAGGTCCCTGCCTGCTCAGGTCTGAGAGCAGAACTGGTGCCTGGCACGTGATAAACACCCAGTTTCCATGTTGGCTTTCACTGTTTTGTTTCTTTCAACTCCTGTCTGCTTCTTCCTATGAATACCACGGTGTTTGTGTCTTTGGGTTCCTTCCCAGTTTCCTGCTCTGTCCCCACACGTATGATGGGGTCCTCATGCGCAGGACCCCATCAACCCTCAGATAAGCCCCTTTCCAAGCAGTTTCTTCCTCTCTGGTGACCTGAACCACCATTGTAAGCTCCAGGTCCACTGGAATAACCTTCAGGTCCCACCAGTAGGCTGGTGGCAAGAGCTTCCCTGTGGCACCCAGTGGTCAACATGGAATCCCAGGCAGCTGGGTGGGCTCAGCTCGTGCACAGTCACAGAACACTGGGCAGGGCTTCCCTCTCCATCTGTTCCTGTCTGTACAGGGACATACGTCACCTGGACATACGTCACCTCACAGGGCTGTGCTGACAACCCACTTCTCAATACACAGAGTATAAGCTTTTTACGCTGGGGGTCAACTTGGGGCCTCACACGTGCTGAGCAGTGCTCTGCTAGAGCTGCATCCCCAGCCCTGACTGCTGTTTTTGATGCTCTAACCACTGAATTTTAACCTTCTTTTCCTTGGGTTGTGAATACTTCTGAGAACTGATGAAGGCTGTGAATCCCCAGGAAAAAAGTGCATGGGAATACATATTCAAAACATATAAAGTAGGATTTTTAGAGGTGTGTGGAAGTTCCAGTGTCCATGCACAAAATCATGGGCCAAGACTCCCTGCTCTGCTATCATTCTTGTCTAGAAACTGTAGTGACAGAGCCTGAATTTCAAAAAAAGCAATCAGTTCAACTTGTGTAGGAAGACAAATTCTTTAGTGCCCACTATAGCAACAATCTCTCTTCTTTCTCCTCATTACTGCTGAGTGACCTGAAGTGCCCCGCCCCCTTTATTAGTAACATGAGGGAGAAACGGAGCAGGGTTCAGCAGGAAGGGCACTGTAAGGAAGACAGATTTCTCTTTGCAAAAGGAATGACAGATCCAGTCAACGTATGTAAATCAATTTTACATGAAAAAACGTTACCTGCTCTCAGTTTTCCTTTTCCCCATTTCCCAAGTCCACTGCCAAGGTGCCCTGCCCCAGACCATTCACAGTCCACATGGCAGTGGAGAAAGTGGCTCCATTTTCCTGCAGGCTCCCTCTCCACCAGGCTGAGGAGGGTCTGCTAACACGGATGCCTGGCATCACCCATGGAGGGTGACCGTGTCCACAGCTGGCTGACAAGGAGGAAAAACACGGGCCCCCATCCCACACATGAACTGCAGAAGTTAGTGTGGCCTAACAAGAGAAGCATCGTGAGGGTTCAGTGGGAAGCCTGGAGTCTGTAAGTGCTGGCCAGTCAGCAGCTGAGTCATTACTGTGTTCCCCTATCAAACAAGGCTTTAGGGTTGCTGTGAGTTAACAGAGGACAACAAAAATCAAGATATTGGGTTGGACTTGAAGAAACAAGACATAGCAGAACAAAGTGGCCCAAGCCTGTAATCTCATTGACTCAGGAGGCTGAGACAGGAGGATGGCAAGCTCAAGGCCAGCCTTAGCAACTTAGAGTCTGTCTCAAAAATTAAAAGGTCTAGGGATGGAGTTGAGTGGTAGGGTACCCCTGGATTCAGTCCCCAGTAACCCACCAACACAAAGAAATGAGACCTACTCTTCTGGTCCCACACAGAGCAGAGGAAGGTCCATCAGTGTCACCTCCTGAAAACCTGCCCATGCACCCTGCTTGGCTGGGCCCACCCAGCTGAGTGGGGATGTCTGACTAATAAGTGAGAGAAGGGCTCACAAGTCCCCACGTGGCCTTGGGCAAGTCACTCTGCTTGTTGGACCTGTTACCTCACGAAGGAAGCAGGAGAATCATTTCATCCTGGGTCAGAAGACATTTTCCACGAGTAGTCTCAGGGTGATGGGGTTCCTGCCTCGGGACCCTGCATCCTCAGAACCCACTGCTCTTTACCCTTTCATGAGAGCCCACCTGCCCAAGGCCTAAGCCTCCTCCTTGCCTCCCCAGCAGGCTGGGGTATCAAGAAATTTCCAAGGGTACTGCTTATAACAAGGTTTTTAATAAAATAAAATAAAAAGTTCAAGTGCTTCCAATCCCCCAACATACTCCATTCTGGTGTGGGGAGGGGAGGGGCTCCCACACCCCAGTAGCACCAGGGATAGCACCATGAGAAAGATGAGGTCGCACCTGGCCTCCCTGAGACCTGTGGGGGTGGTGAGGAGGATGAGCCCCAGACACCACCCACCCCAACCTGCCCCGACCTCAGACAGCTGCAGAGCCAGGAGCACATCTACTCCCCATCATGGGGCAGTCTCTAGGAGGGTCACCCCGAGTCAGTTCCACCTCCTCATGAGGCCTGGGCTTCTGGGGAGATGCCATGGAGTGGTCCCCATCCCCTTATGGCTTCACTCCCTGGGGTGGAGGGGCTGAGGGAAGGGGATGGCTCCTGTGGTCCTGAGTGGGGCAAGGGCAGCAAATGGCCAGGGCTCACTGCTGGGTGGGGCTGGCTCAGGGTAGCAGTCACAGAAGGTCAGAAGGTCAGGGATCAGATCCCTGGGTATGACCTAACCAACCCCCTCCCAGGGTCAGAACTGTGCTGGAGTCAAAGGTCAGCTCCTTCTCAAGAGGTTCCTTCTGGGTCTGGTGGGGAGCCTAGGAGAGAGACCTCTCCTACCCAGTCTGGCCTTCCTGCCTGACCCATCATGGCTCGTCACTATTGACATCCAGGTCAATGGAGCCATGATTGACCACCAGCCGCAGGCGCTTGGGTGGGGAAAAGGGGGCGAAGGCAAGGGCCTGCTTCGGGATGGGGATGGGGCCGAGGGTACCGGCTGGGGCAGGGGAGGCTGGTGGGGCAGGGGCCAGACGGTTAAGGTCCACACGCACCACATAAGGCAGCCCGTAGCGCCGGGCCCAGTGCCAGTCCTGCTGGGGGGCCCAGTGGGTGCGAGGGGGCAGGTCCAGAGCCACCAAGGCCTCAGCCCGCAGGCGGCAGTGGGGGCCACAGCCTCCCCATCGGTGCAGGGAGATGTAAGCAGCACGGACAGTGGGGGGCACAGGGGCCTGACGGGGCTGAGGGCGTCGGCGCTTCCGGGGGCGCACTCGAGGCTGGGGCTTGGGCAGCCACTGGAGCCAGAGGGGTGAGACGTCCAGGCGGGGGCTGCAGGGCGGCAGGTGCAGGGGCTGACAGGCAGCTGAAAGGATACAGGGGGACCAGAGAGAGAAAAGGGAGGCCATGTCAGGAGGGCCTGGGTAGGTCCTCCTCTGAGAAATGGGATGGTTCTGCACCAGGCTCTTCAGAGAAGAAAGGCAAGAAGAGGTGTGGCCGGAGGGCTGGAGGGTCCCTTCAGTCTGTGCTCACCACAAAATGGGTCCCAGTGCAGTGAGGACAGATGGGGACAGGCCCGAGAGCCCAGCAGGTTCTGCCGGCTGCCGTCCATGCCTCGCTGTAGCCGTCGCTTGGTCTCCCGGAGCTCGTACTTGTCTAGGGGCTGTGGTGGCTGCTCCAGCTCCCTGGGCCGCAGTCGAAAAGCTCCCTCGCCTTTCCTGAGGGACCAGGTTTAAAAGGGAGACAAGGACAAAGGGGGAGGCTGGGGTTAGCCGTGCTCAGGGATGGGTCCCAGGATATTTCCTGGGCCAGCTGGCCTATCCCCATCCCCCTGCCCCCAGCCTGTCCCCACCTCTCACAGGTGTAGCATTCACAGTGCTCATTCTTCTCCCCGAAGAAGCCCTCACCGTAGAAGCATGTCACTTCGTCCCCTGGCTCAATATCCCGCAGTACCTTCACACAAGCCGTGTTCCCATCTGCAGGCACAAACTGGGGCCACGCCCACTCAGCACTCCTGCCTGAGGCACAGGCTGGGCCTGACCCACTCCTCGGCCAGGCCAAGCACCCTGGTTTGAGTCCTCTCCTGGAGTAGGCTACAGCTGACCCACCAAGGAACACCATTCTGAGATGGTCAGCCCGCCCAGGGCCCGTCCTGTGCTCGAAGCCTGTAAACGACCTGCCTGCTGGCTGGCATCCACCCCTCCCTGCAGGACGATGAGCTAACCTGAACTCCCAGCACAATGCAGTGCCAACACGGTAACAGCTCCCTCCTGCACACTTCCTCAGGCTTCTCCGGCCTGTGCCAAGAACTGTCCCCTCCACACACTTAAATGCACCCCTCCAGAGCTCCCGCCAGCCTGCCTTGGGCAGCCTCCCCATTCCTGAGGTCTGCTCATTCTGCAGCCCAGTCCCCTCATCCTCCTCCCTGTTTTGAGGATCACTTGCCCAGTGGCTGTCCCCTGGGCTCCTGACCTTCCTTGCCTTCCCCATACCTGCACTTGCCTCTGCATTCCCTATCCAGAAGGGGGCATGGACACTGTCCATCTGTCCACTCAAGCATGACACTTGCCTGATGGTCTCCAGGCCAAATGACCAGCACCTCCTGCATCCTGTCTTCTTCTGGTCCCTGGATACCACCTGCAGTCAGTCCCTTGTCACCTCAAGCTCCATGACACACCAGTCTCTTCATGGCCACCCTATCCCTTCCCACTAAGCCATCTGCACACTGGCTGCCCTAGAAAGTGAACCTTATGTATGGACTTGGCAGGCGCTTCCGTGGTTCCCTGACCTAGACCATGCCATCCTAGGGCACTCTGCCTCTTCCAGCCCAGGACTTCTGGCATGACATATCCTGCCTGGGATGCCCTCTCATGCCCGTTTTCCTTCAGCACCTAGGAAAATCCTGCTTCTCCTTCAACACCCAGTGTGGTGTACTTCTGTGAAGTCTGCCGGTTCTAGATCACTAAGCAAGTTGGCCACTCCCTCCTGTGCCCATCTGCATTTCTGTCCCACCCGGTGTCTGGGTGCAGGGTGAGACGACCAGGCAAGGGCTGTGTGTCATTCATCCCAAGATCCTCTGACTCTCAGATGTCCACCTCCTGACCCCTACAACAGGAGTCTGACTGTGGAGCCTGATTGTGGCCCTTCCTCAGGTCAGAGGGGCTCCCAGCAATGGCTGCACAGTGAACACACCAGGCCTTGTGGTGTTCGCCTTTCCTGACTCCTCAGCTCTGTGCTCCAAGCCAGCTGCATTCCTCCTCATGCTGCTGTGCCACCCAGAGTTTCCTGTGGAGCCCTAGTTCCTTGTCACTGGGGCCTCTCTGGCCCCTCTTGCTCTCGCAGCTGTCTACAGGAGAAGCTGGAGTTAGGGGCCTCAGCTGTCACTAAGTGTGATGTATCTCCCCATCAGACTCAGCCTCCCCTCAGAGGACTTTAGCCAGCAACCTGGTCCGAGCCTGAGTGCATGAGTGGCCAGACTGGGAAGCACATGCCTTCCCACTCGGCCCATGCCAGATGCTGTGGCCAAACCACTGCCAGGTGGGATGGTCGGGCTCTTCATTGCCCCCAAAAATCCCTCCAGGCTGGGACCCCTCACTTCCCACATACCGGCTCCTTTCTGGTGCGGCAGGTCTTACCTTGCAGTTGGGTTTGCAGTCTGCAGCCAGTTGGGTGAGGGGGAGAGAAGAGACGTGGTAAGCAAGTGAGGGCAGGCCACCCCTCGCGGCCCACAGAGCCAGCCCCAGCCCGCCCTCACCGTGGTTGATGAAGGCAGCCGGGCCGAGCCACAACTGTGCGCTCCGCTTGCGAGTTGAGTACATGATGCTGAAGTCGTTCTCACCCGCCCTCAGCAGCCCCTCGTCTGCCTCCCGCAGCTCTGCGATGCAGCCTACCAGCAGCTCCAACTTCTCATTCTTCTTCCTGCCAAGAGGCCAGGCCGCCAGGCTCTGAGCACCGCCTCTGCTGGGGCGGCAGCCTGTCGCTCTAGAGGGATCCAGGAAGCAGGGGTTCCAGCCAGCAGACTGCAGGGGGCAGTGCTGGTCTCTCCAGTCCTGACTCCCGACCTATGGGGCCACACCTCCAGCACAGGGACTGGTCTCCCTTCCCCGCAGCCCCTTTTACCAAGCACGCGTGGACACGATCTTGGCCCCATTGGTCTCCATGGAGTAGCGGGTGCAGGGCAGGATGGTGAAGCCGCTTTCGGGCAGGAAGGAGCGGAGGTAGCGAAAGACCTATGAGGTGTGAGATGCAAGGTGAGGAGACGGGCGGAGGAGGTTGTGGGGGCTCCTGCGCTCTCTGGGGCTAGGCCTGCTCTGCCACTGACTAACTGTGCTCTGTGGCTTTGTATCCCCTCTTGGGGCCTTGATGTCCTCATCTGTCAAAGGAAGCGGTGGGACTCCATCTCAGAGGGCCCATTCTCCTAGGATTCTCTGAAGTCTCCTCAGGTGTCCCAAGGGTCAGACATTGGGGGTCTGGGGGGCTGCTTTGCTGAGGGCACGCGGCAGGCGGGGAGGGGCTCCCTCACGTGGATCTTGAGGGCAGCCTCCTGCCGTGGGCCCCGGCTCTGGAAGTAGTGGGCCATCCAGCCTCCCAGCGTCAGGGCCCGGTATGCAGCCTCCAGGTCCCGCTGCCTCAGGAAAGCTTCCAGTGCTGAGCGCAGGTGCTGCTGTCGCCGCAGGGGGGGCACAGGGCTGGGGGAGAGGGCACACCTGGGTCCCAGGGCCTTCCTGGCCATGCCCCCAACCCACCTGGAGCTGCGAGGATGGGTTGAGGGCACCAAGGAGCAAGGAGAGGGTCCGGCAGGGCCTGCCCTCACCCCAGGCTGCCTCACCTGACATTCATCTTATGGGTGCGGAAGCCGAGGTAGGGGTCCAGGACGAGGCTGGTGGCCAGGTCGTCGTTCTCACACAGTTCTCGGGCTGTCACTCTGTCGGGCCCCATGGTGCTGCATGGACCATGCTGCCTCTGGCAGACCACGAGGGCACCACAGAGCTGTGGGTGGGGGGCGTGCCCTGAGCCACTCAGAAGCCACCTGGGACACTGGGGGGCCCTGCAGTCTGCTCATCTGTAGAACAGAATGTAAGAACAGCAACAGTGACTTCACAGGGCTCTTGGGAGGATGAGATGCAACAAGTATTCTGACAATGGGGAAACCCAGTGACAAATGCAGCCCAGCTGTGTCAGCTTAGCACCTCCATCCTCTCCAGCTCTGCAACGCAGGCGCGAACCCCTCAAACTCAGGAAACCTTCCCTGCAAACGCACACCCCTGTAGGCTGCCCGCACTTGCAGAGCCCACCGGGTGGCAGGAAGACAAGTTTCCCTGTGGGCTCAGGGAGGCTGATTAATTGGAGTCTGGGATAACGCTAAAGGCTCAGCACTGCAGGAGGCAGGAGTCCGAGGGGAGTTGGGAAGAAGCCATGACCCACCTTCCCCCCTCCCTGGGCCTCTGTCTCCACCCTGTGCTATCCAGCAGCCCTCAGGAGAAGCCAGGAGGCTGGTGAAGCCCCAGGTAGTCAGGAGGGGGGTGAGGGGAGGGAAAGCAGGCAGGATTCCAGCACCTGCTCCCTCTCCAAGGTTGGGGGGGGGGGTGCTCAGAGGACAAAAGCCAAAGAAGGGGAAAAGGAATAATATGGAGACTCGGAATATGTCAAAAGAAGGAAAAAAGAGCAAGGAGGTGAAAAAACGAAGGGATTAAGAAAAACAACAAAACAAACCCTGACCCTGAAGGAGGGTCTGCTGTGTACCCATACCATGGTGCCTCAGGCCCATCTGTGTCTTGGGAGAGGGGTAGATGGGGACCGACCAGCAAGGAGGGGGAGCAGCAGAGACATCAGAAGCTACATCAGCTGGGAGAGGGGTCTGGAAAAGACAGGAAGGCTGGGGGCAAAAGAAGAGGGGGTACTGCAGAGCACACTAGGAAAAGCACTGAGCCTGGAGCAGCATGTGGATAAAGACAAAAAAATAATAATTAAAAAAATAAAGCCAGGCGCAAAGGGCAGGGAGAAGGGAGAAGAGCTACAGCAAGGGCCTGGGGGCAGAGGGATTCCGGGAAGGGTTGGGACAGGCCTGGGGGTCCAGGGAGAAACCCAGAAAAGCCAGAGGGGAGATGTGGAGTCCAGGGAGGGGCCTGGAAGAGGCCTGGGATCCTGGGGCACGCCAGGCCCAGAGACTGGGGGGTCTAGGGAGGAGGCTGGGGTTCCAGAACCTGGTTTGGGAAGTCTGGATGCTCGCAGGAGGCTAGGGAATGTCCGGGGTCCCACGAAGAAGCGTGGGAAGGCACTGAGGGTCCAGGGGAAGGGCAGGTGGAGGTTCAGAGGGAGATCTGAGGGCCCCGGAAGGGCCTGGAGCGTCAGACCAGGGTGAGGCCTGGCTGAGCGGGGTCGGGGAGGGGACTAGGGTGCAGGGAGAGCTGTCAGAGGAAGGCCCCGGGCGCGGGAGGCCCGGGAGGCGGCGGGCCAGAGCCCGGCCCGGAGTGCACGGAGAGCGTGGGGGTGAGAGAGGGTCAGGCAAGGCCCTGAGTGAGGAGCCACGGGAAGGGGCCGCGCGCCGAGCCCAAGGCCCGCCCAGCGCGGGGAGACGTGGGCGCCTGGGTGCGAGAAGGGCCGGGGACTGCAGGGGCGGGGGGCGACTGGGAGCCAGGCGGCGCGGGGCGGGGGCCGAGAGGGGGCTCAGAGGTCGGGCCCCGCGCCGCCCCTCACCCGCTTCTCCTCCTCCTCAGGCGCCCGCGCTGCCGCCGCCGCCACCTCCCACTGCCTCCTCCAGCTCTCGTCAGACCCGGGCGCCGCACCGCCCCTCCGCTTCGCGGGCCCGCCCCCACAGCCTTCACGGCCTCCTATTGGACAAGCTCACCGCCACTCATCCGCTGTTCTCGCCCTCGCGCCACTCCCATTGGCCGAGTCTCACTCTTTCCCTCCCCTCTCGGCCCCCATCGGTGCCCCGACAAAACCCCGCCACGCCCGCCCTGCCAACAGGCGCTGGGAAGTGCTGCTAGTGGCTCAAGCCGCTGTCTTTCAGCGGTTCCCCATGGAGACTTTTCCCGCCTCCTCCTCTGCTTCTGCCCCAAGTCAACGCCCTCATTGGAGGAAAGCGCGGTCGCTCGGAGCGAAACTCTGGTTGGGTGGTGTTATTCTGGTTCGTGTAGAAAGAGGGCGGACTCTGCCGGCTCCAGATCTTGTATGTCATTGGCTAACCTTGGGACGGCCCATCTTTCCATTGGCTAAGGCTTCCGCCCGTCACCACAGAGCCGCGACCTCCCTAATTCTCTTTTTCAGCCGCCAGAGGGAGAAATCCCGGCGCCAGGAGAGGAACGCGCTCTCGCCTCTGTCATCCCCGCCCGCGAGGCCTGCGGTTGCCAAGGCGACAGAACTTTATTGACAGCCCTGCCTGCGACAAAGGACCCTTTTAGGTCACTCTCCCTCTCCCTCTTACCCGGGTTCGTTCTGGAAATGTGTACCCACGAGTACTGTGGGGGCTTTCATGCTATACGAACCGGTGGGAAAGAGGGACGACCGAAAAGTAGGGGCTTTGGGGACAAGACCTGTCTCATAGGGTGCTCCCCTGGGGAACCCCCTTAATTAGGCTCACCCTCCTCTTCATTCTGAGGTAAACATAACTAGCAATTCATCATAATTACGTCCAGAATAATAAGCTCCACACTCACAGCCTACGGTCTTTGTTTTTGACGGTCTTCCCCCCCACCTCCCGTAGCGCTTAGAACAATGCTTTATAAATGCTTTATAAATGCGAACTGAATGACCAACGAATAGGGATGAGGCTGACAGTTTCTGCATTGCTCTTTGACCCTGGGAAAGTATCTTGCCATCTCTGAGTTTCAGGTTTTCATCTGTAAAACAAAGACCACCCACTAGTTTGCTTCCAGCTTCCGCATCTCCATGCTTCACTTCCCTAATCCCTTCAGCGCTCTGTGACACCTCCCTAATCCCAGCATCCCTCCAACTACAGGTGACCACACTTTCCTTTGCTCACCATCACTTTGGGCAGGTCCAGCACAGGCAGGGTAGAATCAGATCTGGGGCCTTGCCTTGCAGTGGTTCTGCATCTGGCAAGGAGACACAGGTGGGCAGAGGTGGCAGAACCAAGGCAGGGTGACCCCTGGGTGACTCACCTGGTAATCAGGCTGGAGGAGACAGACCACCAACTCCAGAGGAGAGAAGCAGCTTTACCCAGGGAAGGGGAGACAGCAAATGTACAGAATTCCACAAAATGCTCAGTTGCCAGAGGTTAGAAGTAGAATCTCAAGGGTAAAGCCCTTCTACTTGGGGCTGAACACCCTGCTCTTGCATGGAAGGAGGAGATAATGCAAGAACTCTCTGTTCAGTGTTTCTACAGAAATGCCCCAATGTCTAATATGTGAAGGATGGACAAGTGGGTCCTGCTATATTCATACAAAGCACCACTACAGGTAGCGAATGTAGATGAACCTGTATTCCCTTATCCACTCCAACAACCTGAAGCCTAGAAATAGAAATCTACAGAAATCTACATAGCCAAATGCCATTCCTCTCACCCCTCAGTACTGGGATTGAACCCAGGGATGCTCTACCACTGTGCCAGAACCCAGCCCTTATTTTTTATTTTGAAACAGGGTTTGCTAAGTTGCCCAGGCTGACCTTGAACTTGCCATCCTCCTGCCTCGGCCTCCCAGGTACTTGGGATTACTGGTGTGCACCACCACTCCTGACTGACCACAGCCAACTTCAACAAACAGCTGCCATTCTGCCCACCAGGTGACCCTGGCACACAGCCTAAACCCTATAGATCGACAGACTTATTCAGATTTGCCAGGAATGGTGGCCCATGCCCGTCACCCTCGCTACTCCAGAGGCTGAAGCAGGAGTTGCAAGTCTGAGACCAGCCTGGGCAACTCAGCAGGAACGTGTGTCAACAGAAAATACAAAGGGCTGGGGAACTGGCTCAGTGGTGAAGCACCCCTGGGATCAATCCCCAGCAGGGCAAAAGATCTAAAAATAAAAATCTGAACCCAGCATTCTCAAGTCTGCCACTGATGCCCAACCGTTTCTTAACTGGTGTCTGAAATGTTAATAGCTCTCTCCTTTTTTGTTTTTGAGATAGGGTCTCAGTATGTTGCCCAGGCTGGTCTCAAACCCTCAATCCTCCTACCTCAGCCTTTGGAATAACTGCGATTACAGGTGTGCGCTTCCACACCTGGCTTCCTTGTGTGACTTTGTGTGTGGTCCTGTTTTTATTTTTCTCAAGCATATACCTAGAAGTAGAATTGCTGGATCATGTGGTCACATTTTGAGGAACTACTGAACTATTTTATTTTCCACAATGTCTGATGCATTTTACACCCCACTATCAATGCAAGAAGGTCCTCTGCGTCCTCCACAGTATTTGGCCATCTCCGTCTTCTTGCTGAGGGCCTTGTTAAGTTGCTGAGGTCAACTTTGGACTCGAAATCCTCCTGCCTCAGCTTCCAGAGCTGCTGGGATTACAGGTGTGCATCACTGCACCTGGCTGAATCAAATATTTATTGAGCAAATCTTTTTCAAATGCCAGTGATAACCACACCTAGTGGTGCATGCCTGTAATTCTAGAGCGTCAGGAGCTGAGGCAGGAGGATTGCAAGTTTGGGGCCAGCCTGGGCAATGTAGCCAGGCCCTAAGCAACTTACAGAGACCCTGTCTCAAAATGTGGCTCAGTGGTAAAGAGCCTCTGGGTTCAGTCCCCAGTATCCACCCCTCCCTGCAAAATAACATTCAAGTCTAGTCCAGGCAATTCAACAAGATGCTGTGGGTTTTTTTTTTTTTTTTTTTTTTTTTTTTTTTTTTTTTTATATATATATTTTAGTTGTAGATGGATACGATACTTTTATTTTATTTATTTATTTTCATGTGGTACTGAGGATGGAACCCAGTGCCTCACACATGCTAGATAGGCACTCTACCACTGAGCCACAACCCCAGCCCAAGACACTGTTTTATTATTTATGTATGTATTAATTAATTACAGCCAAGCATTGGCCTTGACATTGAGACTCAGCTGTGAACAAGACAAGGCTCTTGCCCTCCTGATGCTTATGTTCCAGCTGGGAGAGGACAACAAACAAGTAAACCAAGAGCTCTATTGGGCAGGGGAAGTGCCCAGCCCCAGCTCTGTGGGCTCAGGATCTGGAGCCGCCAGGGACCCCACACCCTGAAGGATCGTGCTGCCTCAACCCCTCACTTCATCTTGAAACTCTCCATGAGTTTTGGGCAAAGGGCTCTGCATTGGTGGGGAGTGGGGCACTTCTAGCCAGGGTAGTCAGGGACCTTCTACTGGGAGTGGCACTATTTGAGCCAAGACCTAGAGGAGGAGAAAAGAAATCTTACGGATCTTTCTGGATAAAGCCTTCCATACAGACAGCACAGGCAAGCTCAGAGTGCAGCAGCTAGGAGCTGAGCGGTGGCGGGTGGGTGATGATAAGGTCTTGGAGGTGACGGGGACACCAACAATCGCTAGAAAGTTAGATTTTAATCTAGCCGTGTATTAATTAACCACGGCAACTTCAGGAAACGCCGCGGGTTTCCACATGTCAGGAGTGGGGAGGGACTCAGCGGGCTGGTTGGTCGTCCTGCCGCAGCTGCTTCTGAGTTGCAGTCAGGGTGCGTCCTGGGCTGCAAGTCATCCAAAGGTTTGATGGGCACTGGAGGACTTTCCAGGATGGCCGGTGCATGTGACTGTGGGAGTTTGGGCAGGAGGCCCAGGTGGTACAAGGTCTCAGTTCCGTGCCACATGGAACACATAGCACACGGTGGCTCCAGTCTCCCCCTTTCCCTGCACGGAGATCAAACCCAGGGCCTCAACCCACTAAGCATGCTTTCTAGCACTGAGATGCATACACCCCACCCTGGAATCTGGGTTTGAACCTCATTCCCGAGGTGACCCTTTCTCACCCCTCTCTCTTTTACCCTTGTGGCAAAATGCATACAATGTCAAATTCACCACCGCAACTGTTTTGAAGTGCCCAGCTCAGTGGCATTAAGTATACACACAACGTGGTTCAGCCACTGGCACTGAGGTTCGGTTTCCAGAACCTCACCGTCATCCCTGAAGGAAACTGGGGACGTCAGCACTCGTTCCCACCCCGACCCACTCCTGCCTCTGGTTGCTTTCTTGTCCTTGGATGCCCAGCCCTAGATGTGTGTAGAAATAGAATCTCACAGCAGGTGGCTTGGCGGCTGGCTCCTTCACCGTCCATCCCTGATGTGAACCTCAGGTTGCAGCATGCATCAGAGCTTCAGTCCCTTTCTAAGGTGGTTCTTATCGTGCCATCTGAAGTTTGAAAGCCACTGTGGTGGCCTTTGGCAGTTGGCCCTATCTGGGCAGTGTGACCCGGAGGCTGAGTGCCAGCTCTGGAGTATGATGGCTTGGAAGTTGACTCTGGGTCACAGCATTTCTGTAAGTCTTACTTTTTTCATCTGTAAAATGGGCCTAACAACCACCCCACTGATTCAGGCTGTTTACAAAGAAAATGGGTTTTGTTTTGTTTTTTGATACCGAAAATTGAACCCAGAGGCGCTTTACTACTGAGCCACATCCCCAGCCCTTTATATATCTTATTTAGAGGCAGGGTCTCACTGAGTTACTTAGAGCCTCGCTAAGTTGTTGCTGAGGCTGACTTTGAACTCCCTATCCTCCTGACTTGGCCTCCTGAGCTGCTGGGATTATAGGTGTGCACCACCACGCCCGCTGAAGAAACTGGTTTGTGTTAGACTCTCAGTAACTTGGGCTGGGGTATGGCTCCATGGTAGAGCCTGCACAAGGTTCTGGATTTCATCCCAGCACCTCAAAAATACATACATAAATAGATAGCTCAGGAACTGGTTGAGAGAAATTTCAGTGTCTGCAGTAGGCTGTTCCGAGGACTAGCACCCCTGGACAAGGCACAGTGTGCTGGGCTCTGCTGGGCTCTGCATGGCTGGGTGGTGGCTGTGGGGTTGGGTGGGTACGTGGGTGTCTGGCTCCCACTGCAGCCAGATGATCGGCATAGATGACCAGCTCTGGAAACCCATGCTCAATTAAGAAAGCGCCTAGTTGCACTGTCATCTGGGTGTAAAGAACCGGGGCCACTTGCCATAGTGACTGTGGGCAAGTTGGACCCATGCAAGGCCCAGGGGTCACCAGAAGTGTAGGGGCATCCAGTGTGGTCCTTGGCTGCCGGTGGACAGGGCTAGAGTAAAGGGTCACACACCGCTGGTCAGGGGATCCACCTCAGAGGCACCAGGTAGAAGGAGGGAAGAGAGAGGGAGGGAGGGACACGAAAAGAACGCCTGCAAGAGCCACGGCACTGGTAAACGTCAGAGCTGTGTTTCCAGGTACAGCGCTACCCTAGCCGCTCCCGTGCTTGTGGGCTGCTGAGGACCAACCCAGGGCTTCCTACGGCGGGCAAGCCTCTGCCTCCGACCTGTATCCGCAGCCCCTTCCCTCTTCCTCCCTCCCTTCCTGCCTCTGTATCTGGTATTGAACCCTGGGGTGATTAACCACTGAGCTACATCCCCAGTCCTTTTTTATTTTTAATTCTAATTATTTATTTATTTATTTTATTTATTTATTTTTTTGCAGTGCTGGGAATTGAACCCAGGGCCTTGTGCTTGCGAGGCAAGCACTCTACCAACTGAGCTATCTCCCCAGTCCTATTTTTAATTTTTTAAAAAATATATTTTAGTTGTAGATGGACCCAATACCTTTTCTATATTGATTTATTTTTACGTGGTGCTGAGGATGGAACCCAGTGCCTCACACATGCTAGGCAAGTGCTCTACCACTGAATTACAACTCCAGCCCCTTATTTTTTTATTTTGAGACAGGATCTGTTAAGTTGCTTAGGGCCTCGATAAGTTGCTGAGGCTGGCTTTTAACATGTGATCCTCCTGCCTCAGCCTCGAGAGTCACTGGGATTCCAGGCATTTGTGCCACCACATCCAGCTCTTATTTTTCTATTTTTTAAACAAGGCTGAGATCAGTTTTTATATAGAGATATTTTGACTGGAAGGCAGTTGCTGCCTGTGGCTCAAACCCTAGAAGTGGAATTGACAGGTCAAATTTTTATTTGTATTATGAAATATTTCTGAGATGTGGAAAGAATGGAGAGTAAATATAATGAATTCATGAACAATGTCCTCCGAGGCTTCCTGATGGCCTTCTTTAATTCCCAGTCCCCCACAGTCCTGAGTTGATTGTGGCTTGGCACTTTTGTATCCTTTTGCAGCAGGTTTTCACACACAACCCTCATGTGTTTTAAAACTTTGTAAATGGGTCAGGTATGGTGGTACTCACCTGTAATCGCTACTCAGGAGGCTGAGGCAGGAGGATTGAGGGTTTGAGGCCAGCCTGGGCAACATACTGAGACCCTATCTCAAAAACAAAAAAGGAGAGAGCTATTAACATTTCAGACACCAGTTAAGAAACGGTTGGGCATCAGTGGCAGACTTGAGAATGCTGGGTTCAGATTTTTATTTTTAGATCTTTTGCCCTGCTGGGGATTGATCCCAGGGGTGCTTCACCACTGAGCCAGTTCCCCAGCCCTTTGTATTTTCTGTTGACACACGTTCCTGCTGAGTTGCCCAGGCTGGTCTCAGACTTGCAACTCCTGCTTCAGCCTCTGGAGTAGCGAGGGTGACGGGCATGGGCCACCATTCCTGGCAAATCTGAATAAGTCTGTCGATCTATAGGGTTTAGGCTGTGTGCCAGGGTCACCTGGTGGGCAGAATGGCAGCTGTTTGTTGAAGTTGGCTGTGGTCAGTCAGGAGTGGTGGTGCACACCAGTAATCCCAAGTACCTGGGAGGCCGAGGCAGGAGGATGGCAAGTTCAAGGTCAGCCTGGGCAACTTAGCAAACCCTGTTTCAAAATAAAAAATAAGGGCTGGGCTGTAACTTAGTGGTAGAGCACTTACCCAGCATGTGTGAGGCACTGGGTTCGATTTTCAGCATCATATAAAATAACAAATAAAATAAAGATATTGTGTACATTTACAGCTAAAAATATTTTTTAAAAAATTAAAAAATAGGGACCGGGGTTGTGGCTCAGTGGTAGAGCGCTTGCCTGGCATGTGTGACAACCTGGGTTCCATCCTCAGCACCACGTATAGACGGATGAATGGAATAGAAGTCCATCAACAACTAAAAAAACTTGAGAAAGATAAAATAAAAAATGAAAAGGCTGGGGTGGTAGCTCAGTGGTAGTGCGCCCCTGGGTTCAACCCCAGCACAATGAACAAGTAAGTGAATGAATACATAAATAAATCAGTCATCACGTGCAGCTGCCCCACAGCAGGGCAGCCTCTGGGTCCTGCAGCACACGTGGTAAACTGGAAGAGACAATAACGTGAACTGGCGTCACGCTGCCGAGCCTGTGGCAGGCCCTGCTGGGAGCCTCACGTGGATGAGCTCACCACACCTCTCCAGCCTGCCAGGGAGGGTCAGCGCCCTCCTTCGCTCACAGACAGGAACACACAGGCGAGGCGGCTCATCCCCAATGCCCATGTCCCTCGAGTCCCCTGTTTGGACAAAAAGCAGTTCTCATCACCACCCAGAAGTGGCTTCCTAACAATGAAGGCGCCACCTCGCCGCCCCCAGGGTGGCCGCAGACTCCTCCCTGGGCTGAGCCACAGGTTCCAGAGGAGCCCAGGCTCCCTCAGTGTGTGGACACGTGCCTGGAGCCCTGCCTGCCCCCTGCCAGAGACGCCCCATCTCTCGGGGTGTCGTGGATGCCACATTAGCACCCCGGGGTACCAGTAAACCACACCTGTCTTTGTACCCATACAGGGAGGTGGGTATGGAGGCCCAGAGAAGGGAGAAGTCCGGCTAGGGTCCCCTGTGGGGTAGCATCTTTATTTCCTTTTGAGAGATGAGTAGGGATAGGCCAGACAGCACAGACAGGGTCAAGGCAGGGGCCCCGGCCAGTGGCCAACCCCTTCCTCCCCTGGGCTCCCCTGTGGGACGTTCATCAGGGCACCTGGTGCCTGCTGCTGTGGTCATCTGTGTTGCTGCTTCTGACCCTGGGAGGCAATGAGAGAGCACAGGACCCACAGGAGGAAGATGCTGGGCTGTGGCAGCTGGGGAGGGCGGGGGCAGGGGCCTGGGCAGGATGGCTGGAGAGCATCTGCCCAGGGCTCCAGCTGCAGGCCTGCACACAGTGGGACCCCCGCCCAGAGCAAAGAAACAAGACTCTGCCCACCTCTAGCCATCATGCCCTCTGTGGAGCCGCAGCCGTAGGGCCTGGCACAAGGCAGAGGCTCACTAGGCTGGTCTGTTAGTTTTCACTCGAATCTGACTCAGAGCCCCAGGCAGAGTGGCCGACTTACGAAACGGAGACCATGGCTGGCCGCTGCTGGGGCACCTGGCATGCCTGAACTCAGCGACCACATCCAACCCTCTGAGGCAGTTAATCTTGTTGTCCCCACTTCACAGGAAACCACTGAGGCGAAGCCACTTGCCTCAGGTCACATCACTAGCAGGGCAGAGGTGGACCGGAGGCAGAGGTGGGTAAGTTGAGAGGTGGCACTGTGCGCCCTGCTTTGGAGTCCTGGAGTGGGCACCGTGGGAGACGCAGGATGCCCTCCCTCGATGGTGGGCCACCCTCAGCTCTGCAGCCTAAGGTGGTGCCTAATGTGGAGAAGGGACCCGGCAGACATGGTTCAGTTACGGATCTTGAGATGGGGAGACGACCTTGGGTCACCTGGGAGGCAGCATCCTTACAGGTAAGAGGGAGGCAGGAGGACGGCAGCAGGGGCAGTGGTGCGCTGTGAAGAGAAGGGCCAGGAGTGGCGGATGCGGGGCCTCTGCGGCTGGGAAGGCGGGGTGTGGATCCTCCCCTGGAGCCTCCAGAGCAGCCAGCCCTACTGATGCCTGGGCATCAGCCGGGAGCCTGTCGGGCTGGGCACCTCCTGGACTGCCAGGTAACCCACGTGTTGTCCTCGGCCACGCATCTGGGGACTCTGTGGTAGCACAGGAGACCCCTTCGGGTGTCCCACTGTTCTGTGGCAAGGGGACTCCTCTGGCTGCGCTGAAACCGGGTCTCCAGGGACCAGCTGACTCTGGGGGAAAGGCCTCTGGCTTCTAAGCTCTCACAGCCTCCTCCGAGCATGGTCTGGGAGAGGCTTCTGGCTCCTCCCACCCTGCAGACAACACACCCTGGCCAGTCCTGCGAGTCAGCTACTTCCTCTCCTGAGCCCTGGCCCCGAGCCAAGTCCATTGCGACTCCTCGGGTCCTGATGCTGGATCCCTGTGGGACCTCCACATGGGGTCACCCACAGAGGGTGGAGGGTCCTCATCTGAGATCCTCTGTTGGGTCCTTGTTTTCAAATGTTTGTGGGGTTTGTCTTTGTTTGTCTCATGTTCTTTTCTTCCTATCAGAAAACCTGGGAGTCGGGGCTGGGGTTGTGGCTCAGTGATGGAGCGCTTGCCTAGCATGTGTGAGGCACTGGGTTTGGGTCTCAGAACTGCATATAAATAAATGAATGAAAACAAAGGTTCATCAATAACTAAAATATATAGGTATCAAAAATAATTAAAAAACAAAAAACCTGGGAGTCGTAAGTCCTAGTTACTGGGACACTGGAAATCCATAGCACTTAGGGCCTTGGAATCATTTATTTTCTGTGGTACTGGGGAACTAAGTCCAGGGGTGCTTTACCACTAAACTACACCCCCAGCCCTTTCTATTTTGACACAGGGTCTCGCTAAGTTGACATGGCTGGACTCGAACTTGCCACTCTCCTGCTCAGCCTCTGGAGTACCTGGGATCACAGGTGTGCCAACATGCCAGCCTGGGGCCTTAGTGTCACGGAGTGAATCTGGAATGCCCCCCCCCCCAAAGCCTCACATGTTGACAAGTTGGTCCCCAGTGCAGCAGTGTTCAGAGACGGGTGTGTGGGGAGTGGTTGGATGATGAGAACCGCCAGATCAGTGGACTAGCCCAATGATGGTTCACAGCTGGATGCCATATTAGGAGGTTTAAGGGACTGGGTTTGGCGGGGGGTGCCCTTGGGGACCTGTCCCTGGTTCTTCCTTCCTCTCTCTGCTTCCCAGCTGCCATGAATTGAGCTGCTTTGTTCTGCCATGCCCTTACACCATGACACTCTGCCTCACCTCAGGCCCCAGCAGTGGAGTCAGCCAGCCAATGACTGACACCTCTGAAAGCATGAACCAAAACAAATCTTCCCTCCTCCAAGTGGTTTACCTCGGGTATTTTGTCATAGCAACAGAAAGCTGATGAACACACTTCGTTCTTGAGTCCTGAGAGATGGTGTCAGCAGACAGTAACTTAACCATAAAAAAGAATGGATCTGTGATAGAGGGCACAGCCTGTATCAGCCGTGTTCCACTGTGGGTAGTGCTATCCCACAGATGGGTCACTTACGAAGAAAAGAGGATTTTTGTTGCTCATGGTGTGGTCCAAGGTTAGGGGCTACATCTGGGGCTGGCCTTCCTGCTGGCCCAGTCCACAGAGGCTGCAGGGCACCCTTTGGTGGGAGACAGGGACGCTGGAGAGACCTGGCCAGACCAGGCCAGGAGTCAGATGCTGTACTGAGCTGCTGATCCCGGGAGCCGTCTACTGTCTACTCGCTCACAAGGGCTGAGCCTCCCACCTTTTCAAGGCCCCGCCTGGCCCGGCTCTCAGTAGCTGGGGTGGAGATCTAGTCTGAACCTGAGTGCCAGAGGGGATGTGTCCCATTCAAGCCACAGCAATGCGAGGAGCCTCAGCCCTGTGCTCGGCAAAGGCTGCAGCCAGAGGATGCAGCGAACAATTCCGCTGACGTGAAAAACCCAGAAGTGGCGTCTACTGTGCAAGTGGCCTTCCGATGGGGGTCAGGCTGGGGAGAGGTAAGGACAGCTCCGTGGATGTTGGGTCTGCTCCTGGGTGAGCAAACAGTTCTGGGCTGCCCATGGTGGCACAAGCCAGCAATCCCAACTCAGGAGGGCCTCACAAGTTTGAGGCCAGTCTGGGTAACTGAGTGAGACCCTGTGTCAACATCGAAAAAAGAAAAAAGCAGTGAGCATGTAGCTTGGTGCAGAGCGCTCCTGGGTTCATCCCCAGTACCCCCCAAAAATTTTTGGACCAGACAGAAGTGGTGGTGACACATTACCAGTGTATTAAATGCCACTGAATTATGAACTTCAAAATGGTGATTCTATGCTATGGAAATTCCACCTGCATTAAACAAACAAAATTAAGCAGAGATGCTGAGGGAGGAGGTAGTTTGGCTCCCTGGGGCGAGGCAGGAGCACTTGGATTTGAGGGGGGAGGATTGGGGCCTAGATCCTTGGATCTTGGAGGAAGCAGGAGAAACCTGACTCAAACACCTGGGTAGTACAGGAGAGGAGGCCAGAAGTTGAGGGCGGCTGCCTGGAAGAGGAAAATGGTCAGAGCAGAGGAAGTCGAGCTGTCTGAGAGGGTTTCAGATGCAGATTTCATCACTAAGGTCCCTTTCCCACCCACACTCGGCCTGCCTGGGGAACTCCAGCATAGCAGAAAAAGAAAGGGAGAGGGCAGACAATGTGGGTGGAGGCGGGACACCAGGGCCTCACCTCCAGCAGCCCACGGACAGAAATGCTGGGAGAAGGGAGGACTCCTCAAATGAGGCCTGGATCCTCCTCCCAGAACAGGCAAGAGCGGGCTGGACCCCGGAGCTAAAGTGAATGCAGGTATTCCAGAAGGAACTGTGGCCCCAGATGGCCCTCTGGGTCTTCAGAGAGGAGAGGACTCGGGGCCTCGACCCTTGGGTCCCCAAGGGAAGAGCGTGGAGAGTTCTGGAGGCTTAGATTTCTGGGGCTGGGGCAGGATAAACGCTAGGAGTTTGGAAGTTGAACCCACAAACTGGAGGAAGGAAGTTAGGGGCTCCCTGAAGGTGCTGCCTGCTGAGTTCTGAGGAGACAGGAAGTAGTGGTTTGCGGGTGAAGGCCATAAAAAGTGGCCAGTCAGACCCAAGGTTGAACAGGAACACCGTCCTCCAAGTACTGGGGCCTGGACTTTGCCTCTGAAGAACTGGATGACCCGCCCGCCCCTGCCCCACCCAGAATCCCAGCCTTTCTTCCCTGAAGGCTCACTAGCCCCAAACCTACCAAGGGAGTTTCGGAAGGGGTGGGACTGTGTAAGGCCAGGGCCCTCGCCTGGAGGTGGGGGAAAGGAGAAGAACAGAAGAACTCAGGGTTGGGAAGGGGGCTGGGAAGGTTACAGGAAATAGCTACAGGGCCTAGAGTTAGGGTGGGGTTGGTTCCATCAGCCCCCTGCCCATTACTTCTGCCTGGGAGCCAATGGGGTCTCAGAGACAGATGGTCTCCATCCCACACACCTGAGGGCTGGCTCCTCACCTGCACAACAGAGAAGTTGCCGGTCCCAGCTCCAGCCCCTCTCCTTCCTCTGCAGAGCCCAGCATGTGGGGCTACATGTCCCTTCTGCCTGTCTTCCTGGCACTGTGGGCTATTGCTGGCGTCTGGATCGTGTGAGTGGCAGAGGCCAGATGGTCCTCCCTGGGTCTGAGGGAGGAGTCTGGGCCTGGACCCCTGGGTCTGAGGGAGGAGTCTGGGCCTGGACCCCTGGGTCTGAGGGAGGAGGCTGGGCCTGGACCCCTGGGTCTGAGGGAGGTGGGCTGGACCTGGAGCCCTGGGTCCGAGGGAGGAGGCTGGGCCTGGACCTCTGGGTCTGAGGGAGGAGGGGTCTAGAAGTTCTGGTTTATTCTGTTAACAGAATGAAGTATTGGGTTAACAGAAAGAAAAGTGCTTGAAAGTCCCTTACTCACCTTGGTGTGTTCCTCCCACCTCAGTTTTGGAATCTCGGTGGTCAACGGGACTGTGGACCTCTCAAAAGGCTTCCCCTTCATCAGGTGGTTATGGCCTGCAGGGTCCTGCAGGAGGAATGTGGGGCTCCGCCTTGGAGGAGCCGTTGGATGACCCTTTACCTTCCACAGCTT
The DNA here is from genome assembly GCF_902686445.1 of Sciurus carolinensis. Taxonomy (NCBI): domain Eukaryota; kingdom Metazoa; phylum Chordata; class Mammalia; order Rodentia; family Sciuridae; genus Sciurus; species Sciurus carolinensis. The sequence goes on along the minus strand of NC_062228.1, from coordinate 65,065,463 downwards.
CTGTGGATCCTATCCCCCGCAGAGCTGCATCTTCAGCCAGCTGCTCAATGTGGGAGCTGCTATGGGTAAATGTTTCCAAGCCTCTTCCATTCCTGGAGCTCAAACCAACTAAGCCAGTTCCCAGTCCTCCTCCCTGGGACCCAGGGTCCAGGCTCCAACCCTCCTGCTTCAGGCCCAGGGGTCCAGGCCCCAGCTCTCCCCGCTCAAATCCGGGAATTGTCCCCAGCCCTGGACCCATATCCTCCCCTTCCACCATCTCCACCTTGCTGGGGACTCCCAGCCCACTTCCCTGTCCTCCCAGCCGCCTGGATCTGCATTGTGCGTTATCACCAGCTCCGGGACTGGGGCGTCGCAACGTGGCATAACCAGTTGATCCTGTGGTCGGGACTTCTCTGTGCTCTAGGGACATCCATAGTGGGCAACTTCCAGGTGAGACGCAGCGGGTGCCCACAACTCCTGGGCCGGCAATTATGGACTACAACTCCCAGAGTTCACCGCGGCCTCGGGTCACTAGTATGGGGGGGGCTAGACTCGCAATTCCTCTTGGGACTTGTAGTTCCAGGCCTCCGCGAGGTCCGGGAGGCGGCGACCTGCGTGGGGCTTTTAGGGGTTTTGTTGGGGCAAACTTGTGGAACCTCAGGAAGCTGGGAGATTTTGTGCCACCCCTTGTTTAATCGTGAAATTACTGCAATTCACTCATTCTTCGTGGTCTGCACAGCTGTTGAGTGTCCCCCTGTAGGAGTTGTTATCTTGTGTCATTGCCCACAGAACTCTAGGTAGGTCCTCTGGGTCGTATTCCAGAGCTTTCAAATCGGCTTGTCCTTGGTGGATAGAGATGAATCCAGACTCCTTGACTCTAGAACCCACCCTCATGAAGCTCTGTAGGTATTTGTAGAATGAATGAATGGACAAATGATAAAAGAAATCATACTGATTTATTTTGCTATTTTATTTTACTGTCATGTTTCTGAAACCCAGCCTGTCTTGCTGAAATAATGGGGGCTGGGGGAGAACACAGGCTGTTCAGAGGAGAGGCTTTCTCCCCATCTCATTTGCATAGCAGTTCATCCACTTACTCATAGCCTGTGTTCCTCAACTTATTACTATGGTATTATTATATTGCTTTCCTAAGGAGTCATTTTAGACATTCCCCCAATTGTCTCCTCCCCCCACAAAATTTTTAATGCTTAAAAACTTTAACATATATATCTGCTGTAATTCACAAACCATTGATGGCATTTTTCACCCTCAAGAACCAATTTTTATTTCCTTGGGGGTCATATTTGCCCCCACCTTTAAGAATACGAGATTTATTCCACTCTGTTTCCTGAGCATCTACTTTGTGCGAAGCACTGTTCTAGGCATTGAGTCTATAGTAGCGAGTAACAGATTTAAGCACCTGCCCTGTGGAGCCGACAATAGCTGAGGTACCCAGTCCGAAAGCCATTTGGTCTGGTGGTTCTCCGCCTGTTGGATTGGTCAAGGGCCCCCATGTCACCCCCTCCCACTCTCATAGTGTTCCTCTCAACTTTCCTTCCTCTGTTCTCCCAGGAAAAAAACCAGAAGCCCACACACCTGGTGGGGGCCTTCCTCGCCTTCATCTTGGGCAACCTTTACTTCTGGCTGCAACTCCTTCTCTCCTGGCGGATGAAGGGCCTGCCCCAGCCCGGGGCCCCCTGGATCCAGCCGCTGCGCCTGATCCTCTGCAGCCTCTGCACCATCCTCATAGTGGCCAGTATCCTTATTGGCATGGGGGTGGGGCAGGGCATGGGGTGGTCCCTCCCCGGGGTCAGTTTCCTGTGCCCTTGCTACGTGCTGTGCCGCGGTGGAGATTCTTCGTGTGTGCGGGCCGCAGTCTCCCGCAGGATCATCGTGAGTGCTGACTGGAGGTCAGCCAGCCTGGGGTGGAGCTCCATCTGCTCCACGTGCTAGCTGGGGGGACTTGCGCTGCTTTCTTCCACGCCTCTGCCTCCTCACTTACCAAGTGCAGGAGTAACAGGTCCACCTGTGGTTGTGGGGGGCGGGGAGGACAGTGCATATGAGGCGCTTAGATCTGTGCCTGGCATACAGTGAGGCCGGTGCATCCCAGAGCATGACCTGGAGCCAGGCATGGTGCTGGTGTCTGAGTGGAGGCAGGTGGAGGCAGGGGAGCCTCTTGGCCAAAGCCGTGGTGAAGGTCTGAGGAGTCAGTGATGGGCCGCACCTCTCTTCCCAACTCCAGGTACTATGGCTTCACCTGTATGTCTTGAAATGGCCATGGGGAAAGTATTTACACCAGAATAATTGTCAAATGCTACCAAGGAGAGCCAGTTGTTAAACATTTGCCAACATGCCTCCAAGTGGAGGCTCAGTTCCTGCTCGCTTCTGAGTCACCCCAGAACCAGACACTTTCCAGCAGCATGGCACACCTCTGGGTGGGTCCAGTCCCTCTGAGGCCGGGTCCATATCCTTTATCATGAGTAATTCTGATAGGGAGTTCAAGTGCATAGAGAGACAGCAGGAGCTGCTCATCAGTGAGCAGGCTGGCAGGGGAGGCCGAAGGGAAACCAGTCAAGGCCTGGCCGGCTGCGGGCAGTGCGGGCAGTGCGGGGTGAGCCGGCTATCTCCCTTCCCAGAAGAGCAGCGGGAATCCCAGAGTGAATGGGCAGGCTGGCCCTCAGCCTGGCCTTGAGCAACTCCAGCCTGTGGGAACTGGAGTCCTGCTGGTAAAATCCAGCTGGTCCCTCGGAATCTTCACAACCAGGGCTGATAATTAGTTTGGTTGCAGCGAGCGGGAAGGAGCCATAAAGATGGACAGCCCAGTGATAAGGACTGGATGCCCACGACGATGGGTCTGAGACCTGACAGGAATCTGTGGCTGGTCCTGCAGATGTTTGTCCCAGGCTGGGAAGTTGCGGGGAGGGACAGGTGTGTGCAGAAGGTGGAAAAACCAGCTCAGGGAAGGGAATGAGGATGCTGGTCCGACCAGGAGTTCAGGATCTCTAAGACGAGGGGTCACAGGTCTGGGTAATTGGAGAATGGAAAGCCCATGAAGCAGCGTCAGTCCTGGGGGTCAGCAATTTCTGCTCAAGGACTCCCACCTGTTTTGTGCGAGACACCTAGGGCCAGGGGTATCAGCTGCATTCACCATCTGACCCCACTGCCTGGCACATGAGTTTGGAATCCATGGAGGAATGGAATACTGTCTCAGTTGATCCAGGAGGGGCAAGCTGGAGCTAGATTTGATAAAAAGGAGAAGGGGGCTCCAGCGAGAGGTTCCAGAAAATAGGAATTTTCCCCGTGCAGCTGGAGCTGTGAGGCTGCATGGGCTGGTGGTACAGAAAAAGGCTTTAAGGAACTGGACCTGCAGAGCCAGAGAAGGGATGGGTGGAGCCTTGGGAAGGGCAAGGCAGGTAGGAGAGGTGACCCACTGGCCAAGGCAGCCTATCGAGGCAGGACGGTCCGCGAGGGCCCAGCAGGCTTGGGGGAGGAGATTAGGCTGTGGGGCCTGTGGGTGAGGCGGGAGAGGATGTTTAGACCAAGCTGTAAACAGCCTAAGGCTGGTGGGGGAGGAACATCCAGAGGGAGCAGCAGAGCCATCCTAGAAGGGTGGACGGGACAGACACAGGTTTGGGATCTCGGATGTGCACTTTAACCAGAGGTCACATGCAAAGGAAAACCCTGGCACGGAGAGATGGGATGGGAGGACTCGGGCTTGGGGGAGGAGGTGAGGATCCGCGCTGAGGGTATGGCCAGCCGCTGCCAGCTGAGCCGGGGCAGGACGAGCGGTCCGTGGGAGGACACCCAGGTGGGCGGCGGCCTGGGCCCTGGGTTCTTCCTGCGCGCGCGCCCTTGACTGTGTGTGCAGCGGTGGTCCTCTACTCCGGGGCGCTGCGTTCCGCCGCCGCTGCCTGCGAGTGGGCGGTGGCCATGCTGCTCTTCGTGCTCTTCGGCCTCTTGGCCGTGGACTTCTCCAGCCTGGACGGCTGCAGCCTGTGCCTTCAGCCTCAGCAGGGTCTCGGGCCCCCGCCGGGCTCCCCCGTGTCCCTGCAGGTCCAGCTGTCGCAGGCGCTCTGACTTGGGCCCTGCCCTTACGGGTGGAGGAAGAAGAGTGGGCCGATCCCTCCTTCCCCCCACCAAGATGAACCATCGGGGTCTCTCCAACGGGCTGGCACTGGGGGCTGCTGACCATTCCTGTCCCGGAGCCTAGTGGGCATGTGCAGGGGGCTTGGAGCAGCCAGAGCCGGCATTCTGCCTCCGCCCTGCATCCGCACCCAGGAAGCACAAGGCCAAGGCCAGCCAGCTGTCCCTGATGGAGGCTGTTTATTATTGGTTGTTGTTGCCGCCGGTGGAATCAGAGACACGACGCAGGCAGGATCACGCGAAAACCAGAATTCCTTCCGGAGAGCAAATCCGTACAGAAGGTTGTGGGGGTGGGTGAAGGACCAGGGGAGGAGGGGCCCGGGAATGGGGAGTTGGGGACGACACAGGGACAGAGGGCCCCTGTCCGGATCTGCTAAGCCACCCCAACCAGCTCCCATCCCTCCCCCACCCCGCCCACAGAGTTTGATCAATAAATAAAATAATAAATTAATCAATAAATAAAATAGAAACGGTTCCCCACCCCCATCTCCCCTGAAGCCCCCCCGCTGGGCATGGCCTGGCACCCCATCCCTGCAGGGCAAGGCCAGTTTCTGGGTCCCCCTCCCAACATACTCCTTGGGCCTTATTTACAGATTCACAGTTGGGGGGCAGGGAAGGGGGTGGAGGGGCTCCCCTCCTTCCCCGGCCCCCTGGGGTCAGGGCAAAGGGGTCCCGTTGGTGGCCAGGAGCTTCTTGTCCTTGGGGGGCCCTCGGCGGGGAGAGCCGCTCAGCTCGGGGTCTGGGCGGCTGGGTGGGGGCTGCAGGCTTCGGGGTGGGGCGCCGGCAGGCCGGGTCTGGGCCCCGTTCTTCTCATCTGTGAGGGAGGAAGAGGTTTTGTGCCGGCTCCAGGGCTGAGGTTCCCAACAGCTGGTCTCAGCAGCCTCAAGACCCTGCCGAGGCTGGATCAGATTCTCCACCTGTGGGACTGCGAGCCGGTGAGGCGGCCAGGGGACACCAGCTGCTAAGGAGGCCTGCCCTCCCAGATGGGGATGTGCCCTGGCAGCCCACAGGGCTTTGGAAACCAGCCAGTTAGTCCCAGTGAGGCCTGGGCCAGTTGGGCTTCAGGTGACTCTCAGGGGCAGCAACACAGAAGGTCAGCCAGAGGCTGCCCCTTACCTCCCGCTAGTTCCATGGGAATGGGGCCGGAGGGGCCACTGCATGTTGCTTGGGGGTCCCAGGCCCTCCAGGTTGGGTCTCCTGACTCAGGCCACCCTCCGGTGGGGCTTGACTTCCCCAGATGAAGGCTGCTTACTCTTGGGGACTCAGTGGAGATCTGGGGGCAAGGAAGTAGTCTAGCAATTTCCATGGGGGCTGAAACATCAGAAGTCTCCTGATACAGGCCAGGTTCCTCTAAGACTGCCGATGGCTGGGGGCAGGAGGGATGCTGCCTCAATACCGTAGCAACAAGTAAAGTTTTGCTTCTAGGGCACCCCGTTTTCTTTACAAGAAAGGTGGGCCCTCTTGGAATCCCTGGTTGCTGAGGCCAGGTTTCCTTGGCAAGAGGACCAGTAGGCCTGATTTTCCTTCTGGTTGCCCCAAGTACCCATAAAGGAGAACAGTGTTTCTCACCTGGGCACTGTGTGTGTGAATGTGCAGTGCCGGGCATTGAACACAGGGCTTCTTTACCACTGAACTACATCGCCAGACCTTTTCTTTATTTTGAGACCATCTTACTAAATTGTTTAAAGCCTGGCTAAGTTGCTGAGGCCAGCCTCAAATTTGAGATCCTCCTGCCTCAGCCTCCCAAGTTGCTGGGATTACAGGCATGCACCACTGTGCCCAACTTCCAGCCTTTTAAAACTTTTTCTATTTTGAGACAGGGTCTTGCTAAGTTGCTGAAGGTCTTGCTGAGTTGTCCAGGCTGGCCTTGAACTTGAGATCCTCCTTCCCTAGCCTCCAGAGTAGCTGGGATTACTGGTGCACCACCATGGCACTACTGACATTTGGGGCTTGGATAACCCTCGGCTGTGAGGCAGCTTCCCTGACCTCTGCCTACTGGACACCACGTGTATCCCCTTGCTCCCCTAGCTGAGACAACTACAAATGTCTGCGGACACTGCCAGATATCCCCCAGGGATTTGTTCAAGGAATGTCCCCCAAAGGTGTCCACACCCTAACACTGGAACCTGTGACAACACTACCCACACACAGGGTATTAGAGACCCTGAGCTGTGATTAAGGTGAAGCACCCAGGTAGGGAAACCACCTTGGAATACCTGGGTAGGTGCGAGTGGCCACATGAATCCTTAAACACCCTTTCCCAGTTCAAGTCGGGCCAGGACAGTGTTACGGGCTCTGGATGCAGAGGAAGGGGCTGTGGCTCGAGCAGCACAGGCAGTCTCTAAGGGTTGCAGAAGGCAAGGGGAGGCTGTCCCGAGAGCCTCAGGAGGCGTGGGGGACCTTGGGTCACCCAGTGTCACCCAGTGATGCCAGGCCGGTGTACGATGATAGCTGGTTTGTGGTCACTTGTTAGTGGTGCTCACTAACCCGGGGCAAGGCACCCCATCAAGAGTCTCAGGTCCCCAGGGCAAAGACCTGACCCTGGGGCTCAGCATTCTCCAGTGACAAGGCACCACGGCTCCTGCCCCATTGCTGGGTCTCCTTTGTCATTCCCATTCATGGGGGAGGGGACAGTTTGGGAGGGAACAGTGACATGTGAGGCTCATGCTGCTAGACTTCCCCAGGGCAAACAACTGTCCCCTGGTGGTCATATTGTGCCTGGCACCTGCATTCACTGTCCTGTGGGACCCCTGTTCCAGGGAGAGGCCACAGTGTCTCAGGAAGGGGACCTGCTTTCCTGAGCAGGAGCTCCTATCACTTAGGAACTCCGGTCCTCACCAGCACCAAGGGTAGGCGCACCTTGTGTGAACGCTGCATCCCCCAGATTCGTCTGCTGGAATCCCAACCCCAAAGTGATGGTATAGGGAAATGGCCTTTGGGAGGTGACCAGGTCCTGAGGGCAGAGCCCTTGTGAATGGGGTTAGAGCCCTTGTAAGAGAGACCTGGGGAGCTCTCCTGCCCCCTCCATCAAGTGAGGACTGAGGGTACAGCCAGTGGGTGCCATCTGAGCCAGGAATGGGCTCTAGGCGGGCACCGACTTTGTTAGCGCCTTGACCTTGGACTTGTAGCCTCCAGGCTGTGAACAATGAATTTCTGCTGCTTCAAAGTCATCCAGTCTAGGTACTTCCTATCACAGCCTGAATGACAACAAATCAGCAGGGTGAGGCCTGGCCTCTGCTCTGCCCCCTGGTTGCTAGGGACCATTAGGCCCTAGCGTCAGGGCCCGTTAAAGTCTGAATCCTTGAATGCCAGTGACATCTGAGTCCTGCAAAGAGGACAATCAATTTGTCCCAGTTTTCAGCTAAGAGTCTTGCATCCCAGAACCATCCCCTTAGTGCCAGGGAACCAGGATGACTGGTCACATCCTCCAGAGCAGAGGTCCAGAACCTCTGCTGCCAGGATGTTCCACTGCCCCCAACTGAGTGGCTACTCCTGGAGGCCAGTGTCCAGGTTGCTAGGGGGTCTCTTCTGCTCAGGACACTATAGACAAGGCCTAGGCACGATGAGGGCCAAGAAGCCTGACTGGTGGGCCTGGCTTTCTCGCGCTGAGGCCATGGCCACCTGCCACCCACAGGCCCTGCCACCCACCTGCCAGGGCCTGCACAGAGGGCTGGTCGTGAGTGCTCAGCAGCTGCGCCTGGATGGTTTCCACCACTCGCTTGAAACGCCGGCTGGGACCTGGGGGGCAGGCGGACAGGAAACACAGTGACTCGGGATAGGGGTAGGGAAGGCCTCCTGGTCTGCAAAGCCCAGCGTCTCCACCAAGCAAAAGACTCTGCTCTAAGCCTCAATCCCTCCACTCTGTGGGGACAGCATGGAACCACAGTTTGCAACGGGTCTCCACCTTGCTATTTAGGGAACTCCTCAAACTAGACACCTTCGACTTAAAATAACAACAGGTGTGGGTTTCCATTTAAATAGATGCTGTTGCTTATTTGTTCCTAGTTGAGGCCTTGAAGAGCCAGCCATGTAAGAAAAATAAGAGGGAGAGAAAAAGATTGATTACAATGGAGAAAGCCCTGCGTTTTAGTCTTTAGGGGGAAGAAAAAAGAAAAAAAAAGAGCTCTGATTCTTTTCAGTGATGGGGCACCCAATGCTCCACAGCCACCTGGCTTAGAAGCTCTACCTCCTGGTACAATCAAGATCAGTGACAAGGAGAGCAAACAGAGGCCCTGTTATCCAAACTCCCACGGTGAGGATGCGGGACCCAGCAGAGTCCGAAGTGAGGTTTCCTGTGGTTTTCTTTTTTTTTTTTTTTTTTTTTGCGGTGCTTGTGCTTGCGAGGGGAGCACTCTACACACTGAGCTACCTCCCCAGCCCTTCCTGTGGTTTTGGTCTCTTGACCAACTCTTGATTGGTCATGGTTGCTTGAGTTAAATTTCTTGAGGCTGCAGCCAGGCTCTGTGGGGAGAGGTGCTGTGACCAGCTGATGTGGGACTGATATCTAGGGGCAGCATGCCGAGTCTTTGTCTCTCTCATCTAGGATCTTGAAGTAGTAGGAAGAGCTCTGCTGTTGACCATGAAGTCAGGAGGTCCAGGCTGAGCCCCAGCTCTGCCATGGCTTACTGTGTGGTGTGGTCAAGTCCACTTACCTCTGCAGGACTCAGTTTTCTCCTCTGTAAAATGGGTGGCTGCTAGCACCTCAGAGGCTGCTTGGGAACTCCCATGAAATGATGCACTCAATATTTACAATACAATATTTACAGAGCAAACTCCCACGGACAGACCAGGGAAGAGAAGGAAGTGGGGGCCTGTGGGGGAAGTCAGAGCGGCCGCCCTCCCCGCACTGCGGCCCTCCCGGCCCACTCTCTTATCTGAAGGTCTTGGACACGGAACGTGGTTAGGAAGCAGTACTGTCGACTCACCGGAGATGAGAGTGAAGGTGACGGAATAGATACCACCTCCACTGCTGCCGTCCCGGCGGGGGGAGGGCTCTGGACCCTCGGAGGAGCTGATGTCCACCTGGAAGCGGACAGGCTTCTGGAAGACGGAGGGACCGCCACTGGCCTTGTACTCAGCCCTGAAGCTGGTCTGGGACAGCACACTGTGACTCAGGCTGGGGATCTGGAAGGTGAGACCCCGACGGAGTGAGTGTATCTACAGCCCACAACTGGCCCTGCTCCGGACGACAGTCCTCCGAGCCACTAGGGGAGCCACAGAAGAGACCCTGGGAGGCCCCACTGCTTGCTGGTACCTGCAGTTTCCTCTGCCTTAAAATAACTGAGGTATCAAAGGAGTGGCTGAAAAACTGGATGCCAACCCCATGAGGAGCTGCAGGCTCTAGGACCACAAGAGACCCACGTCTCCCTCCCGTCACCAGTACTACTGATAGCCCCAGACACTCAAATGCCATTAGCACCCTGAGCCCAGAGACCTGCAGTCCAGCAGCAGACAGCCCTAAGGTCTGCTGGGAAAAGTGGCTCCTCCTGCCATCTCAGGCCTGGTGGCAGAGGGATGGCAACTCTCATCCTCCACTGCTCCCTGGAAACTGTTGTCTGGGCTCTGAACCTACAGGTCTCTGGGCACGAGAACCCTTTCCCGCCTCCCTGCCCTACACTGAGCAAACCTGATTAGAAAAGAACCCGGGGAGTCCCAGAAGGAGGACAGTCTGGGGAGGCAACCAGGGTCTGTGGATCTGGGGAGGCCAGGCTGATGGCTCTCACCGACAGGAAGGCGTGGACAATGTCCGCTTTGATGCTGCTGAGAGGTTTGTCTTTCAGCACAAGGAATATTTGTTCTTCTTTGTCCAAGGAGATGAAATTCCCAAACCAGGAGCGTTTTGCCAACCTGCAGCAGGGGTGGGGGACAGCAGGAGCAGGGCACGGAGGAGTGAAATCCCCATGCTTCCCTCCCCGTCCCATTCACTCCACAGGATCCCCCACCCCACTCACTGTGGATGATCCCCTTGCCCCCCTCTCCCCTTCCCAGTCCCACTCACTCTGGAGAGGACTCTGGCGTTAGGCTGGACATCTCCTCAGCGGTGGGGACTGGATGGGAAAAAGGAGAGAACGTGGTCAACACTTGTCCATCCATCGCCCCGGTGGCCAGCAGCCACCTCCTCCCAGGGCTTCCAGACCAGAGTGGGTACGCATTAGTCTCCCAGCAGCTAAACCCCACAAGGCAAGGTGCCTCGTGGGAGCCTTCACCGATGAGGCCACGACCCCTGGGGCGGGGCTCGCGAGCCGTGGACCAATGGGGAGGGAGCCAAAGCAAGAAGGGGCATGTTCTTCGGATGGGCCCCTCTTCCAGGGCTGGAAGTTCACCTGTCCCACACCTGCACCTCTGCTCACACCCCTCTCAACCCGCGCTCAGAACACGTGAAGCCAGCCTTCTTCCTAGCTGGAGACCCCTGGGAACCAGCTGTTCAGCCCTCCGGCGCCTTCCCCACTTTAGGCCTCAGCAGCCCCAGCCCTTGCGTCCCATACCCTGCATCTTGCGCCGGTGGAAGCGAGGGGAGCCCAAAAAGCTGTTGCGAATGGAATTGAGACGACTCCTCCAGGCGGCTCCCCCGACGCCACCGCCCGGGCTGGGAGGCGGCGTTGTCCCCGGGGTTCCGGTGGGGCTGGCCCGGGGTGTGTGCAGGGGTGAGTGCAAGGGGGTACCCCCTGAGGAGCGCGGGGAGCCCGGGGGTCCGGGGAGGGGTGTGGAGCGGGCACTGGGGGGTGGGGGCTGCTCCCCGGTGCCTCCGCCTCTGGGGCCCCGGGAAGGCAGCGTCTGAGTTTTGGAAGTCGGAGAGCCCCCGCCTCGGGCCTCATCTCCAGCCCCGGGCTCCGGCGAGAAGGAGAAGACCGGACTCTGCGGAGGAGCAGGCCGATGAGGGCGGTCTACCATTCCCAGGAGGCGCCGGCACACACACCGCCTTTGCCTGCCCACCCGCCAGGGGCTTCTAGTCCCTCCCAGAGGCAGAGGTCTGCTGCGTTGCGGGGACAGAGCAAAGCCTGGCACACAGTAAGCGCTGTTAATTTCTCCTAAGTGAATAAATGAACCCTTCAGACACACGGAAAACCCAATCCCAAGGAGGTGGGGATGGCCAAGTGATGGGCTGTGATGACGCCTGGGCCTCTGGCCCTCCAGGGACAAGCAGGCTTCATGGAAATTGTCATTTCTGCTGCTCAACTTTTGCTACACAGTGGTTCACCCTCTGACCCCTCTAAATTCTCTGGGAACCTGGCCTTACCCGTGGGCTGCTTAGAGGACTGGAGGACAGACCAGTGGAGGCTCCACTGACACTGCGGGATCTGCTTCCAGAATAGATTAAAAAAAGAAAGAAAAGAAAAGAAAACGTTGTGAGGATTTAAAAGGTTCAGACTTCCACTCGCTTCCACAGCCCTTCCAGATGAGGACACGAGGCCAGAGAGGGGAAGTGCATTGCCCCAAGCACAGTCACATCCGAGGCTGGGTGGGGGCTAGAACCCTGTACTCCCTCCACACCGGTGGACCCAGGGTCCTTCTTGGAGAGGCAGGAACTCCCACCTCTGGCTGTGCTGGGCCATCTCCAAGGCCCGTCGGGTGGGCACTGGGGAGCCACCACCCCCAGCATCTGTGATGCTCAGAACCTCCATGGACTTGCGCTCTGGCCGCCGCTTCCCGTGCCGGCTCAGCATTGGGGAGTCCACACGCTTTCGTGGCGGGTCTGAGGGCCAAGAATTTCAGCCCCATTAGTGGCTGGATTTGCCCAGCTGTATACTGCATTTACATAACTGCCTTGTGAATGCACAGGTGGGGAAACCAAAAGGGTTTTCATCAGTGTCCAGCTGTTTAAACACAGAAGCCCAGGCCTGTGGCATCGTCCTCCCTCCGGAATCCTGTGGTTTGGGCTGCTCACCAACATCATTGCGGGGAGGCAGGTCCTGGTCCTCACAGCTGGGATATCGCTCCTTCCGATCCAAAAGCAGATAATATATCATTTTTTCTTGGTTCTCCCTAAGACAGGGAGGAGGGAGGGGATGAGGAGAGAGCTGAGGTGGGAAATCAGTGCCCAGAGGTCTCATCTCCTCAGCTGCAGTGGCTTTCTGGGGCTCAGTCCCACCAGCAGTTAGTCCTGTGGGGCCATTTTTCTGGCTATCAATAGAGTTGGTGTGCCATGGTTCCGTGCGCAACACAGGTTTGCTTAACCCTAATAATAATACTACCTAACGCCTGGGAACTTCCTAAGTGCTTGTAAGTACGACATTGGGAAGGCGCCGTCCAGGCCAGTCTCTGCATCTATTTACTTTCCCATCTAATACTTTCCAGGCTGGTCCCCAAGCTCCCACGCTGTAGCTGTAAACCAAACCCCTTTGCTGTGGTCTGCGTGAGCACAAGGCCCTCGCGCCCCCTGCCGGCTTCTGGGAGAACTGCGGCAGCTAGTCCTACGCGGGCGAGGAGTGTGCACGCAGGGGTCGAGAGGGTCTTACTCCTCGCTGCGCAGCTCGCGGTGCAGGCGCTCGCGGTCCCTGAAGCAGCCCAGTGACGCCATGCTCTCCAGGACGTCGGGGTCCAGCTCTCCATTGGAAGGCAGGCTCCTCATGGCTACCCTGCGGCCCGGGGCTGGCTCCAGGCACGGGTCCGGCTCATGTTTCCCGCCCCTGGAGATGGGGAGAGACATTATCCGGAAACCAGTATTCACCTTTGGGCCTTCTTCATCCTAGACTCAAAGTCCCGGGCCTCAGCTTGCTCCTCTCTCAGGATCTCAAGACTCTGGGTCCCCAGGCCCTCGTCCCTCTGACCCAGGCATCCTGGACTCCTAGGCCCCTCCTCCATCTGACCCCCAAGCCCCTTCTCCACCTGTGGCCTCCTCCCCAGCATCCAGAAGTCTGAATCCCTATTCTCTCGTCATTCAGGAACTGTGGCATCTACACCCCCGTCTGCTTCCTCTCTGCTTTGGCTTCTATTCCTTCCTTTCTCAGGGACCCAATTGTCCACTTGCCCCTTACTCACAGGTACCAAGGATGTTTCTGAATCTGCTCCAGCTGTTAGGAGGAATTGTAGAAAAGCAGAAATGAGGTCGCATGCACACAGTAGGCGTGGAATTAAAAGCTGACTGGGAGAGATTCCTAACCGTTCGGATGCTAGCCAGGGTCAGGATGACATTATTTCTCCACCTAGTGGCGGCTAGGCGCATCGCTCTAAGGCACCAGCGGCCCTACTACGTCTTAGCTTCCCGCATGCGCAGTGTCATCCCTCAGCTTCGCGCGCCCTCGGCCGGACCAGTCAGGGCAGGCCTCCGTCCAATCTTGCGCTACCTCCTCCGCAGTTGCAAGGTGCAGATTTTGTTGGACTTCTGGCTGCGGCTCAGCTAGCGACCCGCGCCCCATGCCCCAGGGATCGATGGGCAGATCCTGTAAACCCCTTTCTATGACTCCTCTAGGGCTTGTGCCTTCACCCCCGACTGCGCACCGCTGCAGGTCCCCCCAAACTCACGCTAAGCCTTTTTTCGGGCTCCACTTCGATCATCCCCCTCAGGAGGCTCTGGCAGTCTGGAGGGATGAAGTGGGGCATGTGGAAGACGCCGCGTTTCACCTTCTCCAGAAGCTGGCGGAGGTTGTCATCGTCAAAGGGCAGAGCCCCCTGCGGGAGAAACAACAGAGCCCTTTACACAGAGGGGACGATTTGCCAGGCGAGAGTCTCAGCACTGGACGCTCATCAGCAAGTTTCACCTCACCCCAAGCACAGGGGGTCGGGAGCTTTTATTGTCTGTTTGCGGATGGGGAAACTGAGGACTGATGCGCAGTACTAAACAGCAGAGCAGGGACTCCCAAGGGACAGTCTGGCACCAGTGCTTAAGGGGCAGGAATGCAGCTTTGGGGTTATTCCTTAAATCCAGGGTTCTCCCCATACCAGCTTTGGGAAGGGTAATCTTTGCTAGTTCATTCATTCATTCATGGAAAGGTGAGCTCGTGTGTGTCAAGGATCCAGCAGTGAGCAAAACGAGCCCCTGTCCTCCTACAGGTCACACTACAGGCCAGGAGACCTCAGGTAAAAAGCAAACAGTTCCCCGATGACAGTGGGGAGGGAGGCTTCCTTTCCTTGGGAGGAGCCCTTGGAGCAGAGACCAGAGCGCGGCTGAGCCCTGGTCCAATAACCTGTCCTCCTAGGAGGGGAGGACACAGAGGCAGAGCCTGGTGGGCTACAGCAGGAAGCCAGGAGCTCCCAGCGGTGAGGAAGAGGTGAGGCGGGACTCTTCCCCAGCCCCATCAGAGGGAGCGAGGCCCCGCGGATACCTTGAGTTTGGATTTCTAATCTCCAGAACGGCTGGAGGATATTTCTACCACCAGTTTGTGGTACTTTGTTATAGCAGCCCTAGGACATCAAAAAAGAAAGGAAGAGCATGCGCCTAGGACTGAAGGCATGCACAAGGACTGCAGGTGACAACAGTGACCGAGGAGAGACAGGGGTGGCGAGCGTGCGCGGAGGTAGGTGGCAACGGGTCACAAGGGGCCTCGCAGGAAGGCAGTGAGCACAGCGGCCAGCATGGTTTCTGGTGCCCGCCTTTGCTTGCGTATTTATGCTGCTGCCACTAGCTGTGGGAGGTAGCACCACTTCTCTGAGAACAGCAATGGGCAGGGACACTATCCACCCCAGGGACGGTGTCAGAAGGAGCTGCCTGGTACAGTGCGGGGCTCACAGGGGGGCTTCTGCACCCATGGGCTGTTGTTGCACATCCAACAACGGTGCCCTGCTGCACCCCAGCTCCCAGCCAGTTCACTAGAGATGGCACAGAGGACAAGGCCACATCCCTTCCTGCGTGCAGCTTTGCCTGGGACGGTGGCAGGCGCCACGCACGGATGCCTGGTTACCAAGCAACAGTGACCGAGTGAGCAACAGCTGCATTTGGAGGAAGACAGACAGTACACAATCGGACCTGTGGACGAAGGTGGAGTGTGTGAGCAGGGTCGGGGTCAGAGGCAGAGCAGGCCCAGGGTTAGCCAGGGTCCAGCACAAGGGACAGCACTCGCTGGAGAAGACCATGAGCCCGAGGGCTCTTCTAGTGTCCCAAGTGCCCTGGTGTCCCACTACAGGAGCGTGTGGATGGATGACGCAGGGTGTGCGTGCAGGCAGGAGGGGGTCCTGGGTGCTGCTCTCATGGTCAGGAGGCCTGGGTTTGGCACTGGTGCCTAACGCCTAGCATGGAGCCTCCATTTCCTCCTCTCTGTGACAAGGACATGATGATCCTGCCAGGAGGCATTAATGTGTGGGTTAAAAGTGATGACAGTGACAACACAACTGATCCCCCTTGTCATGTTGTATACGGTCACCCTGAATGCTGGTCAGTGAGTGGGGACCACGGCTCCCCCGGAGGACAGCTGGCTGTGACGGTCCTGTCCTTACAGCCGGCACCTCAGCTTGTGTTTGTGTGTCTCGTTTACAGACACCTTTGACGCATACTGTGCCGACACGGACTCACGGCCACCGGCACTGCCGCTCCACCTGGAGGAAGCTCGTCCCTCACTGGTGCTCCCTGAGGCTCCTCACGGTCGCCCTGTGCTCGGGGACGCTAGCATGACGCTTGGGGGCCACGTTAAACAGGGAAGTCAACAAAAGCCACAAAAACACAGGTGCACAACACTAAGCAGACTGCAGAATGGACTGTGTGCAGGGTAAGAGCCAAACACGCAGAGGCAGGTGGCCGGTCAGCCTCAGTTGGGCACCGCACCCAGGTGTGTGGCTGGGCCACTGGGAGCTCTGCTCTGTGCATGTCCCGGGGGCCACTGTGGAAGGCCTTCAAGTGCTGTTCTGGGGTTCTAGGTAAGCTCTGAGAGGTGCATTTGCAAATATGCAGCCTGCCAATCTGGCGTGATAAACTGTTATCACGCATGATTCCTGAGCGCCGCTCCAAGGGCTGTGTGCGACCTTTAATCGGAACCCTCAAGACACAGGTACTGATCATTCCCACTGTGAGGGTGAGGAGACTGAGGCTGGGAGAGGAAAGTGTCTTGCCTGCCCAAGGTGAGGGAGCAGGGATTGAACTTGGCCTTCTCACCACTGGCTGTAGAAGGCGGAGCTCTTGGGTGCGCTTAGCTGGCCGCCTGAGTGCCTCTGCTGCTCCCCCACAGGGTTCTGAGCCCCAGGAAGGCAGTGCCCGATTGGCCTCATTCCCCGTGGTGCTGGCCACATAGCCTAGTGGTTAAGAGACCAAAGGTTGATCCCAGGTCTGCCTCTAATCACTGTGTGCCCTGGGACAGTCACTCCCCTCTCTGGCCTGCTGAGGGAATCACGTGCGATGATGTGCTTGGAACAGTGCCTGCATAGCTCACTTATCTATTCACGCTGCATCAGGGTGCACAATGTGCCAGCGCCGGGGTCGCAAAGATCAGCTGACAAAACAACAAAGCACACAAAGAATAAAGGCCTGACACGGGCCCTGGCCTTGGGGCGCTTCTGAGAGAGAAGACATCGTGCAGGAACACAGTGACACAGAGTTGCCAGGAGAAGGACCGACTGCTGGCCGCGGGGCTCTGACCTCACGGGGTGAGGGAGGGGGAGACGGAAGCCAAGGGAGGCTCCTGGGAGAAGTGACTGTGGAGCTGAGGGCTTCAAGAAGTCTAGATATTTACTAGGTGAGCAAGCGAGCTAGCAGGGATGCAAGTGTCCGGGCAGAGGGAAGAGCGGGTACAAAGGCCCTGTGGTAGCAGCCAGCCTGAGAGCCCCCGGCCCCATTACACGGGTGGTTTAGATACTGCAACACCCAAGACACAGCCAGGAAACAGCCCTTGTCCCAAGCCCTGCAGCTGCCCCTGGGTGCCCCATCCCTTCTGGGGACTTCCCTCAACCCTCTCACAGGCCTGTGACTGGAAGGCTGGCTCGGCACAGAGCAGCTGCTGCAGCACCTGGGTCCGCGGGGCGCTGGTGCCTTCCCACCAGTTAACTATCCGGGAGGCACCCGAGGCGGGGATGCCGCACAGGTTCTTTGCTCCACCAGGCAGGGCTGCTCTGGAGTCGGGGCGCAGGCAGCGGGGTGCCTTACCACAAGCAGCGCGAAGAGGATGACGCCGCAGCTCCACATGTCCGCCCGGCGGCCGTCGTACTTCTCCCCCTGGAAGGGAGAAGGCCCCGCTCGCTCTCCTCCGGGCTGCCTCGGCTCCCCGCCCCGCGCCTGCCCCTCACTCACCTTGATCACCTCTGGACACGCATAATGGGGGGACCTGAGAGCAAGAGTGGAGTCAGCTTCAGGCCAGCCTCGGCCCTCCCTGGGACGGGGCCGGCCCCACTCACCCGCAGCTGGTCTCCAGGAGGCTGTCCCCCACTTGCAGGGAGGCCATACCGAAGTCTGCGATGCGGATGTTGTTCTTCTCATCCAGCAGCAAGTTCTCTGGCTTCAGATCTCTGTGGCTGAGACAGGCAGGTGAGTCAGCCTGCCGCCTCCCAGGCAGCCAAGGCCCCACTCACTAGCTCCGAGTGGGACACTTCTGGCACCTTTTCATGACAATCACAATGTGCCCCAAAGTCTAAAGCTGCCCATGCACCCAACCAGCTTTGGCCTCACGATGGGCGGACACACCACCCTTCCAGGGATATTTCGCAGGCCATCCCAGACATTGTATCAGTCTGCACACACTCAGGTGAGCAGGTGCAATGTGAGACGTTTTGAGGTTAAGAAGGGTTGATATTGAGCTGGTTCTTTAAAATGTCAAAATATATCCATACTGAATAAAAACCCCACTGCACCCCACCTGGTCACCCCTCCCTCGGGACCCTCTCACTCCCAGGCTAGACTCCTTAAGGCTTAGGGGTCAGGTGGAAGTGGAGAGGGGCTGTAGGCCTCTGCAGCTCCTACTGCGGGGGGAAGTCCAGTGACTGGGTCAGGCTTGTCAGTGACGGCGAATACTGCCCCCGAGGGGACACAGTCTTCCTACCAGGGTTGACACCGTCCCCTCAAAAGGAGGGGCTGAAAGGGCTGGGGAGATAGCTCAGCTGGTAGAGTGCTCGCCTCGCAAGCACAAGGCCCTGAGTTCAATCCCCAGTACCGCAAAAAAAAAAAAAAAAAAAAAAAGGAGGGGCTGAGAGTTAAAATGGGCTGCATGTGTGAGCCCCTCACCCTGATCTCCACTGCACCCCAGACGTGCCAGAGGGACGGCGAGTGATCAGGAGGCTAGAAGATGAGGGCTTCCATTGGGCACCTTAGGTAGTCATAGGGTGCTGCATACTTACTATCTTGTTTGGGGGACTGAAAGTGATTCAGTGAGGAAAAGGTGAGTCCTCATGCGGATGTTCCTATGACGAAGAATGAACGCCAACCCTAACTTGACACCATTTACAAGAATCAACCAGAAGTGGACCCCGGACCTAAATGCAAGAGCTGAACCTACAGCCAAGAGTGGTGGCACATGCCTGTGATTCCAGCTGGTGTGGGGGTGGGGGTGCTGAGGCAGGAGGGTCACGAGTTCAAGGCCAGCCTCAGCAACTAAGAGGGGCCCTAAGCAACTTAGGGATACCCTGTCTCAAAACAAAAACCAGAAAGGGCTGAACCTACAACTTCTAGGAGAAAGCACAGGAGAAAATTCAATTGAGCAAAGGTTTCTAAAACAGGACAGAAAAAGAATGAACTGTAAAAGAAAAAAACAATTAACAGACCAGAGCTCACAATTTTAAAATGTTGCTGGGGGGGGGGGGTGCACATGTAATCCCAGCAACCGGGAAACCTGAGGCAGCAGGATCACAAGTTCAAGGTCAGCCTTGGCAACTTAGCAAGGCCCTAAGCAACTTAGTGAGACCGTGTCTCTAAGTAAAAAATGAAAAGACTGGGCATGTAGCTCAGTGGTAAAGTACTCCTGAGTTCAGTCTCCAATATACATATATAAAAGTTATTCCTAGAGTTATCTCTTCTTCCTAGAGTAAAAATTATTACAACTCCCTAGTAAAAAGACTGATCGTATGGGCTGGGGCTGTAGCTCAGTGGTAGAGCACTTGCCTAGTGTGTGTGAGGCACTGGGTCTGATCCTCAACACCACATATAAATAAATAAAATAAAGGTCCATCAACAATCAAAAAATACTTTAAAAAAGACTGAACATATTTTTTAAAATAGCTAAAAAATGGGCAAATAACCTGAACAGTCATATCTCCAAAAAAGATATACAGGGGAGATGGGAATAGGAGAGACGGAAGAATGGATCGGACATCACTTTCCTATGCTCATATATGCATTCACGACCAGTATGTACCACCACAAGTGTGGGAAGTTATACTCCACGTGTGTAGGACATATCAGAATACATCCTAATGGGGCTGGGGTTGTGGCTTAGTGTACAGCACTTGCCTAGTATGTGTGAGGCACTGGGTTCAATTCTCAGCACCACATATAAATAAATAACTTAAAATAAAGGTTCATACACAACTAAAACAAAAAAATTAAAAAATACATTCTACTGTTATGTATAACCAAAAAGAACAAATAAAAAATTAAATAAAAAAGAAGATATACAAAAGGCTAATAAGCATGAAATAAGATGCCCAACATGAGAAATCATTAGGAAACTTCAAAGTAAAACCACAATGAGGCAACATTTCACATCCACTAGGATAGTTATAATCAAAAAGACAGAAAATAGCAGGTGTTGGTAAGCATGTGCAGGGGCTGGAACCCACTTTGGAAGATGGTCTGACAGTCCCTCAAAAGACCAGAGTTACCATTTGACCCAGCAATTCTCTAATGTATTTACCCAGGAGAACAAAAACACAGGTATACGCAGAAACTTAAACAGGCATGTTCTCTTGTCCTTGAGTGCCCATGTTACTCATAACCGTCAAGAGGGGGAAAACCCAAAAGGTCTGCTATTGGATGAACAGAGAAACAAAAGATGATCTATCCATTCCATGGAATATTACTCGGTCATGGAAAGGAACAACGTGTTGACACACTACAACATGGACAAATCTTGAGGACATTTTGCTAAGTAAAAGAAGCCATATGAGGCCATATACTGTGTAATTCTATTTATAGGAAATGTCCGGAGAGAAAAGTCACTGAGACAAACACAGGGGAGTGGGGAGTGACTGATTAATGGATCTGGGGTGTGAAAATATTGTAAAATTCCATGGCAGTGATGCACAGCACTGCAAATACATTAAAACTACTGAATGGTACACTTAAAAAAGCTGGACCATATGGGCGGCGAGTTATATCTTAAGAATATACAAAAGGGAAAAGATTTCTTTTGGGGCCGACCACACAGACTTCTCCTCTGCCTTCCGTGTGCCCCAAGGTAGCCCCTCCACACCTCCGTGGCAGCGCTCAGCCCAGCCTCCCCCTCACGCTGCCCCCTCACCAGATGGAGTAGCTATGGCAAAAATCCAGGGCAGACACAATCTGGCGGAAGAATTTCCGGGCCTCCTTGGGTGTCAGTCTCCCCTTCTTTACCAGGTAGTCGAACAGCTCACCCCCAGAGACGTGCTCCAGAACCAGGTACCTGAAGGATACAGGGGGGCAGCGGGCTGGAAGGGGCATGTGGAGGACCACAGGGCCTGGTCTTCCTCTTCCAGTGGCCTCTGAAAATCAGAGACCCCAGTTCCCTTGAGTCCTTGGGGGAAGAGACTTCGATTCCCAGAAGTCCTTGGAATGAAAACACTCCAATTCCCAGGAGTCTCTGGGACAAATGACTCCAATGTCTACCAGTCTCTGGGAAGCTCGAATAATCTCCACTAGCCCTGGGCAGCAGAGACTCCCATGAATACTTCAGGAAGACCCACACTTGGACTCCTAGGCGTTTCAGGAGAGAAGGCAGCTCCATTGGCACCTGAAGTCAGAGACCCCTAGGAAATAAACACCCTACTGCCATTAATCCCTGGAAAATCACACCTCTATTTCCCAAAAGCCTCTGAGATGAAGAGACCCCAATTCTTACTCACTCCTGGGCAGTAACGATTGCAATATGCACCACGGGTAGACTACCACTCCCATCAGTCCTGCAAGGTTAAAAACTGCAGAGTCCACAAGTCTCTGCAATGTAGAGTACTAGTTCCCATCAGCCACCTGGAGCCTCAAGACTTCAAATCCCATCAGGCTCTGGGGGTTAAAACTCTAATTCCCATCACCTCTTGGGAAGCAAAAGCTCAATATATGAGCTCTTGGACAGCCAAGATTCTGGGGTAGAACACAAACTCCCATGGGCCCTCCTCCCAATACTGCCAGTGGAGGTGAGTGGTAACTCTACCTGTTGAGACAATGGCCCTCCCATCTCCGCACCTGAGAAAGCTTGAGAACTACAATTCCCATGAGCATCTGGGCCAGGGTAGCATCAAGACTGGGAAATCCAGTCGCACATCTCATGGATGTTGGAGTCATTGCATCCAGGGAACTGGGTGGTGGGGGCAGGAGGTCTGTCCCTTCTACTGCTGCCCAGGCCAACTGTCCTTTGGGCCACCAAAGTCTAGACAAAGAGGCCTATTCTCTGGAGTCAGGACAGCTGGATCCTGTCCCCATCCTTTCCAGGGGGTAGCTCTGAGATACAGACTCAGAACTCCTAAGCAGGCCCCTTTTGGAGTGTCCAACCATGGCACCTGGACCGGTGGAGGGGAAGGGGTCTTCCGTACTCCAGTGTGTGTGGGAGTTTGGGGAGCGCCTCTGGGCTGGCTAGGCTTCACTGCCTCACAACCCCGGGGCTGGTCTGCCCTGCTGAGTGGGCTCTGGCCTCAGCGTCCAGACTGCCCAGCAGAGGACGTTCCCTCGGTGCAGCACCACGCGGGCGGGGCTGGGGAAGCAGCGGGAGGCTCAGCCTCCACTCCAGACAGGGCCACTCAGGTCCTTGGCCAGACCACCCTGAACATGCCCGATCTCGTCTGATCTGGGAAGCTAAGGGTAGGCCTGGTCACTGCTTGGAAGGGAGGGCAACTCAGGTCCACTGTCCTGCCCCCAGCATCAGGCCCTTCTCAAGTCAGCCCTGGAGTGGCCTGGGGCAATCCCTACAGCAGGGCAGGGGCTAGGCCTTCAACGTCCAGCCAGGGAGCCCGAGATGCCCAGGCTCCTCCGGGCCCTTTCTGGAAGGGCCTCGTCCCAGCAATGGGGTGGGAGCACAGGGGCTGGGCGTCTATAAATACCTACAAATATTTCTTGTTCTCGTAGACGTCATGGAGCTTGAGGACGTGTGGGTGCTCGATGAGCTTCAGGATGGCGATCTCCCGTTCCACCTGAGGGCCCGGGATGCAGAGATCAAGGTCAGCATGGCCTCCCAGGCTGTCCCAGGCCCAAGGGTGCTCCACCACACACACCTTCATCAGCACTGACTCCGACAGCTTCTCCCGGTTCACGATCTTGATGGCAACCTTCTGGCCGGTGATGCAGTGGACCCCGAGTTTCACCAGCCCTGGGAGCAGGGTGACAGTGTGGGTGTTCTCTGGAGCCCTCGCACTCCAGTCCTAAGGCCCTTCACCACTGTTTCCTCCTCCTTCCCCGCAGGCTGTTTCAACCGCGGCCTGCACTGCCCTGCACTGAACACCTGGGAGCTCACGGTTGCCATTCCCATGCAGCACAAGCCCACCGCTTCCCGGACCCAATTCAGTTCTGCCCGACTGTCCACTCATTCCCTGTCCCTCCACCAGCCTCCTCTACTCCCACCCCAAGTCTGTCCTTTAGGTATGCCTGCCTAGGTTTGTCCTTCCGTATTTTCTTTCTCCACTGTCTCCATACTTATCTCTCCCCCATGAAACTTCTTACTATCTTGACCCCTTGCTCCCATGAGTTCTCTGCCTTTCAATCTTTTGCAAACCCCACATCTCCCAAAGAATATGATCTTATATTTTCCCTTACCCCAAACCTCCCCATCCTTCACCTCTCCAAAACCTGATCTCTCAATTCTTTTCTGATCTTGTTTTAATAGCAGCCATACTTGAAATTATACAAACTCCAAGGATATGTCCAGTCCCAGCCCATTCCTCTCCAGGTTCTTTAACACCAGGACCTAAGCTCCCAAACCACAGATGTAGTCCTTCCTCCCCTAGACCCAGGGCTCCAGAGCTCGCCTCCTCCCTCAGACCCAGGGCTCCAGAGCTCACCCTCCTCCCTCAGACCCAGGGACCCAGGCCCACCCTCCTCCCTCAGACCCAGGGCTCCAGAGCTCACCCTCCTCCCTCCGACCCAGGGCTCCAGAGCTCACCCTCCTCCCTCAGACCCAGGGGTCCAGGCCCAGCCCTCCTCCCTCAGACCCAGGGCTCCAGAGCTCACCCTCCTCCCTCAGACCCAGGGCTCCAGGCCCAGCCTCCTCCCTCAGACCCA
Organism: Sciurus carolinensis; assembly: GCF_902686445.1. Taxonomy (NCBI): domain Eukaryota; kingdom Metazoa; phylum Chordata; class Mammalia; order Rodentia; family Sciuridae; genus Sciurus; species Sciurus carolinensis. Next base: position 65,042,092 of record NC_062228.1, on the reverse strand, counting down.
GGGCTCCAGGCCCAGCCTCCTCCCTCAGACCCAGGGCTCCAGGCCCAGCCTCCTCCCTCAGACCCAGGGCTCCAGGCCCAGCCTCCTCCCTCAGACCCAGGGCTCCAGGCCCAGCCCTCCTCTGACCAGGTGTCCAGCTTCCTGACCCCTTCCTTCTTTCCCGTAGGGCTCAGGAATTCAGGTCAGCAAGACCTTCGCACTCCTGGGATCAGGATCTGGAGGCTGACCTCTCCATTTCCTGTCTTGGTTCTGCCCCTCGGCTTCACAGAGACCCTGCTGTGCTGCCCTGGGACACTGATGTGGGCACCAGTCTCACTCCCATCCATCCAGCAGGAAGGAGGCTGCAGGCAGCTGCCAGTGTTTAGCAACAGCAAAAGCTGATTCCCCTTGCCACGGCTCCTCCTGGGAGATGTGCCTCCTCTGCAGCCCACCTCTCCACCTTTCCATCTTTCCATCCCATTCCACACTGAGAGTGTGCCAGGGCAGGGGCAGAATGTCTAGACCCCATGCCCCTGGCAGCCCAGCGGGTTGCCTGGTTCACAAGGTCCCTAGACCCGAGGGCAGTGGGAGGAAAGAGGCTCCCCAGGATGGAAGCTCCTCCACCCAGCCTGCGGCGGTACTGCAGAGCTCCCAGAGGCAGCCAGCCTGCGTCCGCACCGCCTCCGTCCCCACTGTGCCCTGGACCCCCTCCAACCTCTGCCCCAACTACCAAAACCAAGAGTCCAGACCCCTCTTCCTTCCTCACACCCAGGAGTCCAGGCCCCAGCCTCCTCTCCTCCAGGCCCCCCAGAGACAGAGTCCCCACCCCCTCTATCCTGGGGACCTGCAAGTCTGGACACCAAGTCCCTTCTCTGTGACCGGACCCAAGGGTCTGGACAGCAGGCCCCTGCCCTCTAAGTACCCAGGTCCCTTCCTCTGCCCCCACCTGCACCCTGCCCAGGCGGCAGGTATCCCCTCGGGCTGGACTCACCTGTCTGTCCCTTGCCCAGCGTCTTCTCCAGTCGATAGGGGCCCACATATTGGGCGTGCTGGGGTGGGTGGGGGTGGGGGTGGGGGAGGTGGTAGGCGGGGGAGCCCCCGCCACCTTCCTTGGCCCCGGACGACATGGTGCCCTTGGTTCCGGCCCGACCGGCCCCCCGGCCGCCCCCCCTGCGGCCGGTCGCCCCGTTCCTCCGGTGGGGGCCGGCGACAGTTCCGTCCCGGCCCCCCCGGCTGCTCCCCACCTCTCCGGGGGTCCCCAGGGGGCTGGGCTGGGCCCCCCCGTCGGCGGGCCGCGGAGCTGGGGGAGGGGGGGCTGGCCCAGGGGGGGGTCAGGCCCCGGGAGTCGGCATGACCCGGGGGGGCTGCGCGGCCCCCCCTCCCCAGCCCGTCCCTGGCCGCCCCCCCCTTCCTGCGCCTCCCCGCGCCGGGGGGGTCTGAGGTGCGGGCCGGCGGATGCTGCAGGCCGAGGTCCCCCCCGCCCCCCCACGCGCCCTCTCTCCTCCGCCTCCTCCTCCTCTCCGCCTCCCCCCGCCACCTCGTCCTTTCTCTCCGGCACGCTGACATCACCATCCGGGGACTCCGGGCCCTTCCCCAAAGTTAACCCTTTAGGAGGGGGGAGGGGGTGGCGAGGGGCGGGCCTGGGAGCTGGAGGGATGGAGAGGAGGCAGGAAGATGCTGGGAGGGGTGGAGGATGCAGGAAGAGAGAGGGATGCGAGAGAAGACAGGGATGCAGGAGGAGCCAGGGATGCAGGAGGGAAGCGGATGAAGGGAAGGATGGAGAGAGACATGGAGCCCACAGACAGAGGCAGAGATGGAGGCACACAAAGAGGGAGACTGACAGGCGAGATGGCAAGAGAGATGCAGACCACCAGAGGCAGGGGTGAGGCAAGAGAGAGACGCAGGGAGGCGGAGGCAGGGGACCAGACAGAAGAGAGGGAATGGTGGGCAGGAAGAGCACAGAGACACGGACAGGGCGAGAACCACTCAGCAGAGGTGCGGGCAGGGATGGGAATGTGATGTGGAGAAAAACAGACGGGATGGCAAGATAAATGCAGAGACAAAAAGAGGGATACAGTGGGAACTGCCAGGGGACATGGAGGGTGCACACTGGTGGAGGAACCAGTGCTGGGCAAGATGGGGACAGAGCAGAGGCACAGAGGACGGGGAGGCAGGGGCAAAGAAGGGAAAGAATTTTTGGGTATTGCTGCCCCAAGACTGGTCTCTGTTCCTCAGGTCCCCCAAGATCACCCACCCTGTGCTCTTTGGCCAAGCTGTATCTTCACCAGCGTAGGGACTCACATCTCAGGGTGCTTTTGGATTCTCTTGCTCCTACCGAGAAACTTCCAGAATCCCCTGAGGTCTCATGGTGTTTTAGATTCCTAGGCATCTGTCCTTGTCTTGGGTCCTGGAAATCATCATACAAGCCCCACTATAATCCATATATCTCCACTGTGCACATCCATGTATCTGTGCTCAGTTTGTGGGTAATCCACACACCCTGTTAGATTTCTTTTAAAAAACTTTTAGGGCTGGAGATATAGCTCAGTTGGTAGCGTGCTTGCCTTGTAAGCACAAGGTCCAGGGTTCAATCCCCAGTACTGAAAAAAAAAAGTTAAAGGACACAATACCTTTATTTAATTTTTACGTGGTGCTGAGGATTGAACCCAGGGCCTCAGGCATGCTAGGTGAGCACTGTACCACTGAGTCACAACCCCAGCCCCCATTAGATTTCCACATAATCCAGACTCCTCTATTTCAGATACTCAAAGGCATTGGCACCCTTTTAATTCCTAAGTCCCCTATAGAGTGTGCTGTGAGACTTTAGGCTCCTATGAGATGCCCAAGTCTATGTATGCAACCACCCTTTTTCTGTGAGTCTTTAACAAGTGCCAAATCTGAGTCAGGCACTATTCCAATGGGTAAGGATATGGCAGGGAACTGGATCTGCACAAATGCCTACCCTGTGGTTCTCCCATGATAGTGGAGAGACAGCTGATCGACAAGGTAAACAAACAAAATCATTGTTAGACATGTCTGACAGTGCTGGTCCATGCTGAAGAGGTGACTAATGTGGGAAAGGGGTTAGGAGTGTCTGCTGAAGGGAGTATGATTTTAGATACAGTGGCCAGGAAGCAAAATGAACTATGCGAACAGCCAGGGCAGTCCAGGAAGAGGAAACAGTAAGTGCATACATAGGTCCTGAGGCAAAAGTGTGCCTGGGTGCTATAGGGATATTGAAGGGGCCAGTGTGGCCAGAGAGGAATGAGCAAGGGAGAGATTGGAGGTAAAGAAGCAGATTTACACAGTTTTAGAAGCAGGGTGGCCATATATCCTGGGTTATGCCTATGTAAGTATTAATTTGGTCTCTTTTCTCTCTGAAGTGTCTCACTACAGAGGGAAAGTTATTTGATCACATTCCTTATAGGATATTTTAAAGCCCAAGGCTTTTATAGGGCACATGTGGTTTTTCATCTAGACTACCAGAGTATTATTTCTACAATCATATATACAATACTATATCATATAATGTCACGTGATGTATGTACATTCATATTATACTATAGGTATTACACATGATCATATGTACACTATGTTATAGATAGACCTGTACACAGATGTCTACACCCTAATTCCCACACCTGTAAATGTATCATGTGGCAAAAGTAACTTTGCAGATGTGATTGTGTTAAGGATCTTGAGATGGGGAGAGTGTCTTGGTTATCTGGGTGGCCCAATGGCATCACAGGATGAAGGAGGGTCAGAGTCAGGGAGATGAGGGGATGGAAGCAGAGGTCAGAGTGACATGGCCACAAACTAGGGGAGGAGGGTGGCTTCTAGAAGCTGGAAAAGGCAAGGAAAAGAGTCTCCCCAGGAGCCTTCAGAAGGAATCTTGCTGACACCTTGATTTTGGCCCACTGACACTCATTTTGAACTTCTGCTCCCCAGATGGTCAACATAATAAGTGTGTGTTGTTTTAAGACACCAAGTTTTTTTGGGAATTTGTGAACAGCAGCAATAGAAACTAATACAATAGAGTCCCAGATCCCTGTCCACATCACAGAGCTGCAAACACCCACAGCCCTTCCTATCTTTGCCCCAAATATCCCCTTGCACAACTAAGGCCAGCAGGTACTCAGTATCTCCGTACTGGTGGCCCCACCTGAAGTTGGGCACACCCTTCTGGATGGGGAGAGCCTCCTATGCAGACCAAGATGTGGTTTCTTTAAGCCCAGCACCAGGCAAACACCCTGCAGACCTAAGCCCCATATCTGACGCACAGAGGCCTAGGGCTTCCCTTCAACTGGGCTCTCTTAGCTTTCTGAATTCTGACTCAGGTTCTGATGGCCTCCACAATTCCGTCCTCTCTGGCTGGCAGGAGTCAGGTAAGAGTGCCTGAGGGATAAGAGAGATCCTCACTGTAGCCCCACTTGACAAATGAGGAGACTGAGGACAAGAAAGTGGTTGTATATTATGCACAGCTTATGTATTAGGGCTGAAACCCAGAACTCCAGTAGTGGGGATAAAATCAGATCTGGGCATGCGGTGGTGATGCCTGTAATCCCAGTGACTCAGGAGGCTGAGGCCAGAAGATTGCCAAGTTTGAGGTCAGCCAGAGCAATTTAGGGAGGCCTTGTCTCAAAATAAAATAAAAAGGATTGGGAATGTGGCTCAGTGGTAGAGCGCTTGCCTACCATGCACAGGGTTCCGAGTTCGATCCCTGGCACCTAAAAAAAAAAAAAAAGCCTAGGCACCAAGCTCCTGAGGGGAAGCGACCAGTCAGACAAGCAGCGAAAGTGGGCGTGGCATGCGAGGGGCGTGGCCCAACCGGAGCAGCGGACTCGCTAGTTGCTGAGGCGGGGCTTAACGGGGAGAGGCCGAAAGGCCTAGAACAGGGGAGGGGAACACGAATGTGGGCGGGGCCTACGCCGGCGTGGGTGGACTTTGCGATAAGGAGGCGGGGCTCGCTAGAGGGAGAGAGCTGATGGGGGATGGGGCGGGACCATGGGAGCAGGGGGCTGCCGGGAGGGGCGGGGTCGAGTGCGGTATCGGCCCAGAGCCCTGGCTCAGAGCCCAGGGCGAGCGCATTCAGCCTCACCTACCGCGCCAGGTTGGGTGGGTGCGTCAGGCACTTCCGGGAGAAACCGTGCGTATTTCCGGTCAAGATGGCGGCGCCCAGCAGAGTCAGGTGCGGGCGACTGAGCCTTTAGGCGCGGCGGCGGCTCGGGGCGCGGGAAGGTGAGATCTGTCCCGCTACGGCGCCCCTTCTCGGAGAGGAGGGAAGAGCCCTGTTGCTAAAGAGAACGAAGGGGCAACTTATTGCAGTGGAGGCGGGATAGTAGGGTTGCTAAGAGACGGGGACGCACACAGTGGAGATGGGGGAGGGGATTTGTTGCTAGGGAGAGTGGGTGGGGCCTGTTGCTAGGGAGGAAGGAGGGGCTTAAGGCTTTGGGGAAGGGTCCTGTTGGTATGAAGGAAGGGCAGGGGGTTGTGGTTAACCCGGGTGTGGGCAGAGAGGTTTGAGGTCATGGCGGGGCGCCGAGCTCCCCTAAAGTGCCACCTTCTCAGCAGACCCCCAGGAATCGGCCCATCAGGAAGACAGAGCTGCCTCAGCGGTGACCACCTTCTCTCCCACAACACATTCTTCCCTTCTTCACAAAAGGTCCATGGCAGACAAAGGTTCGGGGGGCAGTCGCCTCCCCCTGGCGCTGCCCCCAGCGTCCCAGGGTTGTTCGTCAGGGGGCAGCGGCTCTTCAGCAGGGGGTTCGGGCAATCCCCGGCCTCCACGCAACCTCCAAGGCCTGCTGCAGATGGCCATCACGGCGGGCTCTGAGGAGCCAGATCCTCCTCCAGAACCCATGAGTGAGGAGGTAAGGTATTGGGACCCAAGAAGCTGGGGTGGGGGGCCTGGGGCAGACGTGTCTTGGGGAACTGTGGCTTGGGGAATTAGAAGCTGGGAATTTCCTGGATGGGGGCAGGATTCCAAAGGTGGAGGCATGGTAGTCTGTATTTGTGCTTGGTAGGGTCTTTGTAGACTGAAGGTCAGATGTCAAGTGTCTTAGGGGACAGATAACTGTATTCCAACACTGTTCTGGGATGCATAATAGCTTTCTGGTTTCAAACAGAAAAACAAACAAACAAAAAGGCTCTTTAAAGTCAGACAGACCTGGATTCAGCATTGTCTAGCTGTGTGACCTTGGATATTTTATTTAATCTTTCTGTGCCTGCAGATCTTCATGTATTTGCAAATTGCTGATAAGGACAATAATGAGAACTTTTCCTCTTTTTCTTTTTTCTTTGCTTTCTTTCTTTCTTTTTTTGGTACTAGGGATTAAACCCAGGGGTGCTTAACCACTGAGCTATATCCCCAAAAATGGCCCCCAGCCCTTTTTTATATTTTGAGACAGGGCCTTGCTAATTGTTGAGACTGGCCTGGAACTTGGTATCCTCCTGCCTCAATCTCCTGGGTCACTGGGATCACAGCACTGTGCCTGGCTATAACAGCACTTCTTAAGGTGGCTCAGAGACCAGTTTCATTTGGCCTGCACAAATGCTTTGTGTTCAGGCAGTACATCAATTTGACTTCAGTCAGACTGTACCAGTTGCTAATGGTGTGACCTTGCCTTGGGCAAGTCACAGCTTCTCTGTGCTTCTGTTTTCTCATCTGTGAATTGGGAATAATGGTAATTCCTCATAGAATTGTTTTAAAGATTGATAGCAACATTTATTAGATGTAATATTTAATTGGCAATTACTGTATGGTTCTAATCCATTTATATACATCATGTCATTGAACTCTTAAAACAATGAAGTAGTTGGACTGGGGAGATAGCTCAGTCGGTAGAGTGCTTGCATTGCAAGCACAAGTTCCTGAGTTCGATCCCCAGCATGGCAAGAAAAACAACAACAACAACAACAACAACAAAAACAATGAAGTAGGAAACAGACAAAGAAAGGTCTGTAGAGCCCTCTCACGAGTACTTAACATAGGGCCTGGCAAAAAAAAAATTCTAGTTACTAGCTCTCAGCTCTCATCCATTTTGACCTGGTAGCAGCATTTGATTACCCTCACCTCCTTGAATCTTCTGTCATTTGCTTTTTTAGGATGGTATAGTCTCCTGTTTTTATCCCTCAGTCACTGGCCCTCATTTTCTCCTTTGATTCTTCCTTGTTTCGTGATTCTTAATGACGGAGTGCACCAGAACCAGTCCTGAGATCTCTTGCCGATACTTTTCCTGATCTTATGTTGTCTTGAGGCATAACCCTGACAAGTCTCAAATTTATGTCTCAAAGCAGTGGTCCGCCACTAGGAGCAGTTTTATTCTCCCCAGAGAAAAATTGGCAATGGGTAGAAACATTCTTGGTTGTTATAACTGGAAGGAGGGTGCTGCTGGCATCTAGAGATTGCAGGTCAGGGACACTGTGGCCACTGGATTCCAGTGTGCGGAACAGTCCCCCACACAGAATGATCAAGCTCAGTGTCAGTAGAGCCAAGGTGGAGAGAGTCATCTGAGCTGGAGCTCTACCCTCTAGCAGCCACCCAGTGCTCTACCTGCGTGTGTAGACCATAGCCACACTTAGCAGTTAGGTCAGAGAGTGAACTCTTGCTGCTGCTCCCACTCCGCACCTGCTGTTCTGGTAGCCTTTCTGTCTCCTCTCTCTGGCATACCACATCTCAGCTAATCACACTTTCTCTTCATAATGAGTCTGGGATCTGAGTATTTCTCACCACTGCCTGGATCTCTGCCTCAGCCTCCTGACAAGTCTCCCCTCCCTGCCCTTCTCCCCTCACCCTGCTCAGACCCCCGCCTGGCGGCTCCCCCACCTGCTTCCAGTGAGATCCCAGGTCTTTATAGCCAGCCATAGGGTAAGACCTGATCTGCTCCTGGGACTCTCTCCCCTCCCCCTCTGCACCTGCCTCCTTGCTCGCTTTGCTTCAGCTCCATTGACTCCCAGCTGGTCCCTCTGCCTGGAGTATTCATCTCCTGAGTATCTGCCCGTCTGTTCTGTGACCGACCTCATGCCGCATGGCCTGCCCACGACTGTCCCGCCCAGTTGGCAGCCCCCCGCCCCAGCTGCCCACCCCCTGTACTCACCCGCACCCACAGTGCTTGTCCCATCACTGAGCTGTGTGCTGCATGGTTGCTTGTTTCATGTGCCATCCACTCCTCCACCAGAGTGAGCACCCACCCCTGCAGGAGTTTCTGTCTGCTGGCTCAGGACCAGGTCCTTAGTGCCCAGGAAAGAGCCTGGGCATAAAAAGATGCTCCCTGGTGTTTGCCACAGAGGGCAAAGTCAGCCTCGTGGTGGCTGTCACTAGTACTGTCACTCCCTAATTAGCTATGGCTCTTCTGTCTTCATCTTTGTCCTCCAGCGACGCCAGTGGCTGCAGGAGGCCATGTCGGCTGCCTTCCGAGGCCAGCGAGAGGAGGTGGAGCAGATGAAGAACTGTCTCCGAGTGCTGTCCCAGCCTGCGCCGCCCACAGCTGGTGAAGCTGAACTGGCCAGCGACCAGCAAGAGCGTGAGGGGGCCCTGGAGCTGCTGGCCGACCTGTGTGAGAACATGGACAATGCAGCAGGTAACCCCTCGTCCCCACCAGGGCCTGTCACCTCTGTCCACATCTCAAACAGCTCAGGCTCGTTGCGTCTCTTGAGGATCACATCACTGGCCCCATTCCAGCCTCTGGCCTCCTCCTCTAGCCAGGAGGATCAGGGCTCTTCTTGGACCCTAATAAGCCAGCCTGGTGGTGGGTTCTGTCCACCATTTTCCTAACAAGTTCTGAGGCTGGTCATTTCTTTTCTGTCTGCTGACCACCCACTGCTACTCCCTAGAGTATGAAAGGGGAGGTGGTTTGGGGTGGAGTGGTCAGGGAAGGCCTCCCCTGAGGTGATGTTTGATCAGAGACCTGAAGTGAGAGGGTGAGTAGTGGGATTATCTCTTGAAAAAGCATTCCAGGCAGCAGTAACAGCCAGTGCAAAGGTCATGAGGCAGGAATGTATGTTCATGTTCAGAACTGCAGGAAGGCCCTAGAGGCAGAGTGGAGCAAGTGAGGGTCCAGGGGTAGGAAATGACACGGGGCACGTGGGACCTTGAAGATTGAGGTGCATGCTCTGGGTCTTACTCTAAACATAGCAGAGCCCATAAGTTGCAGCAGGTGGGTGCTGAGTGATGTGGTGTGGTCATCAGGGTTTGGGTTGGGGCTTCACTTCCGTGGCTGCTAGTCCAGACTGTGCTGCTTCACGGAGCAGGAGCTTAGGCAGGTCCCTGGAGCTCTTGAAGCCCTGGTCACCTCCTGTGTCCATGGGCTTATGAAGATGAGAGGTGAGAGCTGCACGGGACTCCATCTGCCCTGCTGCGGGCACAGAGCAAAGGTGCAGGGCAGGGGTTCGGTGTTCACTTTGGGCATGGCAGGACCAGGTTGGGAAGGCCTTCTTACTCCAGGCTCGGGAGCACAGTTGGCACTCTGGGCCTCGGGGAAGATGCCCAGTGTTTCCTAGATGTATCTGGGCAGTGGGTACTGTGCCCCCAGTGTACCAGATGGCTTTCGTGACTTCGTCTTTGACTTGATCAGGAAACTGTTGGGCAGCTGCTGTGTGCTAGGCACTGTGTGAGTCTCCAGGTATAGCAGCAGTGACTGGTAACCGGTGGGGAGTAAAGGAAGCGTCCCTTTCCTCTGGGACTTGCTTCTCTCCACATGTGTGTGCACACGAACACTTTTTTTCCCTTTTTTTTTTTTCGATTTAGAGACCAGGACCTTGCTGAGTTGCTGAGGCTGGTCCTGAACATGCCATCCTCCTGCCCCAGCCTCCTGAGTCCCTGGGATTACAGGCGTGGTCATTGTTTCTGGCCAGCTTTTTTCTCTCTTGGTGTGACTGGCTTATTTTTTCCTTGGCAAAACTGCGCAGTGCTAGCGAAGATGGGCTGTGCAGAATGTCCTCTCACGTGGTTGTTGACCTCGCTACTATTTGTTGAGGCAAAATCCATGTAACAGAATTAGCCATTTTGAAGCATGTAATTCATGGTGTGTAGTGTACACACAGTGTCATGCCACTGTGTCTCCAGAACTTTGTCGTCCCCCCCAGATAAGACCCCATACCCGTTAAGTCATGTCCCTGTATGCTGAGGTATTGGGGTGAGGACGTCAGCCTGTGAATTCAGGGGCGTCATTCAGCCTGACTGACTTCTGCCCTCTGTCTCCTGCACAGATTTCTGCCAGCTGTCGGGCATGCACCTGCTGGTGGGCCGGTACCTGGAGGCAGCGGCTGCAGGGCTGCGGTGGAGGGCGGCGCAGCTCATCGGCACGTGCAGCCAGAACGTGGCGGCCATCCAGGAGCAGGTGCTGGGCCTTGGGGCCCTGCGCAAGCTGCTGCGGCTGCTCGACCGGGATGCCTGCGACACGGTACGCGTCAAGGCCCTCTTCGCCATTTCCTGTGAGTGTCCCAGGTGTCTGGGTGCAGGGGTCCGGGCGGGGCCAGTACTGTCCAGGAGGGGGCCTGCTGGATCCGCCAGGGGCAGGGGACGGGGCACCTCGGTATTCCTGTACTTCTGTGCCTGGCAGGACAGCACTGGCTCTGGAAGGGAGCATCGGCCTCTCTGGAGCACACTGTGGGTCTGAGCTGATGTCAGCCATGCAGGGAGGTGCTGGAACCACATCCCGTGTGGATGAGAAGGGTCGACTGCCAGAGGACGGTGTTGGCTGTAAATCAGTTACCCATAAACTTAGCTCATCAATAAAAACACGAGAGCCAATACTCCTTTTTTTTTTTTTTTTTTTTGCGGTGCTGGGGTTTGAACCCAGGGCCTTGTGCTTGCAAGGCAAGCACTCTACCAACTGAGCTATCTCCCAGCCCCCAATACTCCTTTTAAATGAGAGGGGATGTGACAGGTCTTGCCCTACCAGATCTGGCCTGCAACAACATGGAGCAGCCCAGCTCTGTTGTATTTATAACACAGGTAAAGGGGGCAAGACTGGGAGGAACTTCTTCTATGATGCACAGGATGGGGTGGAGTTAGAGGAGCCATTTTCTTAGAGGACTGTTGCAGAACTAGACAGGGAACCATCCCCACAGTGCTGCACACCCGCCGGCAATCTGGGACAGACCTCAACCTCAGCCAGTTCTGGGAAGACAGACCCCTACGTCATGAGGCCTGGCCTCGGATTCTGCTAGATGAGGATGGCTTCCCACAGTGGGCAGCACTGTTCCAGTCTCAGCCCCACTCTGTCCTCGCCTGGGGCCAGTTCATTCTTCCAGGGACCATCCTGTGTACCCTGAGCTGTGTCCCCAGCCGCCACCCAGCGTGATAACCAGGACGCCTCTGGCGTTGCAGAGTCCCTGGGTGGAGACCACCACGACTCCACCTTTTATCCTGATGGGGGCTGTTTCTCAGGATCTGGTGGCGTGGACGGAGACTTGGCCAGGGTTGTGCAGCTCTTACTGCCTCACCTTTCGAGGTAGGGACCACAGCATGCCCTCTGCAGAGAGGAGGGGCCAGGCCAGGGAGGCCCGTGAGGACACAGGGAGCAGTGTCGCGCCTGTGTGTTGGTGCTTGTGTGTGCGCTACGCTGGGACCCCCACACGGCCTTGTCCTTTTTTAACAGCTTTATTGGGACATAGGTCACAAGCCACACATTGGCCTTTTTAGGGTGTACAATTTAGTCCTTCCCAGCACAGTCACAAGGATGTGCAGCCCCCATCTGATTCATCACCCCCAGCGCAACCCAGTGGTACTAAGCAGTCTGTGACCGTCTCTGCTCCCTGCGTCCCCCCGTCTGTCTGCTTTGCTGTTGAGGCTTTGCCTCTCCTGGACTTCTGATACGCATGGACCCGAGCGGCCTTTTGTGTCTGGATCTTTGGGCATATAGCCGTCCCCCTGTCGCGTGCGCCATGCTTCTTCCCTGTTTGTGGCTGAGTGAAGTGCCCCTGTGCAGGTATCGCAGGTCTGCTCATCCACCTGCTGATGGACGTAGGGCCTTCGAGTCCCGGTTGTGAGCCATGAACATGGGTGTATGAGTCTGTGTGGATGAAAGTTTTTATTTCACTGGGGACGTACCTGGGAGTGCACTTGCTGTGTCATGTGTGACTCCTTGTCTTTCTATTCCAGGTCGACTGTTTCTTAACTCTGGCAGCCATACGTGGTCATGGAAATGGGGTGCAGGGAAGGGCCCACACCCTTGTTCCTGAGCCCTGGTGTCCTGCCTGTTCCTGTGAGATGGGCAAATGGTGCTGGGCACAGAGGCCAGGGAGAGGAGCAGGGAGGGTCTGGAGGGGACCAGGAGGAAGGGAGCATTCTAGCCAGGGGAGGAGTCACAGAGAGGAGGGCATTGGAAGGTCGCAGGGTAGACTAGGCAGGCGAGGGACAGACATAGGCAACTCAGCCACGAGGGCACAGAGGAGAGGACTTGGTGTCCAGAGTTGGCAGACCAGAGTAGGACAAGGAGGGGTTGACTGTTTTCTTCTTTGTTTTAAAAAGTTCTTAGTCAGGTGTGGTAATCCTAGAGACTCTGGAGGCTGAGGAAGGAGGATCATAAGTTCAAAGCCAGCCTCAGCAACTTAGCAAGACCCTAAACAACTTAGTGAGACCCTGTCTCAAAATAAAAAATAAAAAGGGCTGGGGAGTGGCTCAGTGGCTAAGTGCCCCTGGGTTCAGTCCCTAGTACCAAAAAAAGTAGTTCAATTCAGCGTTCAGAGAGCCTGTAAGATGGCCACGTGGCTCAGTTCAACAGGCAGACAAGAAGAGAATGGAAAGCCTGTCTCTGAACTGCTGGTCCTTTCTCAGATTCACTTGCATTTTCTGCCCCCAGAGACCGTGGCAGATCTGTAAGCACAAATGTGTGAGGTGTGTGTGTGAGTGAGGGTGGGGTATGGGTGTGCGTGTGTGGTGGGTGTGTGTGAGTGTGGTGGGGTGGGGTTGTGTTGGGTGTGTGTTGTGGAATGTGGGGTGGGGGTTTGTGGGGGGCGTGGGTGCGTGTGTTGGGTGAATTTGTATGGTGTGTGGCGTGAGGTGTGAGAGCACAGAGCACACAGATGCACACATGCCTGTCTTTCTCCCCTGCCTTGACACGCACCTGGTGGAGCACTGTCCCCACTCTCTGCACCTTGAGCACCTCAGCGGCAGTGGCTTCGTATCTTTGCCCAGTTCTATGGAGGCGACGGGGAGCAGCCCCCTCCAGTCCTCCTTGCTTTGTGGTCATGGGGAACAGGGTGTCATCTGTGCACCCTGCCGAGCTCTGGGCAGGTGGTGCCTCCTTTGAGCCCCACAGTGCCTTCTGAGGCCAGGTGCTGAAGGCCAGCCTCCACGTGGTCCTGGTGGACAAAGGTTTGGTGAAGGCTGCTGAGTGGCCTCACAGCGTGGCTGTCCCCCCAAGAGGGTTGTCCTGGTCAGGAGCTACGCTGCCATTTGTTTGGAAAGGGGGTTGACGTACCCATTTTGAAGCACGCAGTCCGGTGGGACCTGCCCTTTCTTCGGTGGCTTCAGGGCACGCCCTTGCCTGCACAGCTGCTCATGGCCCATGGCAGCAGCCTTGCTACACTCGCTCCTCCTGCGAGCACGGAGGGCTCACTTGCTCTCCACCTGTGAGTGGCTCTGTGTCCACAGAGAGGGGGATTCAGAGACTTGGGGATCAGTGGAGGTGTGCCTGTGAGGGCCTGGGGACGGAGACTCTCGAGCACCAGTGTGCTTGACCCAGGGTGCTTTACCACCACGTCACATCCCTAGCCCTTTCTGTTTTACTTTTAAGTTTTAAGTCAGGGTCTTGCTGAGTTCTGGGGCGGCCTTGAGCAGTTGCAGGTTCACAGCAGAACTGAGTGGAAGGTACGGAGTTCCCACGACCCGCCTCCCTGGTTGTCAACATGCCCACCCTGAGCTGCGTGTTTAACTAGGTGGACCTCCACTGCCTGTCACTGTTGGCGGAGCCCATGGTTGCCCTGCGGCTCACTCTGGTGTCCACCAGCACAGGCCATGGCTTCACGGCTCCAGCCCGTGCTCCTCCTGCCTCGCAGCCCTGACCCTTCTTCCTTGCTCCCGGCCTGGCCTCGGCTTCCCGCAGGTCCTGTGGTTGGAACCCTGCTGTGTGCAGCCTTCTCTGGCTGTCTTCTTCTTTCACTTGGTAGTGTGCATTTACGGTTCCTCTCTGGCGCAATAGCTCACTTCTTTTCAGTGCTGAATAAGTGCAGCATTGCAAAAAAAATTTTTTTTTAGTTGTAGATGGACACAATACCTTATTTTATTTATTTTATGTGGTGCTGAGGATGGAACCCAGTGTCTTGCACGTGCAGGTGAGTGCTCTACCACTGAGCCACAACCTCAGTCCCAATAAGGGCAACTTTTAAACAATTTTTGGTACTGTAGCTTGAACCCAGAGGCATTTAGTCACTGAGCCATATCAGCCCAATTTTTTATTTTGAGACAGGGTCTCACCAAGTTGCTTAGGGCCTTGCTGTGTTGCTGAGGCTGGTCTCAAACATGGAATCCTCCTGCCTCGTCCTCCTGAGCCTCTGGGATTACAGGGGTGTGCCACTGTGCCCAGCAAGTACAGCCTTTCTAAGGGAGAAGTGTGACTCTGTGGTGGCCTTGGTTTTCATTTGAAAGAGGTGGAAGCCACACCCAGATAGCCCTGCTGCTGCCCATAGGGTGGATGTACCGGGGTGGGTGGGAGGCGGAGAGTGAGTGTGGGCTTAAGAGGTAAAGGTCTACAGGGAGCAAATGGCAGCTTTCAAAGAGGGGTGATGGTGTCATGTTAGAACTGGGGATCTGGGCGCCAGCATCAGTAGAGTGGACCAGGGATGCTGCTGCACACCATGTAGTGAGAAGGGAACTCCCACACCAGAACTCCAGAAGCACAGCGCCAAAAGTCTGCCGAGTCCAGGCGTGAAGCCCTGTGTGAGGGGCGTGGTGGCTCCGGGATATCTCTTGATGGACGTGTTCTTTCCTTATTCGTTTGTTTGTTTATTTATTTATAGTACTGGGATTAAATCCAGGGGTGCCCTATTACACAGCTACATCCTCAGATCTTTTTAGTTCTTGAGACAGCATCTCTCTGACTTGCCCAGCCTGACCTCAAACTTGGGATCCTCCTGCCTCACCCTCCTGAGTTGCTGGAATTGCAGGCATGTGCCACTGTACCTGGCTAGCATTACCTATTTATTTTTTTCTTAGTTGCTGTTGGGCCTTATTTTATTCATTTATTTATATGCAGTGCTGAGAATCAAACCCAGTACCTCATACGTGTGAGGCAAGTGCTCTACCACTGACTTACAACCCCAGGCTGCATTACCTATTTTTAATTCTCATGACTGCCTCAGAGGTAGGAGCTCTTGGATTCCCAGGTTACAGATGAGGAAGGTGAGGCCCAGAGAGCCAGGCTATAGATCATGCATGGCCTTCATCCTGACAACAGAGAGAATTCTGGAAGGCCTCTGGTCCCCAGGGAGTCAGTTCTTGGGCAGGCTCTAGGCCTGCAGGAACAGGAGTCATAGGCAGCTTGTGGCCACCAGGTACCTGCACATGGCGGGCGTCGGTGAGGAATTGAGCCTTTCATTTCAGTCCACTTCACTGAAACGTGGAGTAAGAAATCTGAGGGGCTGGGGTCCTAGCACAGTGGTAGAGCGCTTGCTGAGCATGTGTGAGGCACTGGGTTGGAGTCACAACACCGCATATGAACAAATAAAGTTCTCGACAACTAAAAAAATACATATTTAAAAAAAAAAAAAAAAGAAACCTGAGGCGGTGCACAACATTCTGTGAAAGGCAGCTGTGCAAAGGCAGCTGTGTGAAGTGTCCTGTTAGGTAGATCCAGAGAGACCGAAAGTGGATCTGTGGTTGCAGGGCTGGGGAGGGGAAATTGGGGATGAGTGTTCACGGTGCTGGGTGTTGGAAGTGTTCTGGGTTAGGTGGCAGGGATGGTAGTGCCCCGTGGGAATCTGCCTGGAACCCCTGAGTTGTGCACTTAGAAACAGTGAACTGTGGGTTGGGAATTATTCTTCCAAGAGACTTCCAAGAAAGGTAGACGAGGTGGGCTGGGGATAGCAGTGACAGCGGTGACGGTGGTGGTGGTGGTGGCAGTGGTGACTCTGATCTCGAGGCCTCTTCCCCAGGCCTCGTCCGGGAGCAGGAGGCTGGGCTGCTGCAGTTCCTCCGCCTGGATGGCTTCTCTGTGCTGATGCGGGCCATGCAGCAGCAAGTGCAGAAGCTCAAGGTCAAGTCAGCGTTCCTGCTGCAGAACCTGCTGGTGGGCCACCCAGAGCACAAAGGTGGGTGGCCTCTGCCATGGGGAGCAGACATTCTGGGAGGGGAGGGGACAGGTGTGGGTGGCATGGGGTGGCACGGGACTGTCCTTTTAACCCTGCAGCCCTTGCCCTAGGGACCCTGTGCTCCATGGGGATGGTCCAGCAGCTGGTAGCCCTTGTGAGGACGGAACACAGCCCCTTCCACGAGCATGTGCTTGGAGCCCTGTGCAGGTGTGCTGGGCCCTGAGGACGGGCCAGGCGGTTCCTACTGGGGAGACAGCTCAGGCGTCCAGCCTCCTCCCCCCGGACCCAGGACTCGGAACCTTCCCTGGGGGATGAGGAGTGTGGGATCAGGAACCACAAAGCCCTAGTTCCCCCACCCTCACAGCATACAGAGCTGCCAGGGAGAGGGAGGCCTTTCCTGCTGCCCAGCCCCAGGAGCAGCTGAGTGTTCGCAGAGGTGGAAGGGAGCGCCCTGAGCGGTTTGGGGTGGGGTGGGACTTCGTGGCAGATCTGTGCTGAGTGTCTCTCACCATCTAGTCTCTGAGATGACATGGGACAGCTGAGGTCCCTGTGCAGGTGGGAAGCCAGGTGCAGCGTAGGCAGTGACCTGCCCAGGCCCCCATGGGAGCACGGGTGGGTGGGGGCGGCCCGGGCTGTCCCTAAGTGGCTCCCCTGTGCCCCGCAGCCTGGTGACAGACTTCCCCCAGGGCGTGCGCGAGTGCCGGGAGCCTGAGCTGGGTCTGGAGGAGCTGCTGCGCCACCGCTGCCAGCTGCTGCAGCAGCGCGAGGAGTTCCAGGTTCGCAGGCGGGCACGGAGGGGGTGCGGGAGGCAGGTCAGTGAGGGACGCGCGGTCGACGGTCGTGTAGGGAGGAGTGGTCAGCTACTCCTTAGGCGTTCGGTTAGTGGACCGGAAGTGGTGTTCCTGAGTGAGTGACGGATTCAGCCGACTGTTGGCGGGTGCTCTGTCCATGCTTACGCGTGCTCAGCAGAGCCATGCTCAGTGCCTGCCACCCTCCTGGGCCATCTGTCCCGCTGTGGCATGGAGCCCCTGGTGGTTCTGAGGTGTGGGTAGGATGTGTGGGCTGCTGCTTGCTGCATCTGTGTGATCAAGCCCCAGGCATCCCGTGCCAGGCACTACATTGGGCCATTCCAGGGCCTGCCCGAGGCTGCCCTGCCCACCGAGAGGTTCACCACTCGTGGGTGGCATCATGTGAACTGACCAGCACTTTTTTGTTGTGGTGGTGGTGGTTTTGGTACTGGGGATTGAACTGGGGGCATTTGACCACTGAGCCGCATCCTCAGCCCTTTTTTGTATTAAATTTAGAGACAGGGTCTTGCTGAGTTGCTGAGGCTGGCTTTGAACTTGTCATCCTCCTGCCTCAACCTCCCATGCTGCTGGGATCACAGGCGTGCATTTGAACAGCACCCGGCCAGCACTCCTTTTTTTAAAAAAATGTTTTTTTAATTTTTTACTTACTTTTTAAAGATTTTTTTTTTTTTTTTTAGTTGTAGATGGACACAGTACCTTTATTTTACTTATTTTTATGTGGTGCTGAGGATCAAACCCAGTGCCTCACACTTGCTAGGCAAGTGCTCTACCACTGAGCCACAACCCCAGCCCTAAAGATTTTTGATAGCTTTCTTTCTTTCTTTAGGTACTGGGGACTGAACCCAGGGGCACTTAACCACTGAGCCACATCCCCAGCCCCTTTTATGTTTTATTTTGAGACAGGATCCCACTGAGTTGCTTAGGGCCTTGCTATGTTGCTGAGGCTGGCTTTGAACTCAGATCCTCTTGCCTCAGCCTCCCGAGCCACTGAATTCAGGCATGTATCACCACACCTGGCTTTTTTTAGAGCTTTATCAAGGTGTAGCTGACGTACAATAAAGTGTTCGTATTGAGAGAGTAAGCACAGGCGATTTTGGCCCAGGCAGCGGTGGAAACCTTCACTCTTCATCTTCCACTTGTGAGGTAATAGGGAGCCCGTGGCAGGCCCAGAGAGACACTGGGTGCTGGCGTGGGGCACAGGTGTGCTGTGTGTGCGTGCACAATGGAACATGGTTTTACACGTACTGTTTTATACGATATGCTGTCAGAGCAGAGCTACAGTGAGGAGGGACGACACCCCTGATGGGTAGAGAGTGTGTGTCACCGTAGGTCGGTCAGTTTGCTGTGGCTGCCACCACAAACAGTGGCTTTGGTCATTCATTGTGGTGCTGGAGATGGAACCCCAGGTCTCATGAATACTTGGCAAGCGTCCCACCACTGAGCTACATTCCCACCCAGTGGAATGTCTTTTTTCTTTTTGTTTTTGGTACTGGGGATTGAACCGAGGGACACTATATCACTGAGCTATAGCAACCCCATCTTTTTTTGTTATTTTGGGACAGGGTCTCATAACTTTCCCTCAGACTTCCCATGCTCCTGCCTCAGCCTCCTGTGTCACTGGGATTGTAGGTGTGCACCACTGTGCCCAGTCAACTGAATGTCTTGAAATAAACATATTCTCTCACAGTTCTGGAGGCCAGAAGTCCAAAAATCAGGGTGCCCTCAGAATCATGCTTTTGGCTTCTGGTCCTTGCTGGCACTCTGCAGCGTTCCCTAGTTGTCATAGTCAGTCCATCTCTCCTATCTTCATGTAGCCTTCTTTCCTCTGTGTTTTGGAAATCTTTCCATATTTTTAGATATAAATGTAATGTTAATGCAATTCAATTATATAGTATTCTCCATATTGACTATAAAGAGCTAGTCAGTCCTTTTTTGTGGGCATTTACTTTTTTGGGGGTCCTGGGTATGGAACCCAGGGCCTCATACATGTTAAGCATATGCTGTGCCACTGAATGAACCCCCAGTCCTACTGATGCTTTTTTATTTTTTTTTTGTACTGGGGATTGAATGAATCCAGGGGTACACTACCACTGAGCTATGTCCCCCGCCCTTTTTATTTTTTATTTTGAGACAGTGTCTTGCTAGTTTGCTGAGGCTGGCCTCAAATTTGTGATCCTCCTGCCTCAATCTCCCATTTCACTGGGATTGCAGGTGTGCACTACTGTGCTGGGCTACTACTAACAGATCTTTCAGTTACGCGATTCAAATGTCAAAACCCACAGGGAGGATAAACAGTGAAAAGTATCTCTTACCCACGTCCTCAGCTATCTGCGTCCTCAGCTGCCTGATACCTCTTCCAGTGCCTTTGTGGCCTTCCTAAGATACTAGGTGTGCATCCAAGCAAAGGTGCATATCAGTTCCTCTTTTCTTTTCTTTGAGCAGAGTTCTCTCCTCCTGACCGCAGTTTTTGTGCTGCCTTGTTCCCTTTCCTAACCCCTCCCAGCACGCGTGGGTTCTTCCCTGCTGGTGACATCTGCAGGGAGCGCAGACTTCTCTGACATAGCTCTCTCCTACAGGGGTGCAGGTTCTTTTCATCTGTTACAAACGCTGCTACGGGGAGGATCTTTTATATGCATTAGCTTGGATGTCTGTAGAACATGTTTAAGGAGGGAAATGGAGCAACTTGGGAAGCATCAAAATCAAAACTTGAGTGTGGGGGTGCAGCTCAGGGTAGAGCCCCTGGGAGCTCCCCAGGACCCTCTCCTTACCCCCGCCCCCCAAAAGAAAGAAAGCTGGGTGCAGGAGCTGCAGGTGGGTGAAGGAGCGCAGGCCGTGCCGTTAGCTGCTGCTGGGTGTTCCTCCTCAGCCGCGCGGGGCTCCCTCCCTTGTGGCCTGCCTTAGCTGACTGCTCAAGTGATTTTTCCATCCGGTTTGCATTTTCTCCCATGAGTGAAATTAGGCATTTTTTCCTTGTGAACAATCATTAGTTATTCATATCCTTTGTCCATTTATTTATTGAGTACTTTTGTTTTAAAAAATTTTTTTTAGTTGTAGATGGACACAATATATTTATTCGTTTATTTTCATGTGTTGCTGAGGATCGAACCCAGTGCCTCACACATGCGAGCTACAGTGCCAGCCCAGTTTGATTTTTGCAGTACTAGGGATTGAACCCAGGGGCACTCTGCCACTGAGGTACATCCCTAGCTCTTTTAATTTTATTAAAATTAATTAATTTTTTGGCATCAGGGATTGAACCCAGAGATGCTTAACCACTGAGCCACGTCGTAGCCCTTTTTATTTTTTGAGACAGAGTCTTGCTAAGTTGCTTAGGGCCTTGCTTAACTGCCCAGGCTGGCGTTGAACTTGTGATTCTCTTGCATCAACCTCCTGAGTCGCTGGGATCAGTTGTGGGTCACTGCCCCCAGCTTTATTTTTTATTTTGAGTCAGGGTCTTGCTAAGTTGCTGCCGGTCTTGCTGTGTTACTGAGGCTGGCGTGCAACTTGCCATCCTCCTGCCTCAGCCTCCCGAGTTGCTGAGACTACAAGTGCAAGGCACTGCGCCCAGCTGGGTGGCAGAGTTTATATTTGAACTTTTAAAGGTGTTTAAGCATTAAGTATGCAAGAACTTTGTCATATAAATCACAAATACTTTTTCCCCAACATATTTTTTTTTCACTTTTTTATCTGCAGTTTATCTGCCATGGAGGTCTTTTGTATTTCCGTTAGCGTGTTTTTTTCTGGTATCTGGGGTTTGTATTCACGAAAGGGGTTTGAGTGTGCAGTGATGGGGTCAGTCACTCTGGGGAGTCAGAAGTGACCGACAGTGCTGGTGAGAACAGACCAGTGTGGGAGACCCCAGGTTCTAGCTCAGTAGTTCAGAAACCAGTGGGAAGGGAAAGCGAGTAATGGACCTGAGCGGTGGTCGGCAGAGCCAGGGTGGCTTCTTGGGTGGTCGGGAAGTGACGAGGACTTGTTCCTGCTGCTCTGCGTGCTGGTGGCAGGGTTTGGCCTCTGCTCAGGTCTCCCCTCTCCCCCGTCACGCAGGAGGAGCTGGAGTTTTGTGAAAAACTGCTACAGACCTGTTTCTCCAGCCCCACGGATGACAGCATGGATCGGTGAACGAGGTGGCTTCTTACCTTCTCCACAGGAGCCCCCAGCCTCCTGCCTCCCTCCCTCCCACCCGAGGCATTGAGGGGCCTTGTGGAACCTGGGCCTGGGGCATGCCAGCCTGTACTGGGCTGCCCCCTGGAGGGGTCGCCCAGAAAGGCACCGGCTCCTGGGACCCCACCTCCCATGCTTGCTTGCCCTCAGTCCCTTTCTCACGCCTGCAGTACCCTTCTAATAAAGGTGTTTATCCTCCTCCCCGTCACTGCCACCTTGTCACCTCCCTTGGAGGGTGCTTGGGGGAGGGCAGGAGAGGCATGAGCTGGGGGACTTGGAGAGCCACTGGAGAAATAATAAAAGTGTTGCTCCTTGACCCGCAGAGCCGTTGTCTCCTGTCTTCTGGCCTCTAGAGAAAGAACATGGGAACGTCTGTCCTTTTGGCTTACCAGCATCTCTGAATTCTCCTCAGTTTGATTAGAGGTTCTAAGGTAGAAGTCATTCCTTCTCAGCATCCTTGCAGTAGGATAGTCATGTGACTTCACCTCCTCCAGTGATGGGAGCTAGTGATGGAGGAGGCCCCGCCCGGGTTACATGCTGGCCGGGGCTGGAGCAGATGCACCTGGCTTTTAGAGAGGGTGGGCAGAGATTCTGCCCATAGTGACTGTGCTGGATGCTGGTGACAGCAGCCGCTGTGTCCCAGGAGCAGGCTTGTGGCTGGGTGCAGACTGGTTTGATTGCAACTCACTAAGCCTATCTCTGGAGCCTTTTCAGAGATCTGAGGGGAACCACTGCACCCCCTTTAATCAGTTCCTTTTCTGTTTAGCTAAAGGAAGTTTTGTCATTTGCAACCAAGAGTCCTGACTGATGCTGTTTTTCAAGTCATTGAGCCCGGGGTAGTTAATCCTTGGCTGACTTCACTAGTCAGGATTGAAACCTGGGCTCATCCCTAGGCTGTCCTGGTTTCCCCACTCCATGTGATGCTAGCTAGACTCATTCCTCTCATGTGGACTATACCTGTACACCAGGAATTTTTTAGTCAATTTGGGATTTGGGGCAATTATTTTCACCTCTCTACCCAAATTCAGGATGGAGAGGTAGGTGCAGGATCTGAGAACTGGGACTCAAATGTCACCTTTATGACTGTTACAACCATTTGAAAAATTAGTCTGTCTTGCTGCTCCTTCACCCCCACATCAGACAAGCATGCCCAGCTGCCTGAGTGGGTCTCCCCTTGGGTGGTCAGGAGCAGGCCAGAGCACAGGTGTGCTGTGGGCAAGTTGGCTGCACATGGGAGGAGCCCAGGGCTGAGCAACAATGCCCATGGGAGCAGGTGAATCATTCCGCATCCTCTGAAGGGGTGGAGGCCAGGATAGAGACACTATTAAGCTCCTTCATGTACATACGTGACGGTGGGAAACATTGTTCCCACTATACACTCGAGAAGTTCCAATCCTATTACTCAAAACAGCATCATCGGTCTGTGATGTCTGCCCAGGTAGAGACAGATTTCAGTCCCCAGCCCTTGCAGCTTCCGGGATTCTTGAGATCTGCTTCTCATGATCCATTTGGTGGTTAATATGATGGTCCTCCTGCCCCACAGTTCCTGACACTGTTGAAACAGTGTGACAACTATGCCATATTGAGGGAAAAGACAAGGGAGCCAAATGCTGGGTTGCTGGGTCAAAGATAGGATCCCAACATAGAAGAAAAGCAGCAGAAGGAATGCCTCACTGTGGTCATTAATTTTAAGTGCCAACATACCTGGGCTATGGGACACTTGGCTCATGAAACACAACTTCTAGATGTGTCTTTGAGGGTGTTTCTGGAAGACATTAGCGTTTGATCAGTAAACTAAATAAAGAAGGCTCCTCACCAGTGGGAGTGGGCATCACATCATCTGTTGAGGGTCCAAACAACAAAAGGGCAGAGGAAGGGCAAATTGACTCTGTCTTCTGCCCTTGGACATAAGGCTGGCTGGTTCTCAGCCTTTGGACTCAGACTGGGACTTGACTGTTGGCTCTCCTGATTTTCCAGTCTTCAGGCTTGGTCTGGTAGTACACCTCCAGCATTCCTGGACCTCACGGGACTTCTCAGCCTCCATAATCGTGTAGGCCAACCCCTCATAACCACTTTTTGTGTGTGTATGTGATGTCAGGGATCAAACTTGGGACCTTGCACACGCAAGTGCTTTACCACTGAGTCACATCCCCAAGCTAGATAAAATCGTTTTCTATATATATGTATTTTTTGGTACCAAGGATTGAATTCAGGGCACTTAACCACTGAGCCACATCCCCAGCCCTCTTTTTGTATTTTATTTAGAGACAGGGTCTCATTGAGTTGCTTAGGGCTTCATTAAATTGAGGCTGTCTTTGAACTTGTGATCATCCTGCCTCAGCCTCCCAAGCCACTGGGATTACAGGCGTGCACCACTGTGCCTGGCTGCTTTTTATATATTGATAAAAATCCTGCTGGTTCTGTTTCTCTGGAGAACCCTAATGTGCTCATAATTTCTGCAAGTTATATGTCAGGAACCTGAGACCACTTTAAAATGAGACACCAAAGATGAAAAGGAGGCTGAGGTTGTGGCTTAGTGGTAGAGCACTTGCCTAGCATGTGTGTCAGCACCACAAATAAATAAATGAATAAAATAAAGGTCCATCAACATCTAAAACAATTAAAAAAGATGCAAAGTGAAGATTGGCAAACCCAAGGAAACCTATTGAGAACTGTGGTAAACTACATTGTGCAGTGAAAACTCTCTCCCTTCCATTCTGCCTCCATGAGACAAGAGGACTTTTCTATCCCATTCTGGGTGCCGCATATGACCTCTCACCACCGTGTGCTTCCCTTTTACCAAAAAGATGGTGGCCAATGTGAGGCTGTGGACTTAAAATATTCTAATGCAGTTGGGCTCAGGCTCTTTGGCGTCTGAGCATGAGACATGGAGAGCAGTCTTGCCAGCCTTCATATGTGCAGCTCCAAGCTGTGATCATGGCACATGCCATGCCACTGAGATGGCCTATCATGCGGTACCAGCTGCCAGATGCAAGGACCAAGCAAAACAGGGAGCAACAAAGACACTAGATTATTTCTAGCAGGGACCAGAAGAGACAAGGCTGAAAAATCAAATTAGTGACAGGCTTTAATCAGTGGATGCAGGTGAAAATGACAAAGATCAAAGCCATTAGAAGTTAACGGGTGTTAAGGACAAATGTATAATCGGCCTCGAAATACAGAAAAGAACAACATACTCAGATACATGATTTAACAAAATGTCCCTGGAATGAAAATATCAATCTGCAGGTTTAAAAGCGAAAGTTATGTTCCTTAACGCACTTACTCAGCTAATCCTCACAGGAGGCCTCCAAGATGGGCAGGGGGGAAGCTATGAAAGCTGGGGAAACTGATGGGCCAGATGGGCCTACGTGAACACAAGGTCTGGGCCCGAGGAGCGGGGACAGAGGCCAGCCAGAGCCACGGAGAAGGCACCGCCAGAAAAGCGGGGCGAGGCAGAGGAGAGAGGGACACGCCGGCAGTACTGGGCCGTGAGGAGCGGTACCGCGGACGGAAGACAGAGCGGGGAGAGAAGCCCGGGAGCAGCTAATCACTGGCTCGGTGATCACTGGCAGCACAGCGGCGCCTGCACCTAGGCGGTCTGAGCTCACACAGAATAAGGGCGCCGCCCAGCGCAGGCACACTGGCGGAGGCAGGGTTACGGAAGGACAGTGCCGATGCCCGGGACAGGCGCATGCGCACTGCGGGAATTCGGAGAGTAGCCCTGGTGCACCTGCGCAGCGAGGCGGCGGCGGGAGGGCGGGGCTTCCGCAGCCGCTCGCGCTCGGGGCATTGTGGGATAGTGGCGGAGTGAGCCGGGCGTCGGAGGCCCTCAGGCGGACTGCGGCCCGAGACCCAGCCGCTTCGGGGGAGTCGGCAGCAAAGGAAGCGGGCCTCGGCCTCCGTCGGCCGCGGCGCAGCTCTGCGGTCCGTTCGGGCTGTGGAGAAGGACGTCCTCCCGCCTCGCGGGCGCCGGCTCGGCCGGGAACCCAGCCGACTTCCCCGTCCCTGCGCGCGGAGGCGCCTCGCGGGCCTCACCACCCGTTGCCACCCTCGCCGCGGCCCCCGAGCTCGGCGCGGCCCGACCGAGGGCGCGTGCGCGCCCCGAGCCCGGCGCGGCGCCTGCGCGAGCCGCCGCCCCCGCCCCACAGCCCGGGCCCGCGGCGGGGCCGAGCCGCCGGCGGCGGGGCGGGGGTGGGGCGCCCCGATGAGCCCCGAGTGCGAGGAGCCGCCGCCCCGCTGCGCAGGTGAGCCCGGTGCCGGCCCGGCAGCTGTTGTGGCCCAGGTGTCCCTCCCGTCTTTTCCTCTCTGCCCGAGTCTCGGTCCCTTCCGTCCCTTCCTCTGCCTGCGCATCAGTCCTTTCCCGTCCCTTCTTGTCCCCCTCCTCTCCCTCTCTCCCGAGCCTCCGTCCCTTCCAGTCCTTTCCCGTCTCTTTCCGTCCCTTCCTTCCCGCTGGAGTCGCTCTCTTCCCGTCGCTTCCTCCGTCCATGTCTCGGACCCTTCTGTCCCTTCCCGTTCCCTCCTCTCCTCCTGGTCTTCGTCCAGGCCCTTGGCCTGAGTCTCAGTCCCTTCCCACCCCTTCCCTTGGCCTGACAGCCTGTTTCTTCTCCTCTTACACATACTGTCTTCTCCTTGGCCCCCTGAGTCTCTGTCCCTTCCCCTCCACTCCCAAGTCTCTGCCTCTTTTCCTCAGCCAGTGTATCTCTGTCTCTTCCTTTCTGCCGCCCAAGTCTCTTTCTCTTTCCCCTGTCGCCCCCCGCCCATTTCTTCTCAGTGTCTCAGGGCCCTGTCATATCTCCTGCCCACTCCCATTTTTCCCTTGGGAGCCCCTCTGGTCTTATAGTTCTTGCCTGGGCCCTCTCCCACCCTCTTCCCTCCAGCAGACATCAGGGTCCCTTCCATTGGGACCCACATTACCTGCTTAGCCCCCTTGGGCCCCTCTGCCACTGCCCACCCCCTCAGTCTTCCTCCCCTTGGGTGTCACCTCTTTTCCTCCTCAGACCTCTCCTTCCTGCATCCCCCCACGTCTGCCCTTTATCTTGCCAGCCTTCTTGGATTCCTTGGCTTCCCTTCACCTGACCCAAGGCTCCTGCCCTGGTGTTTGGTGGCAGAAGCCTGGGGAGATCTGCCCTGCCTCTGTGCAGTGAGGCCTGCTGAGGCCAGGCTGGGCCCAGAAGGTGGGGAGCTGCTCCCTGGGGAGACAAAGGCACAACTGGACAGTCACAATTACTGTCTTATGATGAAGTAACTCAGGGCACTGCTACAGGAGGCCACAGAGTGGGAGAGACTGGTGAGACTGGCTGGACAGGTGGCTTTTTCTGTCTAGGAAGGATGAGTAGGAGTTGACAGATGGAAAGTGGAAAGAAGGGCCTTCCGGGTGGAAGGAACAGCACCTGCAAATATGTAAAGGTGGGAACATTGGAAGAACCGTGAATCCTCTGTGTGGTTGAGTGAAGAAGCATTGAGGGTAGAGGGACAGAGTGGTTTGGCTGAGATGCCCTGTCCATGGCTTTGAATGTGACCTCTGGTTAAGGTCTTACACCCTTACACACAGACACCCATGTCTGTACTGAGGATACAGGTGTTACTGGTTACCGCCTGAAAGGTGTTTCTGGAAAGGAAGCTGCATTGTCTGTCAGATGTGGTACTAGGTTCAGAGTTGTAAAGAAACTGCAGCGGGGTCGCTTTCCAGTCTGAGGGCGAGGTTCTAACTCAGCACCAGGGCAAAGACTTGAGATTGCCTGAAGAGCACATTTGAAGTGATTCGTATGCGCAGCCCTGTGTTAACGTACTGCACACATGGAAACCCTCACCACACCCTGCCGCATCCACTTACTAGTGTTGGAACGGTGGTTGGGGTTGGTTTATGCTGTTTAAAGTGCAGCGTGCTCTGAGTTTTTTGCTTGCTTGTTTGTGGTGCTGGGGATTGAACCCAGAACCCTGCACATGCTCGGGAGGTGTTTTGCCACTGAACAGAGGAAAACTTTTGCCTAATGAGTATCATTTTGTCCAATTTAAATGACTCTAGTTTTGGGATGGGGTCATTAGGAGGTAGGAAGGCAAGTATGTATTGTCAGAGAGACCGAGGTGTCAGTCCTGTCTGTGCCTTTCAAAGTGATGAGACCTTGAGCAGTTACTAAGTGCTTTGTGCCATCTCCTCATTTTTAAGTGGGGTTAACAGGAGTGCTGTCTGAATAGGGTGGTTGTGGGGATTAAGCATGGATATTTGTATATTCCATAGCTGAGTGCCAGGAACTGTAAGTGTGCCTGAACCAGTATAGCTCTTTAGATTATTATTTGATATATATTGCAATATATATCCCTCAACTGGACAGGGAACATTTGACTATGTCTGTAAACCTTTTTTGGTTGTTTCAGCTGGGAGAGGGGATGTTACCAGCATCTAGTGGGTGCATGTGGAGGCCAGGGATGCTGCTCAGTGTCCTACAATACAGGAGAGTCCCCTCACCACAGAAACCAATCCAGCCCCGAATGTCAGTAGTACTGATGGTGATAAACCCAGCTTTATTGCTTGAGCAATGGGTATAATATGGGCTTATCTCCTCTGTTGCAACTTGTGAGTGGCAGTGTTTTATGTGGCCTGTTGTGTATTTTGATTTATTTTCATTGTTTTGGTGGTTTGCTTTTGTTGGGGGATACACTGTTTTCTTTCATTAGAGGATGACCTTTTTAAGGATCCGTGACCAAGTTACCTTACCCACCACCTGCCTTCAGTTTTCTTTAATCCAACAAGTACCTTTAGCTCTGAGCCTTGCCTTATGCTAGATCCTGAAAATTGGCATCTTACAGGCAGTCGGATGCCTGAACAGGCATGTCCTCTCACAGAGCTTGGGCTCAGATGCTGTCTTGGGATGACCAGGGAATGCTGTAGAAGGAGGCATGGAGGAAGTACTGTGTGGAGACAAATTGGCATCTTACAGGCAGTCGGATGCCTGAACAGGCATGTCCTCTCACAGAGCTTGGGCTCAGACGCTGTCTTGGGTTGACCAGGGAATGCTGTAGAAGGAGGCATGGAGGAAGTACTGTGTGGAGACCTGCAGCACCCAGGAGGAGTGAGTCAGACTGGAAGAGCAGAAAGGAGGATGGAATGAACTGCCCAGCTGGGGCTGAGAGCAGGCAGGTGAGGTGTAGCAGCTGTTGGGTGCTGTGCCATTCTCGTAGCAAGAGGTAAGGTGAAAGGCCTGTGCGCTCTGCTGAGCCTGCACGTCTCCCCTGTTTTAGGTAGCATGACTTGTTGGGGATAAGCTCTCCCTACCATACCACACAAGGGTTTTCCCTTCGAATACTGGGTTTATGGATCCTTCTCTAGGAAGTGCTACCTTAGGATGACCCCATCTGTAAGCTGTTTCTCAGAGGGGAAAACAGACCTTGGTCTAGGCCACATGGAGATTTCAGTTGGAAAGAGGATTTGAACCCAGATCACCTGTGATATTCACTCTGCTTTTTTTGTTTGTGTATGGGTTATTTGAAATCTGTTCACTGGTCTTTTCCTTTTCTCCTTTAAACCTGTGACGAGTTCAGGAGATGGGTCCTGAGTGTGAGTCCCCTCCCCAGTTCCTGACCAAGTGTCCTTAGACAGTTTCCTGAGTACTCCATCCCTTAGGTTGGTCCAGAGCTGCCACTTCCCCTGGGAGTGAGATTTGTTATCAGAGGGGGAGTTGCCTGGTTTGCCCTCTAACTGGGGACTCTCCCCCAGGCTTTCCCAAACCCTGGGAAAATCCCATGTTGTTGTACCTTACAGCCTTAGGTAGGCCCCTCCCCCCTTCTCTCAGTGGTCCCGTCTTCCAGATGTTTGTCAGTAGCCTTGCCATGGTGGTGTTCGGTCTGCAGCCATGCTTCCTGTGGGTTCTGCTCAGAGGTGGCAGGGTTGCTGCTGTCCTTTCCCTGTCCTTGGAATTCAGTGTCACAAACCCCCTCTCCAGATTCGGTTTGGTGCTGTGAAGTTAGAAGTTCTGCTGACTCTGAACCATCTAGCCTTTTAAGGAGCTGGATGTTAGCAGGCCTGCTGCTGGTAGCAAGTTCTCTCCCCTCCTAAGACAGTCTGCTGTACTATGGGCCTGTCCTGAGGCAGGAGCCTCCGCTGAGCCTCCGTAGCTTAGGTGGCTGTCTTCAGAGGCCTCTGTGCCCTCCACCTCCTTCATTTCCAGGTGCTGAGGGGCCAGGGTGGGTTAGGAAGGTTTGGCAGATGATTTTCCTGGCAGGCAGTTGTGTGTTTGCAGGGACAGTGACTGCTGCTGTGGGAATGCAGTGAGTCCCTGTCTGACCAGGGAAGGGGCAGGGGCTGGAGGACGTCTGATGGGCAGCAAAACAAGAAACTAGAGGTAGTGGTTTAGGACTGGCAGGAGAGGCAGAGGTAGTTTTCATTTTTTAAGGGCTTCCTTTCTCATCTACAATTTCCCCTTCTTCCGTTTGCAGCCAGAGCCATGGTTTTCAAACGGTCTCTAAGGTCTCTCAAAACTAGTGGTAGTCACTTCCGTTTTCTTGAAGTTGCTGAAAGTTGCAAAGGGTGGGGGTGGCGGGGTGTGTGGTGCCTGCCTGAGTATTTGAGTGATCTCAGGAAAAGTACTTGAGTCACTTGGGGAAAGGTTGCGTGTCTCCTGCTTTTCTGTTTTGAGTGCCATTGGTGACTGTCTCTTGCCCATCCCGCTCCAGTGTTTGAACATGGTCTCAGGGGCAGCCTGGACATGTCTTCACTCAGCTCATTTTCATAGAAGCCTTCCCTCCTGGGTTTTGTCCCCCATTTCATAACTGGGGACATATGGCTCAGAAAAACCAAGTGCCAGGTTAAAGAGTGAGCGTGAAACCCAGCTGTCTTGCCAACCCCCAGAGTTTCCAGCAATTTTTATTAAGTTGAAAGATGGGTGCTGAGAGTCAGGGCTTGAAGCCAGAGTGGACTGAGTTTGTGGTAGGGGAAATTTCTTTTTCTTTCTTAAGTTCTGTACTTGTATCTTCATTCAGAACCAGTGTTTGGAGGGTATCAACCACCACTCAGTTGAATTTGATTTTTTCAGTCTACTTCTGATTTTTGGAGGGATGACCTGAGACTGAGAGTTTAAGGGTTCTTGGGGCTTACAGAAGCCCCGCGTACCACATCCATGC
Source organism: Sciurus carolinensis (assembly GCF_902686445.1). Lineage (NCBI taxonomy): Eukaryota > Metazoa > Chordata > Mammalia > Rodentia > Sciuridae > Sciurus > Sciurus carolinensis. The sequence goes on along the minus strand of NC_062228.1, from coordinate 65,011,769 downwards.
CAGCCAGCCTCTCCCTGCTTGTTCTGGAGGCCTTCAGCCAGTTCTTTGGGGAGCCAGATTTGGGAGCGAAGCCTGGCCTGTTCTGTGAAGCAGGTGGTGAGTTTGGAGTAGGGGTAAGACAAGTTTTGGAGCTGAGGGACTGTGGCCTGTGCCCTGTAACCAGTGCCTTAGAAGTGAGTGAGTGTCATCTGTCAAGAGGCCAGGGCACATTGGAAGGAGCAGAATCCTGGCTCTGCCTCATGGTGGCTGAGTAGCTGTCCTTCTGGGCCCCTTTTCCAATAGGGACAATGAAAATTCATTCCATTGCCTCGATGTAGAGAGAGGAGGTGCTGTAAGTGCAGGTGCCTGGTTGCTCCACAGGTGTTGTCATGGCATGGCCCCATCCTGCTCCTTGGCTCAGGGGATGTTGCTAGTGAGAGATGGAGCATGGGCAACCTGGGTTAGTTCCCCAGAGCAGAGCCATGGTGGCCAGGCCAGTGGGCCTCTGTGAGTTCTGGGCTGGCTGGGATATAGAGAGCCCAGACCTCTGCCTGGGCCTCAGTGTGGTCGCCTCGGGCAGCTTCTGTTTCTTTGGTAACAGTTTTGATATATAATTCATAAGCCAATGCGGTTTGTCCACTTGAAGCGTCCAACTCAGTGGTTCTTAGTATGTTCACAACTTGGTGGAACCATTGCCACAATTTATATTTTTCTGTTTTCTTACTCTTACTGTTGATTTTAGAAAATAAAGAAAAAAAATCACTCCAAAAGGAAACTATTCCCATTAGCAGTCACTCATCCAACCCGCCCTGATTCCTGAAACTAATCCACTTTCTGTGTCTGTGGACTTGCCCATTTGGCACGTTTCCTATCAGTGGGGCTACACAGCATGTGGCTCTTTGTGCCTGGTGCGCTCACTTGCCTTGGGCCACTTTCTGACCTGCCTGGTCTTCCTGCTGCTCCGGGATAGTCTCCCACATGGAGAGGCTGTGTGTTCACCACATTGAACTTCTTGTTGGTTCCCACCACATGGGCTTCAGCCGGAAATTAGAGTCAGAATTAATTTGGTGGTTGTCCCTTGAGATTATGCTGGTCCTAGGTACACCCGGATCAGGAAATGCATCCTGCCCCACCTTCACTGGTGTCAGGTGCTAGGTCAGCCTGTTGCGTCCTTCATCATCAAGTGGAATAGAAAGTAGGGACAGGTCCCTGAGGTCTCAGGTCTGGCACCTGGGCAGAACTAGGAGTCCCACTATGCAGGCGTTTTTCCTGTGCAGCAGAGTGCTTTTATCTTCTCATGCTGGGAAGAACACACCCTGCACTCCCTCTGTGGAGCCAGCCTGCCCCTCCCAGCCAGCCACAGAAGGGCAGGAACCTGTGACCACTAGTTTGGAGATGGGTGTGTCTTTCAGCTAGTATTTGTGAGCAGTTACTGCCACAGTGCCAGGTTCTATGTTAGGTGCCACACCAGGTGCTCATGGTACCCAGGTGAGGAAGATTTGGGAGGAAGCATCTGTAGAGGCAGTGTGTGTATACTACAAGTGCACCATTACTGTGCAGTAGAGATGCTTCCAGACAACACTAAGTGCTGTGTGGGTCAGAATGCTTGTTCCAGGGAGACAACACCGAACAGTTGATGGGGACGGGGGCTGGGCCTGGTTCTGCTAGGCTGGTTGGGGAAAGCACCAGTGTGGGCTCCCCATTCTGTAAGCAGAGTGCTTAGCAAAAGACAAAAGCATAAGAAACCCATTACTGGGGGACTCATTGAGGTGATCCAGGCATAGCATGTTCTGGTGGGTTTTTTGTTTTGCTTTTTTCTTTTTTGGTGCTGGGGATTGAACCCAAGGGCACTCTACCACTGAGCTACATCCCTAGCCTTTTTTAATTTTTGTATTGAGATAGGGTCTTGCTAAGTTGCCAAGCCTGGTCACAAACTTGTGATCCTCCTACCTCAAATTCTCAGCCTCCTAGTAGCTGGGATTTCAGGTGTGTACTACTGTGCCTGGCCATAGCATGTTCTGGAAGTAGAAAGAAGGCTGATGTGACTGGGGCAGTTGTGGAACTTGGCATGAGGGATGCTGGAAGATCTAGTTTGGAGATGGTATTTGAGAGCAGCAGGAGGCCACTGAGGGGCTGTCATTTGAACAAGCTCCCACTGACTGGACTGGCTGGCTGTGGAGGATGAGGTGGAGAGCACCTGGAGACCATGGGGAGGTGTGGGGTGGTGGTTGTGCAGAGAGAAGGGAGATGGAGGGTCAGCAGTGCCTGTCTTTGGACTGGGAAGCCCTGCTAAGCCCCCGGATTTCTTACGGTGCCAGGTTGGAGGACAGCTGAAGTGTCTGAATGACAGTGTCCTACTGATGGGCAGGGGTGAGCTGTGCTATCACAGCTGTCCACCAGGGTCATGAGGACCATTGCCTTCCACTGTGTGTGTGTGTATTGCTGGGGATTGAATCCCAGGCCTCACATATGCCTGGTAAGTCCTGTACTGTTGAACCACATCCCCAGCTCCCTTTCCACCCTCAGTCCAGAAGGTGTCTGTTGAACAAGTGCTAGGATGAGGTAGATGCAGAACTTAGCATTCAGCCAGGTCCCCTGAGGAACAGGAGGGTTGGCTTGGAAATGCAAAGCTCCTTGGGATAGCCAGCTCAGATGCTCTGGGCAGCTTTCGCGTCACAGGGTAAGCACTGGAGGCAGCCTGCTGGAGCTCACTCATTCATCCAGGAAGGCCCTGTGATGGCACAAGGCTGCCATGCTCTGAGAATTTACCTTCAGGGCTGAGTGTTAACGCCACTACTCACCCCTCAGATCTGGCATGGGCACATTGGGCTTGGGCAGTTACCTTAGTGTACCCCTGTTTCCTCACCTGTAAAATGGGGCCAGTAGTAGATTCTCCTTTGGAGAATAGTTGAGAGTTACAACAGTGAAGTCCTTAAGAGGATGGTTGGTACAGTGGAGGTGCTAGGCACCTTGATCAATATTGTCCTTGTCAGATGATAATATGACAATGCCTCTATCCACAAAGACCCTTGAGGCCTTCTGGGTGTCCTGCATAGTGCCACGGGCTGCACATAATGGAGTGGTCTTCCTGGGGTCTGTAGATTGTGGAGGAGACACCCCCAAGGGGTAGAATCAGAGCTCTGGACAGTGGAGGTCAATCTGTGAGCCAAGTGGACAGGGAGTGGATGAGCAGGGGCACAGAGCCTGGTGTGTAGACTTGCAGAGGTGGGGGCCACATGTCACTGAGCATACGGAGGGTGGGCTCAGCAGAGGGGAGGGGAGGTTGGGGCCAGGCCCTCAGGGCCCTCAGAACAAAACCAGGGGAGCCACTGCAGGACTCTGAGTAGGAACAAATATGAGGTGTTTGAGTTAGTACTTTAGAATGGTTATTGGAAAAGCAGCCTGGGGACAGGTGCCCAGGTGTAAGTCCCAGTGAGTTGTGAACCTAGGATGCGGGGGCCTTAGAGGAGTGGGGCTCTTCGGTGTCCCTGCTGTGTCACAGACTTGAGTCTCCCTTGCCTCTCCCAGCCCCCACCTGACAATCTTGGCTACCACCGATCCCAACCCTTTCCTTCATTCCACCTGCATAGACCAGGGCTCAGAAACTGACAACACATCCCATCAGGATTGTAGATTCCCCAAGGTAGTAGGAGCAAGGTCCCAGCCACGCTTCCTACATGCCTTAGGGTGGTCCCCTTGTCTGACAGGAGTGGACAAATGAGCAAGGAGGTGAGGGAGTCTCCCGCTGTGATTCTGGCCTGGCTTCAGCCTGCTCTGCCTGGGGGCTCCACCCCAGTCACACTGCTCAGGTTGCAGGTCAGCAGGTTCAGGATATAGTGGAGGCCTATGTAGAGAACTTGGAAGGGTTGAGTGGAGAGAGTGCAGAGGGCATTGTAGGAGAGGCACCAACCTGTGTGTTCCCAGGAGGAGGCATCCTGCCTCCCATCATGGCCTGCATCAATCACCTCTGCCTCCTCTTCCATGGTTGTGAGACTGAGGAGGCAGGTAAGGAGCAGGAACTTGCCTGTGGCAGGAGCTCCATAAATGTTGTCCTTGGGGCCAGATGACCTGCAAGGTCCAGGAGGCCACCTGTGAACCTGAGCCTTAGGTCCTCTCATCCTGTGTGGTGGGGTAATGGCAGCCTCTGTGGACCAGTTGTGGCCTGGATGTTGTGCTCAGTGTGTGTTGCTGAACCACTGGCCAGGAGCACAGGTTGGCTCTGCCACCCATGGGTTCTGGAGCCTCGGAAGTCCTTATGAGGAGCTGTGTGCCAGTGCATGTGGGTGGCTGAGAACAGCACTGTCTGGCCTCTGGTTAGTGCACCATATGAGTTGCTCTCATTGCCAGTTAGTCACCTGTGTCCTGGGTAGTGAGGAGCTGGGTGTTGGTAACTCACTGGGTTCATTTGGGCACTGGTTGGTGATGTTCTGGGAGCCTCCCACCCCCACCCCTAGCCCTTCCCTGCCTCAGGCCTTCATGTGGGGTGGTGAGGAGATGGTTGGGATGTGTTTGTGTATGTGGTGTCCAGGCAACAGCCATGGCCTCCAGACATGCAGACTTCCTCCTTGCCCCTTGCCACTGCCTGCACCTAACGAGTAGCCTTGGGTGATTTGCTGGGCTGGGCATCAGTTGTGTACTAGAGGTCAAGGAGCATTTCAGTTTGTTCAGCAGATACAGATAGAAGTGAATCTGAAGTCAGAATTTCAAGCTATGTCCTTAGGGTATCCCTGCCTAGATGTGTAGACAGTGAACCCTTGAGGTGAGAGGAACCAAGCTCACTCTGCAGCGTCTGGCCTCTCCTTGCAGGTCTCGTGTGGTCTACATTGAGGACTTCACCAGGCCTAGGACTGGGGGTGGACAGGCAGTGGGCCTTGGGCCCTGTGGACTGCAGGGGAGGTGACTTGAATACTGGAGATGATGGTGGGTTGGAGGGTCACTGGCAGAGCCTGATGCTCCCTGGGAGCATCCAGCTTGTGCAGTGGCAGTGCTGAGCTGAAGCTCATCCCTGGAGACAGGCTCAACCTGAGGGTGGGAGCTGGGTCTGCAGTCTGGGAACAGGTACGTGGGGGGCGGTGGGGATGTTTGGCGTCTGGCTGGCATCTGGCTGGCATCTCGTCCAGCAGGGAGTGCAACATGCAGATTGTGTACTGTGCCCACAGGGCGCCATGTTTTGGAAGTTTGACCTGCACACAAGCTCGCACCTGGATACGCTGCTGGAGAGGGAGGATCTGAGCTTGTCTGAGCTACTGGATGAGGAGGACGTGCTGCAGGAGTGCAAGGTCGTCAACCGCAAGCTGCTGGACTTCCTGCTTCAGCCACCGCACCTGCAGGCCATGGTGGCCTGGGTCACCCAGGAGCCACCAGCCAGTGGTGAGGAGCGGCTGCGCTATAAGTAAGTCCCCCACATCACCCCTACATTTAGTAAGTGAGTTGGGAGATTAGGAACTGAGGCAGAGTGGGCCTGGTCCCTCCCGGAGTCACACAGCTCCCCTGGGTGCAAACCCTGCCCAGCTGCAGATTGTTTTATATTGTGGAATTTTCTAGACACACCCATCACTCAAGACCTGGTGGAAGGAGTGAGTCTCTCTTCTCCCAGCCTTGACAAGGAGTAGTGTTTTGCCAGTATTTTATTTACTCAGCCCCTACTTTTTCTCCTGCTGTTTTTTTCCCAGCTGAGATCTTTATGGGGGTAATTGTAGGATGAAATGCAGTTGTAGGAACAATAGAGAATTCCTGAGTTCCTGTTGCCACGTGACCACCAGTGGTATCACAACTGGGATGGTGACAAGGATGTTAACCCTAACCCTAACCCTAACCTGTTGAAATGAGGTTCCTTGGATTTACTTGGGCCTACTGTGTGTGCAGGTGCTAAGCTTATCACCCTCAGAGTTTTGTGTGTCTAGAACATCCTGAACACTTCTGTCACAGAGACCCTCATACGCCCCTCTGTAAACACACCCACTTTCTCCCACCCTGTACCTGACCCTTGGCAACTACCAGTTGTCTCTACATATGTGCTTTTTTTGAGGTGCTGGGGTTCAAGTGCAGGGCCTTCTGCATGCTAGGCAGTGCTTTACCACTGACCCACACCTCAGCCCCTTCTATGCACCTTTGTCATTTGAAAAGTATTATCAAGAGCATCATCTAATAGGAGACCTTTTGGGCTTTTTTTCTCAGGTTAATACTCTGGAGACTCATTCAAGCTGTAGTGGGAAAGATGATTGTCTTTTTGTTGTTGTTGAGGTCCTCTGTGATTGACTGTAACTTGCTGTGATTTGAGCCCATGTGCCTTACACCTCTGGAGGGCTCCCCATGGGCTTTAAATCAAATCCCCTGGTTCTGGATCACATCTTTAACACCTGTGACTCTGTTGTTTTCCCTTTGGGATTGTGAGCTTGAGAGGGCAGCAGCTGGCATCTATCCTTGGTGCAGTGTGCTCTCTGGCATGAGGAGTGCCATGGTGGAGGCTCCCTGTGACCTCTGCAGGGAGGGAGGCAGGACCAGGTGGCAGGCCTGTCGGATTTGGACCTGTGTTCGCCCTCGTACTGCCCCTCCTGGGCCCTTGCGTAGTTCCCAGTGGCCTCCGGGTCTGTGCCCTTCCTGTCTCTCCTCTTTCTCTGTCTGCCCTCTGTCTCACTCCAGGTTTTCAGTTTAGAGTCCTTGAGCCAGACAGAAGGGGATGAGGGCTGCTTCTCAGTTTGCCTTTTATAACAGGGACTTGGTAAAGCAGAGCCGACTGGGGAACTTGGGGCCTGGGGGGTCTCATGCTGCTGCTACTGCTGCTGCTGACAGCACCTTGGGCATGCCAGCAGAGTGCCCCTCATGCTACCTGATGTCTGTCAGATGCCACCCTCCCCCACTGTGTGCCTTCTCTCTTACTCTGGTTTCCCTCTCCCAGGGCCTCTATTCGCCCTCACTCCACTGTGTCCACTGGGCTGCAGACCAGGCTGCTGTAGCAGGGCAGCCTCCTCTGCACACCTGCACCTTGCTTGACCCAGGGTCCCTGCCCCTTACCAAGAAGTCTGCTTTCTAGGGGAGGGGCACCTGTTGGATCCTCCACAACTTATGGATTACACCAGAACAGGTTGTAGCCTCCAGGGGCTTTGAGTGGTAGCCTGGGCAGAACAGCTCTTGTGCTGGGACTGTCTGGCATTGTACATGAGTCTGAAGAAGCGAGGCAGGAGATGAGGTTAGAGGGTTAGAAAGGTTGCCTGGGGTGTGGGGCAGGGATGGGCATGCAGGTGGTGACCTGGAGAGAGCCAGTCTCAGCTGGGACAGTGTGTGGGCTATTTGTGCACTCCTTGGGAAGAGTGGGAGTTAGTGGTGGTGGCAGGGTAAGGAAATGAAGGGACTTCAGGACCATACTCAGGTCAGGTGTTGTCTTGGGGTGTTGGGGAGCCTCAGGAGTTCTTGGAAAGACCTGGGGTGAGGAGGACCTTAGTGTTCCTTTTGTTACCCTTTCCTGGACACATAGCCCAATGTTCTCTGAATCCCTCAATCCCCATGCTTGCTTCCCAGGTACCCCAGTGTGGCCTGTGAGATTCTGACCTCAGATGTGCCTCAAATCAACGACGCCCTGGGTGCAGATGAGTCCCTCCTGAGCCGGCTCTATGGCTTCCTGCAGAGCAGCGACAGCCTCAACCCGCTGCTCGCCAGCTTTTTCAGCAAGGTCATGGGCATCCTTATCAACCGCAAGACAGACCAGGTGCCTGCTTCCCTTCCACACCAGGGTTGGGGGATTGCTTGGGATCAAGGACCCTGGGCCGTGACGTGGCCCTGTGTCCCCAGCTCGTGTCCTTCCTGCGCAAGAAGGACGACTTTGTGGACCTGCTACTGCGTCACATTGGCACCTCAGCCATCATGGACCTCCTCTTGCGCCTGCTTACCTGTGTGGAGCGGCCCCAGCTGCGACAGGATGTCTTCAATGTGAGGAGGGCCCCACTGGGTCAGGGTTAGAGACCAGCCAGTGCAGTGGAGCAGCACACTGCCGAGGCCAGCCTCAGCAAGGTGGCGAGACAGAAACAACAACACGACAGGGCTGGGGGGTGTAGCCCATGGGTGGCACTAGCGAGTTCTCAGGAAGTACCAAAAAAAGAAAAGAAAAGGGAACCTAATGCAGCGCCTGCCCTCTCGCCCTCAGTGGCTCAATGAGGAGAAGATCGTCCAGCGGCTGATCGAGCAGATCCACCCATCCAAGGACGACACTGTGAGTGCCCTGGTGTCTCCAGGCCTCGTATTTCAGGTCCCGCCCCTGCTTCTTGCCCCTTAGAAAAGGAGCAGTAAGGAAGGGCTCAGAGCACAAGGTGCATCCCCCGTCCCACACAGCTGTGGGCTATGGCAGGTGCCATGAGGGCCTGGAGGTGTGGCCCTGCCATCTCGAGGGATGAGGGCACAAGACTGAGCTATGACTGCTGCCTGCTTGGTTAGACCCAGTGCTCTGCTTGGGCTTCACCTCCTTTTTGGTACCAGGGATTGAACCCCGGGGCAAACCACTGAGCCACCTCCCCAGTCCTTTTTATTTTTTTATTTTGAGGCAGGGTCTTGCTAAACTGTTGAGGCTAACTTTGAACTTGTGATCCTCCTGTCTCCCCCTTGCGAGTTGCTGGGATTGCAGGCATGTGTCACCACACCTGGCTTTCCTTTTTCTAACAGCTTTATTGAGTTATAAATGGTGTATTGTACAACATACCTACTGAAGGTTATAGTTCAGTGGATCCTAGTACATCCACAGTTTTGTGTATTACCACATCAAATTTAGAGTGTTTTTCATACTCCAGAAAAGAAACCCTGTGACCAGTTTCTCCCAGTTCCACCTGCCCCTCTCCCAAGCTTTGCTCTTGTCTGGATTTGCCCTTTCTGCTCATTTTACACAAGTAGTTTGGGGCTTTGTCTTTTTGTTTGTTTGTTTGTTTAGGTGCTAGAAATCGAACCCATGGCCTCACACATGCTAGGCAAGTGCTCTACCCCTGAGCTACATTCCATCATGTTGAATAATATTGGAATCTGGTACTAGATGATATTCTGTCTCTGGCTTCTGTCCCTTGACATTGTTTTCAGGGTTCACCCTGAGACTGGGTTGTGGCTCGGTGGTGAGCACTTGTACAAGGCCCTGGTCTGCCCCAGTACCACCCGCAGGCTTCATCCTCATTGCAGCCTGGGTCAGTGCCTCATTCCTTTTGGTGGCATAGTGATACTCCGTGGTGTGGAGAGACCATGCTTTGCTTTCCATCTACCAGCTTGTGGGCATCTGTTGTGAGCAGTACTGTGTGTGTGTGTGTGTGCGCACGCGCGCGCGCGTGTGTACATCTGTTTTCTGGAAGCATGTGGTACCTCTTTGTTCCCTTCCTCATAACATTTCCCTGTGTCTGTGTGACTATCCTTCTCTATCCCAAAGGGGCTAGGGGCCACAGATGGTCAGCTTATGCAGGGTCCTCACCCATTTCCCCCTCCCCAGCAACATTCCAACGCGTCCCAGTCCCTGTGCGACATCATCCGCCTGAGCCGGGACCTGATGATCCAAGGCCAGGACAGCCCGGAGCCTGACCAGCTGCTGGCCACCCTGGAGAAGTGGGTTTGCAGGATGGAAGTTGAGGCCCAGGGAGGGGAGCCGTCTTGGGTCTTCCCTGCCCTGGCCCTTCACTCTGACCTACTCCCACTTCCCAGGCAGGAGACCATCGAGCAACTCCTGAGCAACATGTTTGCGGGAGAGCAGAGCCAGTCTGTCATTGTCAGTGGGATCCAGGTGCTGCTGACCTTGCTGGAGCCCAGGAGGCCCAGGTGAGGGTGCTGACCAGAGGTGGCATGCCTTGGTATCCGTGGGGTGAAGCATGGCATTCGGCTGCCCCACCATGTAATGACTGGTTGTATACCTATATGCCAGTCAGATGTGCCAAGAGACACATTTTGTTCCATTGAGGAGGAGGAAGCTGAGGCCAGGCTCACTGTTCAAAGCTGATGGGGCCGGTGGTTGGGGATGCAGCTCAGTTGGTAGAGTGCTTGCCTCACAAGCACAAGGCCCTGGGTTCAATCCCCAGCACTGAAGAAGAAAAAAAAAAAAAAAAACTGGTGGAGGGAGGGAGGGGCAGCATTCGATGACTCTCTGGCCCCAGGACCCAGCCCTCAAGCTATTTTGGGGCTTCTACTCTACCTGCCATGCTCTGCCTCATCCACTTCCCTTTACCTGTGCCCAGTGAACTGTGGACACTGGCTGGACTGGGCTTGCAGTCTTCCTTGCCCTGCTGGTCTGGCTCATCCAGAGGGCTCCAGAGGAGCAGCCACAGGGCACATGACTGCTGGCTCCTTTCCCAGACATGTAACCAGCCCACTCCTGTGTAGAGTGCGCAGGCTCATCTGGCTCACTCTGCCCTTGATCCTGCCCCTGCTGCAGGTCGGACTCTGTGACCATGAACAACTTCTTCAGCAGCGTGGATGGGCAACTAGAGCTTCTGGCCCAGGGTGCCCTGGACAGTATGGCATCCAGTGTGGGTGCCTTGCACGCCCTACGCCCACGACTCGGCTGCTTCCACCAGCTCCTGCTTGAGCCTCCTGAGGTGGGGAATGTGGGGGTTATTGTGGTCTCCAGGGGCAATGGAATGGCAGGGAAGGTGGCCTTCAGGATCTGAACACGCTCCTGTACCTGCAGCTGGAGCCACTGCGGATGACATGGGGAAGCCTGGCCCCACCGCTGGGCAACATGCGGTTGCACGTGGTCAAGCTCCTGGCCAGCGCCCTGAGTGCCAACGATGCTGCCCTGACACAGGAGCTCCTGGTGCTGGATGTGCCTAACACCATGCTGGTACAGGAGCCCAGGGGATTGTGGGGCCAGGGGAATGGCAGGTCAGAGGTCGTACGTCCCTGGTGCCAGCATGTGTCCCACCCCTCAGGACCTCTTCTTCCACTATGTCTTCAACAACTTCCTGCATGCTCAAGTGGAGGTGTGTGTGAGTGCCATGCTGAGCTCAGGGGCCCCTCCCGATAGCAGCTCTGAGACGCCTGCTCCAAACCCTGTGGTGAAACATGTGAGTTGGGGTCCCTGCCTCCCTCCCTCTGAGGGCCTGTCCCCAATGGTATACCCTCAGAGGCCTGTCCCTGGCCCCTTCTTGTGCCTGTTTGTTGGGTGGCACCAGGCTGGGTGGGACATATGCAGGGCAGCAGCAGGGACCGAGAATGCTGGGCAGGCCTGTGATCAGGTTGGCTGAAGGCATGTGTGTCTCCACACGCGTGTGCACGTGTCTTGTGCTCTCTGGGAAAGAGATGGCGGCTACGGAGGCAGGGGCCTAGCCTCTGTCCCTCGCTGGGACCTGGTGAAGTGTGTGCTGAGGCCCCCACCCGATTGCCGCACCACCAGGCCAACCCTGCCCTGCTCTACTTTCTACAGCTGCTGCAGCACTGCCGCCTGGTGGAGCGCATCCTGACCTCCTGGGAGGAGAACGACCGCGTGCAGTGAGCTCCTGCTGCCTCTGCGGGTGGACGGGGCAGGGGAGGATGGGCCAGGGCTTTTGTGGCCCTGGCATCCACCCCACTCTCCAGCTGTGTCCTCCCTCTCATCCAGGTCTGGGGGGGGCCCGAGGAAAGGATACATGGGCCACCTGACTCGGGTGGCCAATGCCCTGGTGCAGAATGCAGAGCAGGGGCCCAATGCTGAGCAGCTGGGGCAGCTGCTGAAGGGTGAGGCGGGGGCTGGCCAGGATACCCAAGGGGGTGGGAGGGGGCTGGAGTCTGATGGATGCCTCACAACGCGCACACGCGCTTCCCTTCCCTTGCGTACAGAGCTACCAGGGGAACAGCGGGAGCGGTGGGAGGCATTTGTGTCAGGACCCCTGGCCGAGACCAACAAGAGGAACACTGTGGATCTGGTGAGGCCTGATGTTTCTGGCAGGAGTGTGCTTCCCTCCCTCTTGTCTGCTTACCTCGCTCTGCTGCCATAGGGAACTCCAGCAGGCCTTGACCGCTGTCCTGTCCTGCCCCAGGTGAACACCCACCACTTGCACTCCTCCAGCGACGACGAGGACGACCGGCTCAAGGAATTCAACTTCCCTGAGGAAGCCGTGCTGCAGCAGGTGGGCCTGGGGCTGTGTCCGTCTGTACCCGGGTGAGGCTCTTCCTGCTCAGCTTCCCTCCAGCCCCAGCCTCCATGCCCCCTGCAGGCCTTCATGGACTTCCAGATGCAGCGCATGACCTCGGCTTTCATCGACCACTTTGGCTTTAATGACGAGGAATTTGGGGAGCAGGAGGAGAGTGTGAAGTGAGTATACCTGTGTGAGGCAGGGCACTGCCTCACCTCACAGCAGCGGGTGCTATTCCTGTGTGTGTGAGAGAGGCTGGGGCGCCGTCTTGTCTTGACAGCACACGCACCAGCGCACGTCTTTCTCCCAGCCTGTGCCACTGCACCTCCTCTTAGACTGAGACTGGGCTCTGTAGTCCCCCTCCCTGTGCTGAAGCCGTGCAGGTGAGGCACACACATCTCCCATGGGGGATAAAGAGTAAGTCCCAGCCCCTGGAGCGCAGTGACCAGCATGGAGGCTGATGTCTTGCCTCATTGAGAAACTTATGAAGAGTAAGTTCACCATGTCACTGGGAGAAGTGGAAGAATGCGACCTTAGAGGGCAGGACATGGTATCTTCCTGCTGTTAGATCATGGGGATGCATATGGAAAGGGGTTGGCATGGGGAAGGCTGGGGTCAGCATGCCCATCACCACTGAGGGTGCTCTGGGAGCCTCGTGGGTGTCGTCTTATTTTAGGATAACACCCACAGTTGCCTTTGGGCAGGGCTTCTGAACCCAGCACAGCCAGGAGGCCGAGACCCCAGGACAGAGCTGGTGAATGTGGGGGGATTGCTGCTGCAGCCACTCCAGGGCCCCTGTGCAGCACTGCGTGAGAGGCACCATGGTAGCCTCTAGTGAGCTGTGCCCCTGTGTGTCCCCCGCTGGACTGAGGTTTCCTTAGATGTGGCTGATGATCCTGTGTTTGCTGCTTCTCAGCCCAGGACCTGGGCTGTGTGCTGTGCTGGCCTTTTTTTTTTTTTTTTTTTTTTTTTTCAGTACCATGGATTGAACTCATAGTTACTTAACTATTGAGCCACACCCCCAGCCCTATTTTGTATTTTATTTAGAGACAGGGTCTCACTAAGTTGCTTAGGGCCTTGCCTTTGCCGAGGCTGGCTTTGAACTCACAATCCTCTTGCCTCAGCTTCCCAAGCCTCCCTGCCACTGCACCTGTCTGTGCTGGTCTTATTGATCAGAGGCCTGTACTGAGACTCCTGGGAAAGATGCACAAATACAGACCTGACCCCATCCTGGTGGGAGGATGGACTGACTACTGAGTGAATGACATTGACAGCTTCCCTGTGAGATGAAGCTATGACCCAGTCACTGTGGCACACACCTGTAATCCGTGTGACTTAGGCTGAGGCAAGGGGTCACAAGTCCAAGGCCAACCTGGGCACCTTACACCCTATCCGTAAATAAATAAATAAATGGCAACAAAGCTGTTACCTCTCCTACCAAGATAAATTACATGAAAAAAAAGTGAAGAACAAACCCATGAAGAGTTTTCTAGGAGGGAAAATGTATGGATATCTAATTTTGGGGATGGAGATTCAGGGTTCCTATTGCAGGAGTCGTCAAGTCAGCTAAGAGATGGCCAGTACAGAGTGGACATCTGGGCTGCCCCACCCTGGGCCCGCTGTGTGCCTCAGCCCGTTTCTTTGTGCTTTGAGAGGAATCCGGACACTCCTTTGTAGGGTGGTTGTGACTAGAGTGTGTGAGCAGCGCCTGGCGCAGGCCCAGTGAAGACCCAGCATGGCTTACTCAGCGTCTGCTGGGAATGTGTGTCGGGTGGCCTGTTGCTCCACACTTGCGAGTGACTGCAGTCCTGCAGGTCTTGCTTTGGGGAGCAGGTGGTATGCAGATGGAGTCAGAGTGATGAGGGTGGGCTGTGTGTCAATGAGTGAGGGGGACGCGGACCCCGCGGCACTGTCTCAATGCACCTGCCTTCTCGTCTCTCCTAGTGCGCCTTTTGACAAGACAGCCAACATCACCTTCTCCCTCAACGCTGACGATGAGAACGTGAGTGCTTGCCCATCCTGGATTGTGGGGGAGTGGGCGGCTGTGAGAGGGAATGGAAAGAGTAGCCATCATCCCGCCCTGTACCTGTAGCCCAACGCCAACCTGCTCGAGATATGCTATAAGGACCGCATCCAGCAGTTTGACGATGATGAGGAGGAGGAAGAAGATGAGGAGGAGGGCCAGGGCTCTGGGGAGTCAGATGGAGAGTATGGTGCCTGGCAGGGCAGCCAGCTGGTGAGAACGGTCCGCTTGGGCCAACCCCCCGGAGTCCGGTGAGTTCCCGCTGAATGAGAAATCAGGAAGGCGTGATAGTGTGTAACTTGTTGGGCCCTTTGAATTTTGAGTGATAGAAACCCAGAGCAAATGAGTTGAGTTATAGAAGGAAAGGATGGTCTGGGGTGCAGGCGGGTCCTCCTTTCCATCACATGGCTGCTCCCCCGTACGAGCTCTCATGCACGTTTCCCGTAAAGGGAGTAAAGTGACCCCTTTCTTCTAATTCCATGAAACTGGAATTAGGTTGCAATCAGCCTGTGTGAGTGTTGTGTTATGTTTTCATTCTGATACTCATGATTAAGTGGACTCATGCTGTGTACATTTGCCAGCATGAACACCAGCTCATGTGCTGCGACTCCATGGGCTGCCTGGTGACTTGATTTGCAGATTAGAGTGTTTTATGTTAACTTTTTGGGGGGGATAGTACTGGGGATTGAACCCAGGAGCATGCTGCCATTGAGCCACAGTCCCAGTCCTTTTTACTTTTTATTTTGAGACAGGATCTCCCTAAGTTGCCCTGGTTGGCCTTGAACTTGGGATCTCCCTGCCTTAGTCTCCCACATTGAGGCATGTGCCACCACACCTGGCTTCGTGTTACCTTTTTAATTGATGTGTGTTGTGCATATAGACAAGTGTACAAACCCCAAGAGTATGGCCACATGGACACCCTTTGTCAGTGCCTGGTCCAGGAGCTGGACCTTTCCATTTCCCATGGTACCCTCTGTTGGCCAGTGACCTCACATCCTGCCCATGGACCACTGTGTGACCCTATGGTACAGGTTGAGCATCCTCTGTCTGAAATGCCTGGGGCCAGGTGTTTGGATTTTCAGAGAAGGACCTCCTTTTGTGTCTGACCCCTTTTGCGTCTGACCCCTCTTGCCGGCCCTGTGCTTGTGAGGCCTGGGCCCTGGGTGGTGCGTCAGCCCTCATGGTGTTGCCATGCAGTGATGCCACTGTGAGCACTGGATGTGCACTGCCCGTTGTGAGTGGAGCTGTGCGAGCGCCCTCTCGTTTCTGAATCCAGCGTCAGGGACACGTGTTTTCTTTTTTTAAATACTTTTTGAGTTGTCAGTAGATCTCTTATTTTATTTATTGTATGTGCGGTGCTGAGTATTGAACCCTGATCCTCAGACGTGCCAGGCAAGTGCTCTACCCTGAACCACAACTGTTTCCTTGTAAGAGTTTATCATGCTGGCTCTTCCATTGAGGTTTTGTTCCAGTTTGAGTTAACTTCTGTGTATGACTGAGTAGGGTTCCAACTTTATTCTTCTGCATGCAGATAGTCATTTTTCGCAGCAGCAGTTGTTAAAGAGGGTGTCCTTTCTCTGCTGAACACTCTTGGCACCCCTGTAAAGCATCATTTGACTATGTATGTGAAGACTTCCTTCTGCCTTCTCTGTTGTGTTGGGTTGTTTTGTGTGTCTCCATTTATGCCAGCATCACACTATCTTGATTGCTGTCAGTGTTTTGTAGTAGATTTTGAAATTGGAAAACGAGAAACTTTCATTTTTGAGATCGTTTTTACCAGATCCCTGAATTTTAGGGTCAGCTTGTCAGTTTCAACAAAGAAGCCAGCTGAGGTTCTGATAGAGATTTCATTGACTTTCTAGAGCAATTTGGGTAGTATTGCTATTTTGACACCAGATCTTCAGATCCAAGAACTTAGGATATCGTTCTATGTAGGTTTTTAATTATTTTCAGCAATGTTTTATAGTTTTAGAATATAAAGCGCTCGGTGTCTTTTTGTTGCTATTATAAATGGAATCTTCTTGAAATCATTTTGAGATGTTGCGGGCGTGAATCCCGGGACCTCTAACAGTGCCGTACCTACCATGGTTCAGTAAGGCTTGCTAATGCAAGGGTGCGGCTGCTGGCTGCAGTGTGTTCTGTGTGTTGACGTCGCCTCCATCAACCTGGTGAAACTGGTTAGTTCTGGTAGTTTGGGTGGGTATTAGTGTCTTCTGTGAGTAGAGATGCTTTTGTTTCTTCCTTTTGTTTCCTTTTCTTGCTCAGTTCTCTTCTAGAACCTTCTGCGCCTCGCTGGGCAGAAGTGGTGGCAGTAGCTCCCGCGTCTTATTCCTGGTCTTAGGGGAGCAATCAGCTGTTTCTCATTTAGTCTGCTGTTGCTTGTAGGTTTGGTAGATGCCTAAAAGGAGATCCGTCCACTCAGCTGTTGAGTATTTCAGTTTGGTTTTTACTCTACACAAATGAATTTCTTTCCAAAGTAGTCTCTGCATGTGGAAATGACGTGCATTCAACATTTTAGAAGTGATGTACAGTCAGACCTGCATTTCCGTGGGTTCTCTATCTGCAGACTCAGCCAACTGAATTGAAACTTTTCAGAAGAAATTTTATTCTG